>NW_023416310.1:62256018-62975842 GCF_014176215.1 Rousettus aegyptiacus | reverse complement strand
ATGGTCCCGTTTAGGGGAAGCACTGTGTTTCCTTGCAGGCAGCATGTTCTTCCCCTTTCCAACAGTGTCAAATTTCTTCCCAGGAAGAGTGATTGTCGCCACAAGTAAAGGAGTTTACATCTTGGTCCCATTACCTCTGGAAAAACAAATACAGGATCTTCTAGCAAGCCGCAGAGTGGAGGAGGCTTTGGTTTTAGCAAAAGGAGCCCGGAGGAACATTCCAAAGGAAAAATTTCAGGTTTGTAATTAGCTGGCCACAGAACGCATGCCTCAGCCTCCAGTCAATGCATTCGGGTTTCACGAACATGCCGCAGTCCCCACCATGCGCCAGACTTTGCAGATTTCAGTTGTATCTGTACTGAATATTCTCAGCATATCCACATCGTACAGAGAAGGAAACAGGGTGCAGAGCAGCCAGACAGCTGGACTGAGGTGATGCTACTCACAGAGGCCACGTCAGGTTTTAAACCTCTGACTTAATTTTCATGCTTACTAAGATATACCGAGTTATCTTTCTAATCCACTCTCTTCTTCAATGGGTCTTTAGAGAAGAATCAGGGGCGAAGTTATCATAAACCAAAATAGTAACATCAGGTTAGTTTGTCTCCTTATTTAGAACTTATATTTGTTGGGCTGGGGTTGAAATTTAAAAGTTTAGATATATAGTGTCTACAAAAAAGCTTTGTATACTGATAAACTATCTCATGTTGCAGGAATCCATCTAATTAAGTTCTTTAGGAGAAAACTTTCAATGCTCTTAAGCACTAAATTTAATATACTTGGTATAATAAATATAATGGATATAATAGTCAAGAATTATTCTTGGCTCTTAGGAAATCAGATTCTCTAAAAATTTCCATTTGATCAGTTGTTACGTTAGTTCAGGTTACTCACTGCATTTGAGAGTAATAAAACAATTAGTGTGTGTACGCTTCCTATGAATATCTAAATCGATCATTAGAAGTTCTCATGAATTAATAATCCCCTTACTTGCTACCAATCAGATTCTCACCTATGTGATCATTATGGAATGAAATAATGGTTATTGGCCTCGGTTGCTTTATGCTGCTACAGGTAGGTTCTGAAGGTTAAAACCAGGATATTACTTCGCAGTTATAGGGTACAAGAGAGGGTGTCTTTTCTATATTTAAATACTGAAAATCTTTTCATCTTTGTTCCTAATTTTTTTTTAAGTAAGAACTATCTATTAGCACTCAGCAGGGGGCAGCAAAAGCAAAAAGAAGAAAGCCTTTGTTCAGAGCCTGTGGTGCTGAGAGCAGCGTTTTCCTTACCCCTTAGGCTGGCCAGGTGGCCATGCCGAGAAGGTGCTCTGGGATCAGACCGCAGTGGGGTGTGAGACCTGCCTCTGCCCAGCTTGCTCTCAGCCCCTCTCTGCTCCTGTAACGTGGGGCCCCCCGAGCTGCTGTCCGTGGACACGTTGGATGTCTAGATGGGCCACGTGTTGGGGTGCCCCCCTCCTTGTAAACACACGTGCACACTTTAAGTGTGTAACTTTTTAAAAGATGCTTTCAATGTTTTTTGTCTACCTTTGGCTCTTTCTCCTCTCTTTTTGCTGAGAATAGAAATATGCAGTCAATAGCAGAGAACGTTAGGAGTCATGCTCTTTAATTTGCTGTCTCAGTGGGAGCTTTTTACTTTCTAACATGTTCTCTGCCTACTCCCTGTTGCTGGAAACACACCCTCAGAATGATCTCGAATTCAACCGTTATGCTCAGTGCCCATTTTTCTGCTGGTGTGCAGACCCTTATCGTATTTGGCCTGAATGATATTAGAGCCTCCCTCATGTGTGCCCATTTGTTTTCATTTGACTATTGTTTTATAGGGATTGCTTTTTAAATTTTGTTTTATAATTATGTAAAATATTTACGTAATTCAAAAGTCTAATCAACAAAGCAAAGCAATATATTCAAAGAAGCCTAAATTCCTTCTCTCTCTTTACCCTAATGTTTTTTCCCTTCCTCAACCTCTCTTCTGCCTTCTCTGTCTTTTTTTGGTGTGACAGTCAGTATTTTTGGGCCAGTGGTTATTATAATAGTATTAACTTCATAAAAGTCCTTTGGTTTTCTTTTTTTCTTTCCTTTTTTTTTTTTTTTTTTGCTGGCGGAGGGGGGACTCCTGTTTGTTGGTTCCCCATTTGGAGCAATATTTGAAATTAGCTAGTAACCTTATTTTTCCCTTTTCCTTTTTTTCCCCTGGTATTCATATTAAAGTATTATACTCATAAGGCAGTCAGCAAGCATATTATACTTTTTATGTAATCTCCCCACTCTGTTTTTTTTTTTTTTGATAGTTGTATTGCCTCCTCTTTTTCAGAGCCTATAGTCATCACATACTATACCGTCTCCCTGATATTTATCAATCTTAGTTCTATAGGCAAATGTGTTTTGAATGCTCACCAACAAATTTTATGTTGCTGACCTTCTAGTCAGTTGGCTTTCTGAAGCAGTCCTCTGGCAGGTATTTCAGGAGTGGCATCTGGGAACACTGCCCTTGAGTTTTTACATTTTGATAACAGTTTATCTACAGCTTTTATACTTGAAGGCAAGTTTGGCTGGATATAAAATCTTTGACTCACCTTATGTTTCAATGAGTTTAAACACCTTACGTTTAAATAAGTTCCGTCATTATCTTTTGGCATAAAGCATTGCTAATCAAAAATCTAATGAGGATCTGAATTTTTTTTCTTGCAGCGACTTGGTCATTTTGTTTGAATGCCCAAAAGACTTTGTCCTTAAAGTCTAGTTTCTCAGTGTTGATACTTACCAGCAAATCAGAGCCTGGAAAGTCCCCTTCCACTTTCTACTGCTAGTCTCAAATGGCCTGCCAAGCTTTCTAGTGGTTCCTGATAGCAATTTGAGGATGCTGTCCTCCAGCTGTCATGGCTTCATGGCCCCTTTTTCTTCTCTGCACTTCTTCCCACAGTTTCTAATACCACACAGGTCCTAGAGTTGTCGGTTTGTCCCCAGTAGCTCGTACTTTTGGGTTTGTGGGCATGCCTTGTCACTTAGTATTGTTATAAATGTTTTCAGTGAGTTTGGTTTCTATCCCAATTGTTTGTTTGTTTTTCACTTGTGGTAAAATACACGTAACATAAAATTTATTATCTTAACCATTCCTAAGTGTACAGGACATCGTTTTTCCTCCTAAAAGCAGCCAGTATTACTATTTCCTAGTGTTTCTTTCCCAAGAGTTTGGACCACTATTTTGGTAAATTGAATTATGCATCCTCCCTCTTTTCTTACCCCTCTCTGCTCCTGCTGGCCCCCACCATCCCACCCTTGGAACTGACCTACATGTGTCCATTGCACGGCTTCCTTCCTACACAGGCCTTCCCAGCTCGGGTTTCACTGAGCCCGCGCTCTCAGATGGTTACAGGTGCAGAGTGGGAAACGGTTCTGTTTTACACATTTAAATTAATTGAGTTTCTTAATTGGAGAAATTCTTAGGGCCTTTACTATACTAAAAGTTATTGTGATCCATAAAAGGGCATATAGCACATATAATATTTTTATTATCTTTCTGTGAATTCTAAAGAGAGAATAAATGTAAAATATATTATTTTATATGTGATGTATTTATGTATTATATAAATACATGCACATATAGATACACAACACGTAGGTACATTATATATATATTTACATATCAACATTTACACATACACACATCTGTTTCCAAATTCAGTCAGGATGGATTGCCTTTTTAACAAAGAGAATGTCATGTTCCGCCTAATATATTTTTGGAAAATTATTTCTATTTAGGAAGTAACTAAGTAAGAGTTGTTCAACAAGTTAAAAAAATAAACAAAGTATTTATTAGAGGGAAAGGTAGGAATACAGTTAAAAGTGTAACATTCATACCAATTTTTGTTGGAAATGTTGGCTGTACTTATTTTCCAGGAATGATACCATACATCACAATTCCTCTTGGTGTTATAGGGCATTGCAGTGTGAATCTTAATGGTTAGTTCCATGTCAAGAGTAAGATAAAATTTACCATCTTAACCATTTTTAAGTGTACAGTTCAGTAGCATTCAGTACACGCACATTGTAGTGCAACCACCACCGTCATCCTTCCCCGGAATCGCCTCATCTTCCCAAATGGAAGCCTTGTCCCCATTTCACACTAACTTCCCATCTCTCCTCCCCCAACTCCTGGCAGCCACCATTCTACTTTCTGTCTCTCTGAATGTAAGTACTCTATAAGTGGAATCATACAGTATTTGTCCTTTCATGTCTGGCTTATTTCACCCAGCATAACATCCTAAAGGTTCATCCTTGTTGTAGCATGTGTCAGAATTTCTTTTCTTTTTAAAGATGAATAATCCATTTGTTGAGCAGTTTGACATTTCATTTAGGCAGTGCATTTTAAGGAAGAGCCATAAACAAGGTACACTTGAATTTAGTGCTAGAAAGGACTGTTCTTTCCAAAAGCCCTTGTATGACATTTAACTTAGACAATACAGTGCTGCCTTGAAAGCAGGTTTAGAAATCTTTAAAATAGAATCTTTTGTTTCACAAAATTTCCAGTTCCCCAAGTCACAAAAATCAGAAATCTCAATTCAGAAACATGATACTAATAACGTACATTCTGACTTCAGTTTCATGTTGCTCCCAGAACACAAGCAACCTCTTCTCCTGGCTGGTGTTGGGCCCTCTGCCTTTGTGCAGAGTAGGTATAGAGTGGTAATGCTTAGAGGTCTGTCTTGCTAATTTCCTCTCTTCACTCGGGAATTTATAGCCACCTTACACTGAAGGACAAACTAACAAGTTAAAAAGAAAGCTGAAAATTCCATTGGTGAGTTAGCTCTGGTGCTGGGGAGCTAAACAGACTTTCCTGTCCTTTCTCCTCATGAAGCCACTCTTCTTGTCCTTTTCCTGCTGGCCGACCTGGCTCCACATTTTGTAGCTCAGCATCACCTGAGCAGGAGGAGTTATCAGTCAGAGTGGACAGTCTGGAAAGGGGACAGTGACTGTCAGGGAAGCAAGAATTGGCCGTGCTTGGTAAAATTTCTTATCAAGTGTGTGTAGGTTAAGTTCATTGATGTTCTCTATATCATCCATGGTTTTGGCATCAAGGTGCTTATGTCCAGGATGAAGGAATCTCTTTGCATGCTTTTTCCGAGTCTACATATAGCATTCCCAGACTAGAATAAAGAAAATAACCCCCATATTTTTGGGAATTGGGAGTGTTAGCAAAAGTAGTTTTTATTTCCCCTTAGGAAGGGGTAGAGTATATGACATCTGAATCCTGTGCATGAGGAATAAGTCGTTATTCAGCTGATTGTTATTCAGCTGATTTCTCATCAACAAGCCTAGGTGTGATTGAGAATTTTCCTACTGCAGGTCATGGGTCCTCTCTATCCCTTTGCTCAGTGGGTGGCCTTTATTTCTACTTTTGGAAATAGAACTGGCATTCCCCCACAACAGAACTTTGGCCCACTCCTGGCTGCTTAATGTTGGGCAGTATAAATAGGCCAGTTTGGAGTCAGAAGTGGCTGGTATCAGGGAAGGAAGATAAAGGCAGATGGTAAGAAGAGAAGTGGAAAGGCAGCCTGCCTTTTCTGACTTCTCTAAAGGAATTTCTGTGGGAACAGGCATGAAATGCTATGCTTTTGAGAACTCTTTAAAACTAGAGCAATGGGGAACGGGAGTGACAGCATTGAGGGGCCGACCATGTGCACTCCGCTCGTTTCTTCAGTGGCGACTGTGTTACCTGCCTGCTGCGCACTAGGTGAATCAGTGAGCGGAAAGAATTGGGCTCTAGAATCAGAAACATCTGGTTTTAAATCCTGGCTCAACCACTTATTACTTTAGTAACTTTGAGCCAACAACTTAACATCTTTGAGCGGAATGTTCTTATTTGTAAGTGGGGATAATAAATGACAATGGAAATGGAGTGTCACAAAAATTGATCAGATAGTTCTTCAGGTCAGTAAGCACTTACCAGATGGCAAAGACTATGCCAGGACTGGGGAGTGCTAGTGTATGTGGATAACGTATGTGCCCTGCCTTCAAGGAACATGGGGCTTCCAGAACAGCATGATGGATTGGAAGGTGGAGGAACTGCAGTTATAGAGTTTCTAACTGTGAGGTGACAAGGGCCTGAGCTATGATGGTGGATCCAGTAAGAATAGAGCAAAGAGACGGGTCCAAAAGCTGTTTCAAACAAAGGATGGACTAAACTTGAACAGTGACCAAATTGGGCCATATTGGGGGTGTAGGGGGTGGAATTAAAGTCACCACAAGACAACTTAACAACGTGTGTTTTGCTGTTACAGAGTGTCATAAGAACAAAGGGGCTCTGTGGTCAAGAAAGTTTGGGTAGTACCGAATTAGGCAAAGACAAGCCAGGACCTTTATTATAGGGATTCCCAGGTGTCACACGTTCGTGTGGGTTGTGCATCACCAGGAGAAGAGAGAATACACAGCACTTCTCCAGTGTTACTTGGTAAAGCTTATCTGTTTATTTATTAATATATTAAATGGTATTGGCCTTGTTCTCTGAGGAACACTCAGAAATGCTGCCATGACATGCCAATTCCAGTTGAGCAGAAGAAGGCTGAACAGCTTCTGGACTGTCAGAAATATTGACACCTGCAAGTTTATGAGGAGGAGAGTGGAAGATAAGGAATGTGTTGGGAAGGATTGGGGTTCATAAAGAAGCATCCATGAAGAAGCAGGAAAAATAGTTAAAAAGAAGACATTGTTTCAAGAAAGAAAGGTTGATTTACATAAATACACAAACACACACATATATATTTGTGTATATCGAAACTAATTTCATATATGCATTATTTTTTCTTTACCTTGTGACTTCACATTTCTTCATCATAATAAACATTTAGTTTGGGTTATGATTAGAAACTCAGTTTCTCCCTATTGTGATGGTTTCAGGGTATCTGTAAGAGATTAAACCTGTCTTTCTTTACAGGTAATGTACAGAAGGATTCTGCAGCAGGCGGGTTTTATACAGTTTGCACAACTTCAGTTCCTGGAAGCTAAAGAGCTCTTCAGGTAATTTGAGGTGTGGTAGCAAGACTTCCAGGTGTCCCTCTGTGGTCAGAACCTCCCTTCCAGCTGTGACGCTGTGATGGGAAGTGCTGCCGTGGTTAGACTGTGCTTCTGGTGAGAATGACAAGGTCTGTTTATAATAGCAGACACCACTGGTGCTCATGCCTTGTCTCCTCCTCCCCCCTCAGCCTCAGTTTAACTGTCCTTTATCTTAAAGAGCATGGAGGCCATCATGACAGTCCAGGGAAGAGAGGAGCAAGAATTCTAGAGAGTGCATTTGATAACATGTGAAGGATTTTAAGGAAAATACTCTTGGTCATTTTTTCTACTCTTGAGATTTTACCAGAAGCTATGAATTTAGAAAAAGAGCAAGTGCTTCTGGGAAGACTTATGAAAACGAATCTTCTTCTAAAGACTATAGATGGCCCATTGATGGTTAGCTCTCCCAGGAAGCTGTCTTTCTCTTACGGAGGTCCCCTGGCACTGTGCGTAACCCTGCATCCAGGGCCGTGTCGCCCTCTCCTCTGCCCCTCTCACACATGCCTGCGTCACACTCCTTTGCTGTCATACCCATTTTCCCAGCTGCATGTCCTCTCAGGCTGGCGTGCTCAGTGAGGCAGTGGTTGTGAACATGCTGGCTCGGCACGCCTGGCAGAAGATTAGGTTAAACCTGCTTTGATAGTCTTAAGCATCCTACAAAAGCATTGCCTATGGAATGTTTTCAAAATGTCTGACTAGCATAGATTCTGCACAGTTTAGAGCCATCTAAAAGATAAGAGCTATAACAAGCGGAGCAGGACACCACCCTGCAGCTTGCTGCCCACCCCCTGTTCTGGAACATATTTGCCACATGGCCCGGGCCACAGTGACACCCACTGCAGCCCCTGCCTCTTGCTCTGTCACAAAACTGGTTGTAGAGAAGAGATTTCTGAGTCAAGAAGGAATTAGGTATTGGATCATGATGCCCCGTAAAACTTTTACTTAAGCAAGTTCTCGGTGCTGTTACCATCTGTACATGGAAAGATCAGAAGCTTCGGGATTAAATAGATTCTTTGTCCCTTTGAACTGAGGCTCTTTTCTGTCATATCTTGTCTCATCCCTGCAATGTCAAAGGCCTCCGTACTTGGGTCCTGGGTGTCTCCCAGGACATCTTCTTCTCACAGGTTAATTTGAAGTACTAAGTGGTCAGTAACTTTGTAAGAGAATAAATGTAGGGCCTGTCAGTTGTTTGTACAAGGTTCTGGTTCTTCATACATCACACTCTTAGAGATAATCTTTAACTTGACTGCTGCTTAGCTTTAGTCAAAGGTGTGACTGAGAAGTTAATATTTGAAGGGATACCCCTAAGATAAGCATGATTCCACTTTCCCTTCCAGTGCCATTGGTAGACATTGCTAGTAACTCGTGATTTCCGCTCCCCGCCCCCCATTGAAGAGGGACTTGTCCTCAGACTCCTACTCAGTCTGATGCTAGAAGCCACAACTGCCAACTCATCGTGGTTAGCATCCAAGATAGAACCTATTTACCATCCATGTCGTGGAGACATACACTGTGTGTCTAGTCCTCCAGGAGTTACACAGCCTGTCTTTATATCCAGTTAGAGCCACCCCTTCTTCCATTGAGCATATTTGGCCTGAGCATGAGAGCTAGGATGAAAGGGTAGGACAGCACCCCTGCTCGGTGCACATGCCTGCTCTGCGGTGTGAGTGGTTTGGGGTAGGAGCGTTGAACACAGACTTATATTGGGATTTGTCCTGGACCTTAAACGATGAGTAGAAGTTTCCCAAATCAGGAATCATACCTTAGGCCATGGTTTCTCAGCTGTGGCACTGTTGACATTTCGGCATAAGTGATCCTTTGTTAGGTGAGCTTTCTCGTGTGTACTGTCGGACATGTAGCAGCAACCCTGGCCTCTAATCACTAGGTGCCAGTGGTGCCCTCCAGGTCTGACAAAAGTGTCTGCATAGTCGCAAAATATCCCCCAGGGAGAAAAACTCTTCCCATTGCAAACCAACTGCTCTTGGCTAAGGGAACAGTGACGGCGAAGGCTAAGAAGCATGAAATGTGGGAACAGGGGGTGAGAGTGACGGGCGCTAGTGCTGGAGTGTGGGAATGGGGCAGGGAAACGACAGCTGTCAGGTGCTTTGGGTCTGTTCAGGCAGCGTCTGGAGGGCCATGCTAAGAACTGTATCCTGTGGATAGTAAGTAACCACTGAGGGTGAGGAGCGGGTAAGAGGCAGTTTAAGAGCAAGGCGGAAAGGAGACTAGCGGCAGGGAGCCGGGAGAGTGGAGGAGAGACTAGAGAGTGTGAAGGGAGGCAGGTGCAAGAGGTGCAGACCCCAGGCCCTGCCTCAGAGCCTTCCATTCAGTGTGTCTGTTGGAGGCTCCTGCTCTGTTTGCTCAGGATGGTTCCCACAGTCGGGTCTGAGCCTGTGCCAGGGTTAAGACCCTCAGCCCGGTGGTGCTGCCGTTAACAGTTGTGATTGTAAACAGGACAGCGGGCTGGAGGGACCAACAGGGAAGGAGAGATGGGACATCACTAGATATGACCTCCTGGGCCTTATGAGGGTAGAACACTGTGCCAGCCATTTGAATTGCGGGCTAACTTTAAGCTCTGAAACGCTATCAATAGTCATTCCAGAAATGGCCACGTGGATGCTCTGTGTCTTCTGTTACAAGATCATTGATGAGGAAATTGTAGGTTATGTTCTTATAAAGTCCCTTCTTTATGGACTGTTCAATAAACTTGTCTATAATTTAGTGCCAGGGAAAACAGTGGTTTCAGAAGGACTGTAATCGGCCTTTGATCGGATGGTGATGTTGTGCTTCCTTCGTATTTCTTTGTCCTGGTGTCCAGGGAGCCAGTGCTGACTTAAGGTCCAGATGTTTTGATATTCCGCTTTCACACTGATTGTGCACGTGTCTTTCACCATGGTGCCCTCCACTCTATTTTGGAATTGGGGTGGCACACAGTTCAGTAGTGCTCTGCCACACTTATCAGTGAGGATGGTCGGTCTGGCGTGCACACCCAGATACCCAGCTCACTGTTGACATGTGCGGACGTGCACTCCCCTTCAGTATTGTTTTGTGTGCCTATGTGTACTCTCTCTCTCTTTTTGCTTCATTTAGTTTGACACTGTAATTGCAGAAGCGGCCAGCTTGACGTCCGGGAGCTGATCTCTCTCTACCCCTTCCTGTTGCCCACCTCCTCTTCATTCACACGGTCTCACCCTCCTCTTCACGAGTATGCAGACCTGAACCAGCTGACCCAGGGGGACCAGGAGAAGATGGCCAAGTGCAAGCGCTTCCTCATGAGCTACTTGAATGAAGTCCGCAGCACAGAGGTAGCCAACGGCTACAAAGAAGACATCGACACAGCCTTGCTGAAGCTGTATGCAGAAGCCGATCATGACAGCCTGCTGGACCTCCTGGTCACTGAGAACTCCTGTCTCCTGATAGACAGCGCTGCCTGGCTGGAGAAGCACAAAAAGTGAGTGTTCGCTTCCCGTGCTCAACCAGGGGTTCATGCCTGGCCCTTCCTCATGCAGTGGAGAGATATGAAGTTGATGGAACCAGTGTGTTTCAGTTCCCAAGAGACCGATCAAGGGACTACCTTGAAATCAGAGTGACAAGCCAGCACTCCCAAGGTTACCTCACCCTCGTCACCGTCTGCAGACCAACTGGAGGCCTGGGGGGGTGGGGGGGCAGGCGGAGCATTAACTCTCATACCAGTTCTTTAACGATAGAGAATAGTGCTAGTCCTAGGCCTCATTAGTAAATGAAGTGACTCTTACATTTCCTCCACATTCTATCTGGGGTTCACATGCAGAAGATGCCACATGTACGTGGCTACAATTAACAGGGCACTTAGCCACTGATGACCAAATTGAGCAGATAGACAGACATGTGGATAAATAGATAAGGGGATGGGGGAGTTTCTTAATCTTGTTAATAAAAGGTTACAGCTTAAAACTCTGCCTTCGTTATGTGCACGAGTTGGTAGGCAGCCGCCCATGCATTACGCACCAGGGCAGTTAAACTGCAGTGACAGACTCGATCAGAGCTGGCAGCTTCCTCCTCCGGGGCAGGTAGACAGGTGCTTGAAACTTTCTGAGCATCAGGGTTCTTTCTTTAAAAATATTGGGTGACCTTGAACTCTATTAAGCAATAAGAGTCTTTGTCTATGATTTTTGTTATGTATTTGAAATGGCAAAAGTACTGAAGAAACCCTGCAGGGACCATGGCAGTTACATCGCCTGATCCCAACAGGAAAATGTACTGTCGCCTCATGGTAACGACTTGGGATGTTAGGATCCGGAGAGTCAGTGTGACTTTCTGAAATGTAAAGGAAAAGAGAAGGGTCCCAGCAAATAGTTTGATGTCTTGAGAGTTTGCTCTTTGCAGGAAGAAATCCGACACTGGGTCACCTGTTGGGAAGGAGGAGGGCCAGGAGTGGGACATACCTGCAGAACTTGGGAGGGTGGGGACGGCTCACTGCCCAGGCAATGCCAGCATCATTGCGAATCCTTTACCATTTATAAATGAGGAAATGGAGGCCCAAGGAAGGTAACCTACTTGATCAAAGTCATATAAGTCATAAGCAATGAAGCCTAAATTGAAACTCATGTCCTTGAACTCTGGGTGGCCTTGCCCAGGACTCCCTCTGCCGTTCTCTTCTCTGCGATGCCCGGATACTGTTGTCCTTTATTGCTGTGTTGTCCATACTCCTTACCCCTTCTTTCAATAATAGCTCAGACAACATACCTTCTGAGTGGTCTTTTAATGTCGGGTTAATAACAGCCAACTGAAAAGAGATGAAATTATAATAACATTTGATGCACATCATAAGGTAATTCCAAATGTGAGTTCTGGTAGTATAATTACAGTTTTATTTGTTGGCTGATCTTGGGCTTTAATATGACCCTTTTTGGAAATTGATAGGGCACACGTTTTAATAGCATAAGTAAATAATCCAAAACGAAAATCCTTTTTGTTCAAAATTTGTTATTAAACTCCAAGTCGAATAGAATATGGGCTAGGGAGCAGGGTGGGCTAGGGTCAAGGGGTATCGCTATGTTGGTCCTGCCTACAGAAGGTGGTGGGTACCGGGGTCATTCACCACACTGTTTTCTTCCAGGTACTTTGCACTTGGACTGCTCTATCATTATAATAACCAGGATGCGGCTGCCGTGGAGGTTAGTTCAAAAGCATTTTAGCGTTAATGTAAAGATCAGTACCGTTTAACTTAGTGTTACTTAAAAATTAAATCACAAAGTGATAGAGGCCCCTTCTGTCTGATCTATAACCTTTGTTACAGGACAAAATTAATACTGTTTTTAGAAAGTGATTTTCTTGAGAAATGTTGGCCATGAGTTTTTTTTCCTTTGTCCTTACATCTCTTTAAAGAACATTTCAAGATCAAGTTTTTGAAAATCTAAGAAATAAAAATATGATTTCTTATTGCGACACAAGGCATAGGATGTCTCTGCCTTATCAGAAAGTTAAAACTGGGACTAACAAACAGCTTGTTTATAATTTCCCATTGATGTTAATATATTTATGATATTAATAACTGTTAATGACAATAACTATTTCCAGTGAGCTAGGTGAGTTATTATCCCCATGTCATCTGCGACAAAACTAAAACTGATCGAGGCTTGTCACTTAGCCAGGGTCATCCCACTGGTCGTTGGTACAGCTGGGATTCGAACCAGTGTTCTAGGTGGCCCTGGCGGGGATGCCAAGCCTGAATGGACATGGCACTGAGGTTAGTCTTGTCTCTTGTCGTGCACCTGACACGTGACTGATTTTGTCTCATTCTCAGGAGACTATCCTCCGTCTGCTAGTTGTCATATGCTGATACCATTTATATTGTGCCTTCCTCACGTGCCTGTTGTTTTGTTTTGTTTTGTGAGTGGCGAAGACCATCCTCAGTACTTACCAACGCAAAATCAACTTCGTGACTGGCAAAGCCACACATGTATTTGGTTAAATCATTATAGTAACATCATTGTAAATAGGTTTTAAAAAATGGGTTTCCATCAACAAGCACCCAATGGCTGTGAGTAGATTTGGGTGTGAAAGATAAAACTTCTACTTTTTACATCATGTAATTCTAAGAATTGCAGCTTAATGCAAGTGTAATAATATTAGCAGAAGTATTTTTAGAGATTTGAAAAATTGAAATAATATGAAAGAAATCTATATGTGGTAGAATTCTATTTTTAACAAATGACACATTTCAATGTATGTGCGATTTGGCTTGGGGCGTTCAGTGCTAAAGAAGCTCGTACCGTAAACCGTGCCGGTGTGCTGATGCCGGCATTACGGAGGTTATGCTGCCTGCCCTGTTTCATGGGCTTCTTGCTGGTGGTGCGGTTCAGAAGTGCAGCCTCTGTCTCCTCTGCCTCCCTTGTGATACCACCTCATTCTGGGGTTCTGAAAGTAAGCAGCTAACACGGCAGGGAAGCATCTGGATGAATGGAAGAGGCCTTTGATTACTAGGCCTTTGATTACTTTGAGCCAGTGTGTAAAAGACCATCAGAACACTAGGGGACAGAATCACCAAAGTCTTTAAAAGCAAAGTATTTGACTATCACAGTCGCAAAGGACTTCAAAATCAAGAAATCCTATGATAGAGAAGGTGGAAACAGCCTAGTTTATGGATATAGGTGAATTTCTCCTGTGGTGAGATGTTTTCAGTAATCGTTTTGTTTATTTCACAAAGAAGCATTTTTAATACACCCACCTCTTCCTATATGTTATCTTTATGATTTGTGTTACTGTGATATCATTAAAAAGGAAAGATAAAGAATCTGGTGCTTTATTTTCTCTATTTCTTGGACCATGCCTTCCACATTTCTTTAGTTCTCTGAAAAAAAAAATGAAATTGATTTAAGCATTTAAATTCTGTCCTACTGCTTTTGAGTATTCAAAGGCCAAGTATGTAAACATGTGCCCTTTCTCGGCTGACTAAAGGGTACATGACCTGCTGTTCGTTTTATTGCTGCTCCTCTCCAGCTGTGGGTGAACATCGTGAATGGGGCCATCCACGACTCTACTCGCGCAGACCTGTACGAGTATGTCGTTGATTTCCTTACCTATAGCTCGAACCAAGAACTAGTGTGGAAGTACGCCGACTGGGTCTTACAGAAGAGTGAAGAGGTTTGTGCTTCATAAATGTGTTCTCTGGGGAGGGGGCTGGTAAAAACAGATAAAACCTTGGAAAAAACTCTGATGAAACTACATAGTTGATGAAACTACGCTTCAGCCTCTCTATCTGCTTTCTTTGCTCCTTTAAAATGTCCTTTTGAGCCATCTGAATCCCAGCTTTTAGTGAAGTTCGAGGTTTCGGTGCTTCTGAGACAGTGTTCAGCATCCTGACTGGGACAGACCACTTTTATAGAATAAAGCAGAGAGCGTAGCCAGGCCCCATTCTTAGCATCTTAAAAATGTGTGTTTGTGGACCACCACCCCTAAGTCTGGCACTTATGTTCTCTATAGGCTGGAGCAGGATCAGATGGCTACTGTGCAGGGCTGGGCACCGGGCCTGGGCCACACCAGGCAAACCGATGCCCTGTGTGTCATGCTTAGGACAGAAAGAGAAAAGCCCCAGAGATGACTGGGAATGAGAAAGCATTTTTGTTCTCACTGTTACAAATGTCTCCATTTTTTGGCTTCCCTTGGAGGGACACGGTAGCTTCCTGGCAGGACCTTGGTCATAAATGTCGAGTCTCTGTGTGTTGCATTCACTGTTCTAAAATCTGAGTTGGAAAATATTCTCCATGGGGCTGTCATAACTGGGAGGTCAGAGCCCATGTGCTTCATGTACGTTTTACTCCATCTTTACTTGGCATCTGTGCACACGCATGGACAGCTTGCCCTGACGGTGCTCACACACCCCTGCAACGCAGATCTGATGCTGTTGAAAGCTTCAGGCACTTCCCAGTGCTAGTGGATGATAACATCACATCAGGCAGAGAATCCTTTGTTCCTGATAGTGTGCCAGTCCCTTGACATATGTCATTTCTTTTAAACATTGCAACAACCCCGCAGGATGTGCATTTATAGATGAAACTGAGGAAACTGAGGCTCAGAGAGCTTAAGAAACTTTCCAAGAGCATAGCATACAGTTACTAGAGCTGTGCTATGCTGCTTTTCTCATGTTTTGGGTTTGGGGTATACACGCTTTGTGTGCGTGTGTGTGTGTCTGTGTTTGAGTTTGCACACGTAAATGCCCAGAGGAGGTACAGGACGGACTTACTTCCCTACTTGCCTCATTAGCATTTCCTTGGAAGGAAGAATTGTGCAGTGAGTGCCGTTAGACAGGCACAGGGAGGTGGCCTGGGAACTTGTCAGGGACTGGCGTGACTCTCACAAAGTAGTCTCAGTGTTGGGAGAACCGAGTTTACTGAGTGTTCGGCGCCTTATGTTTTCACATACTATTCAGCAAGTAACCATCTGTGTTTTGGAGTGATCTTAATATTACAAACTTTTGCTTTGTGGGTTGTCGAAACTTGATACCAATAAGTGCTTCATTCTTTTATTTCCAACCATTTAAAAAATAATTCACCCAGATGTGTGAGGAAGGTTTCAGAGCTTAGCTGCTTTTCCTATCTCTGCTGTATGCTCTTCTCTGTCAGTGTTTCATGCTGCACTATTTTTCTGTATAGCCATATTTTTAACAGTGGTTTTGCCCAAAGCATGAATGTGTAGTGCTCAGAATAAAGGTAAGACAGTGACTTTGAAAAACATCCTAACTCAATCTCTACTCTTCTTTTAGGTTGGAGTTCAAGTTTTCACCAAGAGACCTTTGGACGAACAGCAGAAGAACAGTTTCAATCCAGATGACGTTCTCACTTGCCTACAGAAATACCCTAAGGCCCTTGTTAAATATCTGGAACATCTAGTTACAGACAGAGGTCTGCAGGTGAGCACTTCAGAACTTAGACTGAGGCGCGGGGGCTGCCATGTCACGGTACTAACTT
This sequence comes from Rousettus aegyptiacus, assembly GCF_014176215.1. Lineage (NCBI taxonomy): Eukaryota > Metazoa > Chordata > Mammalia > Chiroptera > Pteropodidae > Rousettus > Rousettus aegyptiacus. The sequence continues at coordinate 62,959,821 of NW_023416310.1, read as the reverse complement.
AGAGATGGAATCTGACCATACGTAATGTTTTGTGCTCCGCGGAGGCTCAGCCTCTGCTTGTTGATCTGCAGAGGAACTGGTGGTTCGGGAAAATAACAGGGGGGAATAGCTTTTCTTTAAAACTCTCCCACCCCATTTTTCATGTTCACTCCACTTATATTTTTCTTCTCTATTACTTTCTTGTTATTTTTCTTAAAAGACATGAGAGAAGCTGCCCCTTTTTAGAGAATATTTAAATCCTGTGGCCCATACTTCTCAAAATGAGAAGTAACCCTTTTATTTTTTTCTCTAGATTTTAAATTTGCCTTCTCTGTATTGTGGTTTCTGAATGATTTTCAGTCCAACAAACGTCTTCTGTTAACTTTCCTTGAGAATCCACCCAGAAACCCTCAGCACGGTTCGGGCCTTGGCGCACATGCTGACCAGGGAGCCCTGTACCCTTCCCTCTTGCCAACGCTGTGTCTGCTTGGCCCTGTTTCCTGCAGCGGGAAGAGTACCACACGCACTTAGCCGTCCTCTACCTGGATGAGGTGCTGCAGCACAGGCCCGGCGCCAGCAGCAAGGGTGCAGAGGTGACCGAAACACAGGCGAAGCTACGACACCTGCTCCAAAAATCTGATTTATACAGAGTCCACTTCCTGATGGGTGAGGCGGATCCTGACAGTTTCTCCATCAATACTTCTGCTGGGGGATGGAGAGCGCGCGGGGAGCGGGGATGAAGGCTTCGGCATAGCTCCTTGTTTTGATTCTGTGGATGATTCCTTGAGCCTCTTTTGGCACAAAAGCAGCCTATCTAGAGAGCCAGGTGAAGCTTCTCATGCCTCCCCGTCTCCAAGTAGACAGTGTCCCTTTACCTACAGCTGATTCTTGTTATTCACAGTAGCCAATATCTCCACAATCACTGAATCAGTGACTGTTAGACACACGCCTGAAGAAATACAGGGTTAGTGTCCTGCATATTCCCGATTACACCATGTTCCTCAACCAATTAGTACATAACCTTGTTTTATGAGTGTTTCTGTTTAAAGACTATATAGTTAATTCAGTACCATTGAGCTCACAAGCAACAGCACTCTAGCTCAGGCCTGATCGATGCTCACCTGACTCACACGTTTTCTCTGTAAGCCTTCCTGAGCTTAGAGACACTAGCCAGCACCTCAGCACTGTGCTTGGGAGCCATTTTAAATGCTAAGATCACCAACAAAAAAGCACAAATGTGCAAAACCGTGGCACTAGCAGGCCATGAGAAGGACACATGTTTACCCTTCAGGAGCTCCAACAAGAAAGCAGAGCGTCGCCTTGTTTGACCTCAGCCGGGAACATGCCTGTCGGGTGGCCCAGGTTTGTTGCCACTCTGTGAAAGTCCAAAAATAGCCACAAAAGCAACACAAGTATCAGTTTTGGAGTTAGAATAAATTTTGGCAAGAAAGAAATCTGGCAAATACAAGGTGTGAAGAATAGGGACCCACTGTACCTATGCCAGGTATAGGTCGAAATGCTTAGTTAGCATTTTGATGCTTATTCCCACAAGCCTATGAAATAAGTCCTATTACTTGTATCTTTATAGGCAAGTAAACTGAAACTTAGAGAAACCACCCAGTCTTCCTCAGGTCACATGGCTCCTGAGCATGAACTAGGTTGAAATTCAATGTAAATAGCCAATACTGGGTCTAGCTGGCACTTAACTTTCAGCCACACTGGTCGCTCACGGCCGCTGTCCAATCCGATGGGTCAGTGCCCACACTATATTGGTTGTCCAACATTTTTTGTTGTCACTCTGACTTGTTTCATACTTATGCTTTACTAACATTTTTTATAAAAATCTTATGCTAGTCATGAGTTCGTTGATGAATGTTTTCATCCAGCCACTTTTTTCGAGCATGTATAGAGTACCTTAGGCATGCACCAAGGATATAAAGATAGATGTGACTCGGTCTTGTCTTCAGTTTAACCAGAGGCCTGGTAGAAGCTCCATGTGTGGCTGAGGGAGCAGCGAGCTGTGCCTTGCGGGGAGGGGCAGGGAGAGCTTCCTAGACGGGGTCCCGTTTTAACAGTCATAGAGGGTAAATCTGAGATCTCAGGACAGACCTGGGAGCTTACAGGAAGTGGGGTGTCCCCAGGGCACTGTGGAGGAGCACTGCAACTCAGAGACTAATTCTACCCTTGTTTAGTCAGGCAACTTGGGGAATGAGGTGTCTGTCTGGCACATTGCAGTAATGGTTCCTGCCAAGCATACCTACTTGAGGTGGCTGTTAGAATCAACTATAAATGAGATGACAGAGGTGAAAAGTGTAGATTACTTCAGTGACCTCTTAACCATCTTTGTACCTCTTCCCGTGCCTTAAACGTGGTACTCATTTAGTAATTATTTGTTGGCAGTTCTTTGTGAAGTTGTTGACGATGCATGTCGCAGCTTCTGTGTCTAGTGCTATTGATGACATATGTTGAAGAGCCAGCTCTTGGCTACGGAACTAGTGATGTCTGCCATGTGTATGCATCAAGCCAGAGGTGGCTAAACTTCAATGCAAAATACCTATGATGGGAGTATTAACCTTCGCCCTTGAAATAGAAGTTGTCCTTGGAATATCCCATCACAGCAGGAAGAGATCTTATGTTATCTTCCTGTTCTACGAGGAGTGAGAACCAAAGGGACTTGACTAATGAGACACAGCCCATGAAGGGTAGGGCCTTGGGCAGGACTGATGCTCCCTCTGCTGGTATCATTTTACTTTTAACCTGGAAACTTAAATTGCAAGAGAAACAAAAGAAAATTTTAGACTGATATAGTTTCGGGTCTTTAACAATATGAACCCATATTTTATTCCATGAAATATATTTCAGATTGGAATGAAGGGGTTCGGCGTACTGTCTGGAGTGAGATGGTATTGTCTGGATCGAGGGAATATGGCGACTTTCTACTTTAGTCAAAAGATCCCTTAGAGGGAAAATAGGAATGACATGGATTAATTGGAGACCTGGCACTGTGATACTCTGTATGTCACTGGGCCTTCTGAGACCATGGGTTATGTGTTTCATTCATAATCTAAACACTGGTGAAAATTTATAGTCTGAGACCTGGCTGTACTTTGAAATAGAGTCTGTCTCTTATTACTAACACACCGGTGTGAAGCAAGGAAATGCAAGAAAACCTCCTCGGAGTGGTCTGGGTGGTGGCATGTGGGAGTGTCGAGGTGGCCAAGTTTGCTTTGCCCTTTCCTACACTGGCAGCACCAGGGAGGCCGGTGTCTGCACTGTGTTGGCATACCGGGTGGCCCAGGCCCTGCCTGCTCTGACGAGTGGATTCTGCCCAACAGAGAGAGTCCAGCGCGCCGGCCTGCCCATGGAGAGCGCCATCCTGCACGGGAAGCTGGAGGAGCACGAGAAGGCCCTGCACATCCTTGTGCACGAGCTGAAGGACTTCTCGGCGGCTGAGGACTACTGCCTGTGGCGCTCCGAGGGCAGAGACCCGCCCTACCGGCAGCAGCTCTTCCACACGCTTCTTGCCATTTACCTCAGCCCTGGCCCCTCTGCGCCCGAGCTGGCTGTGGCTGCCGTGGATCTCCTAAACCACCACGCGACAGAGTTTGATGCCACTCAGGTCCTACAGCTGCTGCCGGGCACCTGGTCGGTGCAGCTGCTCTGCCCATTCCTGATGGGGGCCATGAGAGACAGCATCCACACCAGGAGGACCACTCAGGTGGCTCTCGGCCTTGCCAAGTCTGAAAACTTAATCTACAAATACGACAAGGTGAGAACTTGACCATTTTCTTGGCCATTCGGCGTGTTATTTCAGGTCTGTGTTGCCTGCGGAAAAATATTCTTTGTCAGTTTTTTTTCTTTACAACTTCAACACATCGGATATATGATTTCACTCATGTAGAAGCAGAAGTGCCTGTAAGCAGAGGCTGCAGATGGGTGACGGGCATAACGCTGGTGTACTGTTTGTCCCCTTTTAGATACTGACGATCAAAAGAAGCATGCTCAGATTGTGTGCCAGGCACTTTTCTACACTTTATATCTTGATACCATTTCATCATCACAACATTTATATATGGTATCAACTATTATTGTTGCCATTTCACAGAAGAGGAAACTGAGGCACAGAGAAGTCACATAGTAGATGGAAGAGACAAGATGTGAATTCCAGGCCACTTGAGAATGCCACATTCTTGGCGTGTTCTTCCAACAAATATCACTGCCGGAGCCAGCTGGCTAAAGTCGATCGGTACCTGAAAGAGGGGGGTGAAGCCTAAGAAAAAAGAAGACAGGAAAGAACTTTTGGGAGGGCATACAGTCATTGCTGCAGCCCCGAGTTTATTTAGTACAGCCTTAAATAGGTTTTTGGATACAATAACAAAGCATAACATGTATCAGTCGACTGCTGACATCTACACAAGATCATAAAACATCCAGCTCTCAGGGTACAAACATCCCTGCTTTCAGAGTTGGAAAAACATTCCATTACTTAAAAAAGTTTCCTAATGGGGTGAATCTCCTCACCAGGGTCAGTAATGTTTAACTTAACCTCCGGCTCCCTTGAATCATTGTATAAGCTGTCTCAGCAGCTGCTATATGGCTCCAAGCAGTGTTAGCAACTGCTTTATGTCTCCAAGCTACGTGACACCTTTAGTGCCTTGTAATGGCTCCCGACATATCACAGACTCAGGGGCTCAAACAAAGACATGTGTTTCTCACAGTTCTGGAGGCTGGAAGTTCAAGACCAAGGTGCCAGCAGATTCGGTGCCCGGTGAGGGCTCTTCCTGGCTGGTAGACAGCCTGCTTTTCACTGTGTCCTCACATGGCAGAGAGGACAAGCTCTGGTGCCTCTTCCTCTTCTTATGATGGCCCTAATCCCATCACAGCAGCCTTACCCCTTGGCCTCATCTAACCTTCATCACTTGCCAAAGGCCTCACTTTCAGCTACCATCACATTAGGGGCTAGGCCTTCATCATGTCAATTTGGAGAAGGGACACACAGTTCAGAACAGTTGCCAATCTCATCTCCCTCAGGAGACTTCGCTCTTGTGAGGCCCGTACTCCATGTGGCCGGCAGAGTGGTCTGTCCAAGGCAGGAACCTGACGTGTTCACCCCACTTGGAAGCCTTCATTGACTCCCCAGTGGAGGAGTTGAGACCTGGAAGATTCAGTCTCAGCTCCTTTGGCCTGCCCCGGGTCATCTGTCACTGCTTGCCAGGATGCATGTCACCTGCCGGTGTAAAATGCTACTCCACACACACAGCCTTGGTACCTGTCATTCCCTCGGCCTGGGGTATTCTTACCTTGTCCCTTTGTGCCTGGCGAATTCCTGCTGGAAACCCAGACTGAGCACTTTCTCCTTGGTGAAGGCTTCCTATCCCTTTAGGCAGATTTTGCCCGCTTTTGCCCGATGTATACCACGCGCACACATTCATAATCATCTGCTTCTATGGCTAGACTTTGGGTTCTTTGAGAGCGGGAAGCTTCATTTATTTATCTCAGTATTTCGAGTGCCAAGTCTGGCATCCTTAAGGTATTAAATAAATGTTTGTTGAATGACTGATGAAACTAATGTGTCCACAGTTAAGTCCATGCCAATAGGCTGATATGCCTTGGTTGACACAAGTGAATCATGCAGAATGACTTTTTAACTTGAAAAATTTAAGTCCTAGTTACCAGACAGAAAACAATGGAGTTATAGCTCCGTGTCATTAGTTTCCTTTAAAGAATTCAAATTATGTCCTAGGACCAGTCAGGAACATGCCACTTATCTATCCTATGGCTTTGACCAAGTCCCTTATTCATGCCTTACTACTTGTATTTGTCAGTGAGAGGACCAGGGATTGAGATGACTTGTACGGTCTTATTCAGCTCGAACGTTACATGACATTTTTAGTAGGCCTTGCTGAAATGTGTCAGAGCTCACAGAACATGTGAGAGAGGATCTTGGTGGGAAATGCCTCGGCTAGACTTGCAGCAATAATGTTTGTAAAATAAGAAAGCTGATCTGTGGCTTTTTTATTTATTTTTTACTTCTCCAGTTACTAAGGATTTTTTTGTTTATTTTCACTTCTGATATTCTGTTTCAAGAAGCTGGTGTTAAAGCCATCCTTATCAGTAATAATAATCCATGGGGTAACACATGGTACACTGCTGTGTGAGAATCCTCAGTCTTTGTTTCTTTTTGCAGATGAAGTTGAAAGGAAGCTCAATTCGACTCTCAGACAAAAAGCTATGCCAGGTGTGCCAAAATCCCTTTTGTGAGCCCGTGTTTGTTAGATATCCAAATGGTGGTCTCGTCCACACTCACTGTGCTACCAGCAGACACACAAACCCCAGCTCCCCCAGCCCCGGCGCTCGGACTTGAAGAGACCACCCAAGGGCACCAGGGGGACCCCGAGTTCTTTACCAAGCCTGCTGGAAGCAAAGAGCAGAAAGCCACTGCACTGTCAGTCAAGACGAAGGGGTGACATCTGGGTGCTGGGGAGACTTCAGCCACTGTGAAATGGGGACTCTTCCCTGCTGACCACCCTGCATTGAATGTAAATGGAAAATCTGAAAATGGAGTCATTGACAGTTCGCCCGTCCAGGTACACAGTCATCCAAAACAGATAACCGCTTTGAAAGAAAAATGAGCCTTCCCTGTGCACTCCAGACAAACCGGACCCCCCTTCCTACTCCCATGCTCGATCTTCAGATACCCATTCGCACTGGAAACGTTTGCTTCAGGGTGGCAGAGAGGCGACACCCTCTCTTGGCCAGATGAGTAGCCAGGGTGTAGAGAGCTGTGTGGGCAGGTTTCACCATCACACATTTCCTTCCTGTGTGGGTACTTGCTCCATGGGGTCCTGTTTCCTGGATGACCTCGTGGGCTTGCCCTTGGCAATGGCTGACCTGAGGAAAGTACTTCTGTTCCTTTCTGCTTCCCATTTGGCTCTCAACCCTTAAAACATTCTGCCTTGTTTACCCAAGCACTACCTTTTGGGTAAACTCATGTGCTTCTGGCTGCCTCCAAGTGAAGACCGATAAGAAACTGATAAAGTCCAAGAGAGCAGCACCTGCCTCATCTTGAAGATGATGGTGGAGACAGAATTCATGGTGGGGCAGGGCCCAGGCTCCTTCACTGTCACATCATCTCCTGATCTGAAATTTCACAATTACTGTGTGTAACTAAAAATTTTTATTTGAAGTTATATCATCTTTTTAGTTTTTCTCTGGTTTAGAAATGCATCTGTCATATTCGTTAGGGATGTTTTTTGTTGTTGTTGTTTTGTTTTTTGTTTTGTTAAAATGTACCTCCTATTGAATACTCGGGAAATTAAAAGGGAATTGTCATGAGCACAAACTGGGCATATTTTCAGGAGAGTTGGGTTTTACCCCCACACTCTCAACAAGGCAGACAGTGGGTGACAGTTGCCTTTGCACGTGGCAGAGATGTCACCTTTCCTGCAGGTAATGCCACATACCCTTATGAGGAAGTCCAGTCAGGCTGCCTTACCTCCCAGCACTTTACACGCCTGCTCTGAGGTTTCCTGAACACAGGAAAAATGCTTCTCGTTCCTCAGACCGGAAGCTCACTTTGTGTTTTCGTCCGACGTCGCCGAGAGGCCACAGCTATTGTTCCTCCACTGCCGTCTTGAATTTTTTCATTTTGATTGTTGATTCTGTTAGGCACTAACAATAATGACACTGAACCCCCTGATGTAACACTTGGAAGACAAACACCAGCCTATATGTGTGAGAAGAGAGAGGACCCTGGGATATGCAGTCTCCATCAGCCCAAGTCTCACAGAGAGGGGATGGAGAGCTTGTTCTCTGTTCTTTAAAAACTGTTTTCTCCACCAACGGTCAGTGTTCCTTTTCCTTTAGTGATTCTAACCAGACCAGGAAAGCAACGACATCCATGCATTCTTTCCTAACTATGTCTTGATGATCTAAAGAATAAATGAAGAAGAAATTCTGCTTGTAATTCAGCCATGTGCTGTGTGGATTGGTGTGGGTTCAAAGCCCAGCAGTGATGAGTTTTACCCTGTGGATGACTCTTTTGAGGAATCGTCACATTACTGTGCACATTCTCATTACAACTTGGGGGGCCTGGATTTATTCCTCAAATAACAAGTACATGCAACATTGCACTTTTAAAAGCACTGTTTTCTGCACTTAAAATGGGTAATATCTTGAAAAAGCCTTGTGATTGCTCATTCTTAACTCGGGGGGCACTAGTCCTTTTTTCTCTGAACATTGATCAATATTTTGAAATGTTTGTTACCCTTTAGAATAATGGGAATTAAAGTTTAATAGTTTCTCATCTCTACCAAACCCTCTAAGACAGGAAGAATTCTATGACACTGTAGAATTATCCTCCTGTGTTAAAAACCATACCTTTCTCTAACCTTTCTCAAACTCTCACCAGGTTCTTTTCTCAAATCAGATTTTTAAAAAGAAATACATGGTTCTTTCTACAGGCCTGCTGTTTTGTGACTGTGCTTTTGAATAGAGCAATTAGAACCATCACCCAGCCCTTTTTCCTCTTGTTAGGTTCTATGTAACCATTCTAGTTAAAACAGCATGAACTGAACTCATTTGACGTCAATATCCTGTGGGCAGTCCTGTTTAATTTTATGAGCTGTTTATTCACTATTGCTGTTCAAGTGTTAATGTGTGAATGCCGCGGAGGCCATGGGGCACCAGGCCTGAGGTCAATGCTGAGAAGTCGTGCGGGTGAGTCAGTGTCCCTGCGTGCTTCCAGAGTGCAGGGAGGCTCAGGTGGCCGCAGGGTCACGCCATCAGACTGACGCCTATCATACAGCTAGGGCAACCCTTGCCTCTTGCTTGCTATCCTATGGAAACTGTTCCTTCTAACTTTATCCTTTGCCCCTGGTTGGGTCCCAGATATACAAGATGTACAAATGTAAACTTGTCAATTTTATTAAAATTCTTTTAATTCTTTGTTCCTTCTGTAGTTTTTTGTTTGTTTGTTTGTTTGTTTTGTTTTGTTGTGTTGTGTTTTGTTTTTAACAAAAATTACCTCAGTCAAGTGATGGTTTCCACTTGCTTGGTACGTAGCCTAAGCAATTCTAGAACTTACTCATCTGAACCTCATGGCTCTCCTCTCAGCGCCTGCAGAGGACTTACATGGCCACCCCTCAAGGTTTTGTTATGGCTTTACCAAATTTTAAATGATTCACCTCTGACTTTATTTTTTCATGTTCAAAAATTGCTCCTTGATTAATCATGCCTTGAGGAACTTAACAAAGAGATTCCTGATTACTTCTCACATACATCACCTTTTAGCCAAATGCTCTTAAGTAACCCCACTGCCCTTCGATTTCTAATCCTGAATATATTCAAGGAACAGAACATTTTTTTATCTCACCTATTTTTTTTAATAATTTTTATTTTTGATTACAGTTGCCATACAATATTATATTGGTTTCAGGTGTACAATGCAGTGATTAGACATTTGTATAAAGTACAATAATCTCACCTGTTAAGTGTTAATTCATCCCTTAGAACCTGTTCATAGCAGGTCTTTGAGAAGTGCTACTGAATGAATTTCACAGCACTTCCCCTTCTTTCATTCATTTCAGGTAGTGTACTAAGGGTGTGTTGACACAGTTGATACCCCCCAACTCTTCTAACCAATTCTGCATGCCAGCCAGGCTGGTAAATTCCAACTTTGTGTTGATGAGAGCAGGGGTGAGGTGTCCTGAGTCATCCAGATTTCAAGTTGAAGGAACTCAGGCCCAGGTCAGTGGGTGATTTCCTCGGAGTCTGAGTGTCCCTGTCTGCTGCTTCACCAATCATGAACAAAAAGGGAAAACCAGAAACCAACCCAGAGTTGACTTTATTCAAACAGAAAACCATGAAGCAGAAACTTGACTGTCCTTTTCATATTTCTGTCTTCTTGGTATTAGACGGTCATTCACATATTAGAGATGAAGGGGTGGGGGGACACTTAGGCTTACACACCTGACTAGAAAGGAAGAGGTTGTAGACTCACTGTCCATGGGACTGCTGCACAGCCAAGTGGTGAGAGAGAAAAGTGTGAATAGGTGTCTAAGTGTCTGTCTGTGAAGGCAGAGACTGGCGCCCGACTTGATTAAATGGGCTGTGACTCCTTTAGTTCTAATTAGAAACTGACTGATACCCGATCTGCTCTTAGCAGATCTGTCGACCTTAGTGTTTAAAATGAAAATGTATAAGAATTTAGACCATTTGGATGAGAGGGCCTTTCACCTCCTCCAAAATGCCAAATGGCTGGAGCACCACCTAAAAGCTTATTGATACCTTGTTCAGAGATAAGCACGGGAATTAATGAAATGTGCTTCTTTAGCTTGCAGCCAGGAATACAAGGAATACAAGTAGCCACAATTCAGTCTGCAGCCCAGAATTGTAAATGAGGTAAATGAGACACGTGGTAAGAAAGGATTAGCAACACACACACAACTCAGTAGGCCAACTGTGACTTGAGAAGTAAAATATTACCACTAAAGGTGGAAAAACCAGGTCTCATCGGGCTTTGACACACTCAACTGTGGTCCTGGGCAAGTCACATCCCCTAGACCTTGCTGTATCACCCATAATCTGGAGGTGGAGTGGGGTGGTGTCTGAAGATCCTTCAGATCTCATCCTCTGTTCCAAGCAAGGGAGATCCGGGCTAAGTAGTGGGGATGGTCCAGCCTTTGATACCAAGTGCTGCCTTTATAGGATCTTAGGTCTGTCAGGATGTCAACCAGCACAGGACTCTTCTACAGTGTCTCCATGGATGTGTCTGAGCACTCCCAGAACCTGACTGCATTGCTCAGTTATGAGGAAAGTGCTTCTGTACCCTACACTCCCAGAGCTGCCATCTGCAGCTGTGAGAGGGGTGGGGCTATGCGAGCCTTTCCAGCAGCGGGTTTCCAGATCCCCCTTTCCTCCAATATGTTCCGCTCCCGACTGGGAAATCCTGTGCCTTTTCTCATGTGCTCTGGTTTCCACAGTCCCTCACCATTGTCATCTTTCTTTAGAGAACTTTTTCTAACCATCTCACTTGAAATGCCAGTTTTTACCTTCTCAAATTCCATTTGTTTTTGACTAAACTGGAGAGGCAGATTCCCACTCCAGTCTCAACTGGATGGTGGACTGCTGGACCACAGACAGAGCACGGTGCGTCATTGCTGCCCGTCTGACTGACTCATCCATACTCCACCCTTGTCTTGTCACCCACACGTTTATATTTATCTACATTTATCTACTGTGTGCACAGTAGAACCTGGCTGGTAGTCTGCACCCCCTTCTCTCACCTCTGCATTACAATAAAATCCCCAAACTTATTCCTGAATTACTTTTCAATACATTGCTGACTTACAGACAACTGTTGACTTAAGCTCAGAAATAAATATAACTTAAATGCAAAACCTTTGCTTTCTTGAGAGTTAGAGTACAAGAGAGCATTTCACCAGTTGTGATTTGTGATGCTAAAGGCATTTATTTCTTTAATTTCAGTTAATTTACAAGAATGTATTCACTTTATATGAGTAAACATAGTCGGAAACTCAATATCCAAAAAAAAAAAAAAAGACAGGTTACCATATTATCAATATAGCTATATTTAAAAACAGTTTCCATGTATGTTAGTCTTGCCATTTTCATAGACTTTTTAAATTGTGATAAGTTACACACAACGTAAACATATCATTGTAACCATTTTTCAGTTCAGGGGCATTATATACTTTCCTATTGTTGTGCAACCATCACTGCCATCCATCTCCAGAACTTTTTTCATCTTCTTAAATCGAAACTCTGTCCCCATGAAGCACTAACTGCCCAGTCCTCCCTCCCCTCAGCCTCTGGCAAGCACTAGTCTACTTTCTGTCTCTATAAATCTGACTACTTTAGAGGCCTCAGATATGTGGAATCATGCAGTATTTGTCCTTTTATGTCTGGTTTATTTTAATGTCCTTGAAATTCATCCATATTGTAGCATGTGTTAGAATTTTCTTCCTTTTAAAGACTGAAAAGTATTCTATTTCATGCTTTTGAAATAGTATATGTAGTTACCCAAAGTGTATACATATAGACTATTTGGTTATATGTTTTTTATTTATAAAATTAGCATTGCTATTTTATATATTTTTATGAACATGTAAAATATAACCGTATATCAGCCATCTGGAAAGTCATCCATTTATTATCCTAATCCCTTCCATTGGTTGAAACAGACTAACAAACAAAACTCACATATGGTCTAATGCAGGCCCTTGAAAATGGGTTCAAAATCACCACAAGGTCTTTGCCAACAAAGAAAGGTACAAAGACTTCCCCATCGTGATGTGACACTTGTACATCAAGAGGTTCAGAAAGCTGATTCAGAAACAAGGACCACACCAACTTCTAAAGAAAAATCGGCCAGAGAGCGTGACTCAGCAGGTGGGATGTGCTTCCTGGCAGGCCTCCTCACAAAGGTGTGCACATGTTCCATCGTTCTTCCAACCTCTCTACACAAACTTGTCATATCTTTCAGGAAGGGAAGGAGTGATGCCTAGCCCCAAACCCCTGGTTATGGCCTGCCTAGACAGTGGATCCAGGAGTTATGGCTCTAGTCCCTGCCTTTAAGTAGGTCACTAAAGGACATCTCCAGGGTATTGACAGCCTGATGAAGCTGAACACAAGGTAGGAAGGGAACACTCTTGCTTTCCTGGGAGAGCAAGAAAGTGACTTAGCAGACTGTGTAAACAGTGTGTGTGTGTGTGTGTGTGTGTGTGTGTGTGTGTGTGTGTCTGGATCTGGGATGGTGAGGGGTGGTGTTCACCACTTTCTCCAAACGTGAATAAGGGAAATGGGGCCAGCGCTAGAACCAGAGTTAGAACCAGCCTGTTTCTCTCGTCAGAGTCCTTCTTCCACTGCAGTGAGGAATCTTGGTGTTACGGAATGCTAACATGTTTCTGCACCTCCTCTGCAGACAGATGTCTTGGGTAAGCATCAGCAGAGGTTATCTAGTGACAGGTGGAAGGTTGGATGTCCTGATCCATTGAATGCATGAACATCCTGTACCCCATCATCATCTCTGGCCACGTAACTATAATTGCACATAACTGAACATTAGAAAGGTATAGGGCTGTGCCATTTTTCTACCTGTACTCAGTTTGTGACTACTGGTGTCATTTTCAAGTATCTTGTGTTTGTACAAATACTGGAAAATGAGCTACTCATCCAATGGGCCAGAGGAAGGAAGGCTCTCTACATGGAAACCATGTGGGGCTGTCTTCAGTGGGGAGTGGCCATGTCTTCTGCTAGGTGAAAGCCACAGTAACTTACTCCAAGTTTACAATCATGATTATGCAACTGCAAAAATTGAACTGATGTTGATGCAGGAAACGACATCCAATGGAGGAAATTGGGCACTCAGACAACTTTGTTAGAGGAAAGAGAATTTATTAGCCGGCGGAGCATGTGGGGCTTAACAGCACCAGAGCACAAGCTCCCCTTGGTTAGATTTCTTACAGTTTATATACCTTTGCAGTGTCCATGCAAGGGGCACGTGATTCCTTTGTTTGAGGTTTTATGTCCACCTCATGACTCAGGATGAGGAAGGGAAGTCTCAGATGGGGACTGCAAGGGAGAAGGAATTCCCAGAATACTGGTCCTATCTATTTACGGATCGTTTATCTTGTAGGTTTTGCAAGAGTTTCCAGAAGGCCATTTAGAGATCTATAGGGTGTGGTTAATCTATAACCAACTGAATTGGTCATTTCTGTAAACCCTTCCCTTTTCATTTTTCAGATGCCTTCTCTCTTTTATTCCCCGCCCCCCCTTTGAGACTCTAGACATTCTATTTTTATGCTGGAGTCTCACATTCTCCATCTAAACCATCCTGGGGCATTTCCTGACAGTGGTGGACAAAGTATATGTGGGCTGCAGCTCGCTGCTGTACTATGGCTTCCATCATGCTTTTTAAGCTTTTTATTAGCATGGGCAGCAGAAACAGCTCTATCAGGCAGATTCCTGGGAGTAGTAAAACTGCTCCTATTAAGGTTTTAAATCCACCAAAGGCTGAATACCACATCCCCCGCCCACAAAAGGTTATTGGGGTTCCATTCATGCCATACTTGCACAGGCACGTGTGCCAGTTTTGTCGTCTTTTTGACAAGGTCTTCAACTGCCTGGCCCTGGTCATCTATTTGTAGGCAACAGTTAGTGAGATTGAATTTTTTATATATGCCTCCTGCTGCTGCTAATAGAGAGTCTAGTGCTAACTTGTTTTGGTAGATGGCGTTTTTCATCTGAGTCTGTTGATGTACAGGGAGGGTCAGGGCTCTCCCGGTCTTAGTTGGGAGACTGATTTTTAAGACTTCCTGCAGTCAGATAAAACCTTCCTTCATTCAGCAGGTGTCCCCTTGGCCTGGCTGCAGGGCTGATCAGTACAGTGCAGTCTCTGAATGTGGCTTGATTAATATTTTAATTCTCTTGCCTCCTCCCTACATTATTCCCCCTTGGAAATTTTATTCCCTAAATCTTAAAGGGATGTTGAGGGAGGAAGGTCTGTCTTCTGTAACTTCAAAGCTGAGATAGGGCTGTAGTTCCTGCCTAGAGAGAATAAAAATCTTTGAAAGCCTATTCTAAGGGCCCTAGAGGCAGACAACGTGAGGTCATTCCATCATGTAAGAGTAGTAAGAAGCTTTGCAACCTAGAAGATATAAAATTAGCAAAAAGATAGAAAAGACTAGTCAAAATTAATAGTAGAGGTCATTGAGAGTGAAATTACTTTTTCATGGCAGTTTGTTAACTCAAGGTAAAGATATATAGTGAAAGGAAATTGAATCATTTTGAAAGAAGTAGTGAGTGGCATAGATACCAGGCTAAAAGAATAATTATTCACAAAAGTTCTCTGATTCCCTGGGACATATGGACTTCTCTAGTTTCCGGAACAAGAGCTTAAGATCTTCCACAGGTTCACAGGAATAGGTCACACTTTCCAGTTTATTTTCCAGAGGAAACTGTAAGGACTCAAGAAACATTATTCAAGATAAATGTACCCAGCTGTTGATTCCTTGTAATATGACAGCAGTTGAGGAGCTTAACAAAGCTTGGTGGGGCCTTTTCTGCTTGCGTTGAGGGCTGACTTTCAACAGATTGTGGGGAGGTAGTTGCTCTGCTAGCAGGAAATCTTGACATGGGGCAGATTGTCTACGAATGATTTAGCCTTAGATTCCCCACAAACGTGCTTTGTGTGGTGGGCAAGCAGACTGCCCCCCTTTTTGGCCATGTCCCAGTTTTTCAGACACTCTCCGCACTGGCCCCTGGTCTTGATGCGTGGCAGAAAACTTTATTATTAGTCCGGGGCTCACAATGGGAAGAGTAAATTACATTAGACTGACTATTCCTGTCACTGTGCAGTTAACATTGAAGAAAGGCCCATGAGATGGGTCAATACAGAGTAGGTAGCTCTAGTATCTAGTAAAAATTCAGTTTTTCTTCCTGCCATGTCAAGGGTGACCCGAGGTTCCACTGTTGTGATCGTGGTGAATTTTCCTAGGACTGGAGCTTGCAAGTGCTTGGGCCTCCACTGCTGGAGGAGAGAGCAGCCCCTTCGTGAGAGGCTCATTATGTGGGGAGAAGGCTTATGAGGTCCACCCCTTCCCGGCTTCCCAGAGCTGGATGGACATTCGCCTTTCCAGCGCCCTTCCTTCTTCATTTTGCACTTGATTATGCCTCAGTCCTGACAATGCCACTTATGGCCAAACAAGATCGAGGCCTGCCAGGCCTGCAAGGTTTTTATTGCCTAGGGTCACCTTGAGACGGTCCCTATATTATGGCAGCTAAAATTTGTGCCCTTTTTGTACTCTGCTTCCTTCTCTGCCCAGTCCCAATTATTGGACACCTTAAAGACCTCTGGTATCAAGACAGCCTGCAGGGTTGGGGTCTAGGCCACAATTTTTGGAGCTTCCTTTGAATATTGGGCACAGACCAAGTTGTGGAATGTATAGCCAGGAGTGTCTGGCCCTCAGACTTTGGGCTAATATTAGTATATTCTTTAAAAGCCTTGGAAAACTGATTAAGGTAACACAAAACACATAAATTATTTCGATTAAGCATGGAATCCTTGTGTTCTACTCAGAAAACTTTTCCATAAGATCAGTAGCAGACCAATAGTCTGGAAACATTTAAATACAACTCTAATTTTGCATAAGCTTACTTTTGGCATTTAAATTTCCAATCTTATTTAGCTTAATCATGTAAAATTTCCTCTCAGGATTTCTCTTCACAAACCTTCTACCACTTTCCTCATTCCTTCAGTTTGCCTCTTCTCACTCATTCAGAAACAACCAACTTTAAGACAAACACCTTTCCTTCAATTCCCTTCAAAATCGATCTCCATACTTTATGCCTTCTGTTACCAAAAACATATTTTCCTTTCCATCATAATTAGAATTCTTAATCACCATATTACATATAACACCAACAAAAATAGATCTGAGGTCATGCACATATTCATATTTTCCCATCATCAGTATTTGTAACTTCCCTGGGGGTGCATATCTAGTTTCCTCAGGGACCAATAAAATAGATGGGGTACCCAGAGAACTCAGACTCCCCTCAGAGTCCAAGAGTGAAGGGAGAGGGGAAAATTCTGATTAATTTGAGATCTCCAGGAAGGCACTCTTATTATTGGGCTGCCTAATAAGTCTGGGTCTTGGTAAAGAAGCATAGAAGCTTGTACATAGGGACTTCTTCCTGTTTTCTAGTTTCCTGCAAAAAGAAAAATCTAATTAGAGGATAGTATTGTAGTTTAGTGAACTGTTTTCAGGCCAAACTTTTTGATATCCTTCTCATTGTTAGTTTGGAAGAAGAGGGCCCCCTATGAGTCCTCACTGCAAGGAATTGCTGCCACTGTGTTGCACTGACAACTGGGCTGTGGGGTTGCGGTTCCTGCCTTCCCTGTGAGGCACAACCTGGGTAGTGCCCGTGCTGCTGGTGAGGAAGGAGGAAAAATATTCTTCTCTTACTAGGAGTTGAACCTGGGCACCCTGGGTAAAACACTGAATCTTAACCTCAAGATACCAGGGAACACAATACCAGCTGTGTCTATATCTGAAAGCACAGTACTCACCCCGAGAAAATTGCGCATGCGCCTTGTGGTGGGGAGCCACCTTTCGGGTGAAAGGGGGACTGGGGATGGGGGATAGTAGCACGGGTCTGAGCCCACAGCTGCTACAAG
The DNA here is from genome assembly GCF_014176215.1 of Rousettus aegyptiacus. Lineage (NCBI taxonomy): Eukaryota > Metazoa > Chordata > Mammalia > Chiroptera > Pteropodidae > Rousettus > Rousettus aegyptiacus. Next base: position 62,942,642 of record NW_023416310.1, on the reverse strand, counting down.
GAACAAATGCAGTAGGGGTCTGGTCTGTCAAGTTGTGTCGGCTGGAAAATATTTCATTTATGACTTCAGTGCAATCATGATCTAACTGGCCAGGCCTAACAGGTAGCCAATTTGTTGACCTCTGACACAAGGAGAGCCATAGTTGCAAGTGCTTACATGCAGAATGGCCAGCCCTGGGTGACAAAGTCAAGCTGTTTGGAGAGATAAGCCATGGGACAGTGCCAAGATCCTAGCATTTGAGTTACGACCCCTACTGCGACACCCGTGCACTTGTGTACATGCAGAAAGAAAGATTTGGTTAAGTCTGGGAGTCCTAGTACAGGGGTGTTAGTTTCTATATGATTTTTTTCCAAAGGCCTTCTGTTATATAGATTCCCCAAGTAGGGGCTCCTGTTCCCCCCTTTTTGGGGCTTCATAGTGGGTTTTGGCCACATAAGTCAAAAGTAATTTGAGCCTATAGTTTTCTTGATAAATCTCATGCAATCAGTGCCACAGGGAAGAAAGGCAGATATAGAAATTCACGGACGACTTTTTGTCGTCTTAGGTTGCACCAGCAGGGCTGCAGGAAGGGTCAACAAACTTGTTCCTTGGTCGTAGCTATAATGGTAGCTTATCTTTGAGAAAGGAGGCCCACAGGCAGAGTTACAACTGAGTGGTCAGCTCTGGTGTTAACCATAAAGTGAATACATTGGCTCCTCGACTATCGTTTGGACTATAGGAGCCCTGTCTGGCCCAGTGCTGGTAACATAGGCTTCTTCTTTTTTTTTTTTTTTTTTTTTTTTTTTCCCAACTGACCTTGGAAGGATGACAAGGCTCGGGCTAGGAGAACCCTACAGTTCTCCTCTAGGCAGACTCTCAACCAAGGGGGTCGGGTGAGAACTATTGCCTGCCAAGAATCAATATAAGGAAATTGGTCTGGGTGGCCAGGTTTACTAGTAATGATTTGAGAGACCCCCCACAACGATTTCCTTATCAAGAGCTCGCTGTGGTGTTAGTTTAACTCTGTAATCTCTTGAATAACCCTTTTTGAAATTCTTAAACATACCTAAACGTTTTTATTTACTCTGTTGTCCACCCATCCTTCCACCCATGGTTGGTGATGTACAAGCACTCAGAGATTCGCTTCGCCATTCTCTGGCTGCTCCCCTCACAGGGATCTTTCAGGCACCTCTTAGCAATTAGTGGATTGGTATAAATCCCCAACTAGCATCACTGGAGTAGACTCCTCACAGAGATCCAGTGACACCGCCCTAAGCCATATGAGGTTCACCACAGAACCGCAGATAGAGGCTCAAATCTCACTTTGCAGTCAGGCCACATCTCAGTCAATCATCACTCACTCTCTTTCATACAACCTCCCACCATTCCTTAACCTGTCCTGTGGAGAGTAAGCAGTCGCTCCTCTTAATCTATGGAGGGTGCTCGGTTACTCTCCGGAAGGTGATCGGGTTTCCCTTCTGCCAAGTGTTAACCAAACACACTCTGCCATCCACCTTATGTACCTGAGGGGTCACGGTTTCCTCTAACAAATGTAGAGTACTCGGGTGACCTCAGGAGGTGATCAGGCTCCCCTTCTTCCCTATAGGACAGGACCTCAGCTAGCTAACCTTTGCCCAGTGTTTCCTTACTGTGGCTAGTTTTCTTGCTCCTCCATTGTCTGATCCTTGCTGGAACCAGCAGATGGAGTTTCCCCTTCTGTCCTGTGAGGAGTTTACACAAGGTAATTCCTGGTGTGCACTTAGCGGGCTCATCTACAGGAGGGTTGGGCTATGGGTACCCGAAGTCCACCAAATGAGGGTGCTGTTTTTCCACGCTTCCCTGCCAATGAACAAGAAATCTGTTGTAGGAAGTGACATTTGATGGAGGAAATTGGACACCCAGACAGCTTTGTTAGAGGAAAGAGAATTTATTAGCCAGTGGAACATGCAGAGTTTAACAGCACCAGAGCATGAGCTCCCCTTGGTTAGATTTCTTACAGTTTATATACTTTTGCAGTGTCCATGCAAGGAGCACGTGATTCCTTTGTCTGAGGTTTTACGTGCACCTCATGACTCAGGATGGGGAGGGGAAGTTTCAGGTGGAGACTGCAAGGGGGAAGGAATTCCCAGAACACTGGTCCTATCTATTTACAGATTGTTTATCTTGTAGGTTGCAAGAGTTTCTAGAAGGCCTTTTAGAGATCTATAGGGTATGGTTAATCTATAAGCAACTGAATTGGTCATTTCTGTAAACCCTTCCCTTTGCATTTCTCAGATGCCTCCTCTCCTCTCTTAATATTACCACAGAGGAAGGCAGCTGAGGGTCTAAAGATGCATATTACCAAGAGCTGCATTTAATGCTAAGGAGAAAGCTTTCCTTTTCAATTCATATGTTCATTTAATCATTTACTCAGTCTTTCATTCATTCCACAATTGTGTAAATTCTATAGATAAACTGGTGAAAAAGACACATCTGGTCCTGGCCCTGCTGAAGCTCACCAATACGTTAATTACCATACAGGGGGATCCCTGCCAGGAGGAGGCTTGCAGGTATAACAGAAGCACAGAGGAGCCCCAAGTCGAAAGAAAGTACTCCAGGCAGAGTGAATGGTGGGACCAAGCTTGAAGGTGAGCGGGATTATGGCCCCTTTGAAATGGAGAAAAAGAGTTTCAGTTTGACTGCAGGCCAGGTGGCAGATGGTGAGGGGTAAGGCTGGAGGTGGAGGCTTCTTCCTGGTTTCTAGGGGAAGAGTGACACGAGTCTTTGTGCTGTACAGAAACCAGTCTTTCCTCCCAGGACAATGACTGCCAGCATTTCTGTGTGGCATTTTTGCCACTTATAGTATTTACATAGTTTTTAATGACATGGAAAGGACCCCACATAACCACCAAAAAGGCAGGATACAAAATGTTTTCACCAGTTTATTTGGATAATCCTTTGTTTTAAAATATAGTCTATTAGTAGAAAATTGAGAGATAGTAAGGCCAACAGATGAGGACAAATTTACCATTGAAAGACAGTTTTTGAACTCACAGATCCCAGACTTAACACCATGAGGGGCTACATGGGGAAGCACCAAGGCCACCAGGGGAGGGGGAGCTGAGGGGAATTGCTTTCATTGTGGTTTCCAGCGAAGGAAGGGTTGGGCAGGTGAGCAGGCTCTGGACTAGCTAGTGTGAATGATTCCAGTGGGCTCTGGGGCACAGGGCCGTCCCTGATTGTCTGGTACCAGACCCTGGGGTGATTGGTCAGGGGACTAGTGGCCTGGAGTGCGAGAGCCAGATAAAAGAGGTGCCAGTGATGTGGCCTCTGGATTGGCCGATTTGTATTTAAGAGGTGCGCTGGTAGGCAAGTTGTTTACTACCTCTAGGAATTGCCAGCCCTGGGAACAGCAGTCTCTTGAGAGTCAGCCAGGCCCAAGGTGTCCAAACATCAGATCACAGAAAATGAAAAAAATGGTTAATACATGCTTTTGATTAGGCCACACAGACAGCTACAATTATATTCTACTCTGTTTCCCAGGATTGAGAATTGAACATAAACAATTTAATAAACTCCGAATAGCAAGGTAAAAAAGGTTGTCTCAGAGTAGCATAGGGTGAGAAACGAGAAATAGGGTGTTCTAGAAACCCTTCCTATGCCCAGCCTGCCTTACAGACAGACTTCTGCTGCATTCAAAGAGTTTCTCGAATTGGGGTGACTCAACTTTGCCTGTAGTCACCACAAATAATTCTTTAAGCCCAAACTGGTTTCTGGAGAGGTATAAAACACCTTTAATAGTTTTGCCTTACTTTTTCCATATCTAACTAGGGAGTTATCGGCCTCGGCTTATACAAAACTGCCCCTGAGTTGTGTCTCCTTGGTCACATGACTGTGTTTACTCTCCCTAGTACCTTCAGGCACCAATTCATCATGCAACTAATGTAGGGAGGAGGCAAGAGAATTAAAATGTTAATCAAGCCACAGTCAGAGACTGCAACATGCTGATCTGCCCTGCAGCCAGGCCAGGAGGACACCTGCAGAACAAAGGAAGATTCCTGCTGGGGTTGCTAACAACCCGTTCCCCACACCTCTGAAGGGGAAACAAAAACCAAGAGTCATTCTGTATGGCTAAGACCTTGGGGAATCCGAATATTAAAGGCTGGGAACTGCCAGCAGACCTTTCACTCTACATGGTCTTACCTTTTCGGAAGAAAAACTCTTAAGCCTTCCTCACTGTATGTCCATTTCAAAGGAAATAGGAACCAAAGAATGACATACAAGCTGAATTCCCTGAACACTTGGGGTTCTTCTCACTCTATGCCTCTGAGAGGAGACCACACTCTGTGGAGTGTTACCCCTTTTCTAATAAACTTTTCTTTTGACTCTAACTTTGGTGTATGTGTTAAATTTTTTCTTCACTCTCTGCCAAAGGACCCTCTTCTCTCTGTGCAGGGCTTGGTCTTCCAGCCACCAATTCAGGGGAATTTGCCTTGTCCTCCATCATAACTATAGCCCAGAGGAATCTCGGCCCAGCCCTCTGGTGGAGGGCCTGTTGGTGGCTAATAGCAAATGTTTCATGACCTACCTACCTTAAGACTTTCCTGTTTGCAGTAACTCTCAAACACAGCTGGTTAGAGAAAAAACTGTTACAACCTTTCTGAAAAAACAATTTTATTATGACATCAAAAGCCACCAATTTCACTTTTAGAAGTTTATTTTAGAAAAATGATCAGCAGTTAAGCAGAAAGATTTATGTCAAGGATGCTCATTACAGTATTTTTTTAAAAAATAGTGAAAAATAGAAGAAAAAAAAAAAAGAAACATGGAGTGCTTAAGTAACTTACCTTGTGGCACATCCACACAAAGGAGAACTTCCAGCCAACAGAAATTGCTTTAAAACATTAAAAGAAAAAAGAACAAGAAAAATCCACCAAAAATCTAGGCAATAAAGTTGTGGTACAGTATGATCCGAATTTTGAAATGGAAAACATACATTTTTATATGTAAAAACAAACACAAAAAACCCTAGAAAATATTTTTAAAAATATATTTGAGAAAAAAAAATCTTCCAATAAACACATTTTATTTCTACAAGGAGAAAATTACATCTATAATTGAAAAAAATCAATAGATTTTTTAAAGTTGTTCTTCAAACTAGGGAATATTTAATCATAAGGATAGAGAATACACTCTTCTTTTACAGAACCTGGATCTAGACTTTGATGTACAGTGTCATCTCATGTTTCGTTAAGAACTTTACCGGATCTGTTTATTGCATTGTTTGAGAAGGACAGAGCCAGAGAATACAGAGGGTCCGTAGGCAGAAGAGGGTCAGCAGGTTCACAGGAAGGTATAGCAGAGATTTAGACCGTGAGACAAAAACCTGCGGAGCATCATTACTGGAGAAGGCACAGGAAGCAACCGGGAGTACTCATCTGGGCCTGGCTGAGAGAACCCTACACGTGCCCCTAACTGCCTGTGCTGGTCTTGAGTGGATGCATCTCAGCAGCCACAGGCTCCCCGCAAGGGGGAAACGCCTGGGCCTGGGCCGACTGCTTCCTGCAAACCCCAGAGAGAATGGGAAGAAAGTCTTCTGTTTCCCATAACATCTCTCCCTTACTGCTAGGCATGCTTTGAATGTAAATCGAGCTTTTCATTTTTCCATATGCATTTTTTAAATGATTCGGTATTATTTGTCTTTCACGGTGATGGTGATGTTTGTGACCCTCTTTTCATGGCTTAATAAAACATTCCAAATCTTTATGACAGCACAAAATATTGTCCTGGGGGAATATAGCAGCAGCATTTCAATGAGGGAGGAAATGAGGAAAACAGTCCCCAACAGGACAGTTAATAAGGAGCCGCAACCCTATCTTTTAAAAAACACTTACAAAAATGAGCTTGGCTCTTCTTCCCCCCACCCCCTTGACTGGACTGATTGGCAAAGGGACAGCAGATGCCAGAGGCAGCAGAATAGAGCAAAGAGGAGATGCAAAATAAAGATCCAATGCAAGGAATTTGTTCTTACTGCCTAGGCCTCTGCCGGCCTTTAGGCATTTACCCGAACACCTCAGAAAGCCGAACCTGTGTATCAGCACATTCAGGTTCTTGACTGCAGATAGTAAAGTCCTGAGCACACCTAAGTGTTTCACAGATAAATTCTTTCTGTTCCTATCAGGCTAATTGGGAAATATCTCTCTGCACCACAGCCCACCCTTTTTCATTCTCTGAGCCCGGCAATTTCTGGCAGTTCTCCTATTCCTAGAATACCTTGTCTCCTGTTCTTCCTGGATGAGAGGAAAAAAGAGTAGGAAGTAACCTGGAACTGGCTGCTAAAGTTACCTTGGACACATGCTCCAAATCATGTATGCATATGTGTACACACACACACACACACACACGCACGCACGCACGCACACACACGCACCATGATTTTGTGTTCAAACAACTTTTTATTCTCACAGAATCCAGATGCTAACCTCCCAGTTAGGATCTGAAGGCCTCTCTTACCTTAAATAATTAAATTGCGTGGTCTGGCCTAAGCCCTCACTCACACTCTGGGGGAGCCTCCACCTTTCAATAGTGAAGCTTCAAAATTATTCTCTTTTCTTTAACATAATCAAATGCTCAGGCAAAGTTGCTCTCGATCACTGTTGATTGTTTTAAATTGTAATTCTTTTTTCTATCTTAGAAAAATTCATCCTTTTGTGGTTGCAAATTTTCAAGCAATTTAGCTTTCCTATCTCTCACATCTTTTGTGTCTAGCTGGTTAAATGTGATGACTTATCTCCTTAGCACAGGCATAAATACTTGTAGTTCCTGTATCTAGTTGCAGGTCCCTATATGTTAGGGGCTAAAGGTACAGAGAGAGGCAACCGGTAGGGTTTGGTATGATAGAGACGTGTTTCTTTTACAATGAGAAAAAGCTCATTGATGAAATTTGTACTTAGGACTTAAGAATTTGTATGTGTTCATGTTAGAATCTCGTTTTTCAAAATCCTGCAATGTCTTCGCAGAAAACTCTGGGAATCCACCAAATCCTTCTCCCACACTAAGAAAGCCATAGCTGGGCACGTGACCACCTAACTTAGGACTCCATCTCCCAGCCTCCTTTGCAGCTGTGTGTCATGCGATTGGGCTATGGCCAAGGGAAGCACAGTGAGTGGGAATGTGTCTTATCCCATTGTTCCTCCACATTCTTTGCTCTCACAGGAACCAGACCACAGACCTGTCTGCAGCTCAGAGTCACTACAAGATGAGGACAATGCCTCAAGGGCTAAAAAAAAAACAAAACAAAAAGCTAGATGGAAGGACTTCAGTCCTAAACCACCACATGAACAGAGATCCTGCCTGCCCACTTTTTAGAGCTGAGTGTCTGTTATAAGAGCCTCACCCTTTTACCCCATGCCATACCCCTTTCTCCCTCCTGCCTCCCTACCTTCTCAGAGGTGCTACTGAGCTCTCTGCAGACTGCAGAACTGCCCTCAGAGCAGCGGGATGTGCATCTTCGGTTGCCTTTTCTGGCATGGAAATGGGGTTGCACCCACCCAGCCACTCCATTCTGCTAGCAGCCCCGGGAGGTCGACACACAGCCCAGGGGGAGTTTCTAATGGAATGAAATAGAGCAGTTAAGGCCATCAAGAATTTTGCTCTTTGAAGTCAAATTCATGTTCTTGATTTCAGTAGATGTGTATTCTTATCAACTGAACACTAAAATCTTAGGGCTACATGAGGATAAGGAAAGGCACTGAACAGCCAGTTTCTACTTTGCCCCAAAAGGACAAACCCTGGCCATAAATCAAGTTGACTGTACAACTGTAATCGTTGTTGTCACCATATATTCAGCTCCCACCACGGCCCAGGCATTGAACGAGTTCTTTTATACATATTATTTCATTTATTCTTCATGGAGCCCTCTGGCTGAAAGTATTTTGCCATTTAGGAGGTAAGCAAGCTGGGGCACATCCAGAATCTTTTGCCTGGAATCACACAGAGAGCAAGGTGGCTCTGGGGTTTAGACCCTCCCATCCGGAGCACATGCTCTCTCTACTTCGACACCTGTGCATTCCTTTAGAGCAAAAGCCTGAGTTCTGGTGGTCTAAGACTTTGGGGCTTCAGGGAGCCAGGCTGCCAACTGCATGAGCAAGGGGAGCAGAGCAACATTCAAAATGCAACATTCAACATTCATAAAGCCCCTAGAGGGGCTTTAGTTCAAAAACAGCATGTGTTTTAAGTCACATTGGGGACAAGCATACCTGGGGCATGCAATAGCAAAACAGGAATTGATCTAGATTTTTGTCACTCATCTTGGTTGTGAGAACATCCTAGAGTAAATTTGTTTTCATTTCACCCCAACAACAGGGACTAGGATTCACGATGAAAAGGTAGTGGATTTTCAAGGCTAGTCAGAATTAGGATGACACTTCTGAGACTTATTAGTGTCTCATTTTCTGAGCCGAGGCTCTCTCAATGATCCTGGGCACCGGCCTACTCAATCCTAATTATGCTCAAGGTCCTGCAAAACAATTAGGTACCCCAAGGTTTCGGTGACCCCAGGGCTAATGAGGAGGTGAAAACACAAAACAAAGAAGCAGTAGGTTGCCCAGCAAGCCTCACAGGAGACTAGAACTGGGCATTTGTGCAGTATCTTAATAAGGCGAAGTTTGTTACAGGTCTGAAGGTGGCACACTAAAAGTCAGAGGTTAAGACTCACTAGTTGGAGTTACTTAACGGGGCTGTGATTTTTTAAAAATGTGGGCATCCCAGTTGTGACCTCATTGCTCAAACAGTCTCCCAATTTTATCCTATTGTTAACACCCTTCTTTAGTCATCCGGCTTGGTTAGTAACTTACAGATCTGAGATTTCCTAAAGTTGTGTCTTAGGAGATGTTGGATATCGACTTTTGTTTACTATTCATACCCTTGGTGCTAGTTTGGGCAATAACAGTCTTATACACTGAAAGAACAATAATACTTTATTTAAAATATATACAAAATTATTACTTTAAAACATATATTACTGTCCAACATACATCATATAACACCGATGATGAAAATTTTGGTACCTTCATTCATTCAGTTTTGTGATTTCTCTTTTACTAAAGGCTCTGGAGGAACACCCTTAAATGCCCATCAGAGGGGAGATACTCACTGGCCTGGTCCCCTCGGAGGTCTGGCTGTGCTCTCGGACACCACAGAGACCATGCAAGTCTGCCTCTTGGGAGCTGAAGGAACCCTGGGGGCATTTGGGATGGGTGCCACCTCAACCAATTACAGGCCAATTGCTATCTTCTTTCTCTCTCCATCTGGGTATAAAAGGAAGGTGGAGTTAATGAGAAAGGGTGTTAATTATTTTCTGGACAAATCCTCCTCTGGGTTTATATCATGTAAATCATGTTCTTCTTAACTCCCTTTTTTTTCCTGCCTCTGTCAGGAGTGCCACAGGAAGCCAGTGTGAGAACGGGGAGCTGGCCTCTTAATATTAACATTGGAAAGGAAACAAGAAGAAAAACAAAAGGGAGCATATGTGTTCTTAGGCCAAATTTGAGTTAATGATTAGTTGGCGATGAATCCGACTACTTTCAGGTACAGCCTGTGCCCATTCGTCGCTATCTCCCCCACAGTGCCTTGCACCTAGTAGGCACTTAATAAAGGCTTGTTGCATGGGTAAATAAACACGTGTAGGGGATCCGCCAATACGAGTAGACAACACACACATTTTAGAATCAGAGTGTTTGGAGATAAAAGAGACATTGGAGATGATCTAGACCTGCTTCCTCACTTGGAAAATGGGGAAATGGAGGCCCAGAGAAGTGAGGTGCAACAAATAAGCTCACACAACTAACTAGTTCCTGATTGAGTTAGACGTGGAATTGGATTTTCTGAATTTCTCCTTAAATTTCCCACTCTCTTCAGATCTAAAGCTATAAAGAGAGCTTTGTGGGCTCAGTGGTGTGCCTTAAACTCAGAAAAATTGATCTCATGTCCCCGGTGGTAATGGATAGCCCCGGTACAGTGGCCAAGGGTACAGCACGAACAGAAAGGTCCCCTCTAGGTGGCTGTACTTCCGGGGCCCCAGTCCTGCCTGGGCTCAGAGGACCAAGATCCCGCAAAAGTGGCCCAGAGGATAGCATCTGAATGAGGTAGGAGGAGCACAGAGGTCGATGGGGAACTGCCAGCCAGTCGGGCGTCCATTACGTCCCCTGCCAGCAGTTTCCAGTGCTGAAGTGGACGTGGCAGCTGACAGAGGCTAAAGCCTCCGGGTGTCGGGAGGAAACGTGTAAACAAAGCCCACTGACTACTTGGGAGACGGAAAGCAAGTTGCTACCAACACTTGCGGAAAAGATGAATTACAAGAGGAGAACCGTATTCTTTTCTGTGCACTGGGTACAGAAGGAATGAAAACAATGGGGGGCACGAGGAACAGCGAAGGGGAAAAGAGGAGGGGTACAGAGGCTACCACTGCAGGGGCCTTGGGGTGCAGGGATGGGGTGGGCTGTGCAGGTAGGAGGGGTGGGGTACATGCAGGAGCACTCAGGCGGGCTTCTCGTCTCAGCTGAGCTGCCCCCAAACAGTCCCTGGGCTTCGAGCCACTGAGGCCTCCCATATATCATACTGAGAGCGGAGAAGCACAGCGGCTACTCTGCTTCCCAGTGTGATTTTGGTTTCTAGAAAGGATAATTTGGCCTGGTCAGGAATGCGCATCTGATCAACGTAAAGAACGTTGCACACTTCCCCATACACTGCAAACGTAAATGCCTCTGAAGAATGTGGGCGTCAAACGAAGTGAATGCTGCCTATCTAGGTTTCTCACATCAGGTACGGAGGGAGCCCTTCAGACAGAACCTTCCTCCTGCCCCACACTTGACCAACTCTGCTTTCTGCTGCCCTCCTTAACTTCCTGCCCACCTTCTGCACCACAACTACCACTCCCGCCGCCATTTCCCAGCATCTTAACTACTGTCCAGGTCCCATCAAACCCACACTGTTCTCCTGCAATGAGAAACAAAAATAATTCATTTTGCAAACTTGGGAGCCGCAGCTCATCTGGTAACAAGTGAGTACCATTGTGCTTAAATGACCACCACAAAATGCCCAGTACGATTCAAATGCCAGGGAACAGAGCAGAAGGACAGAGGGGCTCCGTCTTGACTCCAGTCCCGGTGCACCTCGTCCACTCAGCTGGCCTCTCCCTAGACAGCAGACTGGTTTTCATTGCATGCGTAGACAGTGCTTGGCTGGATTCGCCTTCGGATCCGCTCAGGCACTCTGGGGAGGATTTGGAAAGTCTGGGGCAGCAACTCTATGCAGGCCTCGCGGAATTTTTTGATCCTCCAGCAGTAAACGACAGGGTTGAAGACAGACTTGACGTAGCTGAGCCACAGGATGCAGGAGCTGGTGGTATAGAATGAGGGGCTGCAGTAGAACCTCCGACTGAACACGGACAGAAGGCTGTAGACCGAGTGTGGCAACCAGCACAGTGAGAAGCCCACAAAAAGGATGAGGATAGTGGTGAAGGCCTTGGTTTTGAAGCTCAAGTCCAAGCTGACCTGCTGTTGCCGCTGGAGCCGCCGCAGGCCAGCCCTGGTGAGCTGTCTCAGGTCTAGGCTGTCGGACTGGTTGTGGACACGGGTGGCATTCTTCCGGAAAGTGTGCAGGATGCACAGGTAGGAGCACAGCATGACGCCAAAGGGCACGAAGAACACGGCCACCACCAACATCACCACATAGGCACGACCGGCTGGGAACTCAGTGTAGCCCAGTACGCACTGGGGAGCCCGTGCTGGTACCTCCATGATGGTCCAGCCAGTCAGAGAGGGAGCCGACACGCAGAAGGACAGTGCCCAGGACACAGCGATGATCACCTTGGCCCTCCGTGGGTTCAGCTTGTCCTGGCGTTGGACGATGATGAGAAAGCGGTCCACACTGATGATGAGCAGGATGGCCACACCCTCCAGGACGAAAAACCAGTAGAGTGTGGCGGACAGCCGGCAAAAGTAATCCCCAAAGTGCCAGTGGACGGTGATCAGGGTGATGGCAGTGAAGGGCATACAGCATAAGGACAGCATGATGTCGGAGAAGGCCAGCGTGGCTAGCAACAGGTTTATGGCAGAGCGCATGGCGGGCCTCTGGTACACAATGATGCAGACGACAGCATTGCCAAGGAGCCCCACCACGATCATAAGCATCATGATTACTGCCAAGCACACTCGGAGGGGTGTGGGTGGCATGGTCGCCCCCAAGTCCGACGCATTGCTCCCATGTGGCAGCAGGTATTCGAAAGTCTCTATGGACGTGCTGTTACAGGACATCATGGGGAAAACTTGCAGCTGGGACAGAAACGCCTGGAAGGGTGCCCCTCAGCGCTTTGGTGGCTGCCGTTTTCTGTCTGCCAGCCACATCTTCTACCGAGATGTCTCGGATCCCTCAAGCACTGGAATGGTGGAGAGAAAGATCTGTCTTTGGGAGCACTACCAAGGATCTGCGATTCATCAAACACATCGCATTTTTTTCTGAGACAACTAACTGTGTCCACAGCTTCGTACTTGGACAATCTCTGTAGCCTAGAGCAAAGAAACACAGGGAAGAGAAGGGAGTTACACTTTCCAAGCACATGTTGAATAGAGCAGAGTCTACATTTTGCAGGTTTTCTAAACACTAGACTGGAGAGAAAGAATGACTCATTTATTTACCATTTGCAATAAGGCTTGGTATTCACAAATACTATGAGCCTGGTACAGTAACTGAGGGAAACCTAATCAGACCTACTTTACAGGGCATCAGGAAGTGAATATCTTGTAATCAACATTTATATAATAGGCATGCATTCAATAACTTGAATTATATGCAACTGGATTGAATGAAGTTTTGGACAAGCCACCTTCCCTTAGAATGGCAATTGTATGAGGTCCAGGATTTTCAACTGTCCTTTTCTGCTGTCTCTCCAGCATCTAGATTAGTGCCTGGCACATAGAAGACACCTAACGGATATGTGTTGAGCAGATGAATTCATGGTAGTTGATGCTGCTACTATAAAATTTGTTTAGGTTTATTTTGAGATAAATGTATATTCGCATGTAGTTGCAAGACATAATCCTGCTAGATCCCATCTACCCTTTATGCTATTGTCCATAATGCAACATCTTGGATAGCTGTAGTGCTGTTACAGTATCACTTTAAGAAACACTGATGGGAAGGAAGAAAATCTCCCCAAAAGTAAGTTCTTTTAAAAGATGGTGTTAATTTTTCTTTCTCATAGATGTGATAAGAATGGTGTTCTGGGTCTCAAGTCCAGGGTCAGACTCCTGGCGCGGGGTGAAATCCAGCTTCCACCACTTATCAATCACTGGGCATCCTCTGCCAGGTTGCTTAACCTCTGCCAGTGCGGCCTCTTCATGCATAATGTGCAAAAAATAATCAGGCCAACTTACAGAGAAGCTGCAAAGATTAGATGAGAGAATGCCCATAAAGTGATTTTACCATGCCTGGATCATAGACAGTGCTCAATAAACCTTAACCATTATCATTTGACCCCTGCCGCAAATCAATTACAATGTCACAATGACTATTGTTAATTTATACATGATCCAGCTCACACTTGCATCTGTTTTAGATCTGCCAACAGGTGAAGCGCTCTACTCAGAGTGAGGATGTTTTGTCATACATCACCTGCTCCCTCACTCCCACCATTTCCAGTAAGCTGATCAGACCAGGCAACCGACCCGCGGGTAGCGAACCCACAGCCCGGCCAATGATGGCACAGCTGCAATGCTCTCTCAGCTAGAAATCGGAACTAGGGCATGCTGAGCGACTAAAGCAACTGCGTGAGGGATTTATGGGGAAAAAAAAGCCTCAAGTTTAGCCAAGGCCACGAGGGTGTGTTAGATGTTTTCCATTTGTCCCTCCAAATCTCCTGGCCACTCTCTTTACCTGGACCTTGCCTGGAAGGCTGGTCCTCTTCCTTGAGGAAGAGAGAGGAGGTCTTTTTTGCCCCGGTTCTCTCCCATTTGATTGTGGTTGGCAGTGAGTGGTTTCCAGAAGGTCTCAGTGCCTCCACAGGGCCCTCACGGGAAGCCCAGTGCCCTCTCCAGGTCCCTAACTGCCTCAACCTGTGGGCTTAGGGGCGATGGACCTTCCTGATGCTGCTAGCCATGGGGTGTTGCCCCAGTCCTCATTGGTTTCCCTTACCCTGGCCTCACCTTTGACAAGAATCTCTTTTCAATCAGGTCGAATCTATTTCTTGTCTGCACTCTGACAGAAACAAGGGGTCCTGGCAAACTGAAGCCACGAGGAAGCAGCAACAAAGAGCTGACACTAGGAGGAAGGGGTAGGCCCTCAGTGCTCCCCTGGATGTCATTGTTCCTAACCCTTTGCCATCTTCTTTCTTGGTTTCCTTTATTTTGTGGACAATATCCTTAAATTACTTTCTAAGAAAGGGCTCAGGGGAGGCGAATTTTCTGAGTCCTTGCATAGATGAAAAATCTTTTTCTGCCTTCCCACTGGCAGCTCGGCAGCCTAGAGAATTTAGGCTGAAATAATGTTCCCTCGGAAATTGGTAGGCATTGCCCCTTCTAGCATTCAGCGTCACTGGTATTGGGTTGAAAATGGATTGGATTCTTTTTCTTCATAGGTGACAATATTTTTGTCTCTAAAAGGTTTGATATTTTCTTCCTGAAAATGTTTTCACAAGACTCTATCTAAATTTGGGTATTTTCTCACTTATTGTGCTGGACACTCGGGCCTTTTCGATCCAAAGCCACATACATCTCCACTCTAGGAAAGACTCTTCTTTCATTTCTTTGATAGTTTTCTCCCATACGATCTTTTTGGTAGGTGCTTATTGTATGGTTGCTGGACCTCATTGATCGGGCCTTACTTTTTCTTTTATTTTCCCTTGTCTTTTTTATTTTTGCCTTTGTTTTTGGTCCTTTTTAGGCTATGCTGTGGGGGATTTTTTTCTTAACTTTGTGCTTAGTCTTATTTCTAATTTTGGCAATTCTATATTTAAAATTTGAGAGCATTCTTATTTTCTGTGCCTTTTGCATAGCACTTCATTCCTTTATGGCTATGCTTTATTTTTAAAACTCCAAGGTTCATCATTAGAGATGTCATTTTAAGTTATCTTCTTTTTTCTAAATTTTATCTCATTTCTCTAGAGTTAGGGACTCAGCTTATCTTTACCTTCCTCTTTAAGACAGCTGGTTCTCTTCATGTCTAGGGATTCCAGCGTCTTGATCTTGCTAAGTTCTAAGGGTGGGGCAGTTGTTTGGGGTTGGTTTCCCTATAAACTCTCTCATTGAGTGGTGTGCCCACAGTAGCCCAGTGTAAGTCAGGCCTTGCATCAGCGAGGAAGAGGTAGAAACAGCAAGCTGAGGGCTTCCCATGGGCCACCCTTCGATGAGTGTCAGGAAGAGCAGAGCTTCCCTATGGGATCCCATCACTCACAATACAAACCTTCACTACCATCATTAGCATTTTCAACACATTCACAGAAGATTCCCCTGCTTTTAGGGGAGGAGGGGTAAATGTCTACAGCCTGAACTTTAAAAAGGGTGAATTTCCTTTTAAAAACATGTGGTTTGAGTGGGTCTCTATTTTTCCAGTGCAGATGTTAAATAAATATTTTATATAATATGTAAGGATTACACCAAACCCATCACTCATCTTTAAAAAGTGCTGAGTATGTCATAGCGACTAAGAACCCAGCTTGGATTCAGATAGATCCTACTAGCTGGTGATTTTGCTACTTACTTTATCTAAGTCTTCATTTTCTTATCTGTGAAATGGGGATAACAGCACCTACCAGAGAGGGTTATTGTGTGAAGCACATGAGAGAATGAACACAAGGTGCTTGGTACACGGTATGCAGCTCATATATGCTAGGTGCTAATTTTTTATTTCTCTCAGTGTTATCGAGATGTTATTGACATTTAACATATGTAAATTTCAGGTCTAAACATGATGATTTGGTATACGTATGTATTGCAAAATGATTAACGCAATAGGGTTAGTTAACACCTCCAACCCCTTACATAATTACCATTATTTTTTTGTAGTAATAACATTAAGAACTACTCTTCCTAAAAACTTTCAAGAATATAATACAGTATTGTTAACTGTAGTCACTAAAATGTACAATAGATACCCAAGAGTTGGGCATTTGTATCTTTTGACCAGCATCTTTCTATTAACCCCCGCCCCCCAGCTCCCAGTAACCACTATTCTACTCTATTTCTATGAGTTTGGCTTTTTTAGATTCAACATATAATGAGATCACATGGTGTTTGTCTTTCTCTTCTAACATTTCACTAAGCATAATGCCCTCAAGGTCCATTCATGTCATAGCAAGTAGTAAGATTTCATTCTCTTTTATGGCTGAAAAATATTCCATTTTTGTACATAGCACAATTTCTTTATCTATTCATCTATGGATGGGCACTTAGGATGCTTCTATATCTTGTCTGTTGTAAATAATGTTTCAGTAAATGTGAGGGTGCACATATCTTTTCAAATTAGTGTTTTTATTTCCTTCAGATAGAAACTCAGAAGTGGCATAGCTAGATCATATGGTAGTTCTATTTTTAATTTTTTGAGGGACAGCCATACTGTTTCCCGTAGTGGTTACGTCAATTTACATTCCCTGCAACAATGCACGAGGGTTCCCTTTTCTCCACATCCTTGCTGACACGTTATTTCTTGTCTTTTTGGTAGTAACTAGTCTAACAGGTGTGAAGTAATACCTCTTTGTTATTTTGACTTGCATTTCCCTGATGATTAATGACTTCAAGCATCTTTTCATGTACCCGTTGGCCACTTGTATGTCTTCTCTGGAAAATGTCTAATTTAATCCTTTACCCATTTTTAAAATGGATTGTTTGTGTTTTTGCTATTGAGTTGTATGAGTTCTTTATTTTTGGTATTAATCCTTCATCAGGGATTTCTCTCATTTCAAGGTTACCTTTCCATTTTGCTGATTGTCTCTTTTGCTGTGCAGAAACTTTTTAGTTTCATGTAGTCCCACTTATTTATTTTTGCTTTTGCCATTTGCATTCCAGGTGTCATATCCAAAAAATTGTTGTAAAACCAGCACCTAGAAGTTATATCCTTGTAGTTTCTTTTAGTAGTTTTACAGTTTTGGGTCTTATATTTATGCCTTTAATCTATTTCAAGTTAATTTTTGTGAGCGATGTAAGCTAGAAGTCCAATTACATTCTTCTATGTGTAAATATCCAGTTTTCCAACACCATTTATTGAAGAGACTATCCTTTCCCCATTAAGTGCTCTTGGTTCCCTTGTCAAAAATTAGTTGAGTGTATACATAATGGATTTACTTCTGGACTCTCAGATCTGTTCCATTGGTCTATATGTCTGTTTTTATAACAGTACCATACTCATTTGATTACTATTGCTTTGTATTAAAGTTTGAAATCAGGAATTGTGATGCCTCCAGCTTTTGCCTGCTCAAGATTGCTTTGGCTATTCAGAGTCTTTGTTAGTTTCCTCTGGTGGTATCATGTTTCCTTGATTATTCATGATTCTTGTGGTACCTTGTATTGGTGTCTGTGCATTTGAGGAACTAGTTATATCTTTCAGTCTTTACAGACAGGCGCAGCCCTTCACCAACCAATCTGTCCAGAGCTTCTGGGTGGGCCATCTGGGATGTCTGTGGGTGGACTTGCTGCTGGTGTCCTTTCCTTGGGTGGGCAGGTCTAGTGCTTGGGTCAGCAGGTGGGCAGCCTGGTACACTGGGGACCAACCTGGAGTGTGGGTTCACTAGAGGGAGTCTGGGTTCACTGGAGTGAGCCTGGAGCTTGAATCTGCAGTCATGGTCCTGGGTCTGCATAGGTGGACTCAGGTTCTGGATCCACAGGGCTAACTAGATGCCAAGGACCAGTGGGGAGGTCTCTGTGTCTGAGTCACAGCGGCTGATCTGGCATTGGGATGGGCTGGGAGCCTGGCTTCTTGGGAGATGGCTTGGAGGCTGGAGCAGTAGGGTAACCAGTGATCTGGGGCCTCAAGGGTTTACCTGGGGGTTGGGCCTCTGGGAGACAGTCAGTGCTGGAGCAGGCCAGGAGCTTAAATCCATGGGGCTGCTCTGGACTACAGGTAAGAATTCAATCTGTAAAAGGCCTCCAGAGATACATCATGGATATTTAGCTCTTTTTGTCTTTGGAAGCCCTCATCCTGCTTTCCGCTTATTAATCCTTACTTCCTCCTCTGTGCTTAGAAGCAGCTTCTCTTTTCTAAGCCCCTTATGGTCAACATTATAGGTATTTCAAAGGGACATTAAAGGGACACGGGTGATGTAAAGACCCAGGAGGCCTCAGCCCAATTAGCCCAAGGCTCTGAAGGTGGTAGTATCTCAGTGATGTTATCTCAGTTTACATCCAACCAGTCCTGAGTGTTCCAGGTCTAGAACTTGATTTGGCCAAGCACACCCAGACAGATTCACTCTTAGGTGGGTCCAGTTATCCAAACTCACAGACACTGAACTGTCACATCAGAAATTTATTGTGTTTGTTTATAAGTGAGAGGTATTTCTCATGCGGACCACAAAGGCTCATGTTAGCATGATACCATACTTCTGTGCCTCAGTTTTCTGATCGGTGAAATGGAGATAGTTATGTATTGACCCCCAGAATTGTAAAATAATATGCACAATGCCTGGTACAAAGAAGGGCATAAATAACAAATAATAAATTCACTCATATCCCTCATTGTTTCATGTTCATGGACTTCTGTATTTTGGATTAAAGAGCAGGATCCATGACATGAGAACCCCTCATGGATTAAGATCTTCCTTGAGCAGAGAATAAGGGCCACTGAGTGTGTCTGTGAGTCTATAAAGTCCTAGCTGGTAGTGAATCCTTCACCTGCATCCTTCTCTATGCTATAAGATTCGATTTTCCCTACAATGATAACTACAAAGAGTGATTTCATGCTTAAGTGAAGGAACAAATAGTACAATGATTTTTTTTTTTTAATATGTGTATCTTGAGGTTGAATCAGATTAAAATTGTTTGGGCTTCTGGGCAACAAC
This sequence comes from Rousettus aegyptiacus, assembly GCF_014176215.1. Lineage (NCBI taxonomy): Eukaryota > Metazoa > Chordata > Mammalia > Chiroptera > Pteropodidae > Rousettus > Rousettus aegyptiacus. Next base: position 62,923,642 of record NW_023416310.1, on the reverse strand, counting down.
TTGTCTTATTTTAATATTTTAATTTAGCATTTAGGTCATAGTCTTGTTGTTAATATGCGAAGCAACAGCATTTTCATTACCCGGCACATTAATGATCAAAGGGAAAGGTAACTAGTGAACAAGAAATGTTCCGTGTTCTTTCAGTGTGAAGCAATACTCGCCAGCTCTCTGGTGCCCTTCACTTGGATGGACGGGAACCACAACACGAATTCTTACCCGAGAAAGAAGCAAGGTGGGAACTGACCCTTAAGGTACTTTTTAGTACCTACCCAAACAATCTCACCCTGGAACTGGGAGGTCATGCAGGTGTTAGAAGACGGATAAGTATTTCAAATTGAAGTCTAATGAATAAACTGAGGGAACGATGACCAGCCTGCACTGACTGTGTGCCACAGGGCAAGTAGAAGCACACCGACAACGTCCTCAGTAAATCGGGTCCATGTGAAGGACAGAAAGTGCTTTTGGCCACGAGCAAAGAGGAAACACAGCCATCCGTGCACTGAATTTACCAAAATGATTTCTAAAACTCCTTCAAATATCACAGTCCCCTTACTGTCCTGATGCCTGCCTCTGCACTGTGAGCCGTTCATGTCCGTGCCATCCAAATACATGCTCGTTCTTCATCCTCAGGGTGGCTGGGGGTGGCGAAGCAGGGGAGGCATGGACGGGATGAAAGGGCAGCTCAGGTATAGTCATGACCAGCTCAAGGGCATAAAAGTAGTAAAGAATGGAGCTAAGACTGGGAATCACTTTCTAGTACTGATAGTCCAAAAGAGGAACCTGTCTTTGATGAGGGTCATGGTGAGAGAGAAGGCGGTCTCATGTCTATGACGCTGATAAGCATGAAGAAAGAAAAACAGTCCCAACACTCCCAAACCATCCAAGCTGAGGCACAGAAAACTTTAAGATGGATCTGTACTCCTTTCTAGCAGGTGAAGAATAATAGACTGTTAAAGACAGCTTTGGTGGTTGAAAATCTGTGAGGATGAGGGAAAGAATCTGTTTTCCTGCTCTCTAAATATGATGACTCTATGTGGGACCTCAGGCGACACCCTGAGGGGTTACACTGGGCAAGGGGCAGCCACACAGTGCTGGGAAGCACTGGTGACTTGTTCTGACAATGCTGTCCTTCCTCCCTCCTTTCTTTTTGTCCTCCCTCCCTCCCTCCCTCCCTCCCTCCCTTCCTTCCTTCCTTCCTTCCTTCCTTCCTTCCTTCCTTCCTTCCTTCCTTCTTACCTTCCTTCCTTTCTTCCTCTCTCTTACCATCCCTTCCTCTTTCTCTCTTTCTCTCTCCTTACTTTTAGATACTTCTTATTATGGTACATTTAAAACCCATTTAAAAAAAGCAGGAAAACAGGTCCTTGAATAATAAAATTTTGTTATAACACTGTCGATATGCTGTTAGGAACATAATTCATTTATATCAATTAGCCTATGGTAAAGTTGTTTCATTATATATAATTTCACTTAAAGTTGTAGAACCTGATGATGTTAAGTGAGGACTTACTATATAATAAAAGCCCCATTTTGCCAAATTTTTGAGATATAGTTATTCCTTAGTATCCTCAGGGGATTGGCTCCAGGAGCCTTCCCCCATCGATTGATGATGCTCAAGTCCCTTACATAAAATGGGTAGTATTTGCATATAACCTATATGCATTATCTTGTATACTTTAAATTATCTCTAGATCACTTACAATACCTAACGCAATGTAAATACTATGTATAGTTTAGGGAATAATACAAGTTAAAAGTCTGTACGTGTTCAGCGAATGCAACCGTCATAGGCCTAACTACACAGTACTGTCAGTAACGACGTTAATGCTTTTTTCTAATATTTTCAATTTATGGTTGGTTGAATCTGCGGTTGTAGAACTCACAGATACAAAGGGCCAACTGTATATCTTTCCCATTTTTTTCCATTTAAGTGGGCAGCAGCTCTGCACATCCTTGTCCCCAAACACCTTATGTTCAGGCTTTTGTTTCCAATGAAGTGAGGAGATTCTGCCTGTTTTTCTTGGAAAGCAGAGGCCAGGCTGTGAGGTAGAAGCATGCCCTGATGGACAAGGAGAGGACTGCCCCACCAAGGAGAGGTCCCTAGAGTACAGCAGGGCCATAGATGGTGGAGGGGTACTAGAAGGCACCTCTCTGAGTCCCTTCCTGACCCAAGCTAATTGTAATGGACTTGAAGCCAGAGATGAATCCTTGATAAGATGCTGCCACATGTTTGGCAAACTTAAAGTTTCAGGTAGCAAATCTCATCTTTAGCTGAGAAATGTCTAGCTTTAAGTTGATGGAAAGAAGAAATGTGTTTCTTCTTTTCTTATCCTCAAGGTCAGATGTAAAAAGACAAACCAGGTTGGAAACTTGAAACTCAGAATGAGAGGGCTTGGTGAAAAGAGGGGAGAGTAGTAGGTGGAGAGAAGGAAGACAGACTGAGCAGAAGATGGTTTGGAGGCCAGCACAGGTAGGTCAGCCAGAGAGATCTGAGTCATGGGGAGGAGACGAGTGATTTCTATTGTAGAAGGAAGACTTCCTGGCAATCGGGAGGGGTAAGCACCAGTGTGGATTTTCACAGAGGGCTCTATATCTCCTTCCTCAATGCCTCTAAAACAGAATGGCCAAAAGGCAGGTTGCATGGAGGCGGCCCAATGCATTATAAAGTGTCTGAGGTCCTTCCGGTCCAGTCCAGAAAGTCCAGGCCTTCACCATTAGGGTATTCAGAAAATAACGAAATATCCCAGCATGATGGCAATAGCAGCTGCTCACTCATCTTTAGATCCACATGCCGTTCTCCAGTGCAACTCTCCTCATGCTCCAAACTCCAGACGGGAGCTCCCCTGCCACACTTTCCATATCCTTCAAGCAAAGGGAGCATTGGTTCCTCCCTGTGCCTCCTGGGACATGTCCCGGCTATAAGCTTCACAGAGCGTTCTGGGAACCTAGGTGCCTCAGAGTCTTGATTGTGTGTGTGCAGGCCGCCCCCCTCCCCCACCCGCCCCGTGTGTGCTGCTTGCCAGGAACAAGGCCCACTGAGAACAAAACGCCCAATGCACATCTCCAGGAAGTAGACACTTCTTTTGGAATGGTTTTACACAAACAAAAAAAACAGTCAGGTACTCACTACAGACAGGCACACTGACATTTTACAACACAAATTTAGAAATACACGCACATAACCACACACGTTGCTACATATACATATGTGTGTGTGTGTGTGTGTATACACACACACATATACATATATATATTTCTATGAAAGTAGAGCATTTCTATGAAAACTTTTATAAGCCAAAATGGCATAAAGTGAAGAAGCAATTACCACTAAAGAAAAAATTTTGAGCATTCCCAGGCCCCAAAAATAACCTAGCAAATCATATCGAATACATTTAATTACCTGCAGTTGTACACTAAGCACAACACTCTTACAAGCTCTCTTAGGCTTTTCTGGTCCCCTAGGGCACAGCTAACAGATGTACAAAATCAATGAAGATAAAGCCCAGATGCTCAAGACTCAGTCAGAGCTCTGGGGATAGATGCTGAGATGCTAAATGTGGTTCTGGGGAAGGAGCTGGGCGGGACCACCCTCTCCGCTCGGGGTTCACCTGCCTCTACAATGCTCAGCAAAACAATGCTGAACTCTGTTTTCATTTTTTACCTTTTTTTGCTTTTTTCCATAAAAGTAAAAATCCTGTTTGAATTTCTTTCAGTTACCTAAAGCAGGTACTAATGTAGGTATTTTGTAAAAGCGAATGGGTATAAAGCAAACTTTTGAAAGTGGGGTGTGTGTGTGTGTGTGTGTGTGTGTGTGTGTGTGTGTGTGTTGCCAATAGAATTTGCTGTTCTGCTTGTTCTAGTTCAATCAAATGGTGGGAGATTTGGTGGACTCTTCCTCTGTAGTTGTTAATATTGCTCAGGTAACCAATCAGTATTTTTGATATTAGACTTTTATATCTTAGTCCAAAAGAACATATTGGTTCACAAGTGCCATATCCAAGAAATGAAGTCAAATTTGGCAGATGAAAAAGTTTGCTGTGGAAACAGGTTGACTCTGTCATTACCTGCAACAGTGTCATCTGTCTTTTTGATACAAACTCTCAAACAGATGGTATATTTCAATTTCAATAACTTTATTGGCAATGAGAAAATATGCAAGAGCTGCCAAAAGTTATACATCAAGTAGCTGTGTTTAGAAGCAGGTGTTACGCCACATGTCTCAACTTCTAAGAAAAGTGAGCTGAAAGAGACCAGATTTTTTATTTCTCAACTCAGGCAAGACTCTTGGGAGGAATTTTTCTCAAATAGAACAGAATTGGGAAACTTTTTAAAGGAAATAAACCTTTGTCGACTATTCTTAGTAATGCCTAGAGTGCATTGTGTACTCACTACGCGCCAGGGTGAGCCCTTTAGAGAGATCGGTGGTTCTTTGGCCTGGCATCAGCATGATGTAGGAACTTGTTAAAAATGCAGACTCTCGGGGCCACTGCAGACCAACTAAATCAGAACCCTGGGGTGTGTTGAGGGGCGGGGGGGGGGGGGCAGCGGCTAGGGATCTGTGTGTTAACAAATCACCTGAGGGCTGGATGTTAATGGTGGGACCTACTGATATAGCTGATCTCCTTGAACTCTTCCAGCTACTCGGTTTCACAGATGAGGAAACTGATAGATGTTTCTTTATCTAGAAAGCAGCATTAGAACCCAGGAGCTCTGGATTAACCCTGCACTATGCCATTTCCAGAATGATATAAGTGGAAATTCATGTCAGGCTTTTACATTTGCAGTGAGTTAGTATTTCAGAGCAAGAGCAATTATGTCTTCATCAGGAGCAGAGAAGCAGTAAGGGAAGTGGCTGCAGGGACTCTCTGTAGGACAGGCAACGGCTGGAGCATAGCAGGGCCATGGATAGCCACAGAGTCATGGACAGACCCCAGGATATTAGGCTGCCCTTAGGTGTGTATTACACTCTGTGCCCCAGATGGATGTGCCTCACAGATGCTTCTGGAGCAGATATGGACGAGACCTACTTGTCAAATTTAAAATCTGCTGAACGTAGAGAATGTGGGATTTAATGCTAGAGCTATGGGAAACACAAAGTAGCATGGCGATCGGCCACTATCCAGTCTCTGTTCAATCTATGGTGCTTCCCCAGGCCACATATAGGAAATATCTGTATGGCATACTAGGGTGACAGCTCAGAGGGCTGTGAGGGTGAATGCCGTGGACACACAAGCAGCCCTTCACTGGTCAAGGGCCATGTACCTCAGGTGTGAATCTCTAATCTAAATTCCCAAATTTCAGGGCTCTGCAAATATAGGGTCTAATACAGACTGAATGTTTCAAAACCGTGCTCTTCTTTCTTTCTCTTTACAATATATTATTGTTCCCAATTACAGATGAAGAGACTTTATCAATACATTAAGTGATTTGCTTATGATGATACCAGTGGAAGAAAGTCACATCTAGTCACTCTTCTCTTCTTGTCTTCATCCTGGGTAGGCCCTAGGCCAGCCATTCTGCTCACTTCACAAATGGGTTCCATTGTGTGGACAAAGTCCTTTCCACAGTTTCACATGGTGACTAACTGCTCACACTTTGTCCAGTAATGAGAAAGAGCAACTGGTATTTTAAGTTCTTCTTCACGCTTCACAGAATGCCTGTTTGGATGTATCTTCCTATCAGCACCTTTCTTTAGGAGAGACATATGAATGATTCACTGAGAGGCATTAGCTCCCAAGTGAAGCCTCAGGAATTTTATTTGTGACTTTAACTGTTAAAAGCCATTTTCCCCCTTTCTAAACTAGTTTTGAGGTGTAGCATCTAAGGTAGGGTTTTTAAAGTCCCTGAACCATGTATGAAGATTTTGCTAGAGGCACAAAGCATATGGTGCTTGTTTAAAATGGGTATACTTGATATTTTAATGAAATCTGATACACTTAGCACTTTCTCAAGATGCTAAAAAGTGAGACATGCCAATGTCGAGCATCTCCAGGTAGAACATATGACGTCCCAAGTAACTTGCACCCGGGGCTCCCAGGACAGCTGTGGCTTACTCAAATCAGAAAAAAAACCCATGTTGGCACCTCAGACTTCTCAGGGCGGCATCAGGGTTGCTTTGCAAAAAACTTTTTCTTTCTGTAAACATCCACAGGCACCTGTCCCCTCGATTTGCTTGGCTTTCTTAAAAACTAATTTTAAACTTTTTCTTGTAACTTTTATAATTTCTCTAACATTTTATGGCTCTAATCTGAAAATGAAACATAACACCTAAGTCTGGTAAAAAATATGCTTTTTCATTTGTAATATAAAGAAGACAGCTTATGTATCCAATTAAAATTATTTTGGGTGATATTTTAATGTTTTTAACAGCTTTATTAAGACATAATTTACATATCATAAAATCTGCCCATTATAAGTTTACAAGTCAATGATTTTTAGTCAATTTACAGTGCTGGGCAACTGTCTTCACAATTCACTTTTAGAATATTTCCATCACCCTAAAAACGATCCTTCATGTCTGTGTTCAGTCAACTGGTCGAATCTTTTAATAGTGGTATCAATTTATGTTGTCAAGAAGAGTTCTTAATGCTACCCAAGAATGAGACAATTCTAGGGGAGGGCCTGGCCAGGCCGGTAGACCTGCCCTTATATTCTCACCTGGGCCCATGACGCGCGGATAAAAGTGGTGTCGAAGAAGCTACCTTCCCAGTAAAGGCAGAAAACCATTTTAGTCCATCAGCCTGGCCTGCGTTGGTATTAGTGGCTCTGAATTAGTGGCTCCCTGTACTGGTAGGAAGCAGGGCAGGGTCAACCTACATACCCACCACAATGCCAACAGTGAGCATGAAGCCATGATGAGCAATGAAGTACTGGAGGCAGTGGGGACATGGGCCTTAGGCAAATGCCAGGGCTGGAATCAGAAAATTAAAACTTTAGTCCTGGCTCTGCTTCTTAGCCTTGCAACCTGGGGGAAATTCCAACTGTTTAGCTTCAGAGTCCTCTTTTGTACCTACCTCCCTGGGTACAAAATTTGGAAAAGCCTCTTGCAAACCATAAGACCTCAGGCAAGGGCATCGGGACAGGTGGCAAATCCAGATGACACCGTATGTTAGGGTTTAGGGGTACTTTGAGCTGATCGTGGGTATATGGGTTCCCAGGGGTGCTGTCCTGAGGTTTTACTGAGGGTTTTGCTTCTAAACAAACCCAATTTTAAATGTATGGTGTTTACGGCCTTGCAAAACATTTTCATGACCCCATTACCTGTGCTATTCAATTCCCATGAGGTCACAGAGTATGTGCATAGTAAAGCTGGAACTTGGCACCGGGGTCATCCTTCTTGATTTCCCTCACGTTGGACTTTGGAGATTCTTCTCAGAAGAGGGTGAGAGCATTCCAGCTGGCAGAAAGCATGGCTGCACAATTTCAAGGAATGTCAAACCTTATTCTTATCAGTGTTTGAGCCCACCGATAGGTAAGGCACAAACTGTGAAACAAGCTATGACCTTGCCCATCATTAATGAGCTAAGAGGGTCTATTTAAGAGAAAAACAACCATAGAAGAGTTTAATTCAGAAAACATAAAATCTAAGGGGGAAGTACATTCACTTAAACTAACTTTTTGACTTGTATTTCAGAATGAAATTAATGTCTTAAATCTTTAAATAAGAGATGTGTTCATTGAATTCTTGGTTTTTAGAAAGTTATTAAAACATTTAAATAGTTATGTGTCAATTTGTGAGTTCTGGATCAAGCACCACCTAAATTTCCCGTGGCCCAATTACAAATAGGCCAGCCTATGTGCAGCTTCTTTCTTCTGCTATTATACAAACATAGGCCACCTATACAATAAATAAATAAATACATAAATAAAGTAAAGGTGACATTTTATAGCTTCCTAGGTTGAATGCCTGTAATAGCAAACACCAAATTGAAAATGTTCCTGTTTGAGTGACATGTTGGATAGAAATTCAGTGTCTCTTATGAGGCAAAACCTCTGGGATCCAAGATGTCCTGAGTGACATGGCGGCAGGGTGGGTATCTAAGGGGTGGGACCTCAAAGTTGAGCAAGCTCAGCATTCGATTTTCCCGCTCAGCCATTTGTCAGTTGTTCAAAGTATTTATATTTTAGGAGCCTCAGCAACATTCTCTCTGAACTGGGGAGGCAGTAATAGTACTGCTTCTTTAGGCTTAAGAACTAAATGAGAAAAAAGTATGTGAAACATACACATTTTGTCTTTCGTTGACTCTGAGGGCCACTGTGTTCAAAGTGCTTCACTATTTTACACACACTGTCAGGAAAACATACTGCCAAATAGATCCTGACCCAGCGTCCCAACAACAGTCCTGTGCCAGGAGAGGTCACCAGATCTGCTCCTTGCTTTGTAATTTCTTTCCTCCATTCTGAGGTGACTGACAATTATATCACTTCGGTGAACGTTGTACGATTTTTTCTTCATGTTATCTTGGTAATGAAAATACAACACATCTTCATCTATGAATTGCAAATATTTTCAATTTTATGTATATTATGATGTTTTGATATATCAAAAAACTTTTCTAGCTGGAGAGAGGCTGCCTCCCTGAGCTGGCCAACTCTTAGCGACAGCAAAGGGCCCAACCAGGAGCATGCCCCTGACATGCAGACTAACCAGTCCACAGCCAGCCTTCCTCTGTCCGGCCCATATACCCAGCTGACAATACTCCTCTGCCTTAATTGTCCCAGGGCCAGGTGCCAGGTGCTAGGCAGCTAGAGACCAGCTGTCTACCCAGTCTGCTGACATTATTCAAACTAGCCAGTCCTGTGATGTTCACCCCATCCTGCCTTGTCCTTCCTGGGAAACTTCAGCAAAGGTGGTGCCCTAAACCTTCTCTTTGCTCCTGTCTTCTGCCTGATGACCACCCTGGTGCCTCCCCTACGTGCCTCCCCCCCCCGCCACCCTGGCATGCCCTGCCCCCGTCTCTAGGAGTGGAGCTGTGAGTGTAATAAACTTTGTTTTCTTGAGCCTCTCCTCTGTCTCTTTGAGGCTCACCTGACTGACCATTTCATAAAAGAACATAGAACAATCTGTGTGTGTGTTTCTTCTTTTCTTAACTCCCATAAAGCAATTAGCTTCTGTGTTGCAAGAAAATGTGGAATTGAAGTCATTCCTTGAGTGACAAATTTTTGCTTTTCTAATATGATCTGACATCCCACAGTGCTGTTTTTGTCTGTGCTTTTGTGTGCATGCCAGTAACTTTCTAATTCAGTGCAGAATTAAGGTGTCATCTTTTTGAAGACAATTTAAACAGGGCAGTACCAGCAACACTCAATACTTAACTATAAACCATAGTGATGGCAACATGAACCACTGTGACAAACTCTGCTCTACCGCCTCCCACCCCCAAAGGGGAAATGGCATGTAGATGCCAACCACCCTGGCCAACAGCCACAATTGTAAGATGCATCCTGGTTTCAGAGATGTAAGAATGTCTCAGTAATTACGAATATTCTTTGCTTGATCAAACTTTAATCAGACTCCTGAACCTTGTTCTAGGCTAATCTGTGTACTTTCTTTTAAAATTTAGTTTTAGCAAGAACTCTGCTAAGTCAGTTTAGCCAGAACCACTCCCTCTTGATATCTGATCACCTTTCATATCTGACCTGATCGCCCTACCTTCAGCAAGAATCCTATTAGCGAAAAATGAAGGTTAAAGAATACTTTGTGGAGTTTGATCCTTCACTTATAAATGTATGCCTTAAAAAAATGATTTGCAGTGGTTTTCTCTGTCGGCCTCTCTGATCATCTCCCTGCCTCTAACCCCTGCTTCCTGCAGTCTCTCCTTAGCTCAGCAGCCAGATCTGTAAGTCAGATCAAGTCACTCCTGTGCTTCAATTTTTTCACTGGCTCAAAACCCACTCAGAAGTGAGAGTGAAAGCCCAGCTTGTTACTTAAGCTAGGAAGACCGATATGGTTCGCCCCCCGGCCCCAACGCCCCTCTATGTCACCATCCCCCCCTACTCCCTTCTTCTCGCTCTGCCTGCTCCTTCACACTGATGTTCTTGCTGTGCCTCCAACAAACGCTGTGCGCTTGTGCCTCAGGGCCTCTGCATCGCCTTTCCCTCTGTCCAGAACGGTCCTCTCCCAGGTCTCCTCACGTGTCCTTCCCTTACCTCTTGCAAGTCATTCTACAAAAGCCACCTTCTTAGAGGGTCCTTTCCTGTCCTTCCCATGGATGGTCCCCACCCCACACCCCTTCCTTAGCACACACCACTAACGTATAAGAAGCAGGGATCCTGCCAGGTGTGGCCACTGTTTTATCCCCAGCACCTATAACAGTGTCTGGAACTTAGTAGCTGTTCAGTAAACACTTACTGAATGGATGAATTAGTTAACTTTTTTTTCCACCACTAATCTCTGTGTTCTAAGCTTCTCGCAGATAACATGCCTTTTTTTCTAATAAGAAGAAAGACCAATTTAAAACACAAGTAGTATCTTATCTGTATGTCTCAATTTTATGCCATTTCCGTTTTGAACACGAGATACATGGATGTGATGGGCAAGAATGGAAAACAGAGACAGTGAGCTGGATGGAGGGACAGGGAGACAGGCAGAACCTGCTGTTTCAGGCCATTTCCTAGACAGCAGCCAAATCCTGACTAAGTCAAGGGGCTGGAATTTAATACTACTCCTAATTCAAACCTAGGGCTAAAATATTTCAATGCCAGCTGCTACAACTTCTAATAATTTCCAACATACTTGTATTGTTCAGGTTTCTAGTAACATTAAGCACATGTCTTCTCCAGCATGAGGAACACATTTAGTTCAAAAACAGCCAAGATGGAAAACATTTGAAGTACATGGCCAAGCCATGGGGGTGATCCAGCCCTCAGGTTAGCATTTCCCCTGTGGGCTCCTCCATATTCAGCCCGGAAAGGAGGTCCATTTGCCAGAATAGAGGGTAGTTCAGGTTTCTTGAGATAATGTTTAACAATCAGCTAAAAACACACCAACCTGTTCTGTGTTAACCTCCTCTGAGTAATGTTATCCAAATGTCTGTAGCATGGAGAGGACAGTGAGTTGATTCTTACTTGGAGACAAAGAGAATAAACTGTGAATGTCTCGGAATCTGCCTTTGCTTTTCTCTCACACGCTCCCTAAGAGATCTCTTTACTTCCAGGGTTTTGAACACCCCCAAGATACTGCTCAGTCCTGATTCCACAAATGCAATCCAGCTCCCTTTCTTGAGTTTCAAAGTGCACAAAACATCAACTGTTGGCTGTCTCACGCCCAACCTACCCAAATTGGAACTTGGCATCTTCCTCACAAACGGGGTCCTCCCCCGTTGCTCTGTATGTCATCACCCAGCACCACTGTCCTCCTAGTTACCAAAACAGAATCCTGTAGTCGTCTCGACTTCTCCCTCCCCATCGCTCCGTGCCTCCAACCAATCATCTATTCTCCATCTTAATAATCTCAAATATCAATCACTCGCTCTGTCCATGCCACCACTGTTGCACTGGAGAGCCCTCTCAGCCAGGTCACAGCAACCACCCTGCCCCAGGGTGCCCCTCCTCACTCCCACCACAGCCCACCCTCTGGTTTCCACAAAGAAAACTAGACCAGATCACACTTGGCTTAACGCCATTCAATGGCTTCCTACTAACCTTGGGATAAAGGCCCAGCTCCACACCACGACTTACAAGGGTGTGCAGAGACTCATTAGAAGGTTGTGAAATTAACTTCTTGGGTCAAAACCAGCACTGAAATAAAGAATATAATAGAAATAGAGCACTTTGTGCATGGTGAGGAATGTTGTTTGTGAGTTGTTTCACACATATGTGTGTGTCCTCAGTTATGACATAAGATGTAGTTTCTACTGTGGGTTGTAGTGAAGATAAGTTTGAAAAACACTAGTAGACAAGACCTTTCATGATCTGGCCCTAACCCAACTCTCCAGGGCCCCCTCTAACTTTTTCCCCTTGCAACGTTCTCTAGTCACACGTAGTATCTCCGACACTCAGCTGTTCGCTACCTCCAGCCCTTTGTGCACATGTTGTTCTCTCATCCTGAAGTTCTTTGCTCGTCCCACACCAACACGACCCCACCCTGCCCTGGCCTTGCATGGTCAGTAGATGTCACCTCAAATGTCCCTCCCTCATGGAAGCCTTCCTTAGCCCCCAGGCAGGGATAGGTCGCCTGCCGTGTGTCCCCACGACACCCTGTCTGTCCCCGTTGTAGCACACATCACACTATAGTGCAGTGTCTGCTTTCTTGCCATTGGCTCTGTTAGGACAGGGGTTGCATCTCTCTTTTCAGCTCTGTATCCCCAGCACATAGCAGAGTGTCCAGCATATTTATTGTAGGTACTCAATGACTACATGTTGAATGAACAAACAATAAGCCCATTTGTTAATTAAGTGTTATATATCAAGGGCCACTGGAGCTCCTCTCGTGTGTAAGACCCTGTGGACATACAGAAACAGACAAGCAGCATTATTGCCCTGAATTCAGAGATAATATATCTCTGACTTCTGTAGCAAGTTTGCATCTCTCCCACCCCACCAAAACAGCTCACAAGCAAGTTCATGAGCAAAGCATCCTGTGGGGTGATGCTGAAGGATGAAGGAGGAGTCTTCTATGCTCTAAATAAAAATCAAAGGAAACCTCCTCTAGCTTACATGCTGGATTTCACCATGTGATTTCTAGCATGGAAATCTATATTTTATATGAAATTTTTATATAAAAGTTATATTTATATTTCACATAAAATTTCTTATGAAGTAGATATGAAACCCATGGTTTAGGCAGAAGTTTAATATTTTGGACAATGACAAGGTGTCATTCCTTGGGCCTAAGCTAGACACAGGGGCTTTGCCAAGCTCCTAACACACCTACTCAGGGGAGCAGGGGGAGAAAGAATACATTACAAATATCAGTTATTCATACCTCCGTAATTCATTAATTCACATTTATTCCTTATTCCTTTCTGAAATAAAATGGCATTGGGTAGAAGGGGGAGAAACGAGAGACCGAGAGTTGAGAGAGAAGGAGGAGAAGAGTGTGGCACTGGGGGGACACTCTCCCACTTCTGCCTCGGTGCGGTAGAGACCGAGGGCTGTGGGGTCAGCCAGCCCCAGTCCCGAGCCCTGCCCTACCCTGCCTTGCCTGCCTGCCTAGGTCACCCCGTCAGGCACTTAATCTCCCCAGTGATACTTACTTACCTGTAACGAGGGGCAATAGCTTGTTGGAAGGGTGAAGACAAACAAAACTTTGGGGCTGACTCTCAGTATGGGTTCTTGACACAGGTGCCCACAGCAGTTAGGGCAGTGGCAAGATGCCCTTAATGGTGATGAGGTAGGGTGAGTGGGCTCTCTAAGGCAGAGAGGGGGTCCTCCACCTCCCAGAAAGCTTCACCAGGCGGAGCCCTGGGTGGTGGTGAGGAACCAGGGTCAGGCAACTGTCACAAAACCCAGGCTAAAGAGTGGGTCAGAACATTGCTCATAGCAATAGAAAGTTAGACTGGCCAGGATTAAGAAAATAAAAAGGATTTTTAAAAACCATTAAACCATATGATGCACTGTTTGCATTTATTTCTTTTTCTTTTTCTTTTGTGTGTATTATGAGCTTCTGTGTCCAGCAAACATCCACCCAGCAATAAAGTCTTCTTCAGGGCCTCCACGGTTTGAGGAAATAATTAAGGAATGAATAGCTCCTGCCATATTATTCCCTGTCGGCCTTCGAGTCATTCCGCTTATCTGATGTAAATCCCTGCAGGAGCATCCAGGACGGTGTGTTCTCTATTTCCTGATGTGCTGGAAGCCAGGGAAGAAATAAGAGAGGAGGGCGAGGCCAGCCGGACCCAGAGAAACCCAATACCCATTGCCTGTGATCAAAATAATTTTAACCAGTACCTTTAAGAAAGCTAATATAAACCATGCAAGGGAGCCTTTGCATCTCTCCAAATGTTTAATATAAAACATGCACACAACAGTCATCAGGCTTTGAAAGAAAAGTGGCTTGTTTCTCTCCGAGAAAATCTGGAGGTCAGATATTCAGGGAGTTTCTATAAGAAATTTGTGAAAGTAAGGAAAATGAGGGGTCTTCTCACTTTGGGGTGAGGATTGGTGGTGAAAGGTGGGGCATATTGTATTGGGGGATAAAATAAATGGGTATGTCTTCCCTCAGTTCACAAAAGTGGGTATAATGATGAATTTTATGTGTCAATTTGACTAGGCCACATTATCCTGGTAATGATCTAATGTTATTCTAGGTGTCTCTGCGAAGGTGTGTTTAGATGAGATTAACATTTAAATCGAAAAACTTTGAGTAAAGCAGATTACCCTCCATAAGTGGGTGGGCCTTTCCTCCAGTCAGTTGAAGGAAAAGAACTAGCTTATCTGAGCAAGAGAGAATTCTGCCTCCAGACGACCGTACAGATTTTAGCTGCAACATCAGTTCTTCCCTGGGCCTCCAGCCTGCCGTCCTACTTGCCCCAACAATTGTGTGAGCCAATCTCTTAAAATAAATCTCTCTCCCTCCCTCCCTCTTTCCCTTTTTCTCCTCCTCCACCCCGCACCCCTTCTCCATATATATCCCTTTGGTTCTATTTCTCTGGAGAACCCTGATTATCACAAAGGGTGAACACTCCCTTAACTCAGGTATGAAGAAGGTGGTCAAGGTGAGATGAGAAAGGGGCCCAGGAGGGGGCCGATGTGATAATTACAGATCTCCCAGAGTATTTGTTGATGGCTTTGGGTAAAGTTAGGCTAACATCTGAGTAGTGAGAGTCAAAAATGATTCTCGCGCCCCCACCAAACTAGGAGATGGCAAGCTGATTCTGAACTGTTTGGGGTTACACACCTATACAGTCACCCATTCATTCACTCAAAACGTAATTACGAGGTACTCTAGACACCAGGGATTCAACAGTCAGCAAAGCAGGTCCTGCCTTCCTAGAGCTTACAGTTTGAGGGTGGAGGGGGAGATAATAAACAGATAAATAAGGATAAGAAAAGAAATAAGTTGAAAGGATGCAATTAGAGAGACTGCTTATCCTGAGGGGCTTCTATGTAGCAGATTCTCTGCCAGGACAGTGAGCTACCTCAAGGTGGTTACAGTGTTCTGCTGGCATCCAATTAGTCAATGGGCAGTTAGAGCACAAGCTCTATATGGGGCCATGTAACAACACCCTGTGAGGCCATCTAGAGTCCTTGGGTACTTAGGAGCTGTCCCTGGAGGAAGTGGCCTCTAAGCTTCCCAGCAGCTTGAGCCTTCCTCAGGCCCTCCCTTCTTAGAGGGTTAGGACCCCCGTGACACTCTTCCTCTACCTGGTGGCCCCTCAGGGGCTCCATCTTGGCGAAAGGCCCTCTCTCTGGGCACTGCTTCCTAGAGTCTTTGTCTGTTGAGTTAACCCAGATCAGAAGGCTGCCTCCTTCCTGGATTTGGAGTCATGTCTAGGATCTAAGGAACATCTCCATCCTGTATAGAAAAGCCCAGGTCCCTTAAGGGGATAAGGAAGAGGGAGAGCCTAAAACTGGGGTTCTGGCAGGGAAAGAATCAGACTGGATTTCCATGGGCAGAAACCAAGTAGTCATACTGCTATGGTCTCTGGGGTCTATACAGACTCCAGAAATCACCAGAGGGAAGGGCCCAGGGCTGGCTTTGCAGCAGTGGAACTTCTGAGCTGAAAAGTGTTTTCCATTGCCACTGACTTGATGGGTGTGAAGCCTGCACAACCGAGCAGAAGAAACTGATGGCTTTTCTCTGCCATTATTAACTGTTCCTGAAAAGTGAGGCTTGGTCTGGCATTAGCAACATTTGTAATTGGTGTGTCTTCTTCTGAGCCTTCCATTTTGCTCAAGAGCATGATGGAAATATCTCCTTAATTGCTAGAGCTACAGCGGTAATAAGACACCTCTGTGTCTCACACAAATAGACCGTGGGAGAAGCCCAGCTGGGAATAAGCTGAGCTCGAGTAGCAACTGCAAATGGAATTAATGATTGCAGCCTGGCATGAGCAGAGCTTGTGAGTGAGCAAAGAGGTGGCATTGTAAATATATAAGACCGATATTTTATCTAGTGGACTATACCTTATTTGAGAAAAGGGATCACATCTTCGTGCATTTTTTATATTCCTATTACTGAGGTTAGTTGAGAGATTTATATGTCAGTGAGCGCAGTATTTATTAGATTAAAATGCATGATAATAAGCCCTTAATTTCTCACATCGATGGCAAGAAGCTTTTGTGTAACATTAGTAATAGTAGTAGTAGTAATAAAAATAATAATAATTAATAACAAAAATAATCACTACCTAAAGACTTAAACATAAAACCTGGAACCATAAAATTCCTAAAAGAAAATACAGGGGAAAAGGCTCTTGACCTTGGATTTGGAAATGATTCCTTGGAGATGACACAAGAAGCACAGGCAACAAAAACAAAAGTAGACAAATGAGACCACATCAAACTTAAGCACTTCTGCACAGCAAAGAAAACGATCAACAGAGTGAAAAATCAGCCTATGAAATGGGAGAAAATATTTGCAAATCATATATCTATTAAGAGTTTAACATGCAGAATATACAACTTAACAACAACAAAAATAACCAGATTGAAACATGGACAAAGGACTTGAATAGACATTTCTCCAAAGAAGAAATATGAACGGCCAATGAGCATATGAAAGTATGCTAAACATCACTAATCATCAGGGAAATGTAAATCAAAACCACAATGAGATACTACCACACATCTATTAGGATGGCTATGAAAAAAAAATGAAACAGAAAATAAGTGTTGGTGAGAATGTGGAGAAATCAGGACCCTTGTACACTGTTGATGGGGATGTAAAATAATGCAGTTGCTATGAAAATCAGGATGGAGTTTTCTCAAACAATTAAAAGTAGAATTATCATGTGATCCAGCAGTCCCACATCTGGGTATATAGCCAAAAGAATTGAAAGCACGACCTCAAAGAGATATTTGCCCACGCACGTGCATCAGACTATTCACAATAGTCAAGAGAAGGAAGCAACTCAAATGTCTATGGAGAGATGAATGGATAAACAGAATGTGTTACATACATACACTAGAATATTATTTGGCCTTAAAAAAGGAAGAAATCTTCTTACATGCTACAATATAGATAAACTTAGAGGATATCATGCTAAGTAAAATAAGCCTTCAAAATAAGACAAACACCATATGATTTCACTTATATAAAGTATCTAAAGTAATCACACTCAAGGAAACAGAAAGTAGATGGTGGTTGCCAGAGCCTGGGGTGGGGGGACGAGGTGGGGATGAGAAGTTGTTACTCAAAAGGTACAGACAAAAAGAGTTCTGGAGTTCTGCTGCACTAAATGTGAATGTACTTTTAAAATTAAAATTAAAAAAACTACATTTATGAATCGCTACGTGCCAGTTATAGGCTAAAGCTCCATACATGTCATGTGTTATTTCACGGAATCACTGCAGAGCATCTGATGAGATAGGGACTGTTAGTTGATCCGTTTTGTAGAAGCAATTAAAGCTGAGAGGACCAGTATTGTGCCCAAAGTCACATGCTTACAAAGGTTGAGTAAAGCGCCCTTAGTGATCCAGCTAATAAGTAGCTGAGCTGGGGTGAGACCTCACCCCAAGCCCATTCCTGTAACCACCATGTCATCCTGTGAAGCTGGGCTGGAGTGACATTTTCGCACCCAGATGTGGGGCTCAACCTCTGGCACAGCTGTGAGGTGAGCTGGGTGCTGAGGAAGGGAGCAGGCTACAAGGCTTGTTAGTTTGGAAGGAGGGACGAGTGACAGTTCTCATGGACTGGGAGGAAGTCTGCATTTCTAAGTCAATGCAGAGAGCTGGGAGGAAGGTGGTGGGGACTGAGGAGCCCAGTTTCCAGAAAAAACAAATCGAAAGTTAGTTTCCGATGGTCCCATCATCTGAGCAGGTCATATTTGGATCACCTAAGAGGGAAAGGAAAGCGGCATTCATGTGAGTGAGCTAAGTAATAGGTCCTGTGGTAGGGGCCTTACCAATCTCATTTAACCCTGAGGGGGGGGAAAAACATATTAAACAAGGTTCTAGTCATTATCCTAAAAGATAAAGAAACTGAGGCTCACAGCAGTTCTGGGACTGGCTCAAGGTAGTGAAGTTGGTATGTGGACACAGTGGAAAGGCACGGGCTCTCACTGTAAATACATGGCTGACCTCCATGGCACTGCCAGATGCTTCCAGTCCACTCTGTGACTCACTCTCCTAGAATGCTTTTCTTTTTCCAAATCCCCATTTCTTCCTCCCCTTCCCTGTTCTGGGCACCTTGCTTCCTACTTGACAGTCAGCAGACGCGATGGGAGTAGAGCCTCCCAGGCTGCCCCCCAAACTGAACACGCTAACTGCATCTGTGAAAAGACTTTGCCCTCCCACAACCCCGACTGACCTGCCACGGGTCCTGAGGCCCACCCTTCCCTATATACAATAGAGCGTCATCCAGCAAATCTTCTGTCTCTTGCTTCATCTGTTTTCCTATTGGATCATTTCCACTTTAGTAAAACTGCTTTTTTGTGGGGTTATATTTCACATTCATGCAGATTGTTTTAAACAATCCTTTCTCTATACAACATAATTATATTCAGTAAAAACCATTCTTTTCTTGATTTGTTCTCTAGTTTTAAAACAATTAACAATTAAAAATAATACATTTCCATTGCAAAGCTATTTAAATTCAGTATCTTTCTTGACTGAAATTTGCACTTATCAGACCAAAGAATTACACTTTAAAGTTTGCATTCTATTGCACTGTTCTAAATTTTAAACAAATAAAAACTTCGGTTGGTCACACAAAAATGACAGAATTGAAGTAAGTCAAGTCATGTTTTAAAAAGTATACATTTCTAAGTCAATAAAGATTTATTTTGACAATCTCTCTGACATTTTTCTGAGCTCGGAGACAACTTCCTGGAACCTCTGCTGAAAAATCACTCATAAAATGCAACAAAAAGCTCCCAAACGCAGGCGTTTGATTTTGCTTGCTTCCTCATGGAAAGTAGCCCTGGAATGTGCCTGATTGCTTGGCTGAGACCTCTGACAGGCAAATTTATGGCATGAATTTTTCCCTCTTCCCTTCTGAGATGTCAGCAGACAATACCATTCAATCACGGCCTTAGATGTGGTTTCTGAAGTCTCCATTATTCACCAGGCAGCTACTGCCTATGAGTTGGTATGTGAAATGATATTTATTTGCCACCCCTAGTTTAAAAATGTTCAATGTATACATTTTTATCCCATACTGAATTATGAAGCTCTAGTTTGTAATTTACCTGAGGGTCAAGAGTCTGAGATGAGTTGAGTTAAGGGAAAATGACAGCTCCTGAGCCTCTAAATGGCCCCCTACAGAGATGATATATAGCACTGGAGTTCCCCTGAGGCCCCGGAGGCAGCTTGAGACCTCTGAATGATCTCCAATTCTGCAGAACTAAACTCTCCTCTGAGTTCAAAATCTCCACTGCTCTAGTTCTCTCTTTTTGCATCTCTCAAAGGCTTCCTTCCCTCACTCTCCATGCCCAGATCAAACTCATGCTTTTCCCCTCGACACGAGAGCCCCTCTCCTGGTCTCCTTGGCCATGGCCTCACTGTCCACCCACTGCAGGAGCCAGAAAACATTGGAGTTGGGCTGAATGCCATACATACCCTCTTCGAATGCATCCCCACAGCTGATTGATTTTATCCCCCAGTCTGTTCCCATGTGTGTGCTCTCTAGATCACAACTGTAGTATGAATTACTATCTGAAATAGCATATTAAAGGCTCTGAGAAATCCTGCAAGAAAGAAACCCTTGTAACTTGGCTTTCCAAATTATGTTCGACCCAGAAACACTTGATCCCTGCACCTCATCTCCCAAGATTGTGCGCCGCATAATGTTCTTCAGGTGACATTCCCTGATGTCTCTCTGGGGAGACCTGTACCATTTCCACTCTGTCCTGATCAGGAATGAGGCCACCCCACTGCTGGTGCCAAGGCTGTGTCCTTGCCCCCTTTCCCTTCTTCTCCCTCGTGAAAGAAATGAGTTCATTCAACCCATCACACAGGGCATATTCCAGGACCACTTGCCCAATGAATCTGAGCAACATTAAGTGTCTGGGAGCTTTTTTGTTGTTTTTAATCAACAGTTTTTCAACAGTGGTAGCAGGAAGTTCTTCTCACGCTCTCGGACGGCAGGTCTGAGAGCACTTTTCTGGGGCGGCACAAGCAGCGATGTGCAGCCAAAAAGAGACGGTGCGCTCTTCCAGGCTCCCTGACACAGTGCGGGGCCATTTGCTCAGTTGCTTCTGCCTACATTTTCGTTCCCTTCCTGCTTACGTTGGGTGTTTATTAGTCTGTCTGTAAAGGTACATTTCATAAAGCACATGCCACTCTCCAAGCCAGGGATACATTCCTGTTGTCACCACATTGTTCCCTATGCTCCGTGAACTTTGGTGTTCTGATCTCAAAATGACACTTGCCCACCCAGCAATTTTTAACCAGCATGTTCATTTAGGTTTCTATTTAATTACATACACACATATTTATTCAACCAGTGTTTATTGTACTAGACACTATTTTAGATGCTGGGGATTTGGTGGTGAACAAAATTGTCAAAATCTCTGCCTTCACTGAACTATCACAGGAAGACTATAAATAGATAAATGAAACAAAAAGATATGAAAACCACAGTCAGAAGGTGGTAAGTGCTGTGAAGTTAAATAAAGCAGGTGCTGGAGGCTGATGGCAAAGGCTGGGTCTTCTGAATCAGGCGATTGTTTAGAAAGGCCGTGCGGGTCGGCTGGTTTGGGTGGGGCATGGTTATGACTCCGTGAGGGATCGGAGACCCACCCAGGCTGACAGACCACAGGTGCTTGGAAACAGGCAGAGGTCTTAGTTTTGATCTTTTAATGCTTAGCTGGCATTAATAATGGCACCCTCTATCCTTTTTGGAAACAGGCACTTGAACAGATGGAGGTCAGGAGTCTTTGTATACGGAGAAAGAATCACGTGCTTAAAAACTGTCCTTATCATAGCATAGAAACGTTAAGTCATTCTCTGTGCCTAAACGTGAGTATGCTTTAAGTGTTTATTTCACCTCTGAATTTACATATAGAAAGTGCTTCTGGAGTCAGATTTTCTCTAACTTTGGCTGCGAGCTGGTTTGGAGAGAGACACTGGAATAGACGGATGAGTGACCCTCTTCACCACCATTAGGATTTAAGGCTCTGGTGCAGACCTCCTCCTGCACCGTCAAGGCTGGGAGGCAGTCTCCCTCAAGTCGCCTGAGCTGTCCTCACAACCTGCAGCAGAGGCAGTTACCAGATCATGGATAACACGGTGAGCTCTAGGAAAACATGGCGCCTGGGGCAATGTGGAGAACTCAGTGGCCCCTGTGTGTGGAGATAGGGTGGTCAGGTGAGAAGGATGTTTTGTAAAATGTTTAAAGTGCTGATGGATTTGAATCCTAACCATTCCCTCCAGGTTTACCTTCTTTGGGTAGATTTCCCAGTCCATCCCGGCCCTCAATGCCAGCCCCTTCACTAAAATCCCAGGCCCTCTCTGTCTAGTCACTCAGTTGGCACATCATTTATTTCACTCCCAGTGATGTTCTGGGGCACACATTTCCCCTCTCCTTTGTGCTTGGCTGCTTAGGTGTAGGGCAGCACCTCTCAGCTTCTCTGTGTCCCTCTGGGATCTGATGACAATGAAGAATCTAACTTGCTAGGTCCGGGGTGGGGCCCGGGATTCTGCCCTGCTCCCAAGCTGCCAGCTGCAGCCTGCACATCTAGTTGGACCCGATGCTATCAGTAGAAAGCAGGAAGGAATTGAGTGCGGCCTGCAGCCAGACCTAGCCAAGCTCTAATTCTGCTCTGCCCTGAACATACTATGCCGACTTAAACTCTTTAAGCCTCAGTTTTTGTAACTCAAAGTGGGCATAAGTGCCTGGTAAGTTTGTGGATAATGTCTATTACCCACAGGGTTTCGTGCCCTGTATGAGACAGTCAGTCAGCTGCAGCCTCAAGGAGACAGAGGAGAGGTTCAAGCAAACAAAGTTTATTCCGCTCACAGCTCCACTCCTAGAGACAGGGGCAGGGCATGCCAGGGAAGGGGCCACATGAGGTAGACACCAGGGCAGTCAGGAGGCAGAAGATAGGAGCAAGGGGAAGGTTTAGGGCACTGCCTTTGCTGAATTTTCCCGGGAAGGACAAGGCAGGGTGGGGTGAACATCACAGGACTGGCTAGTTTGAATAATGTCAGCAGACTCTGGGTAGATGGCTGGTCTCTAGCCGCCTGGCACCTGGCACCTGGCACCTGGCCCTGGGATGATTAAGGGAGAGGAATATTGTCAGCTGGGTGTATGGGCCAGACAGAGGAGGGCTGGCTCTGAACTGGTTATTCTGTATGTCAGGGGCATGCTCCTGGCTGGACCCTTTGCTGTCTCTAAGAGCAGATCGGCTCAGGGAGGAAGCCTCTCCCCAGCCAGAAAGGGTTTATAAAATGAAACAACTTATGATATACAGATTGTAAAATATACACGGTGCACATATAAATGGAACTTCTAGTTTATAAATTCTTCACATCTTTCACTGCTTCTTTTTTTTAAAAGTTTTATTATTCATTCATTCATTCATTCATTCATTCATTTATGTTCATTCCCCCCACCCCCTCCCCTTCGGCAACCATCAGCTTGTTCTCTAATTGCATGGGTTTGTTTCTGTTTTGCTTTGTTTATTCATTTGCTTTGTTTTCTTTATATTCCACATAGATGTGAGATCATATGGTATTTGTCTTTCTCTGTCTGACTTATTTCACTCAGCATAATACCTTCAATGTCCTTCCATGTTGTCGCAAATGGTAAGATTTCATTCTCTTTATGGCTGAATAACATTCAACCGTACATATGTACCACTTCTTCTTTATCCAATCGTCTATCAATAGTAACTTAGGATGTATCTTGGCTGTTGTAAATAATGCTGCAATAAGCATAGGGATGCATATATTTTTTCAAATTAGTTTTCGTTTTCTTTGAATAAACACCCAGAAGTGAGATTACTAGATTGTATGGCAGCTCCACTTTTTGAGGAACCTCCATACTGTTTTCCATAGTGGCTGCACCAATTTACAACCCAAACAACAGAGCACGAGGGTTCCCTTCTCTCCGCATCCTCACCCATAGTTATTTGTTGATTTATTGATAATAGCCATTCTGACGAGTGTTAGCTAATATCTCGATGTGGTTTTAACTTGCATTTCTGTAACGATTAGTGATATTGAACTTCTTTTCATATGACTATTGGCCATCTGTATGTCCTCTTTGCAGAAATGTCTATTCAGTTCCTCTGCCCTTTTTAAATTTGAATTGTTTGTTTGTTTGTTTTTTGGTGTTAAGTTGTATGAGTTCCTTCTATGTTTTGGATAGGAACTGCTTATTGGATCATCGGTGAGCATCTTCTCTTGTTGATGGTTTCCTCGCTGCTTCCTTACACGGTGCTCATAGCAGAGGCCAGTCTGCCATCATCTGACCCTCTGCCCAGGCTCTCTGGGATGACTAGATGGTGTACTAGGTGTGTGCATTTAGCACACTGCCTGGCACATGGGACTCCATAAATGGCTGCAGCTGCTGTGGTAATTTTTATTATTCTTGCTCAAAGCTTTCCAGAACCCATATGATTACCACAAAAGAATGACTTCCTAACCTGCACCACCGTTAATTTCCAGAGCAAAATGCTGAAGAACTGTGTACCGCCTTTGAGGATGAGCAGATGTCTGCTACAATCTGTTTTCATTCTGGAGAGCACAGATTGGACATCAGCCCCTTCCCTCCTTGCTTGTGTCTTAACCCTGAGTCGATCCATCGAGACCCTCCCCTGAGAAAAACAAATTATAATAATCTTTGTACAAGGCAGTTTGAACTTGCCTTCCTGTTGCTTATAAACTAACTCCCAACCCAAACTGCTGAGAAATCTCTGCATGTCAGATATTCTTCTCCTAATTGATAAGAAAATGCTCAAAAATAGAACCGTCATCTGACAAACCCTGGGACTAATTGCCTTACTCGGAGTAGGCTGCTAAATGTGACTGGCATTCTCCCCTCCACTCTGTGGTTCCCAAGGAAACGAGGTTAATACATTCATGACTAACATTTGCCTTGTGCATCCCAGTTCACTGCAGTAGGCACATAGCGTGGGGGAAAGTGCTGAGAACGTTGTTTCATGCTTTCTTCCCCTTCTGCTTGAAGTGCAAACATCTCAACCAAAGATTAAACAAATGCTCAGCCAACCATCAAAAATTAATCAGCATCTATACTTGCCCCATATTTCTAGATGCCTGCCTGAGTGTTCTACTGGTATCAAAACACGGAGGCATTCAAAATCCCAAACTGCAAAGTTTTAACAGTAGTTAACCCTTTCATTACGAGTGATTAAAATTTTCTTTAGTTTATTTTGGTAATGTCTTTATTTTCTGCCATGGACATGTGTCGCTATGTTAAAAAAATAGTATGAAATAGTTCAGTCTACAAAAAACTACAGAGATTATTAAAACGAGCATGCAAGTGCTTTATCTAGATTTTGTTTTACATTTATAATCAGAAACGAGACTAATGACAACAAAATCTCTAAATTCATCTTCATTTCCTCCAATCTATCTTTCCTGACTTCCAATTTCTGACAATGACCACCCCGTAACTGAAGTAATTAGGCACTGTGAGTGAAGGTTACCTATTCTTTAACGTACAAGTTCAATTGATGGCCCCTCGTTTCTTGAAAAAATCCATTTTCATTCCAATTAGGATTTCATTTCAATAGCCTCAGTCACCATTCTCTTCCTCATTCTAATCCTCTGTAAGCCAATCTTTTCACACTGTGGATATCGTTCCACAGTCTCCTTGATTAATTGTAATTGAGAAATTAGCTGTGACTCTAACCGTAATTACTTTGTGTGTAATTTCTTTTACTTCTCTCTTTCTCTCTCTGGATGACTTTAAGATCTTTATCTTTGGTGTTTCTCTATGTTACACTCAGAAACAGATGTTTTTTTAAATAGCCTGCTTGACGTTAGTTAATCTTTCTGAAACTGAGGCTAGTTTTCCTATCATTCCTAGAAATTCTGAACCATTATCAAATTTTGCTTCTCTCTCATTCTTTCTTTTTCTTCTTTCTTCTTTCTCCAGTCTTTGAGAGCAGTTCTCAAAGACTGCTCTGTTCTCCTGATATCTCGTATTTTCCATTTTATCATCTCTCAGTTGTGCATTCTAGGTGATTTCTTCAGGTTTTTCTTCCAGTTTACAAAGTCTTTCTTTTTCTGAGTCTATTCTGCTATTTAATCTGTTCAGGGAATCTCAATGAATACTTTTTTCATTTACATGCTCCTGACACAATCTTTAAAACCTTTCGGAATTTCTTAAAGGAGTGTCTTTGTTATGCTAATGAAGCCACTTACACTAGGCCCCTAGATAACATCTGGATGAGGAAAGACCAACCATGTGATCGGAGGTTTGAGACTCAGTTACCAAATGTCCAGGCAGGAAAAAGGAGCTGGAGACTGAGTTCAATAACATGGTCAGTGATTCAACCAGTCATGCCTACTTAATGACACCCTGACAAAAACTGGACACCAAGGTCTCCCAGTTAGTGAAGACACTGACATGCTGGGAGGGCGACGTGTCCTGACTCCACAGGGAGAGAACCCACTTCTATGCATCCTCTCATTTGGCTGGTCTTCCTCACTTTTATCTTTTATAGTAAACTGTAATTATAAGTGTGGCATTTTCCTGAGCTCTGTGGGTTAGTCTAGGAAATTATTGAACCTGAGGGTGTCATTGAAACCCCTGAACTTATAGCCTGTTAGTCAGAAGTACCAGTGGCCTGTGCACCAACAAAGTGCACCTGACATCTGAGAAAAGGGCCGTCTTGCTGGGGACCATGACCTTTAACTTGTGGTCAGGAGTGGAACTGCACTGAAGTGCACCCAGGTGGGGTTGAGACGGAATCAAATTTCAGGCTTCCCACTTACAATATGGGAGACTTTTGGCAAGTTACACAACCTCATCGTGCCTCAGTTTTCTTACCTTGAAAATGATAATATTAGCAGTACCCTACCACATAAAATGTATGAATAATAAAAGACAAGTCAGTGTCTGGCACATAATAACTGCAACAAATGTGAGTGCTACAAGTTCCTGCTCAAATGCCACCATATTGAGGGAGTCTACACCATTGCCCTAAAGAAAATATTACTACTCCTTCTGGTACTTTCTGTCCCTTACTCTGGTTTATTTTTCTTTTTAACCATTACCATCACTTCTGTCAGTTCTTTCAGTGATAATGCTTTGTAACAAATCACCCCTCAATCTCAGTCATTTCTAATAGCAAGCCTTTATTCTCATGCTCACAGATCAACTGGTCCATTGGCTTGGCCTACCTAGGCTGGACTCAACTAAGAGGCTCTGCTTCTGTCTTTAGGTTTGCTGGCCTTTTCTCCAGGCTACAGGTTGGGTTCAAGTCATCTCCACAAGTGTCTCATTATTCTGGGACCAGAAACTACTGAGGGTATGTTTTCATGGCAATGGTAGAATTAGAAGAAGCAGGCCAAACCCCACGAAAATACTCTAGGCCTCTGCTGGTCTTATGCCCACACGTATCCAATAGGCCAAAGTGAGTCACATGGTCAAGCCCAACATCAAGGGAAATGTACTGTACCTCCTGTTGGAAGAATAGAACTGTCACACGGCAAAGTCTACAATGCATAATTCTAATACATGCAGAGTGTGAGGAACTGGGGAATGCTTCAACCTCCCACAACACTCGTTATCTCATATTTCTTTTAGTTTTTATCTAGTGCACTTTTCCTGCCGCCATAATATAAATTTCATGAGAGCAGAGATCTTGGTTTTTTTGTACCAATTTCTATCCTCGGCACTGAAAACAGCCACCCTTCATAGGTAGCTATTGACTGAATGTGTGAATAATGGAATGACAGCGATAGTAAGGGCCAAAAGGAGGGGAGAGTGAACAGAGGGGGCTTCCATGATGCTGAAGGGAACAGCCACTGCAACAGCTGTCGGCCGGTTGCCTCCCGCACACCAGAAACTCACAGTGGGATAGTGGAGTCAAAGGTTCAGAACCGAGTCATTGTTTACCCACATGGATAACTTTATATTCATCTTCAAAGCAAATGTCTAAAGCAGGAGCCATCCGATGGTACCAAAAGCCACTGATGAAACAGCATTTCAGTATCTTAACTTCCCTGGTTTTGATACCATTCATTGTAAGAAAAAACTCTAATATTGAGTAGACTTTATTAAAGTAACGCTTAAAAGCTGGCTGACAACAGAATTAACTAGCTTCAATTCACTAAGTAGATTTCTAGATCTGAATTGAAAATATTGAGTTAAGCATATATATACTTTCCTCGAGGAATGACACCATGAATGGAAAGAGCCCTAAAAATACAAATTCTCTGCAATTTAGCAAATCCAAGGACAATGAAAAGTCTAATAATAAACTTGAGACAGACTAAATACTGCATAATTAGCACACTTGAACCAAAGGCAGAAGAAAAACATGTAATTAAATCTGAATACTTTAGGAAGAAATAAAAATGGTCCAATAATAGCTAAATCAACCAGAATGAGGTTATAAAAAGCAACCTCCAACTTATTTCCCCAGTAAGAAGACTGGGAACCAAATAGAAAGGTTGGGAGCAGGGGAAAAATACTACAGATACAGAAAAGTGAAGATGATGTCATTTCTAAGAGCAAATGGTGGCTTTTCCAGAATTGGGCTCAAAGGCTGAGTTCTCTTATGTTTAGTAAGGCCAAATAAACAAAAATGTGTAAAATTCAGTTTACACGTATTCAAGTGTTAACTATGCACAAAGCCCAAGGTTGGGAGCTTGTGGGGAAGGGCGTGGGGCAAAGGTGGAAGGGACTCGGTCTCTATGGGTACACTTAAGACCCATGGGAGTTGACCTTTCTCAGCGGGGGAGGGGGGGGGGAGGCCAAACTAGAGCAGAAGTCTCCAAGTTATCCTTATATCACACGAGAGTTGAGCTGTCTATGCTTTTGTGGAGACAGGAATTCACCAAAGGGCAATACAAGGTGTTCCCAGTGGGGACCTGGCCCCGCCTCCCACTTCAGTCTGCAATTCCTCCTCAAGCACTTCCTCACATTCAGGCACCGTTTGGTGCCAGTGAGACTCTTCTTGACCTACATTACTTTAATTATAATGATATGTAAATATGCACAAATGTGACATTGGTGTAAACTACATATACTGTGGCTCTTACACAGCCAGAAAACCCCACAAAAATACAAATTCAATACGGAGCAAATGATAAAATTTTATTAAAAATCAGATGGACGGCCATCAGCTTTCTGCACACAGCAGTGCCCGGCACAAAGCAGACGCACGACACCCATCTGTGGAATGCACACTGTAGGGTCACAGAGTCATCGCCGCAATGTTTCTGAGCTGGCTTTGTAAAGACGTGGGGCACGGCTGCCGCAGAAGCCTCCAGTGGGGCATCTCTGGTCCCTCAGTCGTGGGAGCAGATCTTTACTTGGGAAGAACGGGGCAGGAGCTCAGCTTGAGGAGCAGTCCCCCGATCCGACCCGACCCGGCCTAGAAGCGCCCTAAAGGCAGGCACTTTCGCCAGTTTTGTTCGCCCTGTACACCAGGCACCTGGGGGAGCGGAAGCTCAATACGTGCCTTAGTCTCTCCGGGCTGTTGTAACAGATCCACAGACGAGGTGGCTCATACACAACGGAGGTGGATATCTCCCGTCTGGAGGCTGGCAGCCTGAGATCAGGGCCCAGCACGGTCGCCCCCGCGAGAGCCCTCTTCTGGGTCACAGGCTTCTCTTTAATCCGCACTCTGGGGTCTCTCCTGCAAGGTCACTACTCCCATCATGAGAACTGTGCCTTCATGACTTAATCACCCCCAAGGCCCCACTTCCTGATGCCCTCACGTTGGGGTTTAGGATTTCACCATGCGAATTCTGGGGGAGCACAAACATCCAGTCCTTCTGACGTGGTTGTGGAATGCTTCTCGCCTCCTCTGCCCAACGCGCCCGCACTCCTCCCTGCGTCTGCGCCGGGGCGGTTTCCGCAGACCCGCACTGCCGCCGGACTCGGTTTGGTTTAATCATAGGTGCTGCTCAGGGCACACAGACTGGCAAATGTCAGAAAAAGAGCAGCTATTTCAGGCCAGGAAAAACGCCAGCCTCAGTAGCGGACAGGAGGCCCTAGCTACAGTGCGGTGTTCAGTTTGCTGTGCGGCACCCCTGACGCTGAAGCTCCGGCACCCTGAGGAAGTGAAACTGTAAACGCTGGGGTCATTTCACTAATCCACTGGTTCAGAAATTCTGCTCCTAACTCCTCTGGTTTTTTTCTCTTTCTTTTAACAGAGAAAATAGAAAAGCTAAGCTTTCCCAGCAGTTAATATGATTGCTGCGAAAAAAAAAAAAAAACAGCTGGAAGAAAAGAGCATTGCCAGCAGTTTCGGTTAGGCACTGAGAGCCCCGCGGAATGCCAGTGGTGGCCCGGCCCTGGGTAGGAAGCTGCTTCTGGAATCCTGTTCTTATAGCAATAAGCCACCCCCCAACGCCAGTACCTGCGGGGTTCAGGCATGCATTCTCAGTGGTGATTTGCCTTCTGGGGCTGGAGGATGAAAAGAGAGTGGGTAGAAGGTTTTTGTGGCTAGGGCAGAGCCACGTGCCCCTTCAGCAGGGACCTCTACAACCGCATCCCTTCCACAAACACGCAATTCACTAGACTTTCCTAGGCCTTATCTCTAGTACGTGTGTCTACCCCTACCACCTTCAAAACCTTCCAAGGCTTCCCATCACACTCAGAATAAAAACCCAGAGCCCAACTCCTTTACCTCCTGCCATATCACCCCACCCCCGCCCCTCCCCAGCAGCCCTGGGGCCCCTGGAAGAGCTTAGACTGTTTCTACCTCAGGGCCTTTGCACTGTGGTTCCCCATCTGGAATATTCTCCAAATTATGTCACAGTTCACTTCTTCGCCTTCCTCACAGCTCTACTCAATGTCACCTTATCCCCTGGCTAAACCAGCATTCCCAGGCTCTCTCTACCCTTCCATTTTGCTTTATTTTTCTTCAAAGCACACACCTCTACTAAACATTACGTTATATTATATATTTGTTTGTTCTTTGACTCTGCCTCTCCACACACACTACAAGGGCTTGGTCTTTTATTATCCACCATCCCATCCCTAGTGCCCAGAACAGCTCCTGGATGATCGTACATAAATTATAAATATTTATTGACTGAGTAAATGAACACAGCTTCCCAGAGGATAACACAGTAAATCTAACCAAAAGCATTTAACAAATGTGTTCACAGAATTTGTTGACTTAGCTAAAGGAATACACATATTCATCTTCAATAATACTGTTGTAAAAGTTAGCGTTAAGTGATTATAGTAGCAATAGGTACCCTCTGGAGGTCTTCACATGTTCGGGGCACTCTGAATGGCACTTGAGTTAAATTTGTTTCTCATAAACACCTGTCTCTGGGAGCGAAGGGGCCACTGAAGCCCAGCGATGCTTAACAACGTGCCATTAAGAAGCAGAATTCAGGACTGTCTAGGTCAGTGGCCGGGTGAGCTGGGAGCGAGCTGGCATGCAGCCTGTGCCTGCAAGGAGGGTCTCCAGGAGCCAGTAAATCTCAGATTGGCAGAAAGGTTCCTAGCGGTTTACCTTTTCCCCATGGTCTGTGCAGAAAAGATAAAAGTATAATTACTTTCTTCCTCTTTTCTATACTTAGAGAACTTCCAGAGGAGGGTTGGCTGGCTTTCTAGGGAACCAACCGGGCTCTGGCAGTCCCACTGATGGATTTCCATCTTTGGCTGTACAAGTGAATCACCTGGAGGACTTCAAAAATACAGATGCTCAGGCCCCAACCCCTGACATCTGTTTGCATTGACCTGAGGGAAGGCCCAGGTGCCTGTATATTTTTTAAGTGCCATAATTGCTTCCTATGTGCGGGGGGTGGAGGGCCTCCCAGAAGAGGAGAGATGGAGCAGACACTGGGACTGTGGTGACAGGAGTTAAGTGCCTCACTTTCTAAAGACAGGATCAGAATTACTGTTTTCTTCCTTGGGTTTCAGGCTTTATTATGGCTCAGCACTGTTAACGAGCCCGTCTTCAGTTAAACATTTTGATGTTTTGTACATCATGGATTTTTCTGGCATTAATTTTGATTCTTTTTTTAAAAAAGGCATTAAATATTATTTATGTTGATTATTGAGGTTTGGTTCAATTCTGTGCCTGAAGTAAGTACCTCAGTGCCTCACGCTGGCCCAGCCATGGGAGGGAGGCACTTCTAGGGAAGTGGGGGTGGCAGTGTGGGGGCCGAGACCTGCCAGAGAGGAATTAAAGTTTTCCCATCTTAGGGTTAGGCAGACCACAAAGCAGTGATGGGAGCTGGAAGGGCATCTCATTCCACCACCAGAGCCTTTGGGTGGGGTGGAAGGGGAAGATGCCCTGACCTAGGCTCTAACTCCCAGCTTCGTGTAGATGTTACTTCTGATCCAAACCATTTCCTGAAGCTCCAGGCTCCTCCACTCAACTTCCTACACAGCAGCCCCACTTGGGTATCTAAACACATCTCGAACTTGGTCAAAGCTGGCTGCTTTGTTCCAACTCCTTCCTTGGCCAAGAGAAAAACAATAGCAATCATCCTAGACTTGCCTGTGATCTCATCAGCTCTGCCTCTAGGACATGCTCAGGAGCATCTTCTGTCTTCTTTACTGCCACTCTCCTGTCACCTCCTACCTGGACGCCAGACTACCACTTCAGCCGGCACCCACCCACCTTCTTCCTGGTTCCTCAACCAGCCAAGATGGCTCCTGCCTCAGGGCTTTGTACTTGCAGCAACCTGTATCTGGAATGCTCTTGCTTCTGAAAATCCCCACGGTGGCCCCATCATTTAGGTCTTTGTTGAAACGTCATCTCTTTAGAGAGGATTTCCTTGACTATTACACTGGTCACTCATCTCATCTCTTTGCTTTCCTTATAACACTTATCACAGAATCATTTTAAAGCACTAATATTTTATTTATCTATCATTTTTCTTTGTCACTAAAATGTAGGCTTTATCGAAATAGGGCACCGTATGTGTAGGTCATGCTGTGTCCACAGCCTACAACGGGGCTGGCTTACAGGAGGTGTCCAGTAAATATCTGTTGAATAAATAAGTTGCTGAATAAGTAAATGGCTAGGTGAACAGCTAAATGTTAATAATAGAACTTTCTTTTGGAAATTCCTAGGACCTATAGGTTAGCAGGATGAATTTTATGATTTAAATGAAAGAAGCAAAGCCAGATAGCTAAGAAAATTCCAAGAACTGTAACGTATGGTGTTACTGTTTTTCATGGGAACCCTGAGCATCCTAATGGATTGGAAAGGCAGACACATATCTGTGAAGTGATCTATGACAAGCACAATTATGATCCTGCACCGACACCCATAACCTGATTCTTAGAACCTGTGACTATGTTAGGTTACAGGGTAAAGAGAAATTAAGGTCACAGATGGAACTGAAATTATTAACTAGCTGACCTTCAGATGGGGAGATTATCTTGGATTATCTGAGTGGCTCCAATGTGATCACAAGGACCCTTAAATGGGAAGAGAGGGGCTGAAAGGTCAGCGAGAAAGACTCCACTGCCATGTTGACTTCGAAGGTGGAAGCAAGCCACAAGCCGAAGAATGTGGAAGCTGGAAAAGACAAGGAGACGGATTCTCCCCTAGAGCCTCCAGAAAGGAATACCGCCCTGCTGGCATTTGACCTTAGTCTGGTGAGACCTCCAGAACTGTGGGATAATACATTCATATTGTTTTAAGCCACCAAATTGTGGTAATTTGTCACAGCAGACATAGGAAGCTAACATATGATCTTTCAGTGAACGTGTATAGCGGGGTGCTCTTATTCCTCTGTCTGTAAAGAATAAACAGCTGTGAGAAACTCGGACAAGCAGCAGATTTGGCAGATCCATGGCCCTGAAGACCAGGTCTTTGACATAACAATGTCAGAAATGGGGCCTTGGCCAGAAGAGCCAGGGGAAGAGTGGCCATTTGCTGTGAGCTTGCTGCTGCCCAGCACTTAGCAAGGCTTTTATACATTGCTGCTCACTGAGCACGCAGCAACTGTTCATTCATTCATTTGTTCACTTATAAATACTTTTGGAGCATCAATTATGTACCATGCACTTTGTTAAGCACAGTGGCAAAAATGATTCCACAGATCAGGTTAAAGAAATAACTACATTTTAATGCAAAATTTATCAATAATATTAATAGCAACGACAGGTCCCGCTTCTTAAGCACTTATTATGTGCCAGGTCTACACTTTAATAAGACTTTAATTTTTACAAGGTAGATAGCATTGGTCCCTTCTATAGATTCTCAGATAGGTTTGTTTAGTGACCTGCCAATGGCCACAGAGAGGGGAAGCAGCAGAACGGGATGTAGCTTAGGTGTTTCTCCTTCCCTAAAGCTTGTGCTCTTCCTGTTATATTATATTGACTCTCGAGACAGACAGTGTTTCCATTACTTTAGCGTATCACGTGCCCAAGGCTTTAACAACACTGCCTGTAATTTTCGCAATAAGTAGAAGGAACTGCTATTTCTATTTTATGGATGAGAAAACAGGCTCAGAGAAATTAGGTTACTTTCCCCAAATCACACAAGCAACAAATGTCAGATCCAGAGATGTCAGTCCCCTCATTCTATGTTTGCTCCACACAGCAGGCTGCCTGGTGCAGATCCCTCTGCCCTAACTCTACATTTTTAAAATAGGTTATTATTATTATTATTATTATTATTATTAATTATTATATATTTTCTCTCTAACATAATGTCAGAAAGCGCATTACCTTTACTTTCTTTTTCTCACCTCTCACTTCATTTGCCTGGGTTCTGGAGTCAACACTGGGCTGGGGAAGAAAAAACTGTTTCAACTGGGGAAATAAGAAGGGCAGCCAAGACCTTTGAAAGAACACCACAGAAAGAGCCAGGCCTTGGCTGGAGGGGCCACAGTAGATGCTTTTTGTGGGGGCCCTGGCAGGCCGAGGCCCTGGGGTTTCTATGGAGACACCTGTGCTGCTTTCTCTGTATGGCTCACCTGCAGTGAAACTCAGGAAACCAGCTCTCACCAGACCCTCTCTGGAAGTCACAGTGAAGACAAGTGTACCCCAGGTTCTGCAGAACAGGCCCCTTCCTGAGGGCCCCCTTGCTTGGGCAGGGAGTAAAATAGAGGCAACTCCCACATTTGGTCAATAGAATTTCCCAGATGTTGCTTTGTAGAGAGATTCTTCTAAAACTAATTTTACTTTCCACAGGAATACCGCCATTATTAATGCCATGATTCTGACCAAGGGCTGTCTCAGCGAAGCCCGGGATACAACCAACTTGGGTCAACAAGCTGGAGCCTCCTCACCAGGCACCTCTCTTCTTTGGGATTTGGTGCAGATATATCTGGACACCTGGACAAGTGGGCTGGGCCCAGGTTTGGGGGACATGTGACCCCCAATGTGATGTAAGGGGAGTGGGCTGGGGTGCTTGTGGGAAAGATTTTTGCTCTCAAGTAAACACCAAGAGAGTGGGAAGGGGAAGAGCAAAGCCATTCTGTGCTCTCAAAGTGACACAGGACTGAAAACCAGATGGACACTGCTGAGCAGAGAGATGTGATGTCTAGGGGGATATTATAAGCTGCTTGTCTAGCCCTGGATTGTGAACCTTTTGTTCCCTAAGTTAATCGAATGTCTTTATTGCTAAAGCAACCATTGGCTCAGGTTTCACTTCCTTGAAACCAAGCACATCAATGACAGGCCAACATCCAGCTGTAAAAGCAAAGCCAGAGCTCCAGTTAGTGACTTCACGGATATTAGAGACTGAAGGGGCCTCCAGCTTGTCCAGCCTTATGCCCTTGTACAACATGTGAGGAACCTGGGATCTGGGAGGTGGGATGTCCAGCACGGGGGACATGGCTGGTTAGCAGGAGACCCAGGAGTAAGAACTACACTTCGAAGCGTTGAAGTGCCGAACAACCCTACTCCATTCTTGCAGCCTAATCCACTAGCTTTGAGCTCCAGCCAACCCCTAACACACCTTGCAGGACACATCTGTCTGCATTGATGCCTTCCTCCGCTCCCTTGGTGCCCCCACGCCAGCATTGGCCCTCCAGTCTGAGAGAGCAGCACTCTAATAAATTAATTCTCTCTAGGAAGGTAGGGACTTATTGAGTTACCACTTATGTTTTGAAAGATGTAGGTGCAAAGCTCAGGAGAGGAGGAATAACTTTCCTGAAGTAGAATTTCAAGACATTTGTTTAGAATCCCTTCCTAATGCCCTTAAAACCACACCACATAAGGCCCCGCTTACTCTCGACCGATCAAAGGGCGGCTTCTTGAACTAATTCACTTTATTCCTGGACTTAGAGAAGACAGGGCCATCTCTTGCTTTATGAGCACAGACTTGGTGGCTGTTGCAGCACTTTTGAAAGATCAAGCAACCAGCCCCTTCTTCCCACTTTGGTTACCCTAAGCAGAAACAATGCTGCGATGTACCAGGCACGAGGCTAGCATTCTCATAAACCATCCCATTTATTCCCACAATAAAGCCTTGGAACATAAAGGGTTCATCTTTAACAACTGAGGGAACAAGGCCCAGACAGGAGAACCAGCTCTCCAAAAGCCACATGCACCGACTAAGATGATGCAGATTGAGGGGTCCTAGGCTGTCAGGGGCCAGAGCTGCCATGCTGGTTCCCTGCTACAACTTCCTGTTCCACAACATCTGACACTGTCTGACTTCTCTCAACTGGGCCCAGTCAACGATTGCTCACAGAGGGCAGTGTGACCTGAGGGAAAAAGGGAAACAAAAATGACAGACGCAGTGCTACTGACGGTCTTCTATTTGCATGAGGTACGAAATAATAATTCCACATACGACTAGAAGCTTTAAAACCTTTGGGAAGGACAAGAGCTAACGCATGAAAAAATAGCATACCTCATTTTCAACTTAAAATAGAATGCTTTTTGGATGGTGTATTCATTTCCTAGGGCAACCCTAAGAACTTTCCACAAGCTGGATGCCTTTAAACAACAGAAATTCAGTCCCTCGCAGTCTTAAAATAAGTCATTTTATTGTTCTCTTTCAAGGTGCTATGGGTTGACTGAGTTCAGCTAACACGGTTCTTGTTTTATGTCTCTAATTCAATTACAGTTGTCAGTTGGAGGCTGGGTTGGAATCAGTTTAAGTTCACCCACATACATGCTTGGTACTTGGGCTGAGAAGACTCGAACAACTGGGGCTTCTTGGGTGTGCTCTCGCTCTCTTTCTCTCTCTCTCTCTCTCTTCCCCTCCCTCCATCCCTCCCTCTCTCTCATCCTCCAGTATAACAGTGAACGGTAGTAGATATGCCACCAAAATATGCTGCTACGGCATAAGGATTATTTTGAACTGAAGGCAACTGAGAAAAAGTAGATACAAGAAAAGCTCTCTGCCTTCCTCTTCCTATTTGCCTAGAAGCAGGACTTAAATCTGTACAGATGTTTCCCCTCCCCTCTCTACTAGCAAGGACAGAAGTTAATCACCAGAAACAACTCTAGACCTCTAGCGTTCCAAAGATGGTGCCAGTGGAATCTAAAAAAACTTTGCTAAACCAACTTTCAGCTATCATTTGTTTCCTCATGTATTTTCTTCCTCACAATTTGCCGTCTCTAGAAGCTCAAGGTCTCTTTTCCTGGTCTTGCCATTTTTCTATAAAATGATTGTTCTTTGCTAAGATGCCATATAAGCCCAAGCTCTAACCACTTCTTTGAGTTACTCATCACTGAATTCTCCCATGTCTATATGTGCTGCACATGTTAATAAGCTTCTGTTTGTTCTTCTCTCACGAATCTGTCTTTTGTCAGTCTAATTTACAGGGCCCCAACCAATGAAACTAAGATGAGTAGAAGGAAAACAAAAATTCCTCCTTTCCTCCAACAGTTCTTATGATTTCTTTTATGGTAGCCTGGGGCTCCCAAGTTGTATGTCCCAAGAGAGAGTGCCAGGCAGACTTTGCACTGCCTTCCTTAATCTAGTCTCAGAGTCATGCAACATTATTTCCATCATGTTCTTTAGTTGAGACAATCACAAAGGCCCACCCAGGTACAAGGGAGAGGGACATAGGCTTCACCTCTCATGAGGGTTGGGTCACATGACTTGCAGACACATTTTTTCCCCCCTGGCTTTATTGAAATAGACAATTAGTTGCTCGTATTTACATTGTACAATTCAATGAGGTTTTTTTTTTTTCCAATTATAGTTAGCATACAATAATATATTAGTTTCAGTAGTACAGCATAGTGATTAGAGATCTATATAACTCAGAGTGATCTCCCCGATAAATCTAGTACCCTATTCTCCTTACATATTTATTATAACATTGTTAATTACTTTCCTTAAGCTACACCTTATATCTCCAAGTCTATTTTGTAACTATCCATTTGTACTTCTTAATCCCTTTACCCCTTTTCACACTCCCTCCAACCCCCCTCCCATCTAGTAGCCCTCAAAATATTCTCTGTAGCTATGAGTTTGTTTCCATTGTTATTGTTATTGGTTTTGTTCTTTACATTCTGCTTATACGTGAAATCGTGTGGTATTTGTTTCTCTCTGACTTCATTCAGTGCAATACCCTCTAGGTCCATCATGGCAATATCTTTTTTCATCCTCTTCCTTTTATTCTGTGTGTCTTTTAATCTGAAGTGAGTCTCTCGTAGGTAGCATATGTCAAAGTCTTGTTTTCCTATCTATTCAGCCACTCAATATTTTGGTTGGACCCCTTAATTCTTTCCCATTTGAAGTACTTGTTGATAGATATGTAGTTATTGCCATTCTTTATTCATGTTTTTGATATATGTTTTTTCTTCTTAAAGAAGTCTCTCCAACATTTCCTGTAATACTGGCTTTATGTAGGTAAATTCCTTTAGCTTATTTTTGTCTGGGAAGCTCTTTATCTGTCCTTTGACTCTAAATGATAGCTTTTCTTGGTTGTAGATCCAGGGTTTTCATTACTTTGAATATTTTGTGCCAAGACTTCTGTCCTGCATAGTTTCTTTTGAGAAATCAGCAGCCAGTCTTATGGGTGCTCCCTTGTAGGTAACTAGCTGCTTTTCTCTTGCTGCTTTTAAGATTATCTTTGTATTTAACCTTTGGCATTTTAATTATAATGTGTTTTGGTGTGGGCCTCTTTGGCTACCTCTTTTTTGGGACTCTCTGAGCTTCCTGGGGTTGTATGTCTATTTCTTTCACCAGGTTTTCCATCATGATTTCTTCAAATACGTTTTCAACTTCTTGTTCTTCCTTTTTTCCTTCAGATACTGCTAGGACACAGATGTTTTTACATTTAATTTTGTTCCATAGGCTCCTAAAATTATTATTATAGTCTTAGCTTCTTTTTTTCTTGCCATTTTGGATGAGTGTCCTGGGCTTCCCCGTCCTCTATATTGGTGGTTCGATCCTCTTTTTCATCCACTAAGTTGATTCCCTCTAATATACTCTTCATCTCAGATAATGTGTTCTTCATTTTTAACTGGTTCCCTTTTATAATTTCCATTTCCATTTTTATGGTTTTTTTTTTATCTCTTTGTTAAAGTTCTTACTGAATTCATCTACACTTCCCCTAAGTTCCATGAGCATCATTATAACCGGTGTTTTGAACTCTGCATCTGTAGGATTGCTCGACTCCATTATTCCCATATCTCTTTTCTGTTCTCTCATATGGTTTCTGCTTCTTTGTCTTCCCATTTTGGCTGCCTTTCCGTGTCTGTTTCTATGTACTAAGTAAAGCTCCTAAGTCTCCCGGTCTTATTAGTGTGGCTTTGTGTAGTAGGTGTCCAGTGGCACAGTCCTGAGAGGGGTTCAGCTGCAGGCCAAATTAAGTCCAAGCCTCTGCCCTTCCAGAGCCACCTGTTAAGATTCAGCAAGCAATCCACAGATTCTGTACTTGTAATTGCCTCAAGAAGCCACTCCAGAAACCGAAGCCAGCCACCACCAATGTGACTCTTGGAGCTGCTCATCAGGGGGCACAGGACTTCCTGAAGACACAACTGGATGTGGCTTGAGTAGGGCCACAAGCTGGGGGAGGCGGAGTTTCAGGGAATCTTCTGGGCAGAACAACCTCTGTTATCCAATTTGCTGATATCTCAGCTATTGCAGAGCTGAGTCCGCACACTGGAAATGGGGAGGGCTCAACAGAGGAACAATGAATATCACTGGCACTTCTGCCTAGGAGCAAGCCTCGCCTCCAGCCGTCGCTCCAACAACTCAGTGTCCCCCTGTAAGTCCTTGGTGCCCGGAGCAGCCCACGTGGTGCTGGTGCTCCAAGTGAGTGAGTCCGTCACCATGAAACTCCGCTCACAGACACAGGCCCTTTAGGAGGCATCTGCAGTTGCTGCAGCCTCTGTCCCACTCAGCCCCTCAGGACTGGGCAGCCTTGCGTCTTTGCCCTCTCCTACTTCCCACCGTGGCAGGTCGATTTCTTATTTCTCTCCTTAGTTTTAGGGCTTCTGTTCCTCTAGATGCGCTCCCCTCACCAGGTGACTCTGCTTGCTATTTGTTCCATGTTTCCATCACAACTTTGATGTGGTCGCAAGAGAGGATGAACAAAGCCTCTATCATCTACACCATTTTGCCCAGGCTCCCATGCACATTTTTCAACAACCACTATACTATTCTCTCTGCTTTTGTGTATGTTTAAATGTTTCTATCACAACACACACACAGATTTATAAAATGCTATTTCGGAAGTCCCTTTACTTCCTTAAATTAATTTGAAATTAAAATAATGTAAAAGTTTTACATGTAATTCGGAGGCTTGAAAACGAAAAAAAAAAAAAAGAATAACCTAGAAAAGAATCTCTGTTGTCATATATCATGCAGAAAATAAACATTAATATTAAAAATCTGGGGAAACCCAAATACTGTTGGACAATACCATATAGACTATAATTTTAGTTCTCTTTCGTACCATCTCTTTGGTCTGGGGTCTGTAAATGTTTGCCAACATATTTATATTTATATAAATTGCCATAGAAAAAAGAATAATTTTTTTGCTCTTTTTTTAGCCAGGCAGTGGGAGAGGGAGGCAGCGCAGGAAAGCAGGAAGCGTGGTGTGCAGGGGGCACAGGGAGACTGCCATGAAGGGGCTGTGCCACCCAGGGAACCTCTTGGTGCCTCTCTGGAGGCGGGCAGTGGAAAGAGCATGGGCGATGGTTAGTGGTGAGCCCACCAGATATTTCTCTGCTGGTCTCCAGCCACACAGTAGGGTTGCCTTCTCTGCTCCATTGAGGTTGGGTGTGACAAGCGACTTGTGTTGGCCAGAGAACTGTGAGGTGTGCACCTCAAAGCCGATTGTAAGGGTGGTATAAGTCACTGTACTCCTCCCCGCTTCCCCTTAGCAGTGGAGCCTCCCTCAGTCTGGGCACTCATCCCCGCATGGTGGTGATAAAGAGAAGAGCCCCAGCCGATCCATGGCGAACATGGTGCATGAACAGTAAATACCCTTTACTGCTCTATTGGGCCGTTACCAAAGAATAAACCTTGCCCTCCCGACTGATAACGCAGGCATGGACTTAGATTTCGGTCAAATCTCTACCACCAACTGGGGGGCTGGGCAAGTCACATATATCACACACATCAGTGCTTCCAACAAGCTACAGAAAATATTTGTGAGGCTTGAATGCAGGCTAGATGGGAAACTGCCAGCGCAATGCCAGGCACATAGCAGGTGCCCAGTAAGAGCTCATTCTCTGATCTGCTGGTTCCCTTAATGCCTTGGTTTCCTCATCATTAAGATGAGGTCGTGCGATGGGAGCCTATGGTCTCCAGGGACCCTTCCTGCTCTCATTCTATGAAGGACGTAAAGACTCACAGTCACATAGTTGACTCTGACACGAGCTCCTGCATTCATCTTGACAGTAATGAATTGTTTGCAGGAAGACACGGAGTGCCCGACTGCGCCTTCTTTCTTGAAAGAGAG
This sequence comes from Rousettus aegyptiacus, assembly GCF_014176215.1. Taxonomy (NCBI): domain Eukaryota; kingdom Metazoa; phylum Chordata; class Mammalia; order Chiroptera; family Pteropodidae; genus Rousettus; species Rousettus aegyptiacus. Next base: position 62,882,593 of record NW_023416310.1, on the reverse strand, counting down.
GCAAGATTATTTCTCTGCCTGGGAATCATTTATTTTATTCATAAAACACTTGGCAGTTCCTTGCAAATAAATACATACTCAGAGTTGTTGGATGTCCCCCTGAGGCTTCGTGGATGTGCATCCAGGTGAGTGGCAGACCTCGAGTAAAGCCACATACTTTTGTTCTTTCGGCTTTTGATCAGCCATTCCGAACACTGGCTGCATCTTTTCCACTTGCTTATGTGATTAGATCTGCTTGGCTGACTGCATTTCAAGGCTTCTTTCTCGGTAAAACTGTTTTGCTCTTTAATAAGCCTAAGGGTACAGTGGGGGTGCTGTAGGAAGCCAGGTCAAACTTGACCTTCCTTTCTCCCTTCAACCTCTTCGCAGCATCTTCCTCTCCATCAAGTGCTCCTCTGCAGCAGCACAAATATTTTCGGACTCCTCCCATAGCCAACCTTCCTTCCCAACCCCATTCCTTTAAACTATTCTGTGCTGGGCTCTGCATTCGGGGCTGAGATTCAGCATGGGGTCTGCCCTCATAAAGTCTAATGAGAAGCAGGATTTGAATGGAAAAATCCGCTAATTGAAAATGGCAAGGCTTGTAAGAGCTGTGAAAGCAATATCTGCAGTGCAGAGACCACAGCTGCGTGGGGACAGCGGGGACAGGAGAGGCCCCACTCTTCACACATGCGTGTTCTCCAGGTGCATGCTTACGCTACCCAGTCTCCTCTGCGATCTTACACACTCCTGCCTTGTTGCAAGAATCCCCAAATCTTCACCTCTAATCCCTTATCAGGGCTTCCGGCTTCTATTTCCAGATGCCAGTTACACAACTTACTATTATCCCCTGTAATAAGAAAATCAAGCATATATCGAGTATTTACTGTGTGCATGTTTTACACGTATTTATGCAATCCCTCTTATTATCCCTATTTTATTTTTGAGAACACCGAAGTGCATTGGTGTTATATACTTGATCAAGGTCACACTACCTAGAAGTAGTGGAACCTGGATTTGAACTCTGAGCCCTGATACCAAACTTGGACCCTTCACTACGCTCTATCCCATTGCCACCTGGACGACTCTCGGCACCTCACATTAAAATGTCTAAAACCAAGCTTTTCTTACTCTCCACTCAGCCTCTTATCCGTTTATCCTCTCAGAGATATGTCCCTCTTTCTGACTGCCTTTTCTTTCTTTAAGTGGCATCTTCACCCTCTCAGGCACTTAGACTTGTCACCTTGAGTCCTGTTTTACTCCTCCTTCTGCCTCTTTTATCCTATCTAACTAATAGCTAAGTTCTGCGGCTATTTCCCCTGCAAAATCTTCTAGATCATTATAATAGCTCCTGAGTAATCCAGTTTCAGCCTCATTCTCTCCAACTGACCCCATAAATGACATGCAATGTTCGCCCTCCTAAATCCTGGGTCTATTGGGTTCTTCCCTATGGCTTCCTAACAGGTACCACGAACCCTAAGACCAATGTTCCCCCTGAGACCTCTCTTCTGGGTTGCAAGTCTCTCCCCTGAAATTCACCCATGAGTACCTGAAACTCAATATGCCTCAAAGCAAACTGCAACTTTTGCAGCAGACTCTGCCCTCAACCAGCCTACGCTCCCTTCTTTCCTTTTACAGCGGAGCCTCAGAGTTTTAGCTGGGCACAAGACATTTCCCACTCTTCCTGCAGCAAGGTATGGCCATGTGACTAAAATCTAGCCAAAAAGATGTGAGCAAAAGGGACGCTAGGAACTTGTGGGCCGTGACCTTAAAGGGAAGAGGTGCACTCTCCTTCCATTGCGCCGGGGCCAGCGGACTTGGTGGTCAGCCATCTGGGACTGCGTAGATCTCGCAACAAGGCGGAGGAGCCTGTGTGCCAACCATGGAGCTGCCACGTTATTTCTGAAACACTTACACTAAGTTTTACATGATGTGGGAGGCTTTGTAAGGAAGAAATGGGTACATCTGGGTGTTTTTATGCTAGGTTTGATCAAGAGTGGAAGGTCGTGGAAAGATATGACAGGAAGAGTATGAGCTAAGGATAATAAACTGGGGAAACTTAGCAGGCCTTTCATTCAGATTCCTCTGTGTCTCTTTATCTTCCTAGGTAAGAATACTCCTTTCTCCGGTGTAGGGAAAGCACCTTTCACATGAAGGTTTTGAGGTTTTGACCTGCTTAAGGAGAAGGGCTGATGTCTTTCTTGTACATGACATTCTTCAGTTTTTTTCCTCTTGGAATAGTCAATATGTTAAAGTGCCACCTTTGGAGGTAGCATGTCCTGAACCCCATTAGTGCGTACGTATTTCGTTTTGATCTTTGTTTAAATCATCAAATCTGTATCCTAATAATACATTGCCCTTTCCCCTCTCCACATCTAGATCCCTCCCTCTGTTTAATGACCCCGTACCCCAAGCTGCTTAAACCGGAGACCTGGGTGCCGCTGGCCGACTCCCTCACCCTCTACCTCCAATTCCACTTGTAAATATTTCTCAGACACATCCCTCCTTTCTACCTTTACTGCCTCAGCCTTAGCACAGCCTCTTTTCCAGCCGGATTGTTGCCATCCCCTGGTGCTCAGGTCCTTTTAACCCTCCCCAAGCTCCCAGATTATTCCACCCAGTACCCCAGTCCCCAGAATACAGGACAAATCACCTGTTATTTTCAACAAGTGCCAGGGGGCAAGTGGAGAGAGGAGCAACTGTTACCAATTTAACAAGACTTTAGAACTTATTGACAAAATGCAACTGTTGATCTTGTTTGTATCTAACGCACCACTGTTAAAAAAACATCTCTGGAGCCAACTGGAGAAAATTGAAAACCAGCTGAATGTTTGATGATGTTTGGAGTTATTGTTAACTTTTAAATGGTAATAATAATATTATAGTATGTTTAAGAAGAGTCTTTTTCTCTTAGAGATATATGCTGAAGTATCAACTAAAATGACAGAGTGTCTGGGTTTGGTTTAAAATAACCCAAAGGGTGGAGGAGTGAGCAGTGGAAAAATATAAATGAGACAAGACTGGCTCTATATTGATAACTCTTGAACCTAGACAATGAATATGAGGATATTTGTTATACTACTTTACTTTTGTATATGTTTTAACATTTCCATAGGAAATGTTTTTTTTAAAAACTAAAAAAAAAAAAAAAGGGTGCAATAAATCCTGGATTAACCCTACTGCTGTCACAGTCAAGTACTGGGGCGCCCTTCAAGTGAGACCCTGCAGGCTACAATGCCTCGGCCCTGGCCTCCCCCATCTAAACTCCTGTCACTCCCCAAACTCATACGGGCCTCCAGCCTTGCCAAAGTCATGGTTCCGTTGACATGGCCATGCCCTGTCACAGCCCCATGCTTTGCAAACATTCTCATACCTGCTCGAAATAGTCTTTCCTTGCCTGCTATCTCTCGGCTTACTCAATAACTCTGTTGGGCTCTGTGTGTGTTTTTAAACACAACAGTATAAACGGAGCCAATTTAAAATGGAGCCAGAACTGCCAGGACAAAGAAACTGTCTTGCACATATGCCTCGAACTTTTAGAATGTTGGAAGAGGGCAAAATAACCTTTGGACTGGGACTAGGGCGACACTGTCCCAAAGACTGTTTGCAAAGATAACAAGGAAGCAGTTATTATGACTACTAAACTGATGACCAGTGGACTGATGGCTACTGGGCTAAAAATTAAAAACATTGTTTAGAATTAACATCACTCTGCTATTTTATCTACACCAATAGAAAATAAATGTCTTCCTTCTATTGATGTAATTGTTCTCCTTCCCTTTCTCATAAATACCCTTTTTCTTTGTCTCTTAACCAGGCTTCTGCCTGAATCAGTGCTTCCCAAATAGCTATTCTTACTGATCTCAATAAACACTTGTTGCCTCTAACTTCAAAAGGTCTTTTATTTTTTAGGCTAGCACTTTCTATGACCACCCCTACCCTATCACACCCACAAGTGTCTAGGGCTCTATCCTCGCCTCCCAGAGTACCCCACACATCTCAATCACAACTCCCTAAGAACAACAGTTCTGAGTCCATTTGCCACCTTCTGCCTTTCCCTCTACAGTGTGATCTCCCTGGAGATGGTAATTCTGACCTTTGAATACCGTTCCCACATGGCTAGCACTGCCTTGGTTCACAGCAAGTATCAATACATGAACAGAATGAGTTCAGGAGAAAAAGGCTAAGCTGAGAAAGCAGTCACTTCAACATCGATAAGGTGCAAGCAAGATAGCAGTATCACTCGTTCTGAAGAAACACGTAGGACAACAGGATGAAGAAGGGCTTTCCCGGCACCATGTAGACCACCTCTGGTAATCACAAAGTCGGGGGACGAGTTTCAACCTGGTGTTAGAAATAAGACAACAGGTCCAAAATGGAGTCACTTATGCTAAGCCCCACATCACCAAACCAGATTCTGCCTCTCCCCCAAATAGAATCTTAAACTAGTCAATCAGGAATCATCTGAACAGCACCAGTGAGGTCTTCTGCCTGATGGGTCCCTGCCATCCCCTAAAGAAACGTGACCTTGCCACAGCCAATCCACTTTGAGCTTGTCCCGCTCCCTTATGCTCATGAAAGCCTTCCATTCTGTACGGCTCCTCAGACCTCCTTCCCATCTGCTAGCCGGAATGCTGCCTGGTTCATGAATCCTGAATAAAGTCAGTATGATCTTTATTATTTATTCAGTTGAATTCTATATGTTTAATACTGGAGACATTTTTTTTTTTTTGAAAAGACACTAATTTCGGCTGCCAAGTGTCTTTAAAAATGAGAAGAACAGCCCATGAAAACGTCTCTGCTGAAAATTTGTTTTTCCAAAATGAAGCCCGGGCAGCACAGGGCCTGGCGGTGACAGGTGGGTGGGCCGTCTGCCCTCTTAACATGAGCTGTCTGCACAGCGTCAGCGCCTCTATTCTGTTCTGTCAGCAGAAGAAAACTTCCAAGCAGCAAGGATGGGAGCCTTCTGCCCTCTGGAAGTCTGAACTATAAATATCTGTGGAGACAGATTTCTCCACAGGGAACAAAAAGGGAGAAATTTGTGATAAAAAATAAGAAAGTGCTTCATATCTCTTCAGTGAACAGGGTTCCGATTATCCTCACTCGCCTTTGGGCTCCACAGTGCAGTCTGTTTACAATTTCTTATAAATCCTTTAACTCTGCAGAGTTCTTCCCAAATATGTTGCCATTTCCCTTTGCTCTTTCGTGGGGGTGGAAGCCACTCCGTTCACTTCCGGCCTCAATAAAATGAAAGAAAGAAAGAAAAAAACAAGCTACCAAACATTCCAGGTCCTGCCTCAGTTGCTCGTCTGATTTGGGACTTGAGAAAGAGGAAATTATATTTAAGTAGAAGAGGCGAAAAAAAATGATATTTACTAGATGCGGGTCAGTGGTCAGTTGTGGCTGTTGAGGGCTCTCTTGGTGGCAAGCTGAGCACTGAGATGCAGTCCTGAATGAAGTGCGGAGCCCATCTTTGGTGCTTACAGTAATGTGGAGAACTCAGACTTTGACCAATGTGGGCACAACAGTTCACCCAAACCAACCCAGATATCTGGGGTCAATTCGGAAATAAGGCATGAACGAAAAAGCAACTTGCAAATCAGGCCAAGCTTCTAGGGCCAAGCCCTGCGTTGAATCCTTCATCACCATTGGCTCCTCTCTCAAGGCTCACACAAATGTTTGACGAAGGAATAAGTGGATAAAGGAGATGATGTCTTCTAAAAAACTCATTTTTCTGTCCACAGAGCTTTGGTCATCTGGTCTGCCACTAGTCTATTATTAAATTAGTAATCACCTATCAATAACTCCACCTGTAAATACTATATCCACAAAAAATTCCACCTACAGGGAGAGGGAGGGAGAGGTAGGAGTTTATTTGTTGAATATACACTACATGCATCAGAAGTGCGATTTCCTTTACTCTCACAGCAGCTCTGTCAGGCATTTTGTCATTATACCCCTCCTCTTTTGCAGATAAGCAGGAAGAGGTTAAAACTGGTTACATAACTTGTGTGAGATCATAGAGAGAAGGGGAGGGGTAGGTTCAGGCCCTGCTCTTTCTAGAATGCCATAACTTTTCAAATTTGCTCCAACAGGGCGAGAAAGACTTATTAACATTACTGGGATGTTCCATAGCTAAAATCAAATAACGATTGATAATCATAGTACTTTCTCAATTTGCATGAAGAGTTAATGGACAGAATTTTTCTAATCTCATGTTTTTCTCCTATTACTCTTCCTTAGCTTTGGTGCCTGCTGCCCTTTATTTGATAGTGACACCAGCTGTCCTAAAAGGAATGAAAAACAGGAAAAGATCATCAACAACTCTCCATGCTTCAGTCAGTAGATTTTCTTTTATTATGGAAGGAATGCTTCCAATTTTGATTTTATATTGATTTTGTGTTTCAAGAGCTTTGGGGCTCATGGGAGAGTTACATGCACAAAGTTCATTTAAAAAGTGTTTGGACTGGATGTCCTGAGGATAGCTGTCCACCCGAGGGGGAAACACAGGATGAAACTCGGCTCCAAATTAGCAAGAACACGCCAGGGCGACGAAATGAATTTCCCGTCCAGAAGTAGGTGGTCACGTTCTCTCCTCACCTTCAGCAAGCCACTTGTCTATACCGGTTTCTATTAGAAACAGAAGGCCTTTGGTCACTCGATAAATCACCGATTTTCCACAGAAGACATGTCCCTTTCATTAAAGAAGGAGGGAAATTAGGCCGCTGCCTTAGAGCTATAGAACAGTATTGTTATGCTGCAAACAATTATATAAAAGCCAGGTCTCACTGAGAAGCATCCTCCCAGGATGAGAGGGAGAGAAAAAAATAAAGAGCTTTTGAAAACTGTCAGGTCTCAGGCTTTGCGGCCCTGTGGAGAGGCCATTTTTTTCTCTTTCCTAGAGCCATTCATTCGGTGACTCCTTTATTTACTTATCCAACATTTTTTCAGTCCCCACTCTGTGCAGTGAAGTACATTGCAAAGCTCCAGGATGACAGAAACTTCCTGCCACTAGGCAGTTCACAGCCTGGTAGGGAGAATTATTACAACACTGTGTCCCACAGGCTCTGCTAGTGGATCAAGGGTGATAGGAGGGGGCCACAGAGGAGTGTGGTTCTCGTGGAGAAAAGTTGTTGTACCTCCACATTGTAATGATGTCCCAAAGATTTGACATGAACAACAAAAGAAAAAACAGATAGATTGGTCTTCATCAAAATCAAAACTTTTTATGCACCAAAGGACACTATCGACAAAGTGAAAAGACCAATGGGAAATATTTGCAAAGCAAGTATTTAACAGGGAATTAATATCCAGAATGTACAAAGAACTCCTACAACTCAACCACAACAAACAACTGATTCAAAAATGGGCAAAGAACTTGAATAGACATTTCTTTAAAAAAAGATATACAAATGGCCAACTAGGCATATGAAAAGATGCTCAGCATCACTAATGATTAGGAAAATGCCTAATCAGGACGGCTACTATAAGAAAAAATAGCAAGTTTGGGGAAGGATATGGAGAAAGTGAAGTGTTTATGCCTTGCTGGTGTGATGCATAATGGTGGAGCCACAGTGGAAAGCAGCATGGAGGCTCCTCAAAAAGTTAAAAATAAGATTACAATACAATCCAGCAATTCCATTTGTGGGCATACACCCAAAACAACTGAAAGCAGAAACTCAAACAGACACACACACACACACACACACACACACACACACACACACACGTTCATAGCAGTATCATTCACAATAACCAAAAGGTGGAAGCAACCCATGTGTCCATCAACAGGTGAATGGATAAACAAAATGTAGCGTGTACATTAATGGAGCATTATTCAGCCTTGAAAAAGAAGGAAATTCTGACAGAGGCTACAACATGCATAAATTTGAGGATATAAGTGAAATAAGCTAGTCACAAAAAGACAAATACTGTATGATTCCCCTTATATTATGTCCTTAGAACAGTCAAATTCATTGAAACAGAAAGTCGAATGGTGGTTACCAAAGGCTGGGGGATGGGGAGTTAGTGTTTAGTGGGTACAGGGTTTCAGGCTGAGAAGATGAAAAAGTTATGGAGCTGGACACCGGTGACAGTGTACAGCAATGTGAATATATTTAAGGCCACTGAACTGTAGGCCTAAAAATGGTTAGACTGGTAAATTTGATGTTGTTTTACCACAATTTAAAAAAGAAAAAAAGAATCTCTAAGCCAGAGATAGTGTTCCTCTGAATTATTTTACCCTTTCCCACAATGAAGAGCATGGTATCCTTTTCCCATTCAAAAAAAACAAAGGCACACACATTCTGTGTGAGAAGGGGTGTTCATTGATTTTCATCCATTCAAGAACCCTTTCAATATTTACGGAGTGTCTTCTATGGGCTGGGTGCTTTCTAGGTACTGAGGTTAGAGCAGAGAACAAAAATGAGCAGAGAGCAAAAACGGGCAGAAATCCTTGCATTTCTGTGGATCTGTCTGATATCTAAGATTGTACCAGTGAGGGGCCCAGCAGGAAAGAGATGGCACATTCAAATTCGGGTCATCTGAAGGGGGTCAATGAAGGGACTCTACAAAGATATGGACAGATGTAGGTAAACCACATGGGGGTAGTTCTGAAGCCCAAGCAATAACAGTCACATTACCAGCAACAAGTTGAAGGGCCAAGAGCAGGGAGCAGATACTGGGACTCAAGAAAAGAAAATGGCAAGAAAGATTGTCATGAGAGAAACAGTGCATTTGGTGGTGGGTCACAGTCACCCAAGGCTACCACAGCCAACGAGTAAATACCTAACCTCACTCTCCTCCTTACTTTGATCCCAATAGCTCCTTAATAGCCAAACTCAAGCAGATGACAGAGTGCAAAAGAGCCCTTTGCTGCAGAGTACAAACTATTCAGCAGGGTAGAATATGGAAGCAAGTACCTAGAGGGGCAGACAGACGATATTTCACACCATGAAGAAAACTAGGTTGGGGACCATGCTGGGCCTCAGCTCCAGGAAGCTGACTCCAGGCCAGGCAGTCCCCTAGGAAGCAGACAATCCCAGTCCATGGGGAATCTGGGCATTCTCCTATCTTCAAGCCATTCCAGGGAATCAGGCTCAGCTATTCCCAGTATGAGATTTGATGTAGGCAATTTTTGTATAATCTGAGCAGACAGGGTTAGATCCTTTGAAGTATCCTGAACCACAGAGTTTGGCCTAATCCAAAACCCAAACCACATCAAGACTGGATAATTCAGCGACAGTGGCTTCCTATCCCCATCCACCTTGGGTGGGGCACTCTTCTCCACCCAAAGTATTACTTGTCACTTGCTTTGCAAAGGAATGTTAGCAGACTTGAGCAAGTGATGGCTTGAAACGTGCTCTGAAAATTGTGCCCTGGGTAGCTGTAGCCCTCACCCAAACGAACACAGGTAGGGCAGATCCAAACCCAAACCAACCTGATTAAGAATCTTGACTTTACAATGTTCTGCTAAGGAAACAAGACTGAGAAATTAAGTGGCTTATGTAAGGTAACATATCTAACTAGTTAATCGAAGAGCTGGCTGTAGAATCCCCTTGTTTCAAAGTGCAATCCAGTATTTTGAAAACCCTCGCTTTCTCCAGTTAATAAAAGGGCTCCAGGAAGCTTCACCTCTGCTAATATCAGTTCTGCTCCACTGACAACCCAGAGCCGGCGGTCCTGCTGCCAGCAACTCTTCCTCTTCTTCCTTCCTCATAAATATCCTTATTTTCTCCTTTTGGTTCCACTCTCTCTCTCTTAGCAGCTTCACTAGGACCTGCAGCTTTATTTAGCCTCATCTCATCACTAACCCCTGACAATCGCTAAATTGTTCTCCATTTTTATAATTTTATTGAAAACATTATTCAACTGGAATCATTCAGTGTATGATCTGCTGAGATGGGGTTTTCATGTTTTTGGTGTACAAGTCACTCAGAACGACACCCTGGGAATCAATCCAACTTGTTTCCTGTATCATTAGTTCATTTCTTTTTATTGCTAAGCAGTATTTCATGGTGTGAATGCATCACAATATTTAACCATGCACTTATTCCAGTTTTTGACTTACAAAAAAGCAGCTATGAACAATAGTGTGCAGGATTTGCGTGCACATGTTCTCATCACTCTAAGTACCGCCCACTGTGGGTGCTGGGACGTAGGGTAAGCACATGTTTACATTTTTGTTTTTCTCTCAGTTTTATAGCTATATAATTGGTGTACAGCACTGTATAAGCTTAAGATGTACAGTGTAATGACTTGATTTATATATGTTGTGGAATGACTACTACATTCAGTTAATATCCATCGCCTCACATAGGCACAAAACAAAAAAAAAACAAAGCAAAACAAAAATGTAAATTTTTTTCTCTTGTGATGATAACTTTCAGGATTTACTATCTTAGCAACTCTCAAATATACCACACAGCAGTGTTAACTAGTCATCATATTATACTTCTTTATGTATAACTAGAAGTCTATAGCTTTTGACCATTTTCATCCAATTCCCCAACCTCTGATAACTACAAATATGATCTCTTTTTCTATGAGGTTTTTTGGTGTGGTTTAGATTCTACTTATAAGTGTGATCACACAGTATTTGTCTTTTTCTGTCTGACTTATTTCACTTATGTTTAGCTTTTAAAGAAACTGCAAAACTGTTTTCCGGAGTGGCTATAACATCTTACATTCCTATCAATGTATGAGAGATACAGTTGCTCTGCCTCTCTCCAGTATTTGGTATTACCGGTATATTTTATATTATTTTGCTGGGTGGGCGGTGATAGCTCATCCAGATCTGAATTTGCATTTCCCTAATGATTGGTGATGCTGAATATTTTTTCATGCATTTGTGTGCCATAAATATATCTCTTTAGTGAAATGTCTCTTCATGTTAGTCCATTTTCTAATTAGATTATTTGTTTTTATACTGCTGACTTTTGAAAGATTTTATTCTAGGTAAAAGTCCTTTGTCAGGTATGAGGCTGCAAATACTTTCTTTTAGTCTATAGCTTGTCTTTTCATCTTTTTAAATGAAGTCTTTTGTAGAGAAAACAGTTTAATTTTTGATAAAGTCCAATTTATTGAATTTCTTTAATGAATTGTGCTTTTGGTGTCATGACTAAAAACTCTCTATCAAACCTTATCTTTTCTTTTTTTTTAAGTTTTATAGGTTTATGTTGAAATTCATGTTCCACTTTGAGTTAATTTCTGATAACTTGTAAGATTTCCGTCAAGGTTATTTTTTTCTTTTTGCCTGTGGATATCCAATTGTTCTAGCACCATTTGTTGAAAAGATAATTTTTCCATTAAATTATTTTTGAATCTTTTTCAAAAATTAGTGCTATACTAGTGGGAATCTCCTTCTGGGTATTCTATTCTATCCCGTTGGTCTATGTGTCCATCTTTCCATCAATGCCACACAAGCTTGAATTGCCACAGATACATAATGTCTTGAAATTGGGTAGACTAACTCCTCCTATTTTATTCTTTTTTTTTTTCAGAGTTGTTTAATTATTTTAGTTCCTTTGCCTGTCCATATAAATTTTAGAATAATCTTATCTGTATCCACAAAAGAATTGTATTAAACATGCATATCAGTTTAGAAAAAATTAACATCTGTACTAAGTTGAGTATTACAAACCCATGAACACAGTATGTTTTTCCATTTATTTAGATTTTCTTTGATTTCTCTCATTGGCATTTTGCTGTTTTTTGCATGTAAATATTATACATCGTTTTTAAATGTTTAAATATCTCTTTTTATGAGTGACTGTAAATGGTATTGTATTTTTAAGTTTAGCTTCCAAGTGTTCATTGCTGGTATATAGAGATACAAGTGATTTTTATTTGTTATTGGTTCTATGAGAGTTTTTGGAGATTCTTTGGGATTTTCTATATAGCCACTGATCTGATCTATAAATAAGGACAATTTTATTTATTCTGTTATAATCTGTGTGCTTTCTTTTTCTTTTTTGCTGTGTTACATTTGCTAGAACTCTAAGTACTGAGGTAAATAGGCGTGATGAGAGCAGACATTCTTGTCCCTAATCTTTCAGGAGAAAGCATTCGGTCCTTCACTGTTAAGTTCGAGGTCAGCTGTAGAATTTTTGGAGATGTCTTTATCAAGTTGGGAAAGTACTCCTCTATCCCTTTTTTCTAAGAGTTTTATTGTAAATGGGTATTAGATTTTGTCAAGTACTTTTTCTGCAGCAATTGATATGATCATACAATTTTTCTTCTTTAGCCTGTTAATATGATGAATTATATTATTTGGTTTTCATATTTTGACCTAGCCTTTCTTACCTGGAATAAACCCCACGTAGTTACAATATACAATTATTTTCTTATATTGCTGAATTATATTTGTTAATAATTTATAAAAGAATTTTGCACCCATATTCATAGTGTTTAGCTTTTCTTTTTGTACTGTTGTTTTCTGATTTGGAAATCAGGGTAATAACAACTTCATTTAAAAAATTGCAGTTTTCAGAAGTTTAACTATAATGTCTTGGTATTTATTTCTTTGGGATTTTTCTCAGCTTCTTGAATCTGTAGGTTTATATCTTTTGTCGAAGGTGGGTAATTTTTCAACCATTATTTCTTTGGAAACTTTTTGAGCCCTGCCCTTTCTCTCTTCTTCTACTGGAGTCCAAATACAATGAATGGTAGATCTTTTTGTATAGTTCCTCAAGCCCCTAAGCCTATTTGCTTTCTTTCTTTTCCCTTCCTTCCTTCCTTCCTTCCTTCCTTCCTTCCTTTCCCCTTCTTCCTTCCTTCTCTTTCTTGCTCTTTCTTTCTTTCTTCGTTATGTTTTTGCTGTTTTAGTTCTGTCGTTCATTCTTTTTTTTGTAGAGTTCTGTCTTTTCTCGCTTTTTCTTTTTTCTTTTATTGAGAGATCTTTGGCAGTTGTTGATCGTTTATTTCTTTCTCTCTCTCTCACCCTTCCTTCCTTCCTTCCTTCCTTCCTTCCTTCCTTCCTTCCTTCCTTCCTTCCTTCCTTCCTTCCTTCCTTCTTTTCTTCATTTTTCTTCCTTTTTTTCTGTCTATATCCTCTGTTATTCATATAGAAGAAATTTCTATTTCTCTATCTTCAAGTTCACTTATTTTTTCATCCTCTCTCTCCTATATTCTGCTGTTGAGCTCATCCATTGAGATTTTTCTTTTATTTATTGTGGCTTTAGTTCTAAATTTTCCATTTCATTTCTCTTTACATCTACTATTTTTTCACTGAGATTTTCTATTTTTTTCCATTAATTTCATATGTGTTCATAATTTCATGGGCATTTTTATAATTGGTTTAAAATGCTTGTCAGATAATTCTAACATATGTGCATCTTGGTGTTGGCATGTTTGATTTTTTTCATTCAAGTTGAGAGTTTCATGATTTTTTGCATGATGAGTAATTTTTTACCAAAACCTAGACAAATACATTGGAGTATTATGTTATGAGATGCTGGAATACAAGAGGCAAAATAAAATCCTAGGAATTCACTCCCATGACAGTCTTCAAGTCCCAAGGTCCCTAGTAGATCTATCTTCTTCGCTCTATTTTTCCGTCTTCTTTTGTTTAATCTATACATAATGTCCAGGGATTTAGCTCTACTTAGCAGGAAGGATACGGGCAATTACTTTTGTTCTTTCTTTCCAGAAGCAGAAACTCATATTTCTTTTCATTGAACAATCTTTCTTCTTGTCCAGGAGTCATATCTGGCTCTTTCATTTCCAATCTTAGGACAATATTTGAAGATTCCACATTTTAACAATCCTGGCATGGAAAGTATGCTCTTTTCATGGTCCATGCCTTGGCCCTGTTCAAAAACTCATTATCTCTTGCATTAATTATTTAAATGACATCCTAACTAGTCATTGACAGCCAATCATTTTTTCAGCTCTTCTACAAATTGTCACCAGTTTTTGTTGTTGTTGTTGTTGTTGTTTTTAAGCATAAATCTTTTTCTCCATAGCATTTGGGAGCTCATCACTGGCTATTTGTCAAACTCAAAATTTTTAGCTTTGGGTTCAAAGTCATTAATAAAATGGCTCAACTCCCCATTGACAGTCTCATCTTCCCCCACTTTCACACAGAGTCTGATGCTGTAGTTAAAATGCACCATTTTGGGATCCCAGACACCCAGTGAGCAGTTTGATCCCAGGCACTCACTCATGTTTTTCCTCTGCTTAGGCTTCCCTTCCTTGTCCATTATCTCAAGGAAGATTTCCAAGTCAGAACTGATGCCTTTTCCCTTCTGACAACTATAGACTTTTGCTCACGTCTCTCTTTACACCTATTTTCAATCCATTTAATAATTATAAGACAGAATCTATGGTCTTTGCAGGGTCTCTCCTCTTCAAAATCAAACTTTCTTGGCTCAGTAGTCCAGGAAGGAGAGCAGACCCATCAGTGGCTGGCAGGACTGGAGGTGGCTTCATCAGGAAGCAGGCAGTATGGCAATGATGCTTTAGTTTACTACTAGAAAACAGGACAGTTCAGAAGGTTCTATTTGGCCCTGGGCTTCCCTAAAGGCCAAGGAAAAAAACTTTAGAGTACATCTTACATATTTGTCTTGAAATTGATCTTAGAGACTCTTTAGAGCAAAGCTCCTTTGTCCTCCATTAGATCTACCTGTCATGTCTGTAATATGGATAGTTCATACTTCGAGGTACAGGTGCTTTCTCTGTAAGGGGGATGGTGGCAGCATGATGAATGGGAGAAGAGAGAAACTGTTTGGGTTTAAATCTTAGCTCTGCTGCTTATAGCTATGCAAACTCTGGACAAATTATTTAACTTGTTTGTACCTCAGATTCTCATCTGTAAAATAGCAATAATTATAAATGTTACACAGAATCACATCAAATGCTTGGCTATAACTAGAAATAAGAAAATATGACAAAGGAAAAAATATCACAGGTAAAGCCAAATATTTAATAAATACGGTGAATCAGACATTTAAAAAGCTACTTAAGGTCAGAAGAAAAATGTATCAAACTCAACACAAACAAAAATAAGTAGTTAGTAGATATACAGCACAGAAAGATCTAAAATATGACATCAATAACATAAAGCATGGAGAGAGTAAAAATGTAGTCCTTATGGAACATACTCAAACTTAAATGCCTAATAGCTTAAACTGATATAGAATGATATACATAAACCTCATGATAACCATAAACAAAACCTTACAAACCCTATATCAAGAATAAAGACAAAGGAAACCAAAAAAAAAAAAAAAAAAAAAAACTAAAGAAAACCAGCAAAACACAAGGGAAGAGAGCAAGAGAAGAAGAAAGGAACAACCTAAATACAATGAACAAAATGGCAATATGTACATACTTACCAAAAATTACTTTAAATGTAAATATATCACATGCTCCAATAAAAATATATGGTGGCTGAATGGATTAGAAAATATAATTCATCTCTATGACGCTTAAAAAGTTCCCTTCAAATTGAAAGGCACATACAAACTGAAAGTGAAGGGATGGAAAAAAGATATTCCATGTAAACAGAAATGAAAAAGAAAGCTGGATTAGCAAAACTCATATCAGACAAAACAGACTTTAAAACAAAAGATGTAAAAAATAAAAAGACAAAGAAGGACATTATATTACTATAAAGGGGTCAATTCAAAAAGAGAATATAATAATCATAAATATCTGTGCACCCAACATAGGAGCACCTAAATATATAAAGTAATTATTAATGAACAAAAAGAGAGAAATCTGTAGTAATAGGTTAATAGAAGGGGATTTTAATACGCCACTCACATCAATACATAAGTCATCAAGACAGAAAATTAATAAGAAAATAATAGTCTTAAATGTCACATTAGATTAGATCAACTTTATAGAACATTTCATCTAAAAATAAGCAGAACACATTTTTTTCAAGTGCACATGGAACATTCTTCAGGATAGATAACATATTATGCCACAAAAACAAGCCTCAACAAATTTGGTTTCAATAAAGAAGACTGAAAACATATCAAGCATCTTTTCCAACCACAATAGCATGAAACTAGAAATCAACTATAGGCAAAACACTGGGAAAGAAACCCCACAAATATGTGGAGACTAAACAACATGCTACTAAACAATCAATGGATCAAAGAGAAAATCAAATAAGAAATTAAAGATCTATCTTGAAACAAATGAAAATGAAAACACAACTTTTCAAAATTTATGTGATGCAGCAAAAACAGTTCTAAGAGAGAAGTACATAGCTATACAGGACTACATTAAGAAATAGAAAAAAAATCCCAAATAAACACTTTAACTCAACACTTAAAAGAATTAGTAAAAGAACAAAAGAAATCCAAAGTAAACATAAGGAAGGGAACAGTTAAGACTGGAGGAAAAATAAACAAAATAGAAATTTAAAAAATAGTAGAAAAGATTAATAAAACTAAGAGCTGGTTCTTTGAAAAGATAAACATATTTGGCAAAACTTTAGTCAAATTCACCAAAAAAATTAAATACTATAAATAATTATGCACCAACAAATTTGAAATCTTAGAAGAAATGTATAAATTACTAGAAGTATATAACCTTCCAAGATGGAACCAGGTAGAAATACAAAATTTAAACAGACCTGTTATTAGCAATGAAATTGAAGCAGTAATCAAAAAACTCCCAACAAATAAAATCCAGGATCTGACAGCTTCACAGCTGAATTAAATCAAACATTCAAAGAATTAATAACTATGTTTCTTAAAATATTTCAATAAAATAAAATAAAAAGGAAAGAATGCTTCCAAATTCATTCTACGAAGCCAGCATTGCCCTGAAGACTTTTTGAAAAAAATTACAGGCCAATATCCTTGATGAACATAGATAAAATTATTCTTAAGAAAATATTAGTAAACTGGATTCTACAGTACAATAAAAGGATTACATACCATGACCAAATGGTAGTCACCTAGGGATGCAAAGATAGTTCAACATGATACATCACATTAACAAAATAAAAGATAGAATCCATATGATCATTTCAATAGATGCAGAAAAAGCATTTGACAAAATTCAACATCATTTAATGAAAAAAACTTTCAACAAAGTGGGTATACAAAGAACATATCTCAACATAATAAAAGCTATATATAAGAAACCCACAGTTAATATACTCAATGGTGAAAAGCTAAAAGCTTTCCTCTAAGATCAAGAACACACAAGATGACCACTGTTACTATTTCTATTCAACATAGTATTGGAAATCCTTAGCCACAGTAATCGGACAAGAAAAAGAAATGAAAGACACCCTTATTGGAAAGAAAGAAAGAAATCTCTCATTATTTGCAGATGAATTATAAAGTCTCCACCAAAAATTATAAGAACTAATAAATGAATTCAGTAAAGTTTTAGGATACAGAATCAGTATACAGAAATCAGCTGCCTTTCTATATGCCAATAACAAACAATCAGAAAAAGAAATTAAGAAAAATTCCATTTATGACTGCATCAAAAAGCATAAAATTAACCAAAGAGGTTAAAACCTGTACTCTGAAAACTATAAGACATTGAAGAAAAAAACTGAAAAAGTTACAAATAAATGAAAGGATATACCTTGCTCATGGATTGGAAGGATTAATATTGGTCTTTCTCACCTAAAATAATCTACAGATTTAATTCAGTTCCTATCAAAATTCCAATGACATTTTTAATTATAGCAACTAATCTTAAAATTTATATGGAATCACAAAAGACTCCAAATAGTCAAAGAAATCTTGAGAAAGAAGATAGTGAGAGCTACCTTAATATCAAACTATGCTATAGAGAGACAATAATCAAAATAATATGATACTGGCATAAAAACAGATCTGTAAATCAGTGGAATAGAATAGAAAGACCAGAAATAAATCCTCATTTATACAGTCAATTAATCTACAAGAAAGGAGGCGAGTATATACAATGGGGTAAAGACAGTCTCTTCAATAAGTGGTGTTAGGAAAACTAGACAGATACATTAAGCAAAAATAATTGGAACCACTTTTTTACATTATATGCACAAAACAGATTAAGAACTTAAAGGTAAGTTCAGAAATCACAAAACTAGAAGAAAACATATGCATTAAACTCTTTGACATGGCTCTCAGCAGTATCTTTTTGGATATGTCTCTTCAGACAAGGTCAATAAAAGAAAAAATAAACAAATGGAACTACATCAAACGGAAAAGTTTTTGCATAGTGAAGAAAACCATGAACAAAACAAAAAGACAACCTCCTGAATGGAAGATTTTCATAAATGATACATTTGATAAAAAGTTTATATCAAAAATATATAAGAAACTCATACAACACTAAAACAAAACAAAACAAAAACAAAAACAATCTAATTAAAAAATAGGCAGAGGACCTCAATAGACATTTCTCCATTGAGGACACATAGATGGCTAACAAACATATGAACAGATGCTCAACATCACTAATCATGAGAGAAATGAGATATCATCTCACACCTGTCAGAATGGCTATCATCAATAAATCAATAAATACCAAGTGTTGGTGAAGATGTGGAGAAGAGGGAACACTTGTGCACTGTTGGTGGGATTGTAAATTGGTGAATCCACTATGGAAAACAGTATGCAGTTTCCTCAAAAAATAAAAAATGGAGCTGTGATATGATCTAGCAATTCTACTTTTGGGTATTCAAAGAAAACACGAACACTAATTCAAAAAGATATATGCACCCCTATGTTCATTGGAGCATTATTTAAAATAGCCAAAACATGGGAGTAACCTAAGTGTGCATCAATAGATAAATTGATAAAGAAGAGAGTACATATACAATGATACATTATTCAGCAATAAAAAAGAATGAAGTCTTCCCATATGCAACAACATGGATGGACCAAGAGGGTATTATGCTAGGTGAAATAAGTCAGACAGAGTAAAACAAATACCATATGACCTTATTTATATGTGGAATCTAAATAAACAAAACAAATGAATAAACAAAACAAAACAGAAACAGATCCATAGACATAGAAAACAAGCTGATGGTTGCCAGAGGGGAGGGGGTTGGAATGACAGAAATAAGAACAGAAAAGCAGTAAAGACAGGAAGGTTGGGATATAGAACTAAACTTCTATATACATTACATACACACATATATACATACGTACACATACATATAATTTAAAAAATGTAATGCGTGAGTCTTATTTGACTCAAAGAAATCAAATTAAAAAGACATTGATGAGGCAACTGAGGAAATTTGAATAGTGACTAGATATTTGGTGACATTTAAGTGTTACATGGTATTAAAAAATGCTTGGCACTAAACGAATGTCAAAAATTATAATTTTCAATGTTTTCCACCTAAGTGCCCGGAATAGTAGAAGAACATTTGAGATGCCTGGGGAAAGACCCCAAATTAGCCTCTATTTGCTTAAAATTCCTTTCAAGCATTCTATTTCTTATTAAATATTTATGCAAGTTTTCCCTTCTATTCCATGATAAAGTTGAGTTCATTTTAATATCTGGTTAATATTTCTTCCAAAAAAATATTTTTAAAAAAACATGTACTCTAGAAAGATGCTTCCTTCCATTTTATACCCTTGGCACAGGGTGGCACCTCCTAGTGACACACTCCTACAGTTTGAGGAGTGCTGTCTCAGGGATCCTTGAGCCAAAGATGCAGAGGACTGGAGCCCAGGCCAGTACCAGAAAGTGCTTCTCACTGGTGAGTGCTGTGTGGGGTTGAGGCAGCCCATTCACTTATCCTTCCTAAGCTGAGATGCACAACCTCAGTCCAATAGTTCTCATTAGGGAGAGCTGGCCTCTTGTTGGATGTGTGGAATATGGGCAATAGGAACATGGAAATCAAAATCTTGGCTTGGATTTCCTGGGCTATGATCCTCAATAAAATAGGGCAAAAGAGAGCTAATGTACTGCCTTACTATAAGTAGAGCTTCATGCATAGAGCTCTCTCCCACCCTCCTTCCAAAATAATGCCACGGTTTAACATAAATAGCACTGACTATACTCCATCATGTGGTGTTCAATGATTGGGTAATTATGGTAACAGCATACAGTTAATGGATATTTAGTTCAAGATGTAAGAGAACAGGACAGGAAAAGGAAAGTGAAGGAATAGAACCATGGAATCTTGGCATTGCAGAGTTGGGAGGAATCCTGACAATTGTGTCCCCTACATTCCCATTTACAAAAGAGGAAACAGATTCAGAGGGTTTAAATGACCTGCAAATGTCAAATGCTTAGACAGAGGTGGCATCAGAACTAAAACCCAGGTTCCTCTCTCCTGTTTAATATTCTTTTCAACCCACTTGTTGTCTCTGGGAAACTGCATAAGGCCGAATATTCTAGAAAGCTTTCCAAGTCTGAAGAAAAAAAACAATGTTTTTGTGACTTACACTGTTGCCTGTCCTTTCATTGCCTGTGGACTCTTAAAAAGTCATGGCTATTGAATGTCAACAGCAATATAAGAATGTTTACATTTCTTAGTCCCGCACTACATGTGAGAAATGCAAGCAGAGTTAATGCTTTTTGTAACGAAGGAACAAGGGTTTCCAAAGGAAATAAGCTGAGTCCTTATGAAACAATCAGGAAACAGATTCCAGCCAGCGGACATGTGACCACTTTCAGATCTACACAAGGTTCCCTCCCTGTAATGCGTCAAACATACACATGATCACAGCCAAAGTCGTCCACATGCCCTCACTTTACACTCCTCCTGCCTATAGAAAAGAAGAGGCCAATGCCCCACAAGCTGAATACCTACTGGTAGGGCAGGTACCATTATCTTCATTGACTTGTGAGAAAAGTGAAGCCCAACGAGGCTGGCACACAGTCAGAATAGAATAGAATAGAATAGAATAGAATAGAATAGAATAGAATAGAATAGAATAGAATAGAATAGCAAGAGAATAGAAAAGACTGGACTAACACATGCTCTATGTACTGAAGGCCTACTCTGTTCCGGATATGCGACAGTGCCTTATCTACTTAGTTCCCTTTTCTGTAAAATGGTGCTAGTAATGGCACTTCCCTCATAGGGTGTTGTAAAGATTCAGAGAGTTAATGCAGGAGAAATGTTAAGCATGGTGCCTGGTGCACCGGGAGTCTTCAGTTTAAGTGTTAGCGGATCCCTACCATATCCTTATAAGAGTCTATTATAACCTCTATCTTACAAATAAGGAGACTGAGGCACAGAAAGGAAAATGACTCACTCAGTCACCAAGTATGTTAAGTGGCCTTGCCAGGTTTCAGACATAGACCCGAGTGATCCTAAAACCTATACCCTTTCCACTCAAGAACAGGATTATTCCCAAACTCAGGTTGCTTGTTCTCAAGTTCCGTGAACTTTCCTTGACCCGTTCACCCTGATTTGAGAGTCTCCCGCAGAAGTGTTGAGACCTGGTTTGACTAGCAAACACAAAGCCTTCTATTTCAGGCAATACACAACAAATTTGTCACCATCCAAACATCATGTTTCACAAAGGTTTCGATGACATCAGAGAAGGGCTCTCAGCAGAGTCCCAGGAGCTGTTAAGCAGTTCTGAAGCAGAGTTGAGTGTCTGAGGCCAATAATTAACATGAAAGTCAAAAGGATGTTCTCATCAGTATTGCTACAATTTTGAAAATCCTTTTGACTTTTGATAATTTCTATCTCAGCTCTTTTTTTGGTAAAAGGTTAAGTGGATAAAAAAAGATAATTGGGGAAAAAACTTCCTTATTTCTATGACTTCTTGCATGTAGTAGATATCCTATAAATACTTGTAAAATGAATGAATAAGTTAATTGTGAATAAAGGCATCTATTTTCTTCTTGTGTATTGGCTCAAAGAGCCAGCTTTACAAGAACTGACTGAAAACTACATCCCAAATAGTTCACAAGTGTCCAGTAGTGCTTTGCTCCAAATCTCACCATCATTACAGTTTGAATGCCTGCCCTGATACAAAGATGTCCCCCACAAATATAGCTAGAGGCTCACAGGGTGCGCTAGCACAGCCAGAGCTCACACCAGGCCTGTAAGCATTCACCTTGAGCTTGAGTAGGAGGCTCCCACACTTATGCCAGGATCTGTAGCACAGGCAGGGAGCACCCCTCCCTCTGGGTGTTGTGTTCATCACATGCCATTTGTACCCATTGATGATTCTTCAAAAGAATCAACATGTAGAGAAGGTCGACAGCTCAATACATCTGAGATCTGACACATGCTTTGCCAGGAGCTCCATTACTGAGAATTTCTCAGGTGGAAAGAAAACTGGACTCTTCAGAACACCTGAGTTGGAGTCTTGGCTCTCTGTGATCTCAATAAGGAATGCTTCTCCTTCTCATTTGCAAAAGTGGAAATAGCAATACCCATTAGACAGAATCCACGTGCACAAAAATGTTTATGAGAGCACTTTGTAAACGACAGAGACAATTTAACCTATCTCAAAGGACTGTTACCACCAATAGCGGGGCCGGAGAAATAGCTCAGTGTGTCACTGGACTGCCCTTGGCTTGGAAAGAAAAATAGCTCATGACCTATTCTCAACAGGCAGTAACTTCGGATACTTTATGTACCCCACTCTCCAATTGATAAGGGTATCCCCATTATGTGCCTGCCGCCTTCACAATTTTTGCCATGAGTAGCTGAATGTCATTTGTGTTACAATTTATCTAATATTTCCTGTTACATCACATTTAAGGTAACTTTATTTCCATATGTTTTCTTTTTGTTTTAATTGATAAATCACAGGTTTGACACATTGATAACATGTGCTTCCATAACGCCTCCTATATGGGAGGAAATACTGCATTAAGTCAAAGAGCACTGTGTCACCTAATCCAGATGAAACTAAAGGAGTCTGCCAAAACCTGGTGTGAGCTGGCACAGGGAATGACTTGGATATGCCCAAAAGTGCTGGGCAAAAGTGCAGTCCTAACATATCAAACTACAACCCATTATCTAACCACATATAAGAATTACTTAACATTCCTGTAGCACTTTTACAGTTTTAACAACTCATTCCTGGTCATTATACTATCTGGTCTTGACCACAAACATGGCAGCAGGTGAGGCAGCTGATACCATCATTTCACAACAAGTTGCTCAGAGATGTTAGAGGATTTGTACAAAATTACATTAGAAATAAGGGGCAGCATTGCTACAACCTCTAAGCTTTCAGTTCATTTCATGGTACCTCCTCAGGGGAAACACTATTTTTAAAAAGACTGCTTTTTCCTCTCTAGGCAGAATGACTCTCTCATGCTACCTTTTTATCTATTCACTTTTTTACCTATCCATCCATTTAATCATCTGTCTTATCCATCCATCCATCCATCCATCCATCCATCCATCCATCCATCCATCCAACCATTCACCCATCCATCTATTCGTCCATTTATCCATCCATCCATCCACTCAACATTTGAGAACTTTCTTTGTGCCTGTCACTGGAACTACCCACCAGTTTTTATTCTTATAAAAAGATAAGTATTCATTTTGAACAGGAATGACAGTTAAGATTAATACCTGCATCGGTTACTTCTCATTTGAAGATCTACCATAGATTTTCCCTGATGATAGCAAAACAAAGTAGTTGGCTCTAATTCCTCCTGTCAAATGAAATAAAATACCTGAGAGCCTGACAACAAAAGAATCAGGAAAAGACCTAGTTAGTAAGAGTTCTCTCCTTCATAAGTATGTTACAAGTACAATAATTATGATTATGTTGTTGGATCATTGTAGATGAAAAAAGTATACTTCCAGTTACTTCACTTAAGTAATGGTTCAAATAATTAGAAATATATTCCTGACAGTGTCTTGGAAATTTCTGGAAGAGCTAATTTAAGCATCTAGGTGTTTTTTTTTCAGGCTGCCATTCAGAGTTGAGATCCACTTGTCTTCATGATGGCAATCTATTAGGGTATTTTAATTCCTCAATGTCAGGATGGAGGGGAGTGAATCAATTACCAAAGATGCAGGTGGCCTAAGATATTGAGACCTCCCCAAAAGGCAAGTATTTCAAAATAGAGAAAAACAAAACTCTAAAAATCATATGGAACAGCATGAAACAAAATATGAATCATCAATTCATATATAAAAGAAAGGAAAAATCTCAAACATATAGAAGAAAATAAAACATTTGAAACTTCTAAATAAAATGTAAAACAAATCTTTAATACTCCTCTTAATTTTTGTTGTTATTTTTATTGCTGTTGGAGTATACATTCTTACATTGTTGTTACTGATTTTATAAGAATTACTGATATGGTCTCTAAGTTCCTTAAGTCATATTCTAAGTAACTTAACAACAGTCTTTATAACAACATCAGAAACAACACTGGATTCTCTTAAAAGTTTTAAAAATTTGCCTGAACGGGATGTAATCCCAATGAAATTACTTTTGACGAGTTTCCCAGTTACCAATGATTTCCTTATCATTCTATGCATTGGAGTAGGGGCTCTCCAACTTTAGTTTCTGTCAAATCACTGGGGAGGAGGGTTAAAACAGGCTTCTGGGTCCCACTCTCGGTTTCAGGTGCAGATTCAGTAGTTCTAGGGTGGAGCCCAAGAATTTGCATTTCTCAATTCTTAAGGCCACTGCTGCTGGTGTGGGGAGCCCACTTGGAGAAGTACCACATAGCCCATCTGTTGTTCTCATTTTACACATCTTCTCAGCTGCATGTGACACAGGGGACCACTCCCCAGACTTTTGAACACCACGCTTCTCTGGCTTTCCCTGAGATCTCGCCTCAATTTTAGTGTCCCTAATGTTCCTTTGGGTTCGAGCAGAGGCTTCAGCTGCTTCCCTGATACCTTAATGAGCAACCTCCTTCACTCCAAAGGCTTTTATCACTGCTGGTATCTGGTAGCCCCAGGCTGCAGCTCCAGCCTGGTAAACCAGGAGCTTCACAAGGGCCCCATTCACTGTCTTGTTCACAGTTGCACCCCAAGTGATCACAGCATACCTGGCACACAGAATGTGCTCAATAAATATTTGTTACAGCTTCCTAGTTGATACTTCTAGCTAAATGTCCCACAAGCTAACTGGTAACTGGAATTAAATATATTCGGAAAGAAAATATAAAAGAAGGATATTATATAAACTAGATTCTCCCGTTATTGCCCATGGCACTGTCTTCCATCCGTTTTGTTAGATCTAAGAAAACCTAAGGATCATTCTTGAATCCGCGCCTGTCAAATACCAAGCTGTGTTGATTTTACCTTCTAAATCTTTTTCAAGTCCATCCATTTCCCCCATTCCCATTGCTAGTGCCAAGTCTAGATCACCTGGCCTCTCAGCCGAATGGATGCCGTGGCTGCCATCCAGCCAGTCCCTCCTATAATCTCTCCACCACACAGCTGTTGTGGCTGCAAAACCATATCTCAGCCTGCCACTCCCACCACTGAAGACTGGCCACAGATTCCCCTCGGCCTCAGAACAAATCCAGCTTCAGTCTTTCAGATCGGGTCCTTACTAACTCTCCAGCTATACTGCACACTCTTCTGCCCCTGCCCTCTACTCCAGTTACCCCAAGTTAATTTTGTTCATCGAACCCTCCATGCTCTTATTTCTAAGCCGTGACTTATGACCTTCCTCCACCTGGAATACTCTTTTTTTCCCTCCTACTATATGTTTTAGCTGACTACCTTCTACTCACTTTTCAATTCCCAACTTAAAATTCACATCCTCCAAGAAGTCTTTCTTTTTCCCCTCAAACAAAACAAAACAAAACAACCCCCAAAGTTGGGGTATAGCCCGCCTTGCATTCCTATAACCCTCTGTATCTACACATCTAGTATTATCTGTTTATTTAATTATCTGCCTAATTTGCCTCTCCAGTGGGGAGGCTCACATCTATACAGTGTTGGGCCCGGGGCCTGGACTAAGTTATATCTGCTAAAGAAACAGGCCAACCGGATTTAACGGAGGGAAATTTAAAAGATATTATTTTTCTATGTTGACAGCAGTCAGAGCAGCAGTTTTGTGTGGGCAGGGCCATATTCTGTATCTTGTTCTGGATGGAGGTTATACAGAGGTATACACAGGTAAAAATTCATCAAGCTGTATACTGAAGAGCTGTGAATTTTATGTATGTAAATCAATCCTCAATAAAAAATGAATTATTTTAAAATTATAGCATGATTCGTATAGGTATATAAACATTCACATGGGCTAAAACAATTCATCTGGGATAATAACAACAGAATTCCTTAACAACCAAAGGCATCAAAGTTCCTTAAGATGCTAAATATTTCCCAAAGATCCAGAATTACAAACGTGGTGGAGTAATCCTTTAAGGCTTTGTTCTGAAAATGTTATTGTTTTAGATAGACTCCTCCTTAGTTAAATTTGAGGCCTTGAAATATCTTAGGGAAAAAAATTATTTCAAAGTCATTCTCTACAGAATCACATGTACTATTTAAAAACGTCATTTTACAACTTAGAGAGGTCCGAGTGAATAATGTAGTTATATTTCAATGTTTGAGATATTGTAAACTACAGTAATGACAACTGCTGTCCAGCTGGGTCCACATTATTGTTAATATTATCATTTTCCTTCTTGAATGTAGGACTAGGACAAAGGATGACCCATACCAGACGAGGGACTCTTTCATTGCCCAATTAAAAGGGAGTCCTGCTATCCTGACTTTGGGGGAAGAAAATTTTCCAAGCATGTCGAGATTTAGGATTGTCTAGTTGTCATTCTTCAATAAAACACAGAAGTTGAAGATTCCTTTTCTACCCAGTAGGTGCAAAGGCAGAGGTGTTTTCTGTAAGTTACTTTTCATAGGGAGAAGGTCCCTGTGCTCTCTCTGGGCTTCTAGACAGCCCCACCGCCTCTGCCGAAGCGTATGTTCCCAAGAGTCCCCAAGACCAGGTACATGCCAGCTTTGAAACACAGCAATTAAAACATTCTTCAGGTTGGTTGAAAAACACCCAGGGGACACTATAAACACCCAAACCAATGAGACCTAGAGCCATTAACCACCAAAAGGGCACTTATCACACTTCTGCAGAGAATCGTTGCCTCTAGCCCTCTGGTGATTTTCTACAAACATATCTGTTTTGCTTCTGCTCTTGGTATGATTTTAGTCAAAATTTCATGTTCCTTATGTCTCTATTCACTACTGGTATTTTGACATTCAAAAATCAAAGGAGAGAAAACTGTAAAACTCTTGACTATAATTTAGTGAAGACATTATTGTATCATCACCGTCATCATCATCATCATCACCATCAAGTGAGAAAAAATATATTTTTTAACTATATAGAACCCTTTCAGTGCCAGGATTGCAAAACCAAAAGTATCCCAGCCATATCCGTCTGACTGTGAGGAATGGAGCATCACTGTGCCCCTTTCTCTGATGTGAAAACTGAGGTAAATGGCAACTGAAAGATGACAGAATGTCCCACAGCGGATGTACTCATTCCTAATGTGAAGGACTCTGTTGCGTTTTCAAAGCGTTACCCGTAAAAAAAAAAGAAATAATCTGATAAAGTTGGCGTGACCCTGGGAAAAAGAGAGAGGAAGGGGGGGGGGGCGGAACGGGTGACGGTCAGTGATGGTGATGGTGATGGTGACGGTGGTGATGATGGTGACGCCGGCCGGTTCCTCTCCGGTTTCTCCATCACCGCCTGTCCTCTCTGCCTCCTCGGTCCCCGCGTGGCCTCTACCCGGAGAAACACAGCGGACAGGATTTGTACCCAACGCGCACGTCCGCGGGCGCAAGGCTGTGGCGCCCCGTGAGCGGGCACCCCTGCCCGAGCCCTGCAGCCCAGCAGCCCAGCGCTACCCGCTCCGCTCCGCCGCCCGCGCCCACTCGGCGACCGCCCCTCTCCGCGGTGGCACCTTCGCGCTCCCCGCGCCGGCACCGCCTAGTCCCTGCGCCCCCCACCACCCCGCCCCGAGCCGCCCGCGGCGGGACGACTTGGGGCCCAGCATCCCCCGTAGGGAGCGCCCCGACCCTCCTCCCGCTACCCGCCGAGCCCCCAGCGGTCCGGCCGCTGGTCACTTACGCCTGCGCTGGGCCCCGCCGCCCCGCGGCCCCGAGACAAAGGCTACACGGCCGCTGCGCCGCCGGCTGCTCCAGGAGCCGCGGCTTCCAGGGACCCAGAGGAGGATGGGGGGCGGGGGTGGGGAGATGGAGAGGAGAGAGAGGAGGGGGAGGGGACCGGGAGTGGGGCCGCTGCGGCGCAGGCCACCCGGCTGCCGCGGCCCAGACCCAAGTCACCACCCCCGGCCCGCCAGCCTCCAGGGCTCTGTCCTCCCGCGTCCTCAGCCCGAAAACCTTCCCCGAGGCACCTGGGTACCTCCCCTCGCGGGGCGGGGGTGAGGGGAGCGGGGTGAGAGGAAGAGGAAGGGAAGGAGGAAGGGAGACGCGTGTGTGTTCCTTTCTTCTTCCTAACCGCGATCCTCTCCATCCACCCCCGCGTCCCCGAGCAATCTCAGGAAAACGCCAGACTCTGCCTCACCTGGACAACTCTGGAGGCACTCCCACCTACTTCCTTTCCATCGGGCTCGCCTCTCTTCCTGACGGTCCGACTGTTTTAAGAAGAGCAGAACTGCCCCTGAGAAGGTTAAGTGCCCAGGCGCTGGGCTAGTGAGGGGAAGCAGGGAGGGAAATGCTGGGTGGGAGCTCTTGGAAAGAGGTCCACATCTCCTTTGTTTCCTTCCTACCAGGGCGGGTCAAGGTTGAGGTTGGGAATGAGCCCTGCTACCCTGCAAGGCCCGTGCGGAGCCCAACAGGCTGCCTTTCCTGGGAGAAGTAACGCTTCTGCTTGGTTCAGTCGTTTGCATCTTGTTACGAACAGACGCTCTGATTTGTTTTTATTTTTAAAACATTTTTATTATGGAATTTTTAAAAATCAAAAGTAGAGAGAATAGCATAGTGAACCCGCAAGTACTTAGCTGCAGCTTAATTGCCAACACCTTTCTTTCTTTCTTCTTTTTGTTATTAAACTTATTAAAGAAACATTGATTAATGACATTACATAAATTTCAGGGGTACAACATTATAACTTGAAATCTGTGTGCGCTATTGCGTGCTCACCACCCTAAGTGCAATCTCCCTTGGTCACCATATATTTGACCCTCTTTACTCACTTTGTCCTCCCCCACCCTTTCCCCTCTGGTAACCAACATTCTGTTGTCTGTTTCTATGAGTTTGTTTGTTTTGTTAGTTCCTTTGTTACTTTTTTGTTTTATATTCTACATAGGAGTGAAATCATATGATCTGTGTCTGTTTCCATCTGTCTTGTTTCATTTAATATAATACCCTCAAGATCCATCTATGTTGCCACAAATGGCAATATTTCACCTTTTTATAGTTGTGTAGTATTCCACATCTTCTTTATCCATTCATCTGCCGATGGACATTTGGGTTGTTTCCATGTCTTAGCTATTGTAAATAATACTGCAATGAACAGAAGGGTGCATATACCTTTACGAATAAGTGTTTTCTTGTTTTTCAGGTAAATGCCCAGAAGAGGAATTGGTGGGTCATATTCTAAATGTTTAAAGGAAACTGCATACTGTTTTCCATAGTGGCTGCACTCCATTCTTCTTTCTACTCTCTCTTCCTTTCTATCAGAGAAGCTAACTTTTAGAAAACATAACTACAATAATATTATTTCACCTTATAAAATCACGAATAATTCCTTAATGTCAGCTGACTATGATTTATGAACAGCTTGATGGCTATTCCTTGAGCAGTTATTATTGGCCAGGGGTGTGCTTAGTGTTTTAACCCATGCTGTTTACCTTTGTCGAGGGCCTTACTTTTGTCTACAGCTGGTGGTAGACAGAGTTGTGCCAAATTGTTGCTGGCTTGCAGTAGCTGATGGAGCATGAATTAGAGAACATGATCCATCAAGAGCCAGACATGCCTCACTGCGTCCCAGACCTCTTCAAAATTTTGATTGATGCCTATCCTTCCAGAAAAAAAATGCATACACGGAATTTGGATTTAAATTCCAAGGGTTCCGGTCTAATTCTCACAGGCTGTTTGAACCCAAGTACAGTTCACCAACTACAGGGCTGGGCTGAGGTTTCCCTTGCAGTCCCGTGGAGTCCCCATGGGTGAGCTCCAGAGGATTCTGCTGGGTCCAGGCCCCAACACGAGAGCTTCTGGCTTTCCCTCTTGTTTGCTAGGAGTTCTGAGGCCTGAGCACAGCAAGAGAACCAAGCTAGAGGGCAGGCCTGCTTTTCCTAGGAGGAAGCTCTTTATTGAAGACATGTGCAAGCACAAGCTGGAGGTGGTTTCTCCTCTGTACCCCAGAAGAGCATCTTTTCTCACAATTCTCTCTTTTCCTTTCCTATCTCACAATATGGATTTTATTGATTTTTTTTTTTTTTAACCAAGCGATGCACTCTACCTATATCAATCAGGGATGATGTAGGTGAATAAAATCAAGAGTAAAGCTTTTGTAGAATGAGACGAATACATGAAATAGAGTGCCTCATGCTACTGTGGGGGGAACTGCCAAACTGTAGGCTTCCTCACAGGATGTGGAATATTCTGCGATACTCTGACTTCATGGATTTTCTTGTGAATACATTTACCAAAGATCCCCGGGTTTAAGATGAAGCAAAACGAAGAACATTATTAGCAACCATTTGTTCTCTGTAGCCAACCTAACACTCTGTGCCAGCTCTAAGAAATAACTCTATAAAATATTAACATGACAAAGAACTTTAGTCATGATAAAGATATAGAGTTTAGATTAGCTAAATGGAAGAACATACAAATGTGGAAGGACAGCTCGCGGTGATGAATGGATTCCACGGCTATAAAGATCAACTTACAGAAGATTAATAGAATGGGAGATGTATAATATCTGGGCTTCCAGCTGTTGAATGATGCTGACCTTACTGACTTTGGAGATAAGCTGAGATAAAAGACATTCAGTCCAAATGAGAGAAAATACTTTAAAATAATCCTAATGCTAGCAACTAAATTAAGGCAGTAAATATATCTGTGGTTCCAGCCCATTTACTGCTATAGAGACTACAGATCATTATAATGAGCAGAAGATTATTAACCACAAAGTGCCCTATGCATCACAAGGAATGTGAGCTACTTACTCCTCCAATCAAGGAAAATCCAGTTGTCCTGACAAGATAAGGAAGCTTTCACACACTAGTTGGAAACCAAGAAAATTGAGAAAGTCATATGGAGTGATTTTAAAACATCAAGAGGTGGGGTCTATGTTCCGTTCCCTTGAACTGGGATGGGTTTAGGACTGCTTCAGCCAACAGACAATGGCAAAAGGGTCATGTCCGGTCTCCTGGGGCTTGATCATACAAGGCATGCAGCTTCCATCTGGCTCCTTTGGAACACTTAACCTCCAGTGCTTTCTCTTGGGATATGCCCACTGAAACCCAGCCACCCACCTGAGAGAGACTCAGGCCACATGGACAGGACATGGAGAGGTGCTCAGGTCACAGTCCCAGCTTTCAAGGCTTCTCAGCCCTGGTACCACATGATTCCAGCGTCCGGTCTTTGAGTTACCTCCAGCTGTTTGTCTTTCCTGCTGAGACTTCAGATATCGTGAAGAAGAAACTTGTCATCCCCCATTGCCCTGTCCAAATTCCTGACCCCCAAAATCTGTGAGCATAATAAAATAGTTGTTTAGTGCCACAAAGTTGAGTAGCCATAGATAACAGGAATATCAAACAATAGACAAAAATAGGCCAGATATGGTGAGACAGAATTTGCCTTTAAAAGTTTAGTCTTAGGAGAGATCAGTGGGGCATAAACTGAACAGGAGCGGTAGGCTCACTGAATTCTAGGCTGTACTCTGCTTGTCCTAGTTGCATGGCCCTGGGGAAGTTATTGTCTCTGTGGCCAGCACCTTCATCTATAAAATAAAGAAGAATAACAGTACCTGCTTCGCCAGCAGGTTGCGAATTGTAAATACATGTGAAGCACTTAGAGCATGATGAGCACGCCATAATCGCACAATGTGATCATGCGCTGGGGGCACAACACAGGAGAAAAGTCTCATGGACTTGTTTCAAGAAAAGTAGATGTGTGTAATGGATTTGATTAATAGGTTTTACAGTTTTATAATGAGTTCACAACAGCTTTCTTTAAATCTGAGCCTTATAATCTTTCTTGAGCTGTAACCCACAGTAAGAAACACATTTCCTCTTAAGACCTAGCGAGACTACAGATCATCACAACATCTACCTCTATAAAAACCTCTATTAAAGTTTCATTGAATAATATTCACCCATACAACATGAAATGCACTCTGAAATTTTCTGTTCTGTTCTAATTATTTTTATAAAATCCACTAAATTGATCTCATAACCTGCTAAATGGGTCAAATCTACAATTTGAAAAACAGTACCTTAAATGATGGTTTTTATATGATTTCTTCATCCTCAACTTCTTGCTGCTTTTTCCTTTGTTCATTTAATTCACTCTCCACTTTCTAGAAGTCACATGCCTCCAGGAGCCTGGCCTATTGCCTCCCATCTTGACGGGCAGTTCTGAGTTCTAGTGGAATCTCTGGTCTGTCTGGTATGACGGTGCTGGACCTCATGAAGTGTGTGTCGCTGGCTGCTTTTTCAGTGCCCTCCTACTGTCCCTGCAAGTCCTAGCACTGTGCCAGCATGTAGCAGGTGTCAGGCAAGGGTTCTGAATTGATATTAAAATGGGGTACTAACTCTGTTTTTCTGCTCATGTTTTCTGTGTGCTAAGCACTTAGTCATTTCACAGATGATCTATAAT
Organism: Rousettus aegyptiacus; assembly: GCF_014176215.1. Lineage (NCBI taxonomy): Eukaryota > Metazoa > Chordata > Mammalia > Chiroptera > Pteropodidae > Rousettus > Rousettus aegyptiacus. The sequence goes on along the minus strand of NW_023416310.1, from coordinate 62,849,922 downwards.
TTGATGTTGTTATTGATAATGACGCCATATGAGTGTCGGGGAGAAGAGATTTGGCTAGCATCGGCTTTTGGGTATCCTAAACAAACACGCACACAGCTCTAAATCCTCACCTGGTCATAATGCCTATCTTCCTTGAAAGCTGTTTTCACTCTAACCACAGAGCATTTAAAATCGGACCCAGAAAGTGCTTCACAATTAAAATTTTACACTGCCTGTTGCTGCATGCCAGCTTTGCTACTGCTTTTGTCACTGCCCATTTTAAATAATGGCGCTGGTATGCGTTTTGTTACTGGAGCCTTAATCCAGCACTCTGTCCACTCACATGAAACAAGCCATGCATCTGCCAAGGTGACTCAGTGGATAATTTCCTCGTGTGCTTTTTGAAATTTTTATTTTGCTAAACCTGATGCTAGGCAATAAAATGAGCAAATGAAAATTTCAGGTAAATGTAAATTAGAGCTACTGATCCTTCAGGGATATCTACATTCGGCTCACAGCACAAAACATTTTTGTCCACTCTTGGCCTGCTCTATTAATGAGAGATTGCATCTACACAGGAGTGCCCCGCCTTAATTCTGTTTTATCTACAGATAAAGAGAATTGCCTTTTTTTGAAGAGGAGTAGAAAGGTGGGCCTTGGTGTCACACAGACTAAAGTGCCGAATTGCAGCTCTACCATTCATTAGCTGAGCAACCGGAAGCCAGTTGCTTTAGCTCTTTGAGCCTCAATTATTTCATTCATAAAATGGGGATAATAATGTGCCCCTCAGAGTAATGGTCTTAGAGAAAATTTCATGTAACACAAAGTGGTCAGAAGCCATTCCTTGTTCAGGTAAGTGATGTGCGTCTTGTCCCATGGCATTCCAGCTTCCTGACCAAAACCGAAGAGGCCAAGAACTGATGGCTGAGCCAAAAGCAGCTCGCTCTGGGCTGGCCAGTGATCAAGCCACAGCCTGACTAAAAAACCGCCAGAGAATGATAAACATGCCCAAGCAATTAATTTTTAAAAATAGCTTTATTCAAAAAAGTAATTACTGAAAAAGTCCAGAAAATAGGTGTGGAAGACAGAATAACAGCAACTAAATATGCCTATGTCCTCATCCCTGTGATCTGTTAATATGTTCTATCGCAGTGGCAAAGGGGCTTTGCAGATGTGATTCAAGTAGGAATCTCGAGGTGGGGAGATTATGCTGCATTAGCTGGATAATCACCAGGGTCCTTATAAGAGAGAGGAAGGAGGAACAGCGTCAAAGAAAGGAATGTGGTGCTGACCTGCCTTCCTTCCTTTTATAAGGTGGGTGTGATATGGGGCCATGATTCAAGGAGTACAGGTAGCCTTCAGAAACTATAAAAGGCAAAAGAATGATTTTCCCTGTGAGCCCCTAGAAGGAACACAGCCTTGCCAATACCTCAACTTTAGCCTCTGAAACCAATTTTTAGATTTTTGATCATCCGAACTGTAAGCTAATAAACTTGTATTGTTTTAATCCATGAAGTTTGTGGTAATTTGTTGCAACAGCAAAAAAAAAAAAAAAAAAAAAAAAAAAAAAAAAAAAAAAAAATTAACCTCTGAATGGAGTAAGGGATTTCATGGGGATAAAATACATAAGGTCGGGCGGGCTTATGGAATGTTGGCGGTGTTCTAGCTCTTGATTCGGGCAATAGTAACATGGGTTAAATTTATAACCACCTGTTCAATGTTACATGCATGTTATGCACACTTTTTTTCATGTAAGTTATACTTCACAATTTAAACAAGAGTTTCAATGACTTTTTTTCTTTGGAGAAATCTAGAAGGTCTCTGGAAATAGAGGAAACCCTCAAATTGGGTAATTGAGATGAGTTTAAAGGAACGGGTGTTTACAGAGGTGTGAACGCAGGTTAGAGAAAGAAATAGAGGGCAGTGCAGTGTCCTGAGACTAACACTAGAGGGAAGTCATTACCACTGTCAGGGCTGGAAAAGCGAAGGGAGAGGGCGGTCACCAGAACTTGGAGAAGTAGATCTGTGGAGAGAACAGCCAGAAGGGAGTTGCCAGTGGAGTGACTGGCAGTGAGGGACGTGGGGGAATACATAGCTCGACATTCAATGTTCTGCTGGTGCTGGCCATTGGCCGATCCCATCCAGAAACCAGAGCACAAGGGACCTGGCTAATGCCCCTTAGCCGTAGAGTAGGGTGGAGAAGGACAGAGAGCAGGAGAGGAGGGCCAAAGAAAGTGTCCTTTACAAGTCTAGACCCTCTTGTCTTTTGTTCAGGAGAAAAAATTTCATGGTCTCCACAGAGGTGACACGTAAAATCTCATAAGATATCAGCATGAGTGATGTAAGTTCCACCACATGCTCGCATGAAACCTGAAATGTTAGCCCTAACAGTGCTCTTCATATACTGTAATGTAGGCTATGGGAAGGATGGCGAAAGAAAACAATTCACAGAAACATATCTGCTACTCACTCTCTTCTATAGCTGGTGATGAGGCCAAAATTGACATTATTAAGCTCATCTCTCCATCATCTCACACTGTATCCCTTTCTTCTCTTCCAGTATTTCAGCTGGAGGAGGAGGTTCTTGATTGTATGATGGTGACCCAAACTTTTATTCTTAAAAAACTAGAGGCCTTGGTGGCCTTGACTTTATTTCAGTTTCTGTGGACAAGAAGGTTGGAAAAGAAGTTCTAAGAGACTACAGCTCCCAGGAATCCCTTGGGAGAACCACATAATCCTCCCTGACCCCCCATTGCACAGCGATAATCTAGTTTTTCCCTGGCAACTAAGATCAATCACCCTGCTTAATCCATTCTGGGCCCTTTGGTTCAGCAGTCCAAGGAGACACAGGTGGCCTGGGGCCAGTCTCAACTTCTAATTTAACAGTGCAATGGCTATGTTCCCTGGTGGTATGATCCTCTCTTGGGCTCTAGGACTTCCAAACTCACCAATTCCAAGATAACAGGATGAGAAGCAAAAAGTACTCCAATAGGTTTTTGCATATAGGAGACTCAAGGACACTGTCATCTCTACCCTTTGGTTTCCAGATTCACATATCTGGCTACTTGGAGAAGGCACCAAATATCAACAATTGGTTGGAAGCATGTGCTGAACCCTGTAGGACAGCTTACAGCAATTTTCAGGGTGTTGCTTTCCATCTGCAACCATGACTGAATCTTCTTCCATTCTAGGTGGTGAGGGGGTGAGGGGGCATGAGTTCAAACTAGCACATTTCATGAACTTCCATTATCATAAAATGTTTCTCTTATTTGGAGTCAATACTGTAAGGTATATTATGTCTACAAATAAGGAGTTCTTTAAGCCCAAAGTCTGTGGATCTCGCAGAGCACTGTGGACAGAGAAAGCAAATCCATACCCAGTTTATGAGTTTATCATTTTGAAGACAGATTTCTGCTGCACAGCTCTCATTTCTGCCACGAGGGCCACTTGGTAATTGTATAGGGTGGTGGAGAAAGGGCTGGCTGACACCTACAGAACATATCATCTCGTACACTTGATAATTGAGCACCTTGCTTGTGATGGATGTCTCTTGTGAGGATTTACATAGAATTTGAATTATTCTGTGGCCATTCCAAGAGGTTAACCATATTCCTCTCATTAAGAGCTGCTCGCCATCACTTCTCCTATTTTGTTCTTTCTAAATTCCTTATCAATATATTCTGTGAGTCACTGCTCATGAATCAATGTAGATCCAGATCTCTCCTTCCACACAAGTAGACAGACTGAGGTACTATCTGCAGTTACGTCCACTAGGAAGAATGCCCTTCACCAATGACTTTCCCTGAGTATGAATACAGTGTCATCTGCCTCTAGGAGTCCAGGTCTCAATTGTTCCAATCAAGATCAGGGAACCTCTTCTATTGCAGTGTCTCCCACTCTTATCTTTAGCATACAGAGGACACTACCACAGAGTTCTTCAGTGGTGCTGGTGGCCCGTTTCTTAACACTTTGGTGGGGGTAGTGTCCTTTAGATCCTCCCAGGGGGTGTGCTTTGGCTTTCAGTAGTTTGATGCATCTCAGTGTGTGTCTTTTGAATATATGTTACTTGGAGATTAATTAAGGTTCTTAGATTTATAGATTCATGTATTTCATAAAATTTGGAAAGTTTTCAAGCATGATTTCTTCAAATATTCTTTCTACCAACTTCTCTCTCTTTTCTCTTTCTGTGCTCCCATAATGTGTATGTATGTATGCTTGATGGTGTCCCACAAATTCCTTGAGGTCTATCCACTTTTTAAAATCTTTTCTCATTTCTGTCCCTCAGACTTTATAATTTCTGTTGTCTTATCTTTAAGTTCACTAATTCTTTCTTCTGTCTATCTGGCTCTGATATTGAATCCCTCTAGTGAAATCTTAATTTCAGTTGTTAAGCTTTCAGCTCTAGAATTTGTTTGGCTTCTTTTAAAAATATATCCTTATTAATATTCTCATTTTGTTAATACATAATTTTTCTGATTTTCTTTACTTCTTTGTCCATGTTTTCTTTTAATTCTTTAAGCATTTAAGATTGCTGTTTTAAAATCTTTCTATAGGAAGTTTGATGTTTGGATTTTTTAGGAATGGTTTTGTCAATTTATCTTGTTTCTTTGAGTAGACAATATTTTCCTGATTCTTTGTATGTCTTGTGATGGTTTATTTTTTATTTTTTTAATTATTATTTTTTTTTTAGGAGAGGCAATCCTTGGTTGACTTCACAGATTACAAAGACCTTGTCAGCTTATGATCCTTTATTTTTTAGTTTTTACACCCACGACACCTGGTCTTCCTGGGTGGTCTCCTATCCAAGTACTAACCAGGCCTGACCTTGCTTAGCTTACAAGATCAGACGGGATTGGGCTTGTTCAGGGTAGTATGGCCGTAGACTTGTGATGCTTTTTTTTGTTGTTGAAAATTAGACATTTAAGTATTATAATGTGGCAACTCTGCAAACCAGATTCTTCCCACTTCTCAGAGCTTTTTTTTAAATTGAAAGCTGTAGAAGCCAATTTGTTTTGCAACTTTCCTCAACTAATTTTTAAAGGCTATATTCCTTGTTGTATGTGGTCACTAAAGTGTCTGTTCCTTAGTTTGTGTTTAGCTAGGGTTTTGACGGAAATTTTCTTGAATGCTAGTAGCAAAACAACAACAACAAAAAAACCCTGAAAACAAAACCACAACACCTCTCCCAGTCTTTGTAGATTAGTTCTGTGCTTGGACACTCCATCAGCACTTAGCTGGATTTGCACTGAGACTTGGAATCAGCCAAAGGTAGATGTTATGGTCTTCTCAGGTCTTTTCTGAGCATTAATTTTGCTCTAGGGATGTGTGTGCCTTCCTAAATTCCTCCATATACATGGTGTTTTTAAATACTCTAACTTCCAAAGAAACTCTCCAGTTTTGCTTCCAGGCCTTAAATCATCTATTATAGTTTTGAGCATCATCTTTGGCCCCAGGCATCTGCAAATTACTTCTTGGCTTAGCACTGAAAAAATTCTACCTTTCTGGTACAAACTCTGAGTAAAGTGAAACAAAAGCCAGCACCTTGCATCAGTCCTTCAGGCAGTCTTCAGATGAGTTAGAACAAACATATTTAATAACTTGCAGCTAAAGTCTTCTCTGCTCCTCTCTGATAGCAAGACCAAGATCCCATATTGGCAACATGGACTTTCATTTTCCAGACTGCCGCCTGGCCATGGGGCTAGGCAAAGACAAATAAAAACATCACAAATATTTCCTACTGTTTTAAAGTCTCTCTGTCTTAGTTCAGTGTTCATTTATATACTGCAAACATTTAACCATCTTCCAGAGTGTTGACAACGTTGGTTCTGAGAGTGCCTACTTGTTTCGTGATATTTCTATGGAGGAATGATAGCGTGAAGGTACCTACTCTGGCATTTTACTGATGTCACTTGTGTTTCACAAGGAGCTGTCATATATAGCAGAGTGCAGCAAAGAAAGCTGAGGAACCAAGCCCAGGTCATAGTTGTCAGAGAGGATGAGCTTTAAATGTGGCTAACTGTCCAACCAACGCAAGTGTGTTATTCCAAGGTCAGGACCCGAGTTAGGTCCTTGTGACATGGAATAGCGACATGAAAGTAAATGCCTGTAGGTGACTGACAAGACACATTTGAACTTCCTGAGCCTGTAGGCAAGGCCCAATTCTCCATATTAAGAACTATCACTCCCTTCTGCTAACCACGAGATAGAAGGAAATGCGGAAGATTTTCTCCAGCAAAATAACATGTTGACCTCTTAAGACCCATCCTGTTCCCATTTGGCTACAGTGACCATAATTAGGGCTGTCATAGTCTAACTCAGTCTGGATATCCTGGGCCTGATAAAGGGTGGTAGCATATATTTCCAAATGTGCTTTCAGAGCTGAACAACATATGCTAGTAGCTGGGAGAGAATATGTGAGACTGTATTCTTAGTATGTTATCTCAAGGCCAAGAAAATAAAATTAGATAGGAAAGCATTTATTGACTTAAAATACAGGTATTAGCACTCTGGCAAGGCTCCTAGGAGACAATGTAAGCTTGCTAATTGGATGGCTCCCAAAAGTGTGCAAAAGGCAGTGGCTCACACTGAGTGAGGTCGAAGTGGCAGGATTTTGCTCTGTCAAATAGTGGAGAAAGGAATTAAAAAGTTAAGGGAAACAGGTATGCTGAATGGATATTATGGATGGCTGGAAGCCCCAGTAGATGATTATGTCCCATGGGAAAACCTAGAGGATACATCATTGACCCAGGCCATAGAGGCCACATTGGTCTGAGGGGCAGCAGCCTCACTAAAAATGTGACTTGTGTCTGTTGCCTGTTGCCTTTGTCCCTGGTTACTGGGAGACAACCTCCAAATTGGGAATTTCCTGAGTGATAAGAGTGTCTTTGTTTGTCAGAGTAGAACTCTGAGTTTATGCTAATAAGATGAGTCAAGATAGAGGATAATAATACCGGGAAGACCAACCATGTAATTGGAGAGTTCAGGCTTTGAGCCACATGATATCAGCCCAACTTCTGGGGAGGAAAGACTGACTAGATTGAGTTTCATCACATGGCCAATGATTCAATCAATCATACCTGTGTGATGAAAGCTCTAGAGTCTGGAAGCTCAGGTGATCTTCTGGGTTGGTAATTGTAAATCAATGTGCCAGAACAGTGACGTGTCCTGAAGACATGGAAGCTTTATGTTTCAGACCTTCCTGGATTTCACCCTCTGCTTCTCTCCCTTTTACTAGTTTGGATTTGTATCCTTTTTCTACAATAAAACTAGAATTGTAAGTATGGCACTTTCCTGAATTCTGAGTTGTTCTAACAAATTATTGAGCATAAGAACATTGTGGCAACCCAAAATTTGCAACCAGTTTTTAAAAAATGTGAGCTGCCTGGGAACCCTTCACCCTGCAGCTAAAATATCCTCTGCTCCCTTCTGATACTAAGATTCAGGATCCCATATTGGCAATACAGGCTTTCCTTTTCAAGACTGCCACCTGGCCATAAAGAGGCTAGGACAAAGACAAAGACAATGTCTGATAAAGACATTCTTTATCAGATGTGTCTGAAGTGAGGTCAGTCTTGCGAGGGACTGTGCCCTTATCCTATGAAATTTCCCCTAACTCTAGGTAGTTAATGACAGAATTGCATTGCAGTGATTCTCCTTTGTAGGTGAAGGCTGAGAGTAGGGGAGGCTGTTACAGAACTTGGCTCCCTGATAACCTCAAGACAATAGAAGCCAGAGGGCATCAATTATTAAAAGATTGACAAAGTTGGAATGGCAGCCAAGGGGAACTGACTCACAGAGAATTACAGAGATGATTAATATAATTTGGTGTCCTTAGAAGCAAAATAGATGGACTACCAACAAGCATACCACTCAACTTGTATCAGCAGAAGAAATCAAGGATGGATGAGTAGGAGGTTGAGGGCAATAGCCCCAATAAAATGTCACATACCTTACCTAGTTTTTTGACCTGAGTCAATTTTTAATTTATTTTTAGAGCAATTTTTGTTCACAGCAATATTAAGAGGAATGTACAGAGATTTATCATGAATCTCCTGCTTCCCCTTATCAATGTCCCCCACCGGATGGCACATTTGTTATGATCACTGAGCCTACACTGACTTGTCATTATCACCCAACATCCATAGTTTGCCTTATGGTTGACTCTTGGCGCTGTACATTCTATGGGTTTGGACAAATGTAAATGGCATGTACCTATCATTGTAGAGTATTTTCATCATACAGAGTATTTTTACTGCCTTAAAAATCCTCTGTGCTCATCTATCCATCCCCCATCCTACCCCAGGCCCAAACCCTGGTGACCTCTGACTTTTTTACTGTCTCCATAGCTTTACCTTTTCCAAAATGCCATATAATTGGGATCCTATAGAATATAGGCTTTTCAGACGGTTTTTTCTCACTTAGGATATTTATTTAAGGTTCTTCCATGTCTTTTCATGGCTTGATATCTCATTTTCTTTTTAGAGCTAAATATTATTCTATTGTCTGATTGGACCATAGTTTATTCACTTACATACTGAAGAACATCCTGGTTGCTTCCAAGTTTTGGCAATTATGAATAAAGCTGCTGTAAATATCCATGTGGACATATTTTCAACATCTCTGGGTAAATTCCAGAGAGGGTGACTGCTGGATCATATGGCAAAAGCATGTTTAATTTTGTAAGAAACCTCCAATCCCTCTTCCAAAGTGGCTGTGCCAATTATCATTCCCAACAGGAATGAATGAGAGTTCCTGTTGCTCTCCAGAATTTGGTGTGGTCAGTGTTCTGGACTTTGGTCATTCTGATAGGTCTGCAGTGCTATCTCATTATTGCTTTAATTTGCATTTCCCTGATGACATATGATGTGGAGCATCTTTTCATATGCTTATTTGCCATTTGTATATCTCCTTTGGCATGATATCTGCTTAGGTCTTTGGACTATTTTAAAATCAGGTTGTTTTCTTCTTACTGAGTTTTAACAGTTCTTCGTATATGTTAGATAATAATCCTTTATCAGCTATGTCTTTTGCATGCACTTGATCCCAGTCTGTGCTGAGCCAGTTTTCAGACCTAGACCTCATTGATTGACGAGATAGCCATATTCCTGAAAAAAATGCTACAATGCCACAGCAAGTATACACAGTAATGTCCCTCCTCAAAGAGATCTACAGTTATTTACTCGGTAACTGTATACTTGGAAAAAGGAATACTTAGACATTTTGAGAACTGTTGGAAACAAGTTCTAAACAGGCACTTTGGAGAGCCCAAAGCGTTACGGCCCCGTGTTGGGATGTCATACAGAAGAAAGGCAATAAACAAAGTATTGGTCAGTGTTCATATTTCAGTGTGTCCGTTGGGTCTGCAGATCCACCCGGCAGTGCTCTCCACATTCACCAAATATATAATTGGATCAACGTAGTTGGCAGTTGATGCTACCCTCACATTAAAATGTGGTACATGAAGTATCACAGTACAGATGGTCAAGTAGAAACCTTTGAAACTGCTCACACCTCCTCCAGTCAAGATAGACAATCAGAAATAATATTGCCTGGGGTGGCTGAGGTTAGTGCTACCTCTATGTACACAAAAGGTACAGGAATGGTAATCTCTATCATATCTCCTTTCCATCACCAGTTACACTGGATAGATTCTGGAGGAAGTTTATAGATGACCACAGGATCAGTTGAGTAGTAGCCATAGCTGCAGCTACTGACCTGCTAACAGTGAGTGATACAGCCCAAGGTATATGCTAGGCAGCCATTTGTCTGACAAATTCATTCTTTTCAATCATCATTAGAGAGTATCAGAAATAGTTAGCCTTTACATGGGACAACAGTATACACATACAATTTTGCCTGAGGTTATGTTAACTCACTCTCTGTCATAATATTGTTTGAAGATATATGGACTATCTATACATTCCATATTGATGTATTACATAAATTACATTATATTGATTAGGCTAGATAAGTAAGATGTGGCTAGCACAGAATTTGAGAGAAAAAAATCTTATGAAGTTTCAAGGGCTGGCCTCATCAGTAACATTTTAAAGGGTTTGGTGAATAGGGTCATACCAGGACATCTCTTTCAAAATAAAAGACAAATTAATCCATCTTGTATCTCTTATGATGAAGAAGGAAGCACAATGCATGATAAATCTCTTCACTTTGTAAAGACAGCATATTTCATAGCATGTTCCATACTGCTTTTGCCATTATAAACATCTCCCAACTTTGTCATCAGACTCGATTACCAAACATCAAAGTGCTGGCACAGTGAGCATCGTGATAATAGAGAAGGATGATACGCATGGGCACAACAGCATGGACTCCCACTTCCCAAGCCGATCTTGCTACCATCCCCACCAAATATCTGACCTGCCAGCAGCAGAAACCAACGCTAAGCCTACAATGTGGCACCATTCCTCAAAGATTGCACTGAGCCTCTTTCTGCAAAGACCAACAGTTCATTTACATAGGAAAGACACACATTCTAGGTTTACCTTTCCGGCTCATACAGCCATAGCACAACCATTCAAGGGCTTACACACTGTTTGATTCACTGATGTGCGATCTAGTATCAAGTATGCTTTTTAAATATATATTCTGATGTTTTGACATCTGTAGCCTTGTTGACCCTGGGTAGACTCTATTTCCCAGGCCTAGATAATTCCTAGAGATAGGATATGAGTTGCATGTAAGTGCATCTTTCATATGCAAACTAATCCAACCACCTACTCTATCAACTCTTACACTGAGCCAATATTCCCTTGCACTAATCATCTCTGGGACAGGTACCAGGGAACTCAGGATAGCCCTTACACCACAGGACCCGCTGAAATTATTCAAATTAGCCAATCTTAAGCCCGCTTGCCCTGCCTCACTCATTCCTTTTCACAGAAACTACGATGAAGGCCCTTACCCACATTTCCTACTCCCCACCCAGCTTCCTGTCTCTCTGCCTCCTGACCAGCCCTAGTGCCTCTTCATGTGACCCTGCATGGTATGGTGTGCCCTCTCTTTTGGGAACTGTAACAAATTATCTTGTCAATGGCAGTCATTTCTTGATCTGTTGGCCCAGTCTCCCTGGATAAATAATAATGCCTACATTTTATTTTATTTTATTTTTAAATGCTAGTTTATTATTTTTTCATACTATATATACATAATTTTTTAACATTTTACTTTTTATTTTCCCTCTCTCTCCTCCCCCTGCCCTTCTGGTAACCACTAGTCCATTGCCCATGTCCATGAGTCTCTGTTTGTTTGTCCTGTTCATTTGTTCCATTTAGGTTTATATCCTACATATAAGTGATATCGTGATTTTCAACCTTTTCTGTTTGGCTTATTTCGCTTAGTATGATTATTTCAAGATCAATCCATGTTGTTGCAAATGGCAGTATTTCATCTTCTCTTATGGCTGAGTGATATTCCATTGTATATATGTACCACAGCTTCTTTTGCCAATCATCTATCATAGGACACTTCAGTTGCTTCCATGTCTTGACCACTGTGAAAAATGCTGCTATGAACATCGGTGTGAAAATACCTTTTTGAATATGAATTTTCAAGTCTTTGGGGTAAATACCCAGTAGAGGGATTGTTGGATCATATGGTTGGTCAATTCTTAGTTTTTTGAGGAACCTCCATGCTGCTTTCCATAGTGGCTGTACCAATTCACAGTTTCACCAGTAGTGTATGAGGGTTCCTATTTCTCCACATCCTCTTCAACATTTGTTATTACTTGTCCTGTTGATTATAATCATTCTAACAGGTGTGAGATGGTATCTGATTGTGGTTTTGATTTGCATTTCCCTAATAGCTAATGATGTTGAGCACCTTTTCATATATTTGTTGGCCATTCGTATGTCCTCTAGGGAGAAGTGTCTGTTCAGATCCTCTGCCCATTTTTTGATTGAATCATTTGGGGATTTGTTGTTGTTATTGTTATTGAGTCATATTTTGTATGTTGTATATTTTGGATATTAGGCCCCTATTGGAGATGTTGCTTGCAAATATGTTTTCCCATTCGGATGCTTGTCTCTTTACCTTGTAGACAGTTTCTTTTGCTGAGCAGAAGCTTTTTAGTTTGATGTAGTCTCATTCATTTATTTTTGCTCTCACTTCCCTTGCCCTTGAGGTCAAATTCATGCAATCTTCTTTAAGTCTAAGGTCCTTGAGTTTAGTTCCTATGTTTTCTTCTATGAATTTTGTTTCAGGTCTTATATTCAGATTCTTAATCCATTTTGAGTTAATTCTGGTGTGTAGTGATAGACAACAGTCTAGTTTCATTCTTTTTCAGGTGGCTTTCCAGTTTTCCCAGCACCACTTATTGAAAAGGCTTTCCTTTCTCCACTGTATGCTTTTGCCCATATAAATATGGGTTTATTTCTGGACTCTCAATTCTGTTCCACTGGTCTATATGTCTATTTTTCTGCAAATACTATGCTGTTTTGATTACTGTCGCTTTGTAGTATAATTTTTAGTCAGGCAGAGTGATGCCTCCAGCCTTGTTCTTTTTTCTCAGGATGGCTTTGGCAATTTGAGGTCTTTCGTGCTTCCATACAAATTTTCATTCTATTTAAAAAATAGAATGAAAAGATTTTTCATTCTATTTAAAAAAATGCCGATAGGATTTTGATGGATATTGCATTAAATCTGTATAATGCTTTAGGTAATAAGGTCATTTTAACCATGTTGATTCTTCTAATCCAAGACCATGGAATCTCTTTACATTTCTTTGTATCTTCTTTGATTTCTATTAATAAGGTCTTATAGTTTTCATTATATAGATCCTTCACATGTTTTGCTAGATTTATTCCTAGGTATTTTATTCTTTTTGTTGCAACTGCAAAATGAATTATTTTTTCCACTTTTTTTTCTGACACTTTGTTATTAGAATATAGGAACGCTATGAATTTTGGAACGTTGATTTTGTATCCAGAAACTTTATTGTATTTGCTCATCGTTTTTAGTAGTGTTCTTGTGGAGTCTTTAGGGTTTTCTATATAGAGAATCATGTCATCCTCAAATAGTGGCAGTTTGACTTCATTATGTAAATGCCTTTCATATTTTTCTCTTGTCAGATTGCACTTGCTAGGACCTCCAATGTTATATTGAATAAGAGTGGTGATAGCAGACAGCCTTGCCTTGTTCCTAATCTTAGAGGGAAGGTTTTTAGTTTTTCACCATTAAGTATAATGTTGGCTGAGGGCTTGTCATATACAGCCTTTATTATGTTAAGTTACTTTCCTTCTATACTGATTTTGTGAAGTGTTTTGATCATAAATGGGTGTTGTAGCTTGTCAAAGGCTTGTTCTGCATCTGTTGATATGATCTTATGATTCTTATTTTTAAATTTGTTTATGATGTGTATCACATTAATTGATTTGCATACGTTGAACTATCCCTGTGCCCCTGGTATGAGGCCCACTGGATCGTGGTGTATAATCTTTTAATATGTTGCTGTATTTGGTTTGCTAGTATCTTATTTAGGATTTTTGCATTTATGTTCATGAGAGATATTGGTCTGTAGTTTTCTTTTTTGGTGTTATCTTTACCAGGTTTTGGTATCAAGGTAACATTAGCCTCATAAAATGAGTTGGGAAGTATTGCCACCTCTTCGATTTTTTGTAAGAATTTGAGGAGAATAGGTATTAAATCTTCTTTGACTGTTCGGTAGAATTCACTGGTGAAGCCATCTGGTCCTGGACTTTTACTTTTTGGTAGGTTTTTGATAATTGTTTCAATTTCCATACTGCTGATCAGTCTATTTAGATTTTCCAGTTCTTAATTTAGTCTAGGAAGGTTGTATTTTTCTAAGGATTGGCCCATTTCTTCTAGGTCATTGAATTTGGTGTTATATATTTTTTCATAGTATTCTTGTATGATCTTTTGTATTTCTGCAGTGTCTGTCGTAATTTCCTCTTTCACCCCTGATTTTGTTTATCTGTGTCCTTTCTCTTTTTTATTTAGTGAGTCTAGCCAGGGATTTGTCAATTTTATTAACCTCGAAGAACCAGATCTTTGTTGCATTTATTTTTTCTATTACTTTTTTTGTTTTCAATTTCATTTATTTCTACTCTAATTTTGATGATTTCTTTCCTTCTGCTGACTTTAGGTTTCATTTGTTCTTCTTTTTCTAGTTTTTTAAGATGAAGCGTTAGGTCATTTATTTGCGTTTGTTCTCTTTGGAGGTAGGCCTGTAATGATTTGAACTCTCTTCTTATGACTTTTGCCGTGTTCCAAACGTTTTGACATGTTGTTCTATCATTATCATTTGTTTCTATGTATCTTCTGGTCTTTCTTTTTATTTCTTCTCTGACCCAGTTATTCTTTAGTAGTATGTTGTTTAATCTCCATTTATTTGTGGTTCTTTTTGCTTTATTTTTGTAGTTGATCTCTAGTTTCAAAGCATTATGATCAGAGAATATGGTTGGTATGATTTCAACCCTCTTATATTTGTTGAGGCTGTCTCTGTGTCCCAGTATGTGGTCAATCCTTGAGAATGTCCCATGTGCACTAGAGAAGTATGTATAAGCAGCTGTTTTGGGATGGAAGGTTCTGTAAATGTCAGTTATGTCCAGTTGGTCTAATGTGTCATTTAAGGATGTTATTTCCTTATTGATTTTCTGTTTAGATGATCTGTCCATATCTGACAGTGGGGTATTTAGGTCCTCTACTATAATAGTGTTTTGGTCTGTTTCTCCCTTTATTTCTGTTAGTAATTTACATATATCAGGGTTCCTTGATTGGGAGCATAAATATTAATAAGTGTTATGTCTTCTTAGTGCATGATTCTTTTTATCATTATAAAGTGTTCCTCAGTATCTTTCTTTACCTTTTTGATTTTAAAGTCTATTTCATCTGATATTAGTACTGCTACTCCTGCTTTTCTCTGAATGCCATTTGCTCGAAATATCATTTTCCACCCTTTTACTCTGAGTCTATGTTTGTCTTTGGAACTGAGATATGTCTCCTGGAGGCAGCATATGGTTGGGTTTTGTTTTTTGATTCAATCTGCAGCTCTGTGCCTTTTTATTGGTGAGTTCAGTCCATTTACATTTAGGGTGATTATTGAAATATGAGGTCTTCTTATAACCATTTTATCTTTTGCTTTCTGGTAGCTCGGAGTTTCCACTGCTTCCTTGCCCTTGTGTTTCTGTTTTCTTTATTTTGGTTGGTTTTTGTGGGTTTTATCTCTGATCCTTCTTGTTTTATGTTAAATACTTTGGTTCTAAATCTTTGGCCTGTGGTTACCACTATGAAAATGAAAAGGATAGTTGTATATATACAGTCACTCCCTTTCTTCTGCACATGCCTTATCTCCATTCCCCTTTGCGAATCTGAATCTTTGAATCACCCCTCTTTCAGTCATTGTTGTCTCATTTTGTCCCTATGTATGCTAAAAGTTTATTACTATCTTGCTATAGCAAATCTCTTCTTATTTTAAGCTTATAATGCCCTGTTCATAGTAAGGGTTGCACTCCTCTGCTTTTATCAACCTGCTAGTCGCCTTACTCCTAATTATGCTTTTTTTTTTTTTTGTCATTTTGTTTTAGGTGAGCTGACCTCTTTCAGAATTTCCTGTAGTGCAGGCCTCATAGCAGAGAATTCCCTCAATTTGTGTATGTCTGAAAAGGTCTTTATTTCTCCTTCATATCTAAAGGAGAGCTTAGCTAGATACATTATTCATAGCTGGTAGTTCTTTTCATTCAATAATTTGAATATTTGATTCCATTCCTTTTTGGCTTGTAAGGTTTGTGCTGAGATGGCTGACAATAATCTAATGGGTTTTCCTTTATAGGTTACCATCTTCTTTTCCCTGGCTTCCCTGAGAATTCTGTCTTTTTTCTTGATTTCTTGTCATTTTAATGCAATGTGTCTTGGTGAAGGCCTTTTTGGGTTGAGATAATTGTGCATTCTATTGACTTCTTGAATTCCAAGCTCCAGCTCATTTCTTAGATTTGGGGAATTCTCATCAATTATTTCTCTGAAAATGTTTTCTAGTCCCTGTTCCTTTTCTTCACCTTCAATAATGCCCAATATCCTTATGTTTCCTCTAATGGTATCAGCTAATTCTTGTTTCTCTCTTTCATTAATTTTCATTCTTCAGTTTCTCTTTTCTTTCTGATTTATTTCTAGATTTCTGTCTTTGATATCACTGATCCTTTCCTCCATTTGTCGACTCAATTTTCCAAGTTTGCTATTTCATTTTTCAACTCTTGAAGTGTGTTCTTCATCACCAGAAAGGCTATTCAGCTCTTTTTGAAGGTTTCAGTCTCCTTGCTAAGAACTCACTCTGCTCATCTAGTTGTTTTTTCACTTCTTGAAATTGTTGATATGATTCATTTCAGATGTCACTGAGTTTTTTCAGAAGTACCATCCTTAATTCTCTGTCATTTAAGTTGCATATTTCTATGTCTGTAAGCTTATTTTCTGGAGATTTTTCTCTTTCTTTCTGAGCTGCCTTGTCACCTTGGTTGTTCGTGGCGTTTAATGGACTATTTCTCTGCCTGGGCATTAATGGAAGTGTGTTCTGCTTTTTTGTTTTTGTTTTTGTTTTTCCCCCAGAAAAAAAAAATTTATTATATAATGGTCTCTAGACCTTTGCAAAGAAGATGTTTTTCTTTTGGTTTCCAGTAGGTGGCATCTAAGCCTCTTGGATCTCCGCTTTATATAAAGTGTTAATAATGTCTTTTTTTCCCCCTTATAGACGTTTAATTTTGCTCGCTACCCTCAATCTTAATTCCTGTCAGTGTTAGTGACAGTTCCGGTATAATTTGCTCACATTCCCCTGGGGCTCCACAACGTTCAGTCTCGGAGGGTGTAGAGGGAGGGGCCCTCTGTGTTAGGAGTTATAGGCTGCTGCTCAGCCTCAGTTTTGCAACTGTGGCTGGTAAAATCAACTGTTGTTTTTCTGCCATCCCCGCTTTTTTGTTGTTTCTGTTTCTCTGCCTTCTGCCCTGATGATTAGGCACTGCCGCTGGCTGCGTGGAGCTCACAGTGGTCCCAGGCAGGGCTGTTCAGGGAACTCTCTGCCCCTTCTCCCCTTCTCCTCCTCCTGCAGGGAGCTCCAGCTGCAAGAGGCAGCTTCTTTGTTTCTTCCAGTCCACCACCTGATACCGGGGGTTCTGTCCTGTGGTATCTCTTATGCGCAAATCCCATGCTGAGGCATGCTGGTGTACAGTTTGTGTGCTTTTTGTTTAGTTTTAGGTGTTCAACTTATTATTGTTTCAAGGGGAGAGATCTGGGAACATCTTTCATGCAGCCATGGTTCAATAAAGGCTACATTTTAAACCAGATCCCACACGGCATCAGACTAGGGGAACTAATTTACAGCAAAGGAGATGTGGAGTGAGTTCATGACCATGCAGTCCACCAGTTATACCGCTCAGAAACTGGCAGCCTACTGAAGAACTAGTCAAAGCACCAGCTCAAAGACAATATTCTGTGAGGGTAAAGTGCCATTCTCTGATATGCAATATGTGCATTAAAGACCTTATATGGTGCAGCGTTTTCAATGGAAAGAATACATTGGTCCAAGAACCAAGTGGAAAAGGGAGAAATGGTCTCACCATCCTTCCAATAACTTGTGGAGGGACTTTGTGCTTCTTTTCCTTACAACTCTGGGCTCAGCATGATTACAGATCCTGCTCCCCAAGTAGGGAACACTTTCAACAGAGGACACAGCAAAGTTTCCATTGAAGTGTAAGTTGTGTCTGCTGCTTTGAGTTCCTTGTTTCCAAGGACCACAAGAAAAGATAAGTTACCAACTTATCAAGAGTAATTAATCCTGATCATTAGGAGGTTGTAGGGTGGCTCTTACACAATGAAGACAGGGAAGAATGTGCAAGGAATCCGGATGCTCCACCTAGTCCACCTGGTCTACCTGGGCTCCTCTTGGTACTCCTTTGTCCAACCGTGACTGTAAATGGACAGGTACAGCCACCCTGGCCTGAGGAAGGCAGCCAGGGGCCACAGAGGCCAGCAGAGGTGGTAGCTGAGGGTGAAATAAACCTAAGTGCTATGATCTGAATGTTTGTGTCCTTCGAATTCATATGTTAAGCCCTAATCCATGATGTGATAGCACTTGGAGATGGAGCTTCTGGGAGGTAATTAGTTCATGAGGGTGGAGCCCTCATCATGGGATTAGCGCCCTTATAGGAAGAGACAGGAGAGAGCTTGTTTTCTCCCTGTCCCCATCTCTGTCTCTATCTTTCTCCCTCTGCCATGTGAGAATACAGTGCGAAGCAGCTGTCTATAAACCAGGAAGCAGGTGCTCATCAAACACTGGATCCGCTAGTGCCTGGATCTTGGACTTCTTACCCTCCGGCACTGTGAGCAATAAATATTATTGTTGAAGTCACATAGCCTATGGTATTTTTTGTATAACAGTCCAAGCTAAGACAAAAAGATAATAAAGAAGGGGGATTATGTTGGTATTAGTTGTGACTCTGCGACCAAATGCGACAGTGCAGTTTTTCTCATAACTTCCTTGTTCCTCTCTGGGATGGAGGTTCACTGGAAACTTGGAGGAACTGCTCCCTGAACACTTATGGAGAGCATGGATCTGAGCAGGGTGAGGGGGGACTGTGACAGATGTGGAGGTGTACCACTTGCTTTATGGCAGCACCCGTGCCCAGTGTGGGGAATATGAGAAGCAACAGCTTCTGCTCGTCAACTCCTTCAGGGTCCACCCCAACTGCAGAGAGGCCACCTTGCCTCAGGTCACACCCACAGCAGAGCAGCCCTCATCTGGTGACTGAACGAGGTAGAGTATGAAGGCACGGTTTTTTTGTGGATGTGGTTCTGGTGAATTGTTCCTGCTTCAGAGTTCCCTGCCAGGTTAGCTTAGGCTTTGTGGGGCTTACATTGCAGTTCACTTTCTCCTCCCCTTCACAGGTATTTGTCTCCGCATTAGTCAGCTTAGGCTGCCATAACAACGTACCACAGACTGGGGAGCTTAAACCACTGAAATGTATATTCTCAGTCTTGGAGTGTGGAAGTTCAAGATTAAGATGTTGGCAGAGCTGTTTTTTCCTGAGGCCTCTCTTCTTCGTTTATAGATGGCCTTCTTCTTCCTTTGTCTTCATATCATCTTCCCTCTGAGTGTGCCCATGTCCTAATTTCCTTTTCTTATGAGGACACCAGTCATGTTGGATTCAGACGCACTCTAGTGACCTCATTTTAATTTAATCACCTCTTTAAGCTCCTATCTCCAAATGCAGCCATTCTGAGGTACTAGGATTTAGGGCTTCAACACATGAATTTGGGAGGATAGAATTCAGGCCATAAAATGTATAATGAACATCTTGTACCCCAAGTTCTATCCCAGCATCTGCTTCTAGAAAATCCAATCTGCTACATTAACCCAACACATTAAGCTCTGATTCCCCACGTGAATAGGCTTAGCCTGATGGAGCCTTATAGCTCTTTCCTTTCAGCTTACTCCTTTTATGATATAGCCAGCTGTGCTCCTGCCCCTGCCTCTTCCTTCTTTCAGTGCAAATGCTACCAGCTTCTGGAGCAAACAACCATGGGTGAAGCCTTACTATCTAAATCTTAATATCTTAATGCTGCTTTAATTTATCTCTTTTCCATTCCACCACCACTGCCTTATTTAAATCCATTGCCATCCTTTGCCTGGTGTCTTATAACAGCATCCTAAATAGCTTCGCTATCTCCCGTCTTGTCCATGTTTAATTCATTTCCACACTGCAGCCTGAGGAGTCTTTCTGAAGAATTCTGCAGATATAATATTTATGTGCTATTAAACTACTGTGTTTTTCTTTCCATTGAATCTGTGGCAATCAGAGCTTGAGAGGGAAGCTGAAAAAATAATTGGAAAGGGGCTATCTGCTTAAGTTTGCATGACAAATAAGAGATCTTAAATCTATGGCAGGAATGTATTCTTATAAAACTAGCTGAAGTGAGAAAGTAAGAAAAGTGTTGTTTTCTGTTTCCTTCTATGTTTCAGAAGGATTCCACTGCACATCAAGAGCCAAGCTGAGAGTCCTGAGCACAGAGTTTGCTGAGAACAGAGTAGCAGCAGTGCAAGTGCTGACACAGGAGATTTCCCTGTTGCAGGACCAAGGGGAGCCTTTCTGGAGTCGGGAGAGGAAACTGCAGGAGGGAGCACAGAGCAGGAGTTCAGATGTAAGGATTCTAGTTAAGCCTGGAGTTAGTCCCACCCACCCTGACCCCCACCTCCACTGGAAACTTCTAGACAGCTCTGGAGAAAATCACAGGGCAGGGAGGGTTTCTTCTGCATCCCTGGGCACAGTTCTGTGAACAGTAGAACTCTTCCTGGAAGGGACTGGCTCCAGGTTCTCATTCATGGCACATGGCAGGAAAAAGAAGGCAGAGAGAACTGAGGACTGGAGGGCTCCAGGGTAAAGGTAACGTCTCCAGGTGTGAGGACCTCATGAAGGAGGCTGAGACAGGCAATGAACCTGGGGAACTGCTGCTGGCTTCATCTCCAGAATGCAGACCTGAGAACCTTGTGTGATGTCCAGCAGCCTGGGTCACCCAGGGACCACTAGAGTGAGAGACTAATAAGACTCAGCGGGAGGTAGGTGAACCCGAGGCCTTTCTTCCAACTGTGGGGAGGGACTCAATGCTCCTCCCAGTGCCCAGAACCCAGAATCTTGGGAAGAAGATGGTAAGGGAAATGCCCCCAGGAGAGAGAAGGTGCTGAAAGGGCACTTTCAACTTGGGCATGTGTTTCCTGCCTCCTTCCGTCCCCCATTGTCAGCTCTTCAGTGGGAAGTGAGAGGTCAGTTACAGAAAAAGCTTTCTTTCTCTCCCTCTGTCTTTCGTTTCTCTCTCCCTTCCTTCTCCCTTCTCTCCCTCTCTTTCCCCCTCTCTCTTTCTCCTTCTCCCTCTCTCTCCTCCTCCTTTTCCTTCCTTGTTTTCCCTTTCCCCTTCAAACTCTAATCTTCATGTGTAAAATTTGACCCCTCTCTGGTACACAAATGATCATGTACCTTTCCTGGCAACATCCTCCAGTTCTTTCTCAGAGGTAAAGCCCAGCACATACCTTTGATACAAAGGAAGTGGGAACGTGACTATTGGCTTTGCAGTTTCTAGAACAGGAGGCATGCAAGGGAGAAGAGAAGGAGTGTGGTGAATGTCTGCCAGAGAGATACTAGTCAACCAGGCAGGGCGAGGGGCATAACACGACTACACTGCCAGAAGGAAGACCCAGGGATGCCCACTCAGGGCAAGCTGCTTCAAACAGTTCGACTGTTGGCTCCTATTTTACCTGATTTGCCCATTATGAGAGCAGGTTATAAATAAAATAACTGTGGCGGATAGTCTCTAGGGTATTCCTCAGTGATCCCCACCTCCTGGTGTACAATCTACTTCCCCATGCCAACAACTGAAACTCAAGGTTGGCCAGGAAGGAAAGACTAGGAAAGCAATTCTTTGCACCCGTGGAAAGCAATCTTCTCTGTGGAGAAGCGCTCTTCCCAGGTACTAGCAGCTCAGATTATACTTGCTTTAAGGCAGTGAGTGGTATTTGGGGTGCACAGAGCACCCAGGATATACTCGCTTCAGAGAGGAGGATGAGAAGTTGGTGGGTTAGAGGGAGTCTTCATTGGTCTTGTGTCAGGAGTCATATTACCTTTCCCCGGGGGGCTAGATGTTGGCTAAAGATGGTCTTAGGTCCCAGGAGAACATCCATACTTTTTCCAGTTAGACACTTACCCTGTGACTCATTTGTTTTGTCTGAGTTGAACCCCCAGACTATTAAACATAAGCATTCTAATATAGCTTCACTATTTCCTGTCTTGTCTGTTTGTACTTGTAAGTACAGCCCATATTTGAAAGTCAAATACAAAAGGTTTCTAAATTTGTATCATTTGGTGTTATCCAGGCTTCTGCTTTCATCCACCAAGAAGAATAAAGAAGAGTGGTTTGAGACCAAAATAATTTCAGGGCTAAGCAGTATAAATGATAAAATGAAAAAAAAAAATCCTCTGAAGACGAAAGGTTTTCACCTAAGATGGTGCTGGGAGAGAAGGAATGTGCTTGTTATTTTCAATTTTTATCATCCAGCCTTTTGTTATCGAGGTAATGATACGGAGTACAGAACATGACAAGGATGGGGGGGGGGGGCGTTGTGGGGAGGAAGCAAAAAAAAATGGACAATGACGTTCATCAATTAGCCACAGGCAGGCCCTGCTGGGGCCCCTGGCATGAACCTGAATGCGTTAGACGCTAATCAGTTCCCTTCGTGGTCCTAATCAAATTCCTTTTCTATGAAAATTGAATTGCTTTTGATAACTTAATTAATATTTTCAGAGGGAGCTTGAGAAAGCAACTCACTTAAGACCCTAAGTTAGCTGGATGTTAATTGAAATGAAGGAGATTCCATTTCCTCTTTCTGTTTTTTTTTTTTTTAAGTAGACATTTTATAGCTAAAGGAATTTTTGACACCTTCTGAAACAAGGAGAGAGAAATTATTATAGAGCAATTTCTCTTCTGACAACCTGATATTTCTCATCTTGGATTATCTAAGAAAACCTATCTGTATTTTATTTAAAAAATGGTTTGCTCATAACACTTATGTAAGAATTAGTTCCATTTTTAATTACATGTATGTTTCTTCTTGTCAAATTTAATAAGTCCTTTAATTGGAGAAATGGAATCCAGGGATTGAAATAGTATTTTTAAATGTGCTACTTGGATTTTTACTACTTCTCTGAACACAGAAGATATGTTTTTTATCAGGAAATATAACATCCATACAGACATATGCAGTTTAATAGGTAATTTGAAACTGAACAGTAAATATAATCACTACCTGCATCAAGAAATAGAACATTATTGGCTCCTCGAAGCCCACCCTGGCTGGTTCCCTTGCCACAACACCCGACTTCATCAACAATTATTTCCTTGTGAGGGGGTTCAGAACAGGCCTCCCCAAGATGTGTCACTCTGGCATGTGGATTATTTTGAGCCAATGGCAATTGAGATCCTCCAGGCTCAGAAGAAACTTCTACAGCTCCCTTAAATAAATTAAAGGCCTTGCTCATAATGAGTCATGATCAGAAATCACTTTTTATGACCTATCTGCAGGGCAGGGCAAACATCTAACTACTAAACATCTGCTCTTCTTATGATCCCAGGAATGACCGCTCCCTCCTCTGAAGCCCCAAGGTGCCTTACCTCAACCTTAGCTCAGAATGCCATATGTCCCTCATTTTCCCTTTCTGTCTTTGAACCTCTCATGTCGGTGGGGTTCCCATACATATGTATGTAATTAAATGTGGTCATTTTCTCTTGTTAACCGGTCTCATGTAGATTTAATTGTTAGACCAGCAGGAAGAACTCTGAAGGGCAGAGTTGCTTTTCTCTATGAGTTTACTTCTTATGTATGAATCTTTGAATAAAGACAATTCCCCCACCTCTCTCCTTGTTCTGTAATGTCAGTGGACCTCACAGTTTTGTTCCATACTTTCTTTTTTGCTCAATGTACTCTTATGGTTCAAGTACCGTCATGTATTTGAAGGTAGATATTATTCATTCTCATGGCTTCAAACACCACCTGTGTGCCCCGAACCCATGTATCTGGCTCTAACTTTTCTTCTGGGCCCCAGATACTTTTCCTCTCTACTCATCCAATACCTGCATAGGGATGGTTCAGTGAGTGACCTCCACAGAAACAATGGGACCCACCTTGGACTCCCCTCTTTCTCTCTTTCCCAATCCAACCTCCAATCAAATTACCATTGTCAGAGGAGTCTACATTTTAAATCATCTCTCCAATTCGTTCATAGTTACTACTCTAGTCTGTGCCATTTCCTCTAGGATATGTGTGACACTGTAACATATAATGTATATATTTGGTCTTTGTCCCCATTTTTGGTTTAGAGGTCCTAAAATCTTGGGATTTCTCAGTGATCAGAGTCGTACAGGTGTCTTTTGTTAGTCATAAGGGGCCCTTTAGAACATACTTGAGTTATGTTAATGAGATGACTTAGGTTAGGGCTGGTCACCAGAAAGACCAAGTGATTTGAGGACTAGAAACTGTAGCCTCACCCAGTCTGGGGGTTCAACTCAGACAAAACAAATGGGAGGGGGCAGGAGGTGGAGGGGCTGCAGATTAAGCTTTATAAAAACTCTTAAACAGTGAGATTTATTGAGCCTTTGGGTTGGTAAATGCATTCACATGCCTGAAGGTGGCATACCCCAATTCCATGGGGACAGAAGCTCTTATGATTGGGGCCATTCCAGACCTCAACCTATGTACCCCTTCATCTGGCTGTTCATCTGTGTCCTTTATAATGAATTGGTGAATGTAAGTAAATGTTTTCCTAAGCTTTGTGAGCCATCTTAGCAAATTATGTAACCAGAGGAGAGGGTCTTGGGAACTCTGATTTTAACCAGTCATTTGGAAGTACAGGTGATAACCTGGACTTACTGTTAGTATCTGAAGTGAGGGCAGTCTGTGGGACTGAGCTCTTTACCTTTTGGATCCGATGCTAACTCCAGCTAGACAGTGTCAGAATTGAGTTAAATTTGTGGACACCCCTCTGTCTGCTGAGAACTGGAGAATTGCTTAGTGGTGTTAGACAACACTCTAGAATGTTAAATCTTCTGAAAGGCTACTAATCACAATACTTATTATTATTTGAAATTACTGCATTACTTTATGAGCTCTTTTAATGATTATTTATCTCCACTACTAAAATATAAGCTTCACGGGAGAGAGATTTTGCCTGGTTTATTGACATAAACTAAGCACCAAAAACACTGCCTGTCATGGAGGAAGGAAAAGAGGAAAGGAGGGGGGAAGAAGCACAGAATGATGTGTGAATTAGTTTCTCAAGGAAAAAGAAGAAAAGCCAAAAGTCTCCTCCAGATATAATACAGGAGAAATCTAGATGAGCATGAGGAAATTAAGTGGAAATTGAATGACGGTCTTTGAGTCAGGCCCTAGACACTGGATTTAGGCTACATTTGCCTAAATCTTTGATGGATCGCATAAGGAACTTTACTAGAATAGTAAATAACATATGTGCCCTCTACTAGAATAAGCATGTTTTCTGCCCTGCCCAGACCTCCACCAATTATACCCAAGCCAATACCTACTCACCCCTCTGAGTTTAGGTCTGCCATCCTTCCTTCCAGGTGATATGTTGCGCAGCACTATAACTCCAATCATAACTGTCTGCATCCAACTGGCTTGTAAACTCTCTGAGGATCAGCCCCCATCCCCCCATGTTCTCCACAATATCTCACTGCTGTTCCTGAGCCTGGCACAGAGTAAACACTGAATAAAGTCAGCGAAACTGAAGTTTGGAGGTTAAAGTACTTACCCAAGTCATAACAGCTGCAGGGATTTGACCCGTTATCTGAAAGACTACAGTCTTTTTTCTCTACGTGACCAGTTCTGTGCACTAAATTTTAAATATTCATTTACTCATTCACATTTTCACCTACCCTGTCTCCCATGGACTAATTGCTACCACTTGTTTTTAGTCTTCTCTTATGAATGAATGGTATCAGAAAAATCATGCTAAAAATAGAATTTGAATTATTTGGAATTCTCTTACTCTTTTGCATACTTTGGTTCAAGATGCAAGATATTATGGCAAAACTGAAGTTGTCAACACTAATTCTCTGAGAGACTGTTTCTGGCTTTGTAGCTTTACTCTTTATGTTAGATTGTATTATTTTTAAAAATGTTTTCCACTACTTCCTGTTGGAGAATTATATTTTCCCACCTCACTGAGATCAGACTTAGTCACGTGACTTCCTTTGGCCCATGAATTTGAACAAAGTCATGTATCATTCTTATGAACAGAAGCACAGAGCCATTGTATGGTCCTGCCATCTATTCTTTCTCCTCTACCATAAGACCATCGATGTCCCAGATGGGAGCCACTCTGTCAGCTGGGATCTGGAATAAAGAAATATTGGAACAGAGCCATGGCCAACCTATGATGGACACGTGATATGAGTTGCTATAAACCACTGAGATTTATGCTTGTAACTGTAGCATTATTTAGTCTAAGCTCACTGATAACCCTTTTACGATTCATCACATTTGTAGTCAGTGACAATAGATTTTGTCAAGTGCTTCTTGTCTTCTGCCTCAAAACTTTTAACCTTTAGGCAATGAGATAGAAAAGACAAGAATAACTTAGCACCCACAAGTTTCAACAGCATCAATCAATTGGGTATTTTTTCTCTGTCAGTGGTAATGGGTGCTGTGGTACAGTGGGAAGGGTTTGAGGTTTACATTCAAAATCTTGTATTAGCATATGGTACGGCTTTGAGCTTTAATTTCTTCACCTCCAGGGAGGGTTAGTATGAAGGCATCTAGCACAGTACTGACAAAGAGTAGCCCATATACTCAGCATTTTTGATGGTGGAGGAATGTACAAAAATTCCACAGAAACTCCAACTTTTCACTTGGCTTGTACCATCATTAAATTATATTTTTCTTAACTCAAAGATTTACTTCTTTCAAGAAACCTTCCTTCACTAATATTAACTACATTTGAAACTTATCTTGTTCTGCAATGTCAATTAAGTCCTCTCAGCATATGTGTATAGCACTTACACATTATTTATTCTTATGCAATAGCAGGAATTTGATAAAATTTTGAACTAAATTGACTTTTATGTTTTAAAAATCCATGGGATTACTATGCCTCTATGGTATGACTATGAAACAATGAGATGAATTTTCAAGAACAATTCCTTGTGTAGCATATGATTTATGATATGTTCTAATAAAACAAACATCTATCAACTCTCTACCCAGCTTGACCAGCACATTCCCAAAACCATCAAACTTCATGTCTGTCCCTGGCCCATCCATCCTTCTCTCCTCCCCCAGAGAAAATCACTATCTTGAGTTTGGTGTTTATCATTGAATACTTTATCAACAAACATGCCAAAATTACATAACCAATGCATGCTCATCCCTTCCAAGTAATCATCTTACACTGCTCAAAATATTCTTGGTTGTCTCCTATAGAATTACCTTAGCAGCCTCAGTCATATTCTTACAAAGATTTAATTTTGAGAAACAGTCTAAAGTACTAACAATACTGGTTATTATTTATTAAATATTTATTATGTGTCTGGCACTGTGGTATGCACCCTAAATTATAGCTTCCTTAGTCCTCACTTTCTGAGTCTATTTACCGCTGAGCAACTGAGACTTAGCAACTCATCCCAAATCACTCGGCTGGTAAAAAGCAAACCTGGGCAAGTCTGTCACTGTGAAAGCCCTCTCTAATGACCACACAGGATTCTAATGATATGCAAAGGTCAGCTTGGAAATAAAGAGAAAGGTGGGGGGTAATCAAGTTGCATAACACCATCTATGATTAAAGCCAAAAGCCAGGCAACTCTGTGAGCAGTTGAGACTGACATCCTTCAGCTGTCATAGCTCTGAAAGGAAGTCCACAGAAGGGGTTCGAGGTTTGAGAAATGGTCCCGGGATGCCTGCTGGGAGTGCTCGGCATACATTTGGAATGTTAGTTTCCAGTTGGTTAAAATTATAACACCAGACCTGTCCATCATATTCCCTCTGTGATAGGCTCTCTTAGTATATAAGCCACCCCGGTTGCCATCCCAGCATCTCATGCGAAACTTCTGTTGATAAAGAGGAGGAAACAGAAGGAACACACACAATATTTGGTTCAGCTAATCTTGCATTCCTCCTCAGAAATAAACAGTGCTGTGGATGTCTGTGATCAAATGATGAAATTATTTTTGACAAAAATATAAAAGCAATTCAATGGAGGGAGATAGCCTTTCAATAAATGACACTAGAGCAATTGGAGACTCACAGGCCAAAAAATGAAGCTTAACCTAACGTCATACCTTATACAATAAAAATTAGTTCCAAATGGATCACAGACTTTAAAAATGTACATTAAAATATGTAAAATTATAAAACTTGTAGGGAAAAAAGGAGAATATCTTTGGGATCTAGGGCTACAAGAAGAGTTCTTAGACTTGACACCAAAAGCAGGATTCATAAAAGGAAAATGACGTAATTGAAAGGAAAAACGTTTTTCTGTGAAAGATTCTGTAAATAGGATGAAAAGACAGGCTACAGGATGGGAGAAAAAATTAGCATACATATCTGACAAAGAACTTGTAACTAGAATATATAAAGAACTCTCAACAACCAACAGTAAAAAGCAAACAACACAATTAGAAAACGGGCAAAAGACATGAATAGAGACATGACATGTTTTCACAGAAAAGGGTGCACAGATGGCAGATAAGCCCTGAAAAGATGGTCAACATCATTCACCATTAGGGAAACGCATATTAAAGCCACAATAAGGTATCACTATACAGACCTATCAGAATGGTTCTGGTAAAAAAAATGGTGACAACACCAATTGCTAGCAAGGATGCAGAGTAACTGAATCGCTCGCACATTGCTGGAGGGAATGTAAAATGATTTAGCCACTCTGCCAAACAGTTTGGCAGTTTCTTATAAAACCAAACATGAAGCTACTACATGACCCAGCAATTGAACCCTTTGGCATCTGCCCCAGACAAATGAAGACAGGTTTACACAGAAACGTGGATGTGGGTGCTCACAGCAGTCTTACTAGGCCTCGTATTGGAGTAAAAGGTATTTTCAGCTAGAGAAAAAAATTAAATTAGCATAGATAAATATGTGCTTAACAAATTCAAATCAGTAGCTAAAAATGCTTTTTATGATTTTTTCCCCTAATTTATACGAGATGCAAATTAGTGGATGATCAGGAAAAGCTTCTGTATAATATGGAAGAAAGTTTTCTGTTTAATTTATTAATATTCAAAGAAGACTTTCTAACACCCAAAATGACTTTTGAGAAAAAAAAAGTAGAGAGAAATCCCTCTGGATTAAATCCAGAGGCTCTGTCCACCACAGCCAAGAGGGGACACTTCTTCCCTGACAACGTCCTAACGCCTTTTATCATTTAGATGAATCCTCAGAAATTACCACATGGCTTTATTTTTTGACTTTCTCATTAGAAAAACCCACTAAACTTTACATTTTACTTATGCTAATGTTGTTAAATAAACCTTGCTGTCATCTTTGCATAATATCAAAATATTGTTTGATATCTTACATGCATTTATCTTAGTTGATTTGAAGCTCATGGGCACTAAAATGAACTGAGACATCCTGTGACTCCACACTCCTCCACTCTGAAACCTGGGTTTCTCTGCCTGACAGGTAGACACATTCTTCATCATTGCCACTAGTGATGCCAGCAATGGTGGGAGAAGGTCTCAAACAGATGAGCCTGTGCATTATGTCTTCCAAAACTGGAGGTATTTCTCCCTCAAATTGTTGCTGAATCAAAGATTTGTACAACTTACTATACGCCAGGCACTATTCTAAGCATTTTACATGTGTTAGTCAATTTATTCTTTATAAAAACCCTATGATGTAAATAGTATTGTTATCCCATTTTACAGATAAGGAAAGTGAGGCACAGGACAGCAAATAAACTGCTCAAGATCACACATATAGGTAGCAGAGGCAGAATTCAGACCAAGCAGTTCAGGTCTGAACTCTTAGCTATGCCGCCTCTCAATGAATGAAAGAGTGGATGGATGGGAGAATGGATGGGCGGATAGATAGAAGAGTGGCTGGCTGGCTGGCTGGCTGGCTGGATGGATGGATGAGTGGGCGGGCAGATAGATGGGCAACGAATGAATGGATGGATGGATGGATGGATATACAAATGATTAAATGAACAAATAAACAAGTTTGTCTAATGTGGCCTTATGAAAATGAAAATGCTCAGTGCTGTTCTAGACACAGTGAAACTGGTACACTCACACCATGGAAATTGCAAATTTCTTTGGGAAGTCATTTGGCAATAGGTCACAGTTTTAATTACTTTTTAGTCACAGTTTATGCCCATTTGACTCCATGAAGTTAGTTTTGGGAATTTACCCTCAGGATAAATGAATGGAAAAGCATGCATACTTACAAATATGCTTGTGGCACATTATTTACAATTTTTTTTGTTTCAAAGCACATGTGGCTAACGGTATGGAAACTAGTTAAGTAAATTATGGAACATATGTTCAATGGATGGAATATTATGAGGTCATTAAAATTATAATTATGAAGCTTATAGCTATACAGAAAAATGGTTATGATAATAAATGGGAAATCAGTTTTAAAATTGTATTTATATTCTAATTGTCATTACGTGAAATATGCTTTCCCATGATATACTATAATAGAATTCCTAAAAATGATACTAGCTGTTGGTTGGGGATAATGGTAAAATTATGGGTGATCTTGTCTTTTTCTCCATTTGGAAAACTCATTTTGAATTTTGAATCCTAATGCTACAGCTCTAGTTAGAACAACAAAAATTAACCATATATCTTATTAGTTATTACCCTATTCAAAAGAGAACACATTGAATTTTTTCCCTCTGTACTCTGATGGTACTGGGGTCTAATAAGATGGTCCTTATGTGATGTAGAGATTCCATCGGAGTCACTCAATCCCATCTGATGTTGAGATTGAGTGTTGACAGTAATTGATGTCTCTTTCCTACCACTGCAGCTTCGCTCATCCTATAGCGTAGCGTATCCAGTGCTTTTGATAGAAAACACACTGGCTGAACTTTTAACATTCTCGGCCCACATGTCAAGCCAGGATGGGTTGTGGGCAAGAGGCTGGGAAGGGAAGAGGGGCCTGTTCTTTCCATCTGTACCCAGCACAAGGCCAGTGTAGCTTTCCTTCTCCAGGGCACGTTCCTAACAGAGCCCACCAGCTCGCCCACATTTCATGCCCATCTCTTTCTCACCCGAGTCTCAGGGTGAAATGTAGTTCTAATGTGTTGTTTTTGAGACTCTCTTAATATTTGTCTTCATCTATTTTGAGTTAAATTCTTTTTTTTTTCTCTTCTCTGTTATACACTAACATTTAGAGAGTTTATTAACAGTTGTTAAACAACAACAACAACAAAACTCACAGCTGAAATGTTTTCTGATAGAAAGGGTTTATTGAGCCAAACGCTAGCTGAAGAAGAATGAGGTTCTGGGCGTGCGGTCCAAACCACCAGCAGCAGCCCTAGCTGGGGAGGCAACATGTGCGTGTCCTGGAGCTGACCAGCTCTTCAGGAAAACGGTTTGGGGAAGAGAGACAGAGGTTGCTTTGAAAGAACTCACACTGACCTAGATAAAAGAGGGTGGCCGAAGGTGAAGAGAGGCTAGTTCTGAGATGGGTGCAGAGTCCATAAGGAAAACATGTTTGCTCCTTTGGGTTTGTTGTAGGCAAAAGTTCAGGAAGTTCACGTGAAAGCAAGAAGCAGAAGCACCTGATGGTCGATGGCACCTGGCTAGTCTCTCTTTAGATAATGGAGGAAGCAGTCATCTGGGAGTTAATTCAAAGTCCCAAGGGACACTCAGGAGTGTGAGGATCTTTTGTTGGTTTTGTTGCAGTTAACTGATTAACCTCTCCTTGTCTCTTCCTGTCATCCTCCGGCCAGCTGTAATTTAATTTAGGGCATCTCACAACTTTTTTCTTGTCAGGATTCAAGGCATTGATGTAAATGACCATTTTGAAATGGCAACTATCTGTCAAATGGTAGTGGTTCTATACTGGGGACAGGGCAGCTTGAGGAGCAAGCAGTGGACACGAGACTTCCGTTTGCAAGAATTTTCCTTCCTTAGAAGAAGCTGCTGCTAAGTAAGCACTAAAAGTTTAGTTTCTAGTTTTCTCTAATAATTTACATTTCATTAAAAGGAATCAATTTCATACATAAGAAATTAAAAGTTCAAGTGTACTATAAAAATAAATCAGAATTTAGAGATTTGTTTGCAATGCATGGATCTAGAGATATAATCAATACACCTGATGTTTCTTTCCTAAGATGCATTACAGTGTACAGGAATCACACAGGTTGTATTCAGGAAGGGGGCAGAAATCCCTCCCCCTTCCTCTTTTCTCTGCATTTAGTTGCTCATTCGGTTGTAAACTGCTCCATCTTGTGGTTAAGTAAGGGAACTAATAACTAAAAGTCCGGATGCTCATTTTCACAGCCAGTATCACTGTATTCTCTTCTCTGTTATAAAAGTTACGAATGAGACTTAAACAACTTAAACCATACATAAAAAAAGAAAGTAAAAATTATCCATAATTTCATTGTCTAGAGATTTCTATACACATACAATTTTGAAGTCAAAGATAGGCATATAATACATGCTTTTTTTATGTAAAAGAAATAGTTGTCATTTGCCTTTTGCACTTCAATTGAATCATCATCTCAACACAATTCAGGAATGAGAGGTGATCAGTTTCAGGTTATGTTAGCAGATTGGAATAAAAACTCGGAATATTTTCATAGAAATCAGGGTAACCACAACCTCTGTGGAACTCGGCTTCCTGATCTGTTCAAGGGGGGCGGGGTGGGTGTCAGAGATGAGACAGCAGTGGGACCCTGTGTGGGGTCCCCAGCCCTCTGGTGCCGGCGGTCTTACACTGTTCCATGCCTTTATGTGGCCTCCTTGGGGAAACATTTGGTTTGCAAAGTTGGATTAAAAGTTCCCTAAGTTCCTCTCCACTTGAGACCTTTGATGATTCTCCTCCTATCCTGAGAATTCCTGATAAACCCGAGCAGTGCTTCTCAAGCCTGGGCCCTGGACGCCCCATCAGCATCAACTGGGAACTAGCTGGCCACGCAAACCCTCAGGCCTTCTCTCCAACCTCCTGCCTCAGAAACTCAGGGGTTGGCCCCTGAGCCTTAACAAGCTTTCTAGGCGATCAGGTTGAGAATCACTCATCTGGAATATCGCGGGAAACATCCTCTTCTTTTTTATTCACTTATCTTTCACCACATCATTAATTTTCAAAATTTCCTCTCCACACAGAATTAGACTACTACATTTCAACTGTTCACAAGATGGGTTACAATATTAATTGATCTGGCATTTGCTAG
This sequence comes from Rousettus aegyptiacus, assembly GCF_014176215.1. Taxonomy (NCBI): domain Eukaryota; kingdom Metazoa; phylum Chordata; class Mammalia; order Chiroptera; family Pteropodidae; genus Rousettus; species Rousettus aegyptiacus. The sequence continues at coordinate 62,816,998 of NW_023416310.1, read as the reverse complement.
CAATCCTGATAAAGTAACAGGATGTGGTAACATAAACTTTAGATAAATCATTAATGATGTGGACTTTTGGACTTGGCTTTCAAAATCCAGAGTCAGACCCCTTTCTCTACCTCCTTTGCTAACACTCAGGTCCAAGCCACCATCACCTGTCACCTGACCTGGTGCAGAGAAGCCTTTTGTGAGCCTCCCTGCTTCCCCTCCACCTCCCCATCCCCGCCTCTTCCGGCTTGCAGTCACTCCTTGACACAGGTGCACCAATCTCTGCTTGATACCTCCATGTCTCCCATCTCCCCCTCCAAGAAAAACCACTGCCTTAAACAACTTCAAGTCCCCATACCTGGTCCCTACCATCTCTCTGATTCCACCTCTTAATACTCCCGACTTTCCGCTGCAGCCACACCTGCTTCTTCCTCTTCCTGGTCCCACCTCAGGTGCTTTGTATTAGTTCAGCCCTTTACCAGGAGCCCTCTGGTCCCAGATGTCTGTGTTGCTTGTTTCCTCGCTGCAGCTGACACGTCTCCACTTAAATGGCTTTCCTGACCTGCCCATTAAAGTTGCAAGCTCTCCACCCCACTCTCCCCTCCCCGTTGTCTCCTTCTCTGCCTCATGACCCTTGCCACCATGTGCAATACCAGGTACTTGACTTTGCTTCCCTGCTGGAATGTGAGCCCAACAAGGGCTGGAATTCTGTTTCTGCTCACGGGGACGTCCTCAAGCTCTTAATGGCAGCTGAGAACCACAGTACCCAAGAAGCACGAGTTGGGTGTTGGATGAAGGAAAGAGCGTGGGCTGAGGAGGGTGGGGCTGGCTGAGCGGGATCTGGATTCCTTCAAGCAGGATGGGTGTCAGCCTGTGAACGGTTAGGACTGCACTAGACTGGGGACAAGACGTGCGAACATGGCTCTAAGGGCAATTCTCTGGAATCCAGGAGGCTTTTTCCTGTCTGGCCTTACTTGGATTGAAGTCCTATGAGGACAGGGCTCCAGGCAGCCACACACAGCTCATCCATGAGCCACTCCTAAGGCTTTGGCCAAGAGAGGCTAATAAAGTTATATGTGTTTGGTGGGGGAGAGCCTTTCGTTTTTTTGGTTTTGATTTTAAATTTGCACATCATGGAATCTCTTTCTGAAAATAAATTTTTATGCTAGAGCCATCAGAAGGTGTAAAATTACCCACACAAGCATTTCCCTCAGGCCACCTGGCCACAGAACTGTCGTAAGAGAAGGCCGTCTCCCGGGGAGATTCATTTGGCAATTCGACGCACACAGATCTTTTCCAGAAGTCCTTGCCTCCCGACCCCGCGATGTAGTTGGAAGACTGCCCCACCCCCCACCCCGCCACTTCACCCCAGGACCTCTGCCCACACCTTGTTCTCACACCAGCCTGATCTCATTTTTTCTGAGACTCTGGTATACACAATATCACATAATTCGTACGTACCTGCACTCATTTTCTATGGCTGCTGTGACAAATCACCACAAGCTTAATGGCCCCAAACAGCACCATTTTATTATCTTACAGTTCTGTCAGTTAGAAGTCCAGTGCTGAAGGTTTGGTCTCATGGGGCTAAAATCTGGGGGAGGGCAGGCCGTGCTCCCTTCTGGAGGTTGTTCCACTTTCGTATTAAGGCTGGCGATTCATTTTTCTGATTAGATTAATAGTATAGAATATTGTATGGATTACCCGATGTTTAGAATTTTTAATTTAATTTTTCTAACTTAATGGAAATAGATTTACTGAGCCATATGCAAGTTATTGTTACTTTGCTTTTTGAGCTTAGAACTTAAGCAGATCGTTTAAGCACATCCTAAGACTTTAATACTATATTGAAATGAGTAGTAATAGCCATATACTAGGTGCGTTCAAAACAAAAAGTACCCAACAGTTTACTTGCGAGCCACTCGTGCCCTGTCACCCTTCAAACCTCACTAGCGCTGTGTCATGCTTCCAGCACAGTGTGACATCTCGACTCCCATTCTTGGGTGACCCATCAATGGGTTCCATTATGTGGAGAGAGCTGAATTCGTAAATCTGCTTTGGAATTTTAGATGACTTATTATTCATCTCTGAATTCTCCCTTTAAACCCTGTGAGAGCCAAGAAGATTTCTACCTATACGCCAGGCAGTCTCAGAGAAGCAGCGTGTGCAGACAAGGGTCGGATATGGTGGTGAGCTGCCCCTTTGCCCAATATATCACTCATTCTTTCTCTCAGATCCCAAACAGGAGGTAGGCTGGGGGTGGTGGGGAGGAAGTAGAGCGAGGGAATTTGGGTAGGGCCGGACAGGGGGAGACCTCAGATGCTGATGCCTCATGGGCAGTTGGAAGTACCATCTGTTGTTACCTGGGGCTCACACAGTAGGCCTGCAAATAACGTGGTTTCATTATAACATCGATGAGATGCACAGGAGCTTAACTCTTGTTTATATCAATTAGCCTTTGGTAAAATTGGTTTGTTTGATGCCATTTCATTTAAAGTCACAGACCTGAACAATGATATTAAGTGAGGACTTACTGCATTCAGGGAGCTTATGCATAGAGATCCAAATGAATCCACTCTGTTTTTTAAACAAGCGTTTTAAAGGTAGGAACAAGACTATCGGAAATTAAATAAGTTGATTATAAAATTTTGAATTTGTCCCATCATAGTAATGAACTGAACAGAAATACTTAGCTTGATGGTACATAGAACTCCCAGTCCGTGGGTGGACTTCAGGGGTACCGTGGACCCCTCTACATTATTATATGGTCTGCTTGCATATAACATCTAAGTCCTTTGCTTTAATCTAATTCCTTTGCTCCAATGTGGACTAGTAGAATTTTTCTGCAGTTTAAATTCATATCATTTTGAAAGAAAACACATTCTGATGGTGTGCACAATGGCCACTAGCTTGGGCAACCTTGTTTGTAAAGACATTAGCCCACAACTGACTAACCCTTTGCCATAATCGGTGAGGTAAGTCAAGGTGAAGAGAGCTAAGATCAAGGGAGTATGTCTAGAAAAGAAAATATCAACAAATTCCAAACAGGCCAAGCCAAGTTACAGGTGAACAAATAATCATGGTGCAGTACTCAGAGATCTGGTGAAATATCAATTTACTGTTCGTTTCCTAGTGATGCTTTTATCAGGAAGGACAGGCCCGGTACAACTGAAAAGAACAAGCTGGCCATGAATATCCCCATCACATGCCTCTCTAAATCTACCCGCAGGTCAGGGCTAACTTCCTCCTCGAGGCAGTTTTGACTTTTGGATCAATACCCATAACTCCCATTTACCAAAAACCTGTCTGTTTCAGGAGCTCTGCTAAGGATCTTGCCTCAGCTGGGTAACTGTCTCCACTGCTCAGACCAGAAAGCCGAGTCCCAGTGAAGGATAAGCCACAGTTCCTGAGCACTATTACTAGCCAGGCTGCTCCCACCTGAGTCCCCTGAGGTGACAGAAGGAAGGCTCCCATTGGCTAAGTTGCATGCTCCAAGCGCAACCTGACAGGTGAGGTCACGCCCTCAGCTCTGAGTCATTATCACACTCAGAGTCAACATTTCCCAGCAGAACTTGATTGCCTTCTGGTTGTTTTCTCTGTTTGCTGTGTTTCTCTAATTAGACTCTAAGCTTTGAGATCAAAAACTCTGGGTGAACTATTTTTTGTAATCCCTTTACTGCAGGCCCCAAAGGAGTGACCAGTAAATAGTTGTGGGCTGAAAGAAGAATCGGACTGCACAAGGCAGGTGGGCATGCGCATAGCCCCCTTCTCAGTTACCTGAGCACTTGCATGAGGAATCAATAACAAAGCCCTTGCACTATGTGGCAAATATTTATTCCTGTGATTTCTGTGTGCCAAGCGCTGGGGCCTAAAGGCGAGCGGAACATTCCCCCCACCTTTGTTGAGCTTTCAGTCTGATGGAAGAAGAATACGCCAATAATTCTACTGTATGACGAGCACTGTGGCAGGTGTATGGAACTCGTGCTGTGGACGCAGAGGTGACACGGACGTGGAGCATGGTGGGTAATGGGGCCGGGCCTCCCGGTGGGTCTAGTGGGAAGGTAGAGCCATTCAAGGGTTGAGGGTCAGTGAAGGTGGCAGCCCAGCTGGAGTGGAAGTGCTGAGGAGTTTCAGTGGGCAGCGTGTTTGAGGCCAGCCATCTGGTTTCGATGGCAGCTGCCATCGTTCCAACATGATCCCAGCTCTCCAGAGCCAGTTCAAGGTAGGCTGAGGAACCATCTCCTGGCATCTTTCGGGAGAACCCTGAGAAGTGGAGTGAGACGTTAAGTGTGGGGGCTGACAGGGAGTGTTTCTTGCCGCAGAAGCAGCAGTTCCACATTAAGGGGAAGGAAGCAAAGGGTGATGAGAGTTCCGAGAGCATTTTGTCCTTGAAACTGGAGCCGCTGCTGGCTTCCCGCAGGATGGCTGGCCAACTCCTCTCTCGGGTAGGTCAGACACCCTCCCCACAATCCCCTGTTCAGTTTAAAGACAGTCCAAGTTTTGAGCTTGTGCAGGCTGCAACCAAGAGAGTCATAGTATAATCTAATACAACCGCCGAGGTACTCAGCTTCCTTTATCCATTAAACGCCACGATGAAAAAATATCTTCCCTCCGCCATTTACTCCCTTCACTTCTAAGAAGCATATTCTGAAATTACTAAAGAGAAGTTCAACATAACAGTGGGGACACTGTGAAGGAAGAGTTTACTCCACAAAAGTAATGATGGCGATCTCGGGGGAGAGCCTGCTGTGCGGTTAGATACAGTTACAGGGAGTCTGTATTAACCTTTCATTCTGGGAGAGAAAGGCCTCAGCTGAGAAGCTGGCCCCCTGGAGAGGTGCCAGGCTTTTTTAGGAGAAGTGCAATCAAGTCCTGGGAAAATGAAAAAGGAATAAATTTGGAGTTCTCATGAACAGTTTTCAAGGAAGATCCTAACTTTTGTTAAAGCTTAAGTGTCAATGCTTTGGTGAAAAGTCATATGAATTTCCCATCTGATAAAGGGGTCTCCTCCCATCCTTACAAATGCCCGAGAAGGAGCTCATCTGGTTGATGTTTATAACCTTGGCAAATACATGCTTGATGACTAAAAACCTAATAACAAAGACACACTATGACCTCTCTATTCTACCACTGTAGGAACAAGTGTCTGAGAGGCTGAGGCCTTGTTTAAAGTGTAGGTTTTATTATTATTCAGGTATGGTGAGGACAGCAGATCAGAAGACAGCTGCCACTGAAAAGATAATATTGCTTACAGTTCCCCGGCAGAGGGGGTGGGACACGCCTTCCCTGGGGGTTCACAGGAAAGCACCAGGAGCCAGAGGGACATGTGGAGAGCTCAGGCGAGAGAGTCCACTGTGGTTTCCAAGGGATGGACGCGTAGGCAGTGTCAGCAGGCTTAGGACTGGCGAGCATGAATGATTTCAGCGGGATCTGGGACACAGGGGCTGTCCCGAGTTGTCCGGTACCAGGCCTTGAGGGGATTAGAGCAGATGGTCGATGGTCTGGAGGGTGAGAGCTGGACAAAGAAAGTGGTTGGAGCCATGGACACTCCTTGGTTGGTTTGCAGGTGGAAGGTGGGCTGGTAGGCATCGCTAGGAATTAACTCGCCCTGGGAGGAGTACTCCCTTGAGTTAGCGAGACTCAAGGTTTCCTATCAGAAACGCATGGCCGATCCAGGCCTTAGCTCCACAAATCATGATCGTTGTCTTCTAATTCTAATACTTAGTCTATCTATGGCACTTTTTTTTGATATAACATTGATTTTGATTAGTTTAAAAAGCTAATGGCCTGTGTTGATGGAAAAGTAATACAGTGAGATGACTTGAATTTTTCTTTTAAAAAATTTTATCACATTTTTGCACTTTAGCAGTAATTTATATTTTCCGTGAAGGGTAGAAAAAATTCTTTGATAAGATTTTGCTCACAGTGTTGAAGTTCAGTAGTTTTTATAGCTTAAAGTTCAAAGATCACTTTCAACTTTTAGTAAAAAGTTTATTGTGTTTTAACCAAAGGCTTAGAATAAAAATAAAAAAGTTCAGTAGCCTATAAAGTTGTTCACCAAAGAACGTGGCAATAATTTTTGTGAAATGATGATTTTTATTTTTATGGTTCCTTTCTGGTTGATTTTGATATTTGTAAAATTCAATATACTGATTCTTCCTCATCCACATCTGTAAGTTCTTCCCTTGGCTGTACCTTCCATGATTCTGATGGCCGTGAGAGGTGGAACACACTCAATGTCTGCAGGGCAAATTCCTCTATGTCATGTTTATGTCATGTTTTTTGTTTGTTTGTTTGTTTTGTTTTTTGTGTTTTTTTGAGTAGCTAAGTCAATAAACTTAGTGTTACAAAAGGAGGAGAAACAAACTGAACAGGTACCATTCATTTTCAAGGAACTCAACGGTTTACGCCACCGCCTCTGTGCCTTCCTTCTGCCAGGCTCTGAGATCACTGTGCATTTTGTTTGACCAGATGACAGACAATGTTGAGAATCATAACCAACATCTGCAGAGCACCTCCTCTGGGCTCCATGGCTCCCGTGGATCTTACTGAACCCTCATCATCCTCGGAGAAACACTGCTGTTCCCTGCAGTTCCTGTGAGCAGTCAAGGCGTAAGGTCAGCATGCCAAAGGCCACACATCAACTCCAGACTGTGTTCTGAGACTTCTACATTCTACCTCAGGATGGTCTTTTATTTACTGTTATCATAAAATAGTTTATAATAAAAACCATACGAACCACATTTGAAAGGTATAATAGAGCGGTGCTCCTAGATTCACCTGCCAGCTTGTGATAAAGATCACCAGCAACGCCCTTGACCGTCAGCGCCCGCCTGGTGCAGGCCTCTCTCTCACTGTGGTGTCCTACCAACACCCATGCAGGGCCGCACACAAAGGCCAGACTTATTTTCCTTTTAAAAAACCCCAGGAAACCCCTCCTTATGCCTGTGGTTCTTAAATCATAGGAATGGACCCTTGTGGGCCTCTTGTGGGAATGATGAAAATATACAGCCTAGAAAAAAAAATGATACATAATAAAACTTTGGAAAGTATTTCAACGTTTTCACAGTCTCCGAAAGCTAAAATGACCATGTAACTTATTACCCAAAGCAGGACACCTTGGAGAGTAAAGGAACTCTTTACCAGCTGCAATGAGACAACAGGAGTAAGCTGTGGCCATCCGGGCAAACTGCTGGTGTAATCACATCACTGTGATTCACTGGACTCTCACAGTGGATCCTACCTCACCCAGAACCTTCTCCTCCAGGCAGATGGCCCTCTCGTAGTCCTCATAATGATCCCACCTCAATGGCGTGGCTATGACACCCCACCCTGAATGTGACAATGTCTCCAGCTTGGTCGCAAGGCATAGTATCAATGCTAATCCATATTTACCCATTCATTAGTTGTATGAAATCCCATGACCGCCATCAAGTCTCCTGACTTGTCAGTGCTCTCCCTGCATAAACCATCCAGCACAGGCCACCTGAGCAGCTCACGGGCGCCGGCTGTACCAGAGCACACTCTGAGCCAGGATTCCAGATTTCAGCCTGGCTTGGCCACTCACCAGCTGTGTGACTTTGGGCAAGTTACTCAACCTCCCTGGGCACTGATTTTTCTCAGTCTCTACCTCATAGGGTTGCTGTGAAGATCAAATGAGTTCTCATCCGTAAAGTATTTAGGTATTTGGCAGAGTAGAAGCTATAGAAGCCTTGGCTCCGTTACCTCAAATAATTTTGTCAAAAGCCCATTTAAAAAAAAAAATAGCCCCTATAAGCCCTTTCCTGTGCTGCATGCACAGTGGGGATTTGGAAAATACTTCCCAGTATGTATTTCCCACTAAGGTAGCTGAGAAAGTCAAGAACCTGGGGTTGGAAGCTAACTGCCTCTGGTTCCTGCAGAAATGCCTTTTTAGAAAGGAGCCAGCCTCATGCTGAGCAAAAACACAAGAGTTTGGGTCTACTGTGACCGTCTGCTCTGCCTGCCTCCCATCACGACCTTCCAGAACCCAGGCCTCAAATGACATTTGCAGGAGAGCCGCCTGCCTGGCGCTTTCGCACTTCATCTTAGTTGATCTTCGCAGAAGGAGCAGGTGGAGCGGGCAGGGCAGATGACAACCCCAATTTGACATGAGGCGGTTCAGACTCCGGGGGCAGAGTGACCCATCCAGTTCACGAAACCAGTGTTTCCGCTGGAGCCAGGACTTTTCCAGACCCCACGGGTAAAGGCAGCTGCAGCCTCCTCTCTACCAGTGAGCAATTCCTCAACTGCCCGAGCCTGGGTTTCTTTCCTCCACCATCACACCTCCTCTCCCTCCTTCAGAGTCAGTGGTTACATCTCACGAGCTGAGCCTGTCTTCTTTCCACTGTAATTTCCACCCTGCTGACCCCCGACCCGGATTCCAAAACCCCCTCCCAAGCGACAGCCTCCCAAATGGGGTGCCTGCTTGGTTTGTCCCCCCGAGTCACAGCTCTTCACGCTCATCTGTGTGCCAGGCATCTCTACTTAGGTGGTCTTCAAATACATGAAACTCAGCAAGAGCCAGGTCACCCCGTCTGGTACCCCTTCCCCCTCTTCCAGCAACTTCTCTTCCAGTGCTCTTGGTTCTCGGTGTTACCAGCGGTGTGCTCCATCTCACGTATCGCTTCTGCCCCTGCCTGCTCAGCCAGTCAGTCCTGACTCTCGATGCCGGCTCAGAAATGTCACTCCGAGCCACCACTGCCTTCTCTCTCTCCCGCTGCCCTGGCCCAGGCGCTCCACCCTGGGTCCTTCAGCATTCAGCAGCCTCAAGGTGTCCCCACTTTGAATCATTTTCCCTGGAGCACTGAGCTCCTGAGAGGTGCCTCGCAGGAAGATGGAGCTTAACAAGCCTTAGATTTTGTTGTCATGTTATGTACTTTGTTCCTACTAAATATTCGAAGTAAATAATAAAAAGTCCTGTTGCTAAAATAGTTCGAAGTCATTGTTCTCTTCTCAACCCTCATTGCTATACTTTCGAGAGAAAAAAAAAAGACATTGTGATCCCCCATTGACAGCAGTGACAATCTCGTGACATGCTGGCCCTCCACACCTTGCCCCAGCGTCCTTCCTTCCAGCCCGTTCCCACACAGCTCCCTCACCTCACCAGCGACACCCCCCACCCGCCGGGTTCCCACTCCCCAACATTCTCGACTTCTCTTCCTCCTTTCCCTATTGTCTGAATTCACATTCCTACCTCCCCCTCCACCCTCTTCAGCCAAGTGTCACCACCCTTCAAGGCCCTGGCCTTTTATTCTATTTCTGGCTTAATCGTAACAGTAGTGATTTCCCATTAGATTCCCGTGTGCCTGTCCCCTCCATGACACTGGGAGGGCCTGAAGCAAGAAGGGCCAGACAGCATACACTCCCCTCAGTACTTTACTGCCGGATGTACTAAGAGTGTAGCAAGTGCTCGCTAAATCCTGATGGAACCACTTGGTCACGTACAAGATCCCAACACAGCCACAGCACACGGAGGATCCACTTGTCATTTCTTTCTTGTTGAAGTGGTAAAAACATGCTCCAATACACAGAGGCGGAACAAAACCTGCCACAGACGGTTTCACTAGAGAATGACTGTGGCAAAGAACCACAGGACATACTTTATAATGTCTTCTGAGAAGAATAATGCAGCAGGGACTATAGAATCATACTTACACTCTCGATTTCCATCATTGTATTGTTTTACTGTATAAAGATTTGATATGTGCTCACACATTTTAGAACTTATCTTTCTCATAAACATAAATTTATAAAGAAATAAGTACTATATAACCACATAAAGAAAAATTGAGCATGAAGAGTCTAATTCTTGAAGTGATATATTTACTTACTTAAGCTGATTATACTGAAAAGGATGTAAAGTAGCCCTGTCACCAACTGCCTTTTCCCCCACCTCAAACACCTACTGCAAAATTGCAGTAAAGTTAAAATGTGGAAGTTTCTCAGTTTATGGGACCTTAAGTATCCTACAACAAACTCCTCAATTTAATACTTACCTAGGACTGAGGAGTCCAGCTCCTGCTCTGAAACCTGTGTCACCTTTCCGACTCAAACACAGGCGATTACAAAGGTGTTCCTGGGCAGGCCTCCCAGGGGGACTGCCCTCCCCTCCTCTGTCGGGACAGCCAATGCAGGGCTGTCTCTGAGGGGAGATGCAGCCAGGGACTCTGACCCCACCTCAACTTCATTCAAACAGAGGCCTCTAGATCTCCTTCCCCAGGTGCTTCTGCTGAGACCTCCTGGGGACTGAGGACAGGGAGCACTTTTCTGGTTTGGTCTCTTCTTATATAACAGTAGTTAGCAACTACAGGCTTGGCTACTATTCTCATTTGGTTTGTTATCTTTTTTTCCGCCCCCCCCCCCCCAGCTTTACTGTGTATAAGTGACAAAATTATAGTAGGTTTAATGTGTACAACATGAGGATCTGATATACATATAAAGGTGAAAGGAGTCCCATCATCAAGTTAATTAACACATTTGTCACTTCATATCTTCTTTTTCTGGTGAGAACTTAAGATCTACCCTCTTAGCAAACTTCGGTGACACAGAGTTATCAACCATAGATACCATGCCATAGGTTAAATCCTTGGAACTCACTTACCTTGTAACTGAAAGTTTGTACCTAACTTGGAGGGTGTTATACTATGTGATGTAAGCCAGACAGAGAACAACAAATACTGCATGGCATCACTTATATGTAGAATGTAAAAAAAGTCAAACTCAGAAACAGAAGAGAGCAGTGGTTGCCCCGGGCTGAGGGGCGGGGGAATCGGCTCCACTGAGCTCCTGACAAAGACACTCCGCTAGTTTCATTCTCCAGGACAAGCCCTCTCAAGTCTCCACATTGAAAGCTGTGCTATAACAACTGCTGCGTGGAAAACGACAGAACTGGAAGAAATGAGTTCAAGTCTAGTTCTAGCATTAAATTAGTAGTGTGGCTGTGCAGGTTACTTTATCTTTGGGGCAGGGCTTCCTCGTCTGCAAAATGAGGTTAACTTGACTGGGTTTTTTTTTTTTTTGCTCAATGTTCCCTTCAGGTCTAATATGCCAAGATTCTGTGAATTATGTGTTTAAAACTATCTTCTGAAAAAAATTTAAGAAATAAAGCAGCAGATTGAAGCCAAACAATTTTAAAATTATTTTTAAAAAGTAACCTTTAAAGGTAGCATTTAAAAATAAATCATCCCACAACTCAAATGTCTGACAGTGTTGCCCACAGTGGCCAGCGAATATTTATTGCCTATCCACCACACGCAGACATATGTGCATAGCATTTTCTCTCCTTTCCCACGAAGAAACACTCAGCGTTTCTTCCAGGTGAACTTCCTGCGGGCTCCCTCTTGGCCGGGCTTCTTCCGTTCTCTCACGCGTGGATCGGTTGTAAGCAGTCCAGCTGCAGCATAAAGAGAGAAGCCGTTACAAACCACGGAAAACGCATCTGCCTAGCAGAGGAGGAGGCGAGCCGCGTGAATGTACAGGTGCTGTTTCAGAGCGAAACTCCAGGGGAAAGAAACTGGACCTACAGTGAATCGCCAGCCTGCCAGCAGTGTGCTTTCCCTCTTTCGGGTAATGTTTCCAATTTAAGACAAAAGCCAGCTACATTTTTCTATCTGCTTTCCTTATCCAGGAGTACTGACTCCTTTTTGGTTTTTAAGCTTGTCCAGCTTAAAGCTGCTCCTGAGTGGGCAGTCTTATTCACTGTGATGGAACTTATCCTGCATGCTCGTTACTACGGATGTGAAAGTTGTAATGAGGCAGAGAAGATAAATGTGTTGTGCAGCAAAATATGAAGAAGTCTGTGCACGCCAGCTATTAACAGTTACATGAATATATGTGCACATACAATATGACTTAACAAACCTATTTGAGAAAAAAAACCATACTATTCTAATTTGTGTGACAATAATATCCCTGGTATTTTGTTTCAGAATCTAAAAAATAAGTGTTTGGGGTGTGTTCTCAGCATAAGCAGTTTATTCTGGAAGAATGAAGTCAGTCTAAACTGGAAGCTTCCACAGCCCAAACGAAGCAGCCGGTAGTGGCTGCAGCCATAGGATGTTAGTGACAACCACAGATTTCAAGAAAACCAGTGATGGGAAAGTTCTTTAAAACGCTTTTATAAACATGTAAATAAACCACAGAATTTCACTGGGTTTTTTTGTGTATATTTTTTATTTTTACTTTTCCAACACTCATGCTTCTTTTCATAATGTACAAGGCTTAGGCATTCCGTTGGCATCTTCCAATGGCCATGCAGCAAAGGAAACGTTCGAGTGCTTATTATACAACCATAGCATTTGCAATCTACTTGTACTTAAAGGGCATGAAATGAAACAATATTTTGGACAAAATGCAGACAAGACTTGTCTAAATTCTAGTCTAAATGGTAAGTAACAATGCTTTGCTACCTTTCAATATGCACAGTAACTCAAACTAGCAGAACTGTTAGTAAGATCCTATTAAATTATTTTACTGCCCAGATAAGAATCCCACAAAATGGTGAACTGTTTATGAGAAAATGGATTTTGAAGAGGCTAAGCCGTAGGTGGCCCGTATCGTGGCACTGCCTCAGAACTCCAGTGGTAGGGTCAGGGCAGAGCGGAGCTGTGGGCCCATAGGCAGTGAGGGGCTGGTCCAGATCCCGTAGCTCCGAGCAGCACCCACAGCAACGTCCTCCTCTCACAAACAGTGTGAAGAAAACCTCCAGCTAGAACCACCCTGAGTTATTATAAATGCCATAGCAGTGTCCTAAGGAACCAACCGACCGCATATGCATTCTCACACCATGCGGCCTCTCATATTCATGACTGGGTGATGGAGTTACACACAGTGAGAGAGAGAACATAAAACTCGACATCACAATGGAAAACTGGAAATCTCCAATAATTCCAGAAAGAAATACCTTAAGGGGTTCACCATTAAATCGAATAATTACAACTTCCTATGACAAAGTAAAAACAGCCAAATCATCTGTTAAACACAACTGAGCAGCATTGGTTAAACTGGACAAAAGGTTATGTATGCCTTAAGGTCAACAAAAGTTTCCCCTGATGCTGGGAATGTCTCCATTTTTGTTTTCTAATTCAAGTTAATTTTGTAGAAATCAAAACTGAAAAATAACATATAGCCCCAGAGCATGAAAAGAGAAGCCAGCAAACTGCAATAATGCATTATTCAGCTATGTGTTTTCTCATTGATTTTAGATAAGCAGCACAAGAATCAAACAAACGCTTATAGATAGAATGGGGACAACCATGCCCCTCCCACCTCATCTCATACCTTGCCTCATCCACTCGACCTCCTCCTCGGTGACAAAACTGCACAAAGCTCTGGCCAGCGCCAAGCGTATGGCTCCAGCCTGCGCCGACCTCCCGCCTCCCGAGACTGTACAGGTCACGTCATGTTTTCCAAGTCGGTCAAGAAAGTGAAAAGGGAACATCAACTGTTCTCTACAGCACATCACAAGAAAGGTAGTTAAGTTTACCATAAAACACATGATTTTATGAACTGTTCACATTCTGAACATTTATAAAAAACCATACTATGCATGCCAGCATTCATATTTCTCAATCAATCTATTATTACATTTTCATACTTTTTAATCAATCCATTACATGAAGAAACACTGATCTTTCTCATATTTAAAATGCTTTGCTGACAGCAAGGTTTATTTCTCCTTTTCTTGGATATAGCAATACATTCTATCTTACTGTTGATTGTCATGAGAACTTTGCTAGGCTTGGAAATAACCTCGTAAAGAAGTCTTAAAGTTAGGAAACTCTACTAACCAACTGAATCTAATTCTCTAGATTCAATGATCAGATACACCATTAATAGTCTTTCCCAAGCAGTTATCAATTGCCATTTGGACTCACTAATTAAAGTATACTATATGCATTTGTATAATATATATAATGTTCATCCTGACATGATTAGTTCTTAAAGTTACTGAAACCACACCCATCTCCCCCCGCCCGCCCCCCCACCACTGAAACACATATTCATGTTAATAGCTCTCTAAACCACAGGGTCCCGCTACCTGCCTGGAGCAGGTGACACACTGCACAACCCCACTCAGGACTCCTGCCCTCGATAGTGAGTGCCCACATGGTCCCCAGCAGGCACCGCAGGATGAGAGAATGGACCACAGGCAGAACACGGCTCTAGACCTTCTCTTGCCTAACTGAACAAGTATTTGTTGAATGCCAGTTATGCGCTAGGTGTGACATTCACCACCTCCTTCGTTAAGTACTTTGATTTTGCTATTTTGCCTTCATATCTCTGCTGAGGTTTTATTTAGAAAAGTCAATTTATATTGCATTTTTCTGGCTTTGTCTGACACTGTAGCTTTGTAGACCCAAAATAAAGCTTCTTATAACACAGGGAAGCTGAAAGATGGATACAAACAAGACATTTACATGTTAATCCCTGGACGACACTAGCCAAAACAATCACATGAGAGGTGTAAGGACAGGGCCTTCAGAGGGCACAGTTTACTGGAATCTGTAACAATTCTGTTTCAGTAGGGGAACAACACAAATTTGTACTTTGCTTTTTTGAACAAATGTTTTGAAGCAACCAAATCTAAACTAGGAATGTTATAAAAATTTTACTGTTACAAATAATAGCCATATTATCATAATAATTTAGAGACTGATAATCTAATTTCATCATTTCTTTTTCCCAGCAAGGAAGCACGAGGACAAGATAGCATCTGTGGGGTCATCATGTACACATGTCAGAGTTTTCTGCACTGCCTAACACAGGTGAGTCAGTGACACTACTAAGAGAGGCTGTGGTCACCCACCTGTTTGGGAGCTTAAACATTTTTGCCTTAATTCCTAAAATTGTAAGATTCTCCAACAAATGCTTATTAAAAACACTTAGACTAAAATTCAGGAGAAAATATGTGTTATAATTTACTCATGACATCACCAGAGTGGTCAAGGAAAGAGGAGGCTGGGTAGTTGGGGAGCTGGTGCACACTGAGGTGCTAAATTTATAAGTGATGAGAAATACTAAAAGGGTAGTAGTCTAAAATGATTATAGAGCTATCGGCTTTAGTTAATATGGACTGCAAACTGGTATGTGCAAAAACAGTTATGTGGCATGAAAATATTTCACAATTCTTCTCTCCTCTCAGGATCCCAGATGAAATCCTGAGCTAAAAGAATCGAATTTATTTTGCTTTGAAACAAAAATAAACAATTTCCTCATTTCTATATTCTCTGAACGCTACTCCAATTCTATTGGCATGTAACTTAGTATATATATAATGGCAGACTCTTTCATTTTTCTGTAATTGCTTAAAATGCTAACCTTATCTCCTCTGCTACACAGTTAATGCTGTGTGAGGAATGTATTTCTTTTGTACAGATGATCAATTAAGAGTTGCTTTAGTGGTTGATTGATAGAGCAAAGGACTTTCCAAATCAGAAAGGTTATTAATCTTTGTCTCACATAGTACCAGGCACGTAGTAATAAATGGTTGTCATGTGAGTGAACGAATGAATAAAGAGTTTCTGATGGTGCTGGGAGGGCCACATCACCAACACTCCCAATGATCTGTTGCTGTTTATGTGAAAAGAGCTGAAAGAAAGGTCCCTGAAAATATAAGTAAGCAGTTCAACTGACTTTCAGGCAAGCATCTCAGCTCCCTCCTACAAGTTAGGGAGGTGACCTTTAAGCACCTTGGCTGAGGTCACGGAGTTGAGAGTTAGAGCTAGAATCAAGATCACCTGATTCGTGGTTCAGCATTCTTCCTATTGGTTAATGTCACCTCGCTGCTGAACTCGTAAACTCCTGAGTTGCTCCTGCAAAAGGAAAGCCAGTCCACAGCCAGCACAGCTGCCCTAAACCCCTACGACTACTCAGAGAGGAGGAGACAGGTTGGGTGCCCACTCCCATGGGACTAGCCTTAGGTTTCCTAGTCAGACAGGAAGCTTCTCCATGATAGAAATCACATCTTAAACAGCTGTGATATCTCACAATGCTGGGAACAAGACTGGACTCACAGACAATCCTCAATAAATGCCTGTTGAATTCAAAATGAAGAATAATTCTAAGAACTGAATTTGAGATCAAGCCAAAAGTGAGATTTGGTATCAAATCATCAGTTATATCTGAAAACAAATTAACAGACAGGCATCAGTCAAATGCCATTTGTCCTAGCAGTCCCCAATGCCAAAGTTATGGGTCCCTCCGGCTTTTCATCAGGGAAATAAGAACTTCCTCCATCTATTTTTCTGTGAGGATGATGGTAGAATTAGTTTAATTCATATTAAACGAAGTTAGAGTGGCACAAACACACACACAAATAAAACACACATCTGCTTCCCGAAGCAATCATTCTGCCCAGAAGCTCACGCGGCATCAGCAGGTTCCTCTTTTCCTTACAGAAGTGCTGGGAGCATAAGAGCTTTACCCCTATTGACCCTAAAACCACTACACATTCAGAAAAAGGAGGAGGATGCGAAAAGGAGGAACTAATCATGCAGAACTTCGGCTACTAGTGGATAATGACAGTAACCACTGGAAAATAATAACTGTCTCAAGAAGAGGCCTTTGTCTGGAACTCACAAAGAGACCTAAGACAAGTATATTTAGAGGATTCGAATTGTGATACTCATTTATGATTTGTGTCTATTTCTCCATGGGATATAAAGTTAAAAAACAAACAAACAAACAAACAAAAAAAACAACTGCCATATTTAGCACTGGGAACTAAGCAAGGCCTGATGCGCTCTTATTTTAATATATAAACGGCAAGTTTCTTTGCTTGCTCTGTGTGTGTGTGTGTGTGTGTGTGTGTGTGTGTGTGTGTGTGTATTATGTAGTATACATGTATAATCAATTTCCACTGAATAGGAAAAAATCCAAAGTGACAGAGCAGACTTTTTCTAATATTTATGATCGCCAGGGCCAAGACTGATTTTTGTTGTTTTGTTTTGTGCATGCCCACCCCTAAACTAGGGAAATAAAGTGAAAATCTACTTTTCTTATATTTTGCATTTCAGAACATAAGCTATATCTGAAACACTCTATTTCCAATAGAGATCTGACAGAAAGAGGAGGAAGTTTCAATTACTGAAAAATCCTAGAGATGCTTTTTAAAAATCTGGAAAACTACATAAAAAATAGTGATAGCTTCCCTTTAGCGAGTTTGATAAATTACATTGGTAAAGAGAAATAATCATTCAGACAAATATAATCAGAAAATCACGAGCCTTAATGAATTGATCATTATGTATTACGAAGTACATTTTCTCTAAAAACAAAAAGCAAAAGCAAAAGCAGACACTAACCTGTCCTGTGTCACGGGGAAGTAATGTAGGTAATCAGTTCCATTAACTTTTATTCTTCCACTTCCATGTTCATAAACAACTGCTTCTGCTTTTGCACTCTTCCTTTTACCTTAAAAAACATAAAATTTCTATTAGTAAATGTCTGAAAGACCAATGCTTTGAGACAGTAAAGCTACATTAAAATTTTCTTCTCCCGAATAACAATACACAGCACTGTACGTACGTAGAAACGTTCTAGAACTACCGCAAGTCAAACGAAAATAAAACAGGTAAGCTACACCATAATCAATATATTAAAGTCAATTATGAGGTAATTTTGTTCGTTAATTCCACGTGAGGAACACCACAATGATTTTAAATTAGTTTTCACAGTCAACAAAGTAATTCATATTTATATTACTTTTTTTTAAAAAAACAACCAATTTATGTAGTGTTCTCTTATATTCAATAAGAACATATCTAGTCACATAATTTAAAAAAAATTTGAAAAGTACAATAAAATATAATTTTTAGAAATGAAAGTAATCCTCAGGAAAGGTCACATTTATCTGAACACAGTTGAAAATGACAAAGCAATAATGTTACATTTTTAAGAGTTGCAAGGTATCATTTAATAAGTTGATTTTTTAAAGTTAGACTATGTCAAATGTCTTTGTAAATGTATATGGAAAATGTGAAGATCTAAAGTTTTCATATGTTTCACAGTTTTAGCAACCAACATGCAGATTCACTGAGCATTTTCATTTTGTATATGAAAATCTTCACTGTAAATATTTTGTTTCTACCAGTTGAAAATGTGAAAATAAAAAGAAAGATTTAACATAAATATATGGAAATAAAAAGGGTTAAAGTGATTGTGTAGGAATGTGTCCACATTTTTTCTTGCGATGGTATAAGGTTTCTTCCGTTTTTAAAAACTTCAACAGAATCTTTAAAATGACGAAATCCAATGTAGCAAAAACAAATCAAATGGATACCAGAGAGCAACAGCAAATAAAAATAACTGTAGTTTCTCAATCATCACTAAATTTATTTTCTCTCCACGGAATGTCATTACCTTCGCTTGTGCTGAAGGCCATTCCTTGCTCGTCATACTGCAAAGGTTCAATCAGCTGTTTTTTTGATTGAATAGTTACACTCCTACGGAAGCTCTGTACAAATTCTTCTTCAGTGGCACCACACTGCAATGCCCATAACCTTTCTAGCAGCCGAATGAACTGCGCATACTGTAGACAATAAAAATTCATTAAAAGATGCAAGTGTAATTGCATTTGCTAAATTTTTTCTATTTTTATAGACTTGATCTTTCCAATGTTGCTTTTCGTGATGAATTTTGACAGGATGACACTTTTGCACCCTCACGCTGCTTTTAAAATAGCACGCAGATGCAGCACTTGCCCTGCGGATCTTTAGTACTCACTCTTTTCTTTCAAGAAACAAAGAGATTTATCATTCAAAGAAAAGTCTGATTCTCTGTATTTTGATTGTATGAAGTTGAGATTTATACTCATTTTCAAAAAATATTTAGATGATCTTCAAGTATAATTTCTACTCCTTTAGTAGAACTGTATCAAGAGGAGCTTCATAAATAATTTTCAGTCAGTTATGTATAGTGAAATGGGAAGAGTTTGATTTTGAGAAAATGTACCTCTTAAATTATATTTCATAATACATTTGGCAAATATATCTTTAGCTGTTCAAGCTGTGTTACTTTAATGTTTATGATTTCCTTTAAAACCGAACAATCAAGCTATTTAAAAATTCAAGAGATACTTGACTTAAAGGGCAACCTCTTGAAATAAATTATCCTTGCTACTCTGTGCATTTTTTTTAATAGTTCTTGAACATGTGATTAGAAAGTAAACAACTTGGTATTAACCCCTTAAAATTAGAAGCCAGAATAATCATTCTAAAGTGTTTACAGAGAAGGAAACAACTAATACTCGAGATCCTTAGTTAATATGGAGTGTGAAACCCAATTTTTGAGAACCTTATTTACATTTTTGCCAACCCTAAAAATCACACTCACTTTTGTTACCATTGCCTTTACAGTGAAAATCTGCCATTAATGATTTAAAATATATAAAAATCTCGCCAGTAAGATTAAAAGGACTGCTTCAATTACTGCTTTCTGTAATATTACAATAAAAGAGAAGGCAATTTTCTAAGTAAGGGTGAAATATTTAGCCACCTATGGTACTAGGCCTGATAAAGCTCCATTCTTCCCCTCCATTTACCGGCCTGTGTCCTTTGTTCTCAGCTATTCTGTCAATTCTATCACACGCACTGTGACCACCGGTGAACCTCCCAAGGGGTAACTACAGTTATAACATCCTCGGCTAGGATTACTGTTGAAGAGGTCACTGGCTGCTGTTGCCTCCCTCATCTTGTAACCAGTCATCGGCTTCAGGATTTCTTCTGATAGCCAGTAGTACCCCAAAAGTACAGAAGACATATACATATGTATATATTAGTTTTGTTTTCATAGCTGCACACCTGTAATAAAGTCCTTGGGATGTTTTCAAAATGAGGAAGAAAAAAAAAACAACCAAAAACTCTGCATTATAAAAATCAAAGGAAAAGAGAGGAAACAATGAAATGATGCATTCAATGAAAAGGCGAAGGGAGGTTTTCAGTTAGATCCAAGTGCAGCAATACTGTCTTGGCAATTAGGATATTAGAAATTAACTCCAGATCTACCCTTCACCAAATGGCTTGCACCTTTGTTAAGCAAACTCCAACTTTTCCAAATCATTAATTTATCTAATATGTTAAATGAGAAAAAGGGCAATTTTATTAGAGGGCAATTCTGTGGTGGCAAGGCACTAACAATGTTAGCCACTGCCACAGAAGAAAAACACTCTTCTTGGAACAATTCTGAAATTTATCCACATTCAAATCTTCTAGAAATAATCTAAAATTAGAACATCAAAATATTTAAAACATCAAATTTCCTCTGCTGATGCTGGCACATATTAGAACAGTTAGCCAAACAAGAATCTGATTGGGACTTAAAGCAGGAGCCGCAAACTTTATAGGATATAACATTCACCTGCGGAGCTTGTTAAACATGTGGATTCCTGGGTGACACCCCTGGAAATTCTGAGCAATGTCTGAATCATAATATTATATTTTGAAACCAGCAATCCAAGTGATTCTAATACAGGTGGTCTTTCCAGGACGAAAAATAGTGGCCTTAGAGAAACTGCATAAAGTTGGGTCAGCCTAGAAGCAGGAACCTGTATGAAGGTAACTGTGTACTTCATCCCCTTTCTACTTAACCTGTAATAGCTCCTACATTTATCATTAGCTTGTAAAATTAGCTATCTGCTTTACTGAAGGCGATGAAAAATGACATCTGCCACATTTCCCTAGAACGACTGGCAGAGGACGCAAGTACATTTACAAAAGGAGGATCTGGAGACCTGGCCTGTCACTTTCCTGACCACAGATAAGGCTCTCTCAAGGCAGAAGTCAACTATAAATACGTTTTAAAAAGGAAAATTGTCATAGAAACACTTGCCTCTGAGGAACATTACTATTAGGATCCTAAATACAGCAATTGTCTGCATTCTTATGGCACAGGTCCCCTTAAATTAAAAAGATTAATTACTCACATCTTGATCTGACAGTTTTTCCACTAACATTTCTTCTAGTTCCTCCTTAATCAGCCATCTGCTGCCAATCAGGTCTCTGTTAAAATATCACATATATTCTCTTTTAAATTAACCATGCAATTAGAGTTATATCACAAAAGATCCCACATGTAGTAGCAATTCTTGATTGGGAAGCAAGTTTCTGTATTATATCACTGTAACATTTCACCCAAGTAAACTATTTTTCAGACATACTATTTCATTTCCTCAATCTACTTTAGAAAAGATAGCCAGTCTAGCAAATGTTTTGTTTGAAGAGTTAATATGCCATTGTGAAACTCATTTGATAGTAAAAGCCACAAAATTTCTTAAAAATAAAAATGTTACTTGTTTTTCATAATTTACTTCGAAGGAGATGTTATGGACCCGAAGTTAACCTGTTAATGAGGAAAAGTAGTAATAAAGTCCAAACAATAGGCTAGGAGAAGTATTTACGATTTAAACAAGGTATACTCAAAGACTTGTGACTTTTGCCTAAGAAGTCTGTGAATTACCAGGCTAAGATTTAAAACTGGTTGCTCAGGATGATGGACCTCACCTGTCATTGTTTGCTAAAAGGAAGCACAAACCTTGAAATATCCCCCAAAATTAAAGCATGTAAAAGTTAAGTAAATGTGCAGCTATATACACAAAACTTCTGCGGATATCATACTCAAATACAGTAATGAAATATCATTTAACATATAAATATGGAATGAAATAATAGAGAAATAATAACCTTAATATTTACTTCCTCCCAAACAAAAAAAAATCACCTATTATTTTGACCCCTAACTACAATGATTGATGCTGAAATGTTGAACCAATTTTTATGCTTAAGGTATACTAAAAAAAACAACTTACTTGGTTTTAGCTTTTTCTGAAAATAGACCTTTGGCCCGCAACTGATTCTGATGTTTTTCTACATCGAGTAGCTTCCCATATGTGTCCTATGGTAAATAAGACATACATGCTGAAATAAGAGGATGGTACATTATTACTTCTACTTTGTACTGTCCCTTGAATACTCTCATTTTGAAAGTGACCTCCTCAAATAATCTAGCATCACAGCAAATAATACTGACGATACTTTTTAATAACACTATTTCTCATTCGAACTAATGAACAAGAGAGTAATTTCAATAAGAATTTAGTATCATACGTAAATTGATTTTTAAATAACGGATATTTAAATAATTCTAAGAAATAACTCCAGTGGGCTTGGTAAAAATAAACCAAAGCTTCGAACTATTTATTTTCCTTAGAATGCCACAAACAGGAATATTTTCTTTAGGGAAAAAAAATCTTAATTTACATAGCAATATGCACTTTTAACTTAGAGAAATGAAAGCTATGGTATTTATAGATAAATTACTTATCTAATATTAACTATTTACAAAATATTTAAGTCCCTCACTATGTAGTTTGTATCTTAAAAAATTTCCTATTATATTTATTTTTTATCATTTGATTTCTTTTGTTAATTTACTTTATAACAGAGTCTGTGAATGTATGTCACTTGTTAAACTGTAATGTAAGTAGGGGAAATTTTGACATTTTGTTAGAGCGTGGGAATAAAGTTTATCAATAAAATATGTTTTCCAGGAAGTGAGTTTTATAACAAGTGGAATCGTGTAACTGTCTCTGAATTATTTTTGTTTAAGCAAACGGAAGTATTTGAAGACTCACATCCAATGCGTGCGTATTCACTTATAATTTACACATAATCTACCATACTAATACCTAATGAACAAACAGTCTTTTTAAAAAGATCAGTTAGAGATGATATAAATGACATTTTTTCTTGCTAATCATGACACCTTCCAATATCATTAGCTAATGTCGGAAGACACAAGTTGTTACTGATAGAGATGTTCATCCATATCTCAAAGAGTCTTAATTAATCATTTCGAGTTTTGGGGGAGGGGACAAATTCTTATGGGCTCTGATTAGACTGCCATATTATATCATGATGTTGCTAATAAAGAGCTTGTTCTAATAGAAGTGTCCTTTTGCCACTGTCTTTGTATTTACCAGTGCTTGCATTTTATTATCATCTTCATTCCGAAATCTAGTTCTCTCGTGGGGAAAATAATATTTTTTAAAAACTAAAGAAAAAAGGATGTAAAGATTGCGCCTCTGAGTTTCATACATATAGGTGAGAAAAGCTGAGGCTACACTCAATGGGCTAAGACTTCACAATCAGAAGGATTTGAAAGTTCATTTCTTGTGGCTGGGGAGACCGATAAAAGTGTTTTTTCTTTTGTATTTCAATAAGGGTAGTAGAATCAATAGCTCAGTAGAGACAAAGAAAAGAGGCAGAAAGGAAAAAAAGAAGCAACAGTTAGAAGCTATAAAACTGCGGTGAGTGACAGATTCTAACAGTGGACCCGTGTATTTCAAACATAGTGAAACAATCTATGTTTAGACTCAGCAATTCTAAAGGTAAGTTCCCAGGACAGCAGCACCAGCATCAAGCCTAAAACTGGTTAGAAATGTAAATTCTCAGGCCCCACATCAGACGATCTGAGAAGGAACCTCTGGGCTGGGGCCCAGTGATCAATAATAAGGATGCCTCCAAGCGACGTGCACTAACATTTGGATCTATCCGATAGGACTAGGGAGCCTAGCTCGACATGATAGCAAAGGGGCAAATTAAGTTAATTCCATTCCAGCGTCCATACAAAGGACAACTATCTCTACGACTATATCCAAATTACAAACCCATCAACTATAGCAGCAGCAGAATGTATGTGACAATTTAAAACAAATAACTGCCCACCATAAACAAAGCAAGAACTAATGTGAACCATCAACATATAGAACATGTACTCACTATTCAACTTAATATAAAATTTTATAATTTGTTCCCCCAAGAATTATTAAGACTCATTTTACTGTTCATGGTTAGGGTACTTTTTACTCATTTCTAAAGGCTCAGATAGTGGGTTGTGACCTCAACTGAATAGTGTATCAGAAAAATTTCTATGCATCTCTATTTCCAGAAAGCAGTTCTCGAGTGCTTTGAACAGGTAAAATAATGGGGGAGAACCCAAGATGAATCCTTCTCCACTTGTATAAAGTAGACAGACGCAGTACAAACAGCATTTCACTATGCACCCAGCATAGCCCTTTGGCAGTCAGGGCCCCAGCCAGACTGCTACATTTGGGGACTCTTGTAACAAAAGGATGGTGCCAGTCTCAGCTGGTCTGCTCCAGTCAAGATTCTGAGAGCATGTAAGTCAGGGCTGTTGTGTCTTCCAAATCTAGCTAAAAAACCCCCAGTGAATCCAAGAGAATACCAACAACAGTAGTAAGACACTTTCCTCTGCTTGTAAGTGTTTATTTAATTTTCTGGAATAACCAAGGCAACTAAAATAGAAATAACTGCCCTGTTTCATAGGTAAGTTTCAAGTCAGAGTTAGGCTGCTAAATTCATTATCATTTTCCAGTGACTTCTGAGTAATTTTTAAGTCCATAGTTTTATTAAAAATTTCTTTCACTATGCTCTTATGAGCCAGTGTTATATTTAGCTCCAGGAGAATTTATAAAAGGTGCCAGTAGAATAATCAGGAAAAAATGTGGAATGAGAAAACCACCCATGAAAAATATGTGTCAAATTTCAAACATAGTAAATTCTATTCATTTATGACAATGTTTACACTTTGATGGTTGTGATCCATCAAATTATATAATGCTCATTAAGCCACCCCATTTACTTCTTTAAATAGGAAAATATATGAAAACTACTTAGCACAGCACCTGATCCATCAAGAAATGATAGCAGGGGTGAGGAGGTATGGCATTCAAGAGTCAGATAATTGAGAAATAACTTTATTGGTGTGCCATTTCTATTTTTCTTTCTCTTTTGCATAGTAAACCACTTTTGAAATTCTATCTTGGTAGGTTAGAAACAACAGTTCTCTGGAAAGTAGACTCTATAGCTTCAACTCCCCAAAGAGATGTGTTCTAATTTACATCAAAAAAATCCTTTGGGGTATAAAATATGCCAGGAACTGTCAACATCACAGATTATCACTGGTAGCTTCTGGTATATTGTTAAGTTTCCGCTTAATTTTTAAGGGACACTAGAGAATTAGTATGACCCACCTACGCTAAGTTTATATACAGTGTTTAATAGTATAATTTTCAAATATGACAGGAATAACCCAGATGTGAAATGCTGAATCATTAATCACAGCTATGATTAATATTTCATAAAATCAAAGCAAGCCTATCCACCCCTCATGTCATCAGATTTCCATAATGTATGAGTCAAATTTAGAAGGTGCCTAATTTGAAAATACCAGATGCTCAGGTTGCAGAAAAGAAGTGTTTAAACTAAACCCTTCTAAGAGTGTGAGCAATATTAGTTTTGGTCTAAAAATCTGATTTTAGTTCTTCTAAAATGTTTTGTTTATATTAATCATGTAGAAATTCCATTTTTAAGAAGAGTAAACAAATAACATTTCTTGGGAGAGTGATACAGGAAAAGTCAACTGTATTTTCACATACAAATATACAATAACATAGTAATAGTAATTATCATCTTAGATACTAGTTTGATAATAGAAAAATGACTTGACATATATATTTGTCTTTTTAAAAAAATCACATAAAATCAATTTCCTAAATAACAATCTTCTAAATTTTTTTGGATACTGGCGTGTATAAAATCAAATGAAGTAAACATAAATATAATTCACTTATCAGGATTTCTGCTATTTATCTAAAGTTCCAAGTGCCACATTCCTACTGTAGACCCTTGCTATCAGTTTGTAAACACACTATGCTATCCAGTTTATACATCACGTAATGCTAGTCGACGTGAAAAAGGAAACAGTTTCGTATGCAGGTCATGTAGAAAAGCACTCCGGGAAAGTTCACACCCAGGAGTAATTACATAAAAGTGCTTGTAATTCAGATATCATATATTTTTACTGTTTAAATGAAAGCGCCAACATACATTATAATAGCAATTATAGCATTATAGAATAAGTAATCTGATCAAAACAACAGAAGCAATAAGTTGAATCCATTTTTAAAAATTAATTTTCCTAACTGTTACATTTACTCCTATGTGAGGAAATGTATATTTAAGATACTTCTGGAACAGCACTTTCTACTGCTGAATTAATTACTGAATTAACTCCTGCTGTCAAGGAAAGTCTTAACACAGCATGCAGATACCTCAGCACTAGTCTGTAGCTTATTAAAAACAAGCACTTTACATAGTTGTAAAAGAGTTATTTCACAACAGTTCACTGTGAGAAGGGTCACTATTTTCATTCCATTTTTAAAAATAAGAGCGCTACATCGAGAATTTTAAACATTCACCACAAGGTTACCAGGAAGACATAAACTAAGTAGCGACCTCTGTGGCTCTAAGTCCCCAGGGCACATGCTTCACAGAGGCTGGCACCTTCGCCCAGTGAGGCCGCACAGACTCCTGGGGCTGCTCGTCCTGGGGTTCACCAATGTGAACGTGGACGGTCACTGCGTGTTCACAACAAACTGGAGGATTTCTAAATAAGCCAGGAGCTTCTTTCAAAAGGCAAATGAATCCTGTTTATGCATAAGTTATCAAAATTAGAATTCCCTGGTTTTCTTTCATATTAAAAATTTGTTTTATTTTGTTTTGTTTTTTGCTTGTTTTTCTTTAGTCCATCACTGTAGTTTAGGTATACCATGATCTTATTCCCTAATTTTACACTTTTTTGGGAGGGGGTAAAAATTTCATCTGTGGCCATGTAATTCCTTCAATTTACAGAAATACTGTAATAATAATACTCCATTGTTTACTGTAGAGCTCGTCCTAAAATATAAATGAGAATTCTTTAAGATGCTAGATTCCCAGTGGCATTTTTAGAGATGCCTAACCTTATCTTGAAGATTGGGAGGGGTAAGCTAATGTAAAATTTCAATAAATGACTAATGTACTTGACAACTTACAGTGTTTTCAACAGTCTGTACAGCCTTTCCCAAGCACTGGTTTCACGGGATTGTTTACGAGGTGCTCTGGGATGGAAGGGTTCCGTGATCCAGTGTGTATGAGCAGCAGTGGGTAAACTCAACAGGTTTCGTTATTGAAGGACTTCGCAGCTTTTACCATGCTAATAAGAATCTTCTTATCAGAGTTCCCCAGGAGGCAGTAATGTGCAGCATTCCCAAACTTAACATCGGAGGCCCTTTCTTGAAGAGTATTTTATCACCTGTGTTCCTCAGAAAGCCCTTTGGGAAAGGCTACACTGCAGACACGCCCTGACTTAATGAATCATATTTTACAGATGAGTTCCCACTTCAGAGTGAATAATCACCTCTCATAATGAGTTTTAAATAATTTCCAACTCCCTTTTAGTGAGTGAATTTAAAATTTTTCAGAAACGTGTGTTAACAAAATGAATAACACTGAATTAATATTTTTCTTAAGATTAAAGGACCTGCACAAACTCAACCACGACGACCCAGGTCACCAATGTCTTGCTCATGATACAGCCACTCTCCCCGTCACCACCAGAGTGGCTGGCCTGGACAGGCTCCAGCTGCTGTGGACAGCGGGGACCCCAGCAGGCTGGCAGACCCAAATGCCACGCTAATCTGGCCTATCCCTTACCTGTCCCTCACCTAGACTCAGGCTGTTCACAACTCAGTTGTTCGATGGCATTTGCTCTTCAAAAACTCTCCCCTTTCGTTTACACTTTTGCTCAGCTATTTTCAGGAAACCTCTGTTATTCTATCTTTATTTCTTCAACCCACTCCTGAACTCCTAAACTGAAATTTTAAATCATGTCTGAATAGTATAAAAGTTCTATTGGTTAAGTGGCTGTTAAGGAAATGGAAAGCCAGTCATTTTTGGTAAAAAAAAAAAAAAAAAAAAAAGACATGGAGCCCCCTTTTCAGTACTCAATGGTCCTTTGAGAAACTCTTTAAGTCTCTCATTTCTTCTAACTTAAGTTACTTTTTACTGCCTAAGAAATTACTTGTTAGCACTGTTTTATACTGTTTTCATTACATTTGTACATCATATTCACTATAATATAAAATAAATGGGTTGTTATTGACTTTCCCAGGAACCTGGAGGCGGGCATCACTGTAACCTGTAGAAAAATGGGAGTTCCAACTGACCTGCTAACAAACCCTTACAACATACCACATTTGCAGAGTCTGAAACCCCCATGGAGCAGCACATTTTTCTTCAGTTTATAATCCCCTACCATGCTTCATTTTTGAGCAGGAACAATATATTCCTTCTTCCTTCCTATCCTCATCCTCCCTCAAAAACCTCCCCACTTCTCTACAAAAATTAGATGGACTAATTACAGGCCAATTGGAAAGTGTTCATAATTAAAGCATCATATATTATCCTTAACTGTATGCTGTACTGGGACTATTTTTTATTAGTTGCTAAAATGTAATATATAAGCTTAATAGGCAAACAATGACCAAATACTAAAAAAAAAAAAAAAAAAGATTTGGCATAAAGACAAAATGGCTAATCGACAACAGAAAGGTCTCCTGACAGAAATGCGCACATGCTCTAGATCTGTGTTTTCTGGTCAAAAAGCTTGGCAGATGACTGCCATGCCTCACTCAATTATAGCTGGTCAACGACATAGGAAAAACCGAGTCTGGCTCAGTGTCTTTTACCATTATGGGGAAGAAATTATATCAACTAAAACAAATGGTACCAATGATTCATTTCCAAGTATTTTATTTAACGCCTGCTGTAGTCTTTGGGGGTATTTTCCCTTGTTGCAGCGGGAAGTAGTGGACTCACTGTCACATAGAGAATGGAACAGCAGCCACCTCCCTGCCCCAAGGGATGTTGTAACAAAAGAGGGAGCTAACATATGAAGCAGTTTTCAAGTTTTATCGCTTTATTTTATATGCAATGCGTGACCACTATAAAACCACGTTTGTAAGCCAAACAGTGAGTATTAAGTCACATGCTATTTCAAAGGAAGAAACAGAATCTGGGATGATGCTGCTTTGCATCCTCTAGGAAATGAGACTGGCATGACTATAGCTGTATTAATACCATTTCCTGCGCAAAATGCTAAAGTGTCCGGCATATATTTAGAAAACATTTATTCTTTTTGCCATACATATAATTACTTTAAAACTACATAGAAGGCATTTTTGAAAATACAAGGTTTTAGTAATTACCTAAATTAAAATGCTCAAGTTAAACCAAAATATCTGTAACTCCTTATGTGTCAACTCTTTTGATGAGCAATAAAACAAATGCTAAACCCCACATGGTTTGGGTAGTCAAAACCCCCAGCAAAATAAACTGACCTAAATTACTGAATTTCACTAAAACATAAAAGCCCAAGAATTCTCTTATATATAACAGAAACTATATTACCCAAAAAGAAAGAATATTTATTAATCTCATGTAATTTGACTTCAGTGAGAATATGGTAATGTTTCAACCACTGAGAAATCAACCCATTTCTTGAGTAATACCTTTAAAACACATAAACAAACTAAAAATAAAGTTAGGCCTCTTCTACGATGTGTAATTTCTTCATTACCATGGAAAACAACAAAATATCTTGCCCTTGGGTTGCTCAGTTTCAGCCAAAACAAATGCAAATGGCTTGTCAGATGACAGCTGTCTGATAAGGCTCCCCTACAAGACCTGCATGCTTTACTTTTTTCCGTGAAACTTGGGATGAAAGGCAGAAGGCAGGAAGAGAATTAATGTAGCATACAGTCTAAAGGCAATGCTACAACCGTGATTAAGTAGAAAAGTTAAAAGGCACAGATTTTCCACAGCTTCGCTGCGTGCAACCCATCCGTGTAACAAGTTGACAGGCCTAGCGCGTCAGCTCCATCATCCCCTCCGACAGCTAAAACGCAGCACTGCATCCCTTTTCAGAGAAAATTTGCGTCTGCACCATGAAGCGTTGTACATTATTTCTTAGCACTGCAGGGGGCTCAAGTCCATATGGAACCTTCACAAATATTACCACAGATCAAACCAGCGGCGTTTGCAGGCAGATTTGACATACCTATTTAAATGAACAGCAGGGGTCCTCGGGCAGCCCCGGGCGGTGCGGAGACAACCTCCCTGGAAAGCCTGAACCGCAGCTCCATTACTCAGCAAAGACACACTCTACATTTATCATTCATTTCATTTCTGCCAGGGCAAGAAGCTCATTTGCCCAAGGTCAACAAAAAACGAAAAGGAGATTTTCTTTTTCTCCCCAAGAAATAAATGTACCTGACAAGTGGGGATTTTGTCCTTTGGGTTTGCGGAGCACAAAGACACACCAGATAGTTCTAAAAAGCAGGGGAAATGTGTGCATAGGATTCAAGCAACGTGAAATCTGACTGTGGGTTGGGGAAGCTCAGTGAATATTTCCATAACTTAAAAAGAATTATACGATGAATGAAATAAAATCTGACACCATGTTCTAAGAAGAAAATGGGTTCTGTTGCTTGAAATTTGGCTATTACCAGCCAGGCTTTTTTTCCCCCAAAGTAACTCTAGGGAACTCCCAAATCTGCACGCTATCAAACAATTACAGCTCTGAAACAAAAACTTCCCAGTACACACTCCAGTGTAGTTGGAAGTCAGAGTGTAATAAAAATCATTTCCTAGGTTTCTTGGCAGGATCCTAATTCTAGACTCACAGACTTCATTAGCCTATGAAAAGCAAAAATTGTTTATGAATAACAAAAGTAAGATAACTGTTGGACTGTCTCCCAAGGTGAATGCCTTCCGGCCCCTGACGGGGTTTTGTACGCAGCCCCCTTCAGCCCCTTCGCACCTCACACCTTGCGGGGACTACACATACTGCGCTTTCTCGGTGTTGAGCATCTATCTCCCACAATCCCAGTCTGTAAGTGAAAGCATTTTAAGAACAACCATTCTGTTATAAATTCTATGATGTTTACCTTAATTAAGCAAAAATAAAAATATAAAGCCTTTCAACATACTGTTTTACCTCTAGAAGTCTTGTTTTTGTCCATTAGGAAATATATTAGGTAAATGCTAAAGCTGAGCAAAATTTCTGGTACGATCAGTTACTTAGCTTACAGTTCATTATTTACCATAAACGTAATATACTTACATGCATTAATGAGTAATACGATTGTTTGCCAGTATAAAATAGAAAATGAAATGGACGGCCATCTTCTCCCCACTGGGTCGCTAATAAAAAAGCCAGATGAAAACAAATAAACAAAAATAAAAATATATGGAGACCAAATAGTTGTATTTAACTGCAGTTATGAGACATGTTTACAATTCTAACTCTGAAAATAACAAAAAAGCACTAATATTTAGAATTATAATATTTAGTTTAGCATGTTTAATGTAAATATTTAGGATATTTAATATCCATTAACATAAAACAATGTTTATATTTGATAAAATATTCCTAAATATCTCACCATCAGAATTTCTATAACTTGTTTTAAATAAGTTCATAAAACAAGCAAAATCATCCCATTAGAACAAAAAATTTAAGTTTGGCTAGAAATACAATACATTCCCATATTCTTAAAAAGGAAACCGAAGAAAGTCAATAATGTAGTTCATTTAGGAAATTACAAACAGGTACAATATAATAAAGAAAAAAATGAAATGGATTTTTCCATGCCACATTATCTGTTTCAACTCCATGGTGACATACCTCTGAGAATTTAAAATGTCTAAAACAGAAGGGGCCCTAAAAAAGTGTTATATGTCACTCCTTCTGATATACAGATGGTTATTTACATCTAATAAATACCAAACAAATTGATGAATTGTGTCTATGTAGTAAATAAACCATATTTGCCCATATTTCTATTGAGTTATTTCTCTGTTAACAATTTGTAGGAACTCCAATACATTAAAGATTACACTCCTCTGTCCATTTCGTAAGTCTTAAACTCTTTTGTCCCAATCTGTCACTTGTCTTTTAATTTTGTTTATGGTGTCTTTTGTAATGAAGAAGTTTAAATACACATATTTGTAGAATTTGTTAATTCTCCTCTATGCCAACGTTTTTAAACTGTTTCTCATTATCGTCCCTACTAAGAAGCCTTTTTAGACAGTTTTCCCCACAATTGCCTCCCTCCCGATGAAATTTTCATACCACAGATAACTACTGTACATGTCTGTTCATATGTACTGCGGCCCTCTGGAGGGGTGGAACACTGGAAAGCTGAGATTTCTTTCACCTCCTATGAACTGACTTATGCCCCCTTGCGGGAAGCACCACCTCCATTGAGAAAGCATGCTTTAACGACTTTGGGCTTTCTAAAGATTATTTTCCTATATTTTCTTCTGCAATTTTTGTTTGTTTTTATGTTCAGAAATTTATTGTATCTGGAATTTATATTTGTGAAACATAAATTCAAGTATTTTGTCCAGCAAAGAGTCGATACCCATTAGTTTTTTAAATACTACACTCTTTTCTTTTGAAATACTACCTGGTTATATTTCCCTTCTGAGGATAACTGGCATTACACATGGGCCACTTTAAGTGGATACACTTATAATGAAGACCAAAATGTCATAATGGTGAAAAAAAGTCCTAATAGAGAGGTTATCTTGGAAAATAAAATAAGATTCTTATTTGCCTATGGCTTGTGGATGAATTAAATACTTCTCCAAAATCATTTTCATAGACATCATGAAATCCTGCATATTTTCCAATATTTACAACTTTACTATGCAATCAATTTTCGCTATATTGTTAAAACAGCCAGAAAGTGACCATAAAAGCCAAGTATCATGATTGCACATGAGACTCTACCATAAAGCTTGGAGTGATTTTTGAGTTGTGTCTCATTTTATTTGAGTGGGTGCATACTTGATTTCATCATATGTATATCTGTATATGCATATATATATATATTACATATATATATATACTTGATTTCATTCAAACAAAGATGTCACAGATTTTCAGATGTCCCATCACGTATCTTATACAAAAAGAGAAAAAAAGATGGCGCACTTCACAGTTCATATTAATTGTAAAATGAATCCTGTTGCCAGAATTGTTAAAATTTGAAATACTGAGTCTTAGGAATCAAAAATATGGCATAAACGAACGTTGACAGTGAATAGACTAATCAGTTCTGGCTATTTGCACCACAAATGCCATTTAATTAAAATTAGCTTTTTGCTGCATTTTGATACTCGGTAGTATCAAAATTTCCTTCATTATTATTTATTTTAAAAAATTTCTCACTGCTTCTTGTGCATTTACTTTTAAAAATAAACTTTACAAGTTTCTCTCAAAAGTCCTACCAGGACTTTGACTGAAATTTATTAAAAAATTTTGAAGGTACCTGCTTTGCAGTATTATCCTTCCTTACAGGAACATGAAGTCATTTTTAAGCTATTTAGATTTTCACTTATGAACTTAAAGTTTTATAATTTTCCTATAAACCTCTTATCTATGTTTCTAAGTTTTATTTGCATTTGTCTTTGTTGCTCTTGATACTGCCCCTCAGATATCTATATTTTCTATAACATTAATTATACAATGCATTTTTATTTTTTTTAAAGTTTATATTTTAATTTTAGGTTCACAGCAAAATTGAGAGGAAGATGCAGAGATTTCTCATATACCCCCACCTCCACACGTACACACACAGCCACCTCCATCATCAACATCCTCCACCAAAGTGGTACATTTCTTAATAATGGATGAACCTACACTGACACATCACATCACCCAAAGTCTACAGAGTATATTAGGGTTCACTCTTGGTGTTATACATTTCATGAGTTTGGACAAATTTATAATGACATGTATCCACCATTACAGTATCAAGCAGAGTAGTTTTGATGTCCTACAAATCCTCTGTGCACTTTCTATTCATTACTTCCTTCTCCCTAACCCAGGGACCTTTACGCTGTCTCCATAGTTTTGCCTTTTCCAGAAAGTCATATAGTCAGAATCATACATGCAACCTTTTCAGACCTGTTTCCTTCATTTAGTGATATGCATTTAAGGTTCCTCCAGGTCTTCTCATGGCTTCATAGCTCATTTCTTTTTAGTTCCGAACAGTATTTCATTGTCTGGATGTACTGGTTTAATTATCAACTAAAGAACATCTTCCAAGTTTTGACAATTATGAATAAAGCGGCTACTAACACCTGTGTGCAGGTTTCTATGTAGACATGTTTTCAATTCCTCTGGGTAAATATGAAGGAGCACAATGGTTGGATCATATAATAAAAGTATATTTAGTTTTGTAAAATCTGCTGAACTATCTTCCAAAGTGGCCACACCATTTTGCATTCCCAACAGCAATGAATTCCCGCTGTTCCACAACCTTGCCAGAATTTGGTGGTGTCAGTGTTCTGGAGTTTGGCCATTCTAACAGGTGAATAGTGATCTCTCACTGTTGCTTTAATTTGGACTTCCCTGAGGTAGAGCATCTTTTCATCTGCTTGCCGTCTGTGTATCTTCTCTGGTAATGTGTCTGTTAAGGTCTTTTGCCTATTTTTAAACCAGGTTGTTTTCCAGATGTTGAATTTTAAGAGTTCCTTGTGTATTTTGGATAAAAGTCCTTTTCCAAATAATTTCCACCACTCTTTGGCTTCCTTTTGTTCTCTTGACAGTATTTTTTGCAGAGCAGAAAATTTTAATTTTAATGAAATTAGCTTATCAATTCTTTCTTTCATGGATCATGCCTCTGGTTATATCTAAAAAGCGATGATGGCTAAACCTAAGGTCTTCTAGGTTATTAATTATTGATTCAATTTCTTTAAAAGATATAGGCCTAATAAAATCATCTACTTATTCTCATGTAATTTTGGCAGAGTGTGTCTTTTAAGGAATTAGTCCAATTCATCAAGGTTATCAAATTTGTGGGCACAGAGTTATTCATAGTATTTCTTAATTATCCTTTTAATGTCCATGGGATCTGTTGTAGTGTCTCCTATTTCATTTCTGATATTAGTAATTTGTGTAGTCTCTCTTTTTTTAGTTAGCTCGGCTATAGGCTTATCAATTATATTGACCTTTTCAAAAGAACCAGCTTTTGGTTTTCCTGATTTTCTCCACTGATTTCCTGTTTTCAATTTCATTAATCTCTGCTCTAATTTTTATTATTTCTGTTCTGCTTACTTTGGGTTTAATCTGTTCTTCTTTGTCTTCTTTCCTAAGACAGAAGCTTAGATGATTGAATTTAGATCTCCTCTTCTAATGTATGCATTCATGCTATAAATTTTCCTCTAAGCAGTGCAGTTGCTCACTCTTCTGATAAAGAATAAATATCAGAATTTCTCCACCAGAGGCAAGGTTAGAGTTTACTGTTCTGGACTCCTTTGGTGCATTTACATATGTATACCTACTGAAATACAGAAGATTGTTTGCATGTTTTTAAAAACCCAAATGGTTTTAACTTGTATTTACACTACATACTTGCTGTAGACTGAATGTTTGTTTCCCCCCTTTCAAAAAATTCATATGAACCTAATCCTCACAATATATTGGTATTTAGATGTGGGACCTTTGAGAGGTAATTAAGGCTATTTCCTAATGAATAGGCTTAATACCCTCAGAGGAGGAACTCCAGAGAGATCCCTGATTCCTTCTACCATGTGAGAACACAGGGAAAGACAGCTGTCCATGAACCAGGAAGCAGGCTCTCACCAGATGCCAAACACCAAAGTAAGAAAAAGCGAGGAAATGATAAAGATCAGAGTGGAAATAAACAAAATGGAGACTCAAAAAAAAAAAAACCAAAACACTTAAAAAGAACATGAAACTAAGAGCCAGTTCTTTGAAAAGATAAATAAAATTGACAAACCTCTAGCAATACTCATCAAGAAGAGGGAGAGTCCAAATGAATAAAACCAGAAATGAAAGAAGAGATTATAACCGACTCCAAAGAAATACAAAAGAATATTAAAGAATACTAAGAACAATTACATGCCAACAAATTGGACAATCTAGAAGAAATGGATAAAGTTCTAGAAACATACGACCTTCCAAGAGTAAACCAGGAAAAAACAGAAAGTCTGAACAGAATGATTACTAGCAGTGAAACTGAAGCACTGATCGAAAAACTCCCAATAATCAAAAGCCCAAGAACAGAAGGCTTCACAGGTGAATTCTATGAAACGTTTAAAGAAAAATTAATATCTATTCTTCTCAATCTATTCCAAAAAATTAGAGAGAAAGGAATGCTTCTGAATTTATTCTACGAGGCCAGCATAACCCTGATACCAAAATCAGACAAAGATAATACAGAAAAAGAATTACAGGCCAATATCCCTAGTGAACACAAATGTAAAAATTCTCAACAAAATACTAGAAAACTGAATTCAACAATATATTAAAAAGATTATACACCATGATCAAGTGGGATTTACATCACAGATGCAAGAATGGTTCAATATCCACAAAATAATTAATGTGACAAAACCAATAATAAAAATCATATGATCATCTCGATGGGTGTAGAAAAGGCAGGTGACTAAATTCAATATTTATTTATGATAAAAATTCTCAACAAAGTGGACATAGTAAGAACTTACCTCAAAATAATAAAAGTCATCTATGACAAGCCAACAGCTAATATACTCAATGATAAAAAGCTGAATGCTTTTCTTATAAGATCAGAAACAAGACAAGGATGCTCATTCTTACCACTATTTTTCAATATACCATTGGAAGTTCTAGTCACAGCAATCATACAAGAAATTAAAGTCATCCAAGTAAAACGTTCATTATTGGCAGACAATATGATACTATAGAGAACCCTAAAGATTCCACCAAAAAACTATTAGAACTAATAAATGAATTTAGTAAAGTAGTAGGATACAAATTAATATATAGAAATGCATCATGTTTCTATATACTAATAACGAATGATCACAAGAAGAAATTAAGAAAATAATCCCACTTACAATTATATCGAAAAGAACAGCACACCTAGGAATAAATTTAATCAAGGAGGTGAAAGACCTGTACTCTGAAAACTATAAGTCACTGAAGAAAGAAATTGAAGAGGACAAAAATAAATAGAAAGATATATTGTGCTCTTGGATTGAACAATTATCGTTAAAATGACCACATTATTCAAAGCGATCTATAGACTCAATGCAATCCCTATCAAAATGCCTATGGCATTCTTCCCAGAACTAGAACAATAATCCTAAAGTTTATACAGAATCACAAAAGACCATGAATATCTAAAGTAATCTGGAGAAGGAAGAACAATGTTGGAGGTATCATGTTCCCTGATATCAAACTATTCTAAAAAACTATAATAATCAAAACAGTATGGTACTGGCACAAAAATAGACACACGGATCAATAGAACAGAATATAGAGAGTCCAGAAACAAACCCTTGCTTATATGATCGACTAATCTATAACAAGAGGCAAGAATATGCAATGGAGAAATAACGGTCTCTTCAAAAAGTGGTGTTGGGAAAAGTGGACAGATCATGTAAAAAAAAAGGAAACTAGAACACTCTTATAGCATATACAAAAATAAACTCAAAATGTATTAAAGAGTTAAACGCAAGACCTGAAAACATAAAAGTCTTGGAAGAAAACAGAGTATTAAATTATTTGACATCAGTCTTAGTAATATCTTTTTTAATATGTCTCTTTGGACAAGGGGAAAAAAAGCAAAAATAAATAAACATACTTTATCAAACTAAAAATCTTCTGCACAACAAAGGAAACCATCAAAAAATTAAAATACAAACTAGTGAAAGAGAGAATATATTTGTAAATGATATATCCAATAAGGGGTTGATATAAAAAAATATAAGAAACTCATACAACTCAATAACAAAAAAATAAACAATTTGATCAAAAAAAAATGGGCAGAGGATGTGAAGAGATATTTCTCCAAAGAAGATATGATGTTCAACATCACAAATCATCAGGGAAATGAGATACCACCTAACACCAGTCAGAGGGGCTATTATCAAC
Organism: Rousettus aegyptiacus; assembly: GCF_014176215.1. Lineage (NCBI taxonomy): Eukaryota > Metazoa > Chordata > Mammalia > Chiroptera > Pteropodidae > Rousettus > Rousettus aegyptiacus. The sequence continues at coordinate 62,779,147 of NW_023416310.1, read as the reverse complement.
AAATAATAAACACTGGCGAGGATGTGGAGAATGTTGGTGGGAATGTAAATGGGTGCAACCACTATGGAAAACAGTATGGAGATTCTTCAAAAAACTAAAAATAGATCTATCATAAGCCCCTGTAATACTTCTGGGTATTTATTTGAAGAAAATGAAAACACTAATTTGAAATGATATATGAACCCCTACGTTATTACAGAATTATTTATAATAGCCAATATAGGAAGCAACCTAGGTAGCCATCGATGGATGGATAAAGACGTGTACCTATATACAATAGAATATTATTCAGTAATAAAAAAGAACCAAATCTTGCCATTTGCGTCAACATGGTTGGACCTAGAGGGTATTATGCTAGGTAAAATAAGATGGAGAAAGACAAATACCACATGATTTCACTTATACGTATAGTTTTTTAAATTAAAACTAGTGAACAAATAAAACAAAAGAAAAACAGACTCATAGAAACGAATAAAAAACTGATGGTTGCCAGAGGGGTGGGGGATGGAGGGATGAGTGAAAAAGGTAAAGGGGAAAATTGTTAATAATATTGTGATAACTTCGCATGATGACAAATGGGTTACTAGACCTAGTGTAGTGAGCACATCATAAGAAAATGTGGGATCACATGTACACTTGAAGCTAATATAATGTTGTAAGCCAACTACACTTTAATAAAAGAATTTTTAAATAAATAGTGCTCTCTTATATTTTCTTTTCTTTGACCAGACTTGCCAAATTTGATTAATTTCATTGGCATTTTCAAAGAACTAGCTGATTTTATTTATCCAACCATTTCTTTTAAATTTCTTCACTTTGTTCATCTACTTACTTCTCCTTTCCGCCTCTTGAACTAAATACTTAATTCGTTTATTTCTAGTCTTTCTTAATGTCTAATAATCATGTTTGCCTCTGAATAACACACTGTCCACATCCTATATGGTTTGATAGGAACTGTGCTCATTGTCATTATATACTTCTAAATAGTCTGTATTTCAATTTTGATTTCCTCTTTAACCCAACAGTTTTATGAGTTTATTGATTTTAAGTCAGAATAATTGAATCTTTATAATACCCACCCTTCTGGAATTTGTTAGGTTTTCTCTACAACCTATTACATCATAATTCTATTAATATTCCATTGGCATCCGTATAGCAAATGTATTCCTTGCACTTGTATCTGTAGCTATAAAATCATACTATGTTATTAAAATTCTTTAGAGCCTTAGTTAACAGCTTTTGCTTTAAACATTTCAATGCTAAATGCTTGGTACAAAAAGGTTCGTGGTTATCAGATCCATGAATCTTGGTTTTATCTATATAAACTAACATTCTTGTTTCATTGAACCATTCCCTAATCTCTTTGAATTCCCTTTTGTCTAGTATTAGGCACTACTCCTTGCTTCTGTCATCAATTAGTATACACCTTTGTTCTTCTCAATATTTTTATCACTTAAACAGTAAAGTAGGACTTTTATATTAACTCAATCTGGAAGCTTTCATCTTTTAATAGGGAAGTAGTAGCATATTACAGGTGTCATAATCTATCCAAATATAAAATTCACTCACATCTTTTAACATAAAAACCAGTTCAACCTATATTGACAACGTACAGCAAAATTGGTAGGTAGGTAGGTGGGTGGTGGGTGGCAAAAAATATGTTGCTGATTATAAAGGAGTATTGTTTAAACATGGTTAAATATAGTTAACCGCAATGTAAGAAAATCCTACCAACAGTGACATATTTCTAAAATAACACATGGGCATTTTGCAGGAATGTACAGAAGTTTCAGTCGTTACAGCCCAGCTGAAAGTAATAATAAACTTCTTATGCCGAGAAGCTGGTAAAATTTGACAGAAAGACCCAGTCTTAGAGGGGCGAATATATAAAAAGAGATGCAATTAGTAAAGATATGTAAAACAAAGAGAGGAAGAAAGAGAAGTGAGGAGCCTGAGACGTTGAAAAATAGAGGAGCCACTTAAAAAATCACTATCACTGTTTATCACAAGTGTATTTATTTCTATAATTACATAAACTAAATATTATAAAAACATGAAATATGAGTGAAAACAGAAAAGACAGCTGTAGTTTCTACGAAAACCAAGTTGGCTGCTTTAGAGTCAAAGGCAAGTTACTAAAACAAGTTTGTTGAACTTCAGTGTGGTAAGAAGAAAAATCTGTAGAAATATAGAAATACTCTGCACTCAGATTTCTTAGGAAGTACAAGTTCCATTGTAAAGAATCAAAACTAAAAATCTTCGATGATGCATCAGTGGCAGGGTTATGCAAAAAAAATGAGGAAGAAATACATACTCAAAGGGAAAAAAAAACCTCTAGGGTTATGGCAAGAGATTGATAAGTAAGTATAAATTTGTATTTTTAGCGTTTTTGAGAAATAATTTCCTGCTTTAAAACTTTTTAAATGAATTGACAACTACCATTCTTCCACAATGAATAAGAGGTTCCTAACGTAAACTAGAAAATAGTTAATATATTATTTCCTGGCAACTTTAAGTCTTATTGTATGTTTTCTTCAAGATTTTATCTTACAGATTTAAAAGATAAAGAGAAAATCTTAAAAGCCAGAAAAAATGGTGGAAGAGGATAGCAGGGGACAGATAAGAATCATGGTTAACTGCTCAACAGAAACAATGTGAGAAAGACAATGGAATCACATCAATAAAGACCATAAAATGGGGGGAATCTATATTCAGTGAAAAATGAAGACATATTTTTAATTTTCATGTAAAAAAACACATTTAATTAGTTTTCAGATCTGTACCAAACTCATCAAAAAGCGTATTAGAATGCAAGTAAATTAATGTGACATTCTTATAGGCATAAACTCTAATCTGATCTAATTTTAATATTATTTAATTAAGAAGAAATTGGTTGCAAACCCCCATCATTCGTTATTAGTTATCAACGATTTCTGACCAATGATGTGACTCTGCCAGGCCATGGGAGTGCGTTGCTGTAATACATGAGTGCTGATGTGCAAGAAAACACCGTAGTAGAAAAGAACTGCTTATTTAATTCTTGAGCAAACTTACCTCTTTGTTTTGGAAAAATCTGTTCAGGATGCTGTAAAATAAATTAAAAGTGCATCAGATAATTATTGTAACATGTAAACCTAAGTTAAATTTTTTAAACTATTAAGGTAATTACCTTCATTATTGGCCTGGCTCGCTTCTCAAACAAACCACTGGGAAAAAGGTAAGCAATAGCTCTCTGAAAATATACATAAAGGTTCATTAACAATTGTTATAAAAACCAGTTAACATCATGATTCATATTATTGAGTGCTTACTATGTGCCAGACACCAAACTAAGAGTTTCAAATACATTATCTCCTTTCAAAACACGTACACAACTATGGTAAAGTTCACAGCTTCTCTTTGGCATACCCAAATTGCCAGCCTCACTGCTCTGGCACTTTGGAGCCTCTATTAAGTGAAACAAGGATGACTAGAACACGCTGTGATAGCTCAAAAGTGGATCTGTGAACCAAGATGGCTAGTAAGTGACAAATGGGCAGGGAAACAAGTTCTCCTTAATGTCTGTTTCTCAATAGAGATGCTACTACTGGCACTTGAATGTGACAGCTCCATTGGAGGCAACTTTCCCTAATACTGCAGGTCATTTAACAATCCTAGCCCTTTTCTAAAAATCTGAGCCAGTGACATTCACAGTGCTTGTGACAAATCTCACTCCTACACATTTCCAATGTCCTTTACTTCTGAGGCAGCAGCACTACCACCAACTGGAGAACAACTACCATGTCTTCTCCAATCCCCTTTCTCACAATTAAAAACAAAAACAAAAAACTGCGCTTTCATTTTTGTTGGATGACATCAGGTGAAAGTCTGTGGCCCTGGATCTGAGCACGCTATCTGGCCTAAGAATGAACGAGCAGGTCATGTGGGCACAGTGCTGCCCTCTGGAGAGCCTGTGGTCGGGGAGGGCCTGCTCTGCCCACCCCACAGCCAGTGTTCTGGATTCAGTTTTCTCCTGAAAAGTTGGGGCCTGTCATGGTGAGGTATAAATTCAATTACATTAGAGAGTCCAGTTGTGTCTCTGGGTCAAGCTTCATCCTCATTCAGCCTTTTGCCAATAAAATTGACTTACACACAAAAAATCTTCAATATTAGAAGGTTAATTTTGTGAACTGGTCCCTTCTAAAACCAGGCATACTTTTCCCTTCCTTCTCTGAAGAAGAAAAATGGACTCTATAATAAGTGATGTGAGACTACTAATTGCCATTTGGAAAAAAGATAAAACTGAATCCAAACCTCACACCAGGATAAACTCCAAATGAGTCAGAGAACTACAAATAGCAAATGAAAAACAAAATGAAACAAAAAAAACATGTATGAGAAGACAATATAGATGAATTCCTTTAAAATGTAGACGTCAGAAAGTCTTAACTATGACTCGAAATTCAGAAGTAAAAAAAGACTAACCAATTAAACTACATAAAAAAGAAAATTTTGTTTTCAAATGCATTCATAATAACAAAAGTGCAATTAAAACCAATGAGGTAACATTTTTTATCTACTAGGAGTAGCAAAAGCTGAAAAGCTTGATGGCACTCTGTTGGCCAGGTTAGAGACACTCTGAGATCTTGCTGGTGGGAGTGTCAAATGGTACCAACTCTAAGGTTGGAAGTTTGGCACTATCTAACAAAACATTTCCCCCAGCAATCCCACTCCTACAAATTTATCCTGGAGGTACCTTCCCCCATTAATACAAACAACATAAGCACAGGTTATTCATTGATCTCTAAGAGCAAAATATTAGAAATGATCAAATCTCCATACACAAGAGTTTGGTTGACTACATGATGGTACATTTATGTGATCAAGTACTCTATGTAGCAGTCTCCAACCTTTCTGGCACCAGAGGCTGGTGCTCCTATGAGAATCTAACGCCTGATGATCTGAGGCAGTGCTGAGGTAGAGCTGAGGCAGTGATGCTAGCCTTGGGGAGCAGCTGCAGATATAGATGAAGCTTCCCTTGCTCACCCACTGCTCACCTCCTGCTGTGCGGCCCGGTTCCTAACAGGCCACTGACCAGTACCAGACCCTTGCACTACAGCCATGAAAAAAATGATTGAGAAAAGCAAGATGCAAAAGGAATATACTTAAAATGAGACCACTGGTATAAGAAATAGAAATAAAAATAAGAAAATACATATAGGAATATGAGAAAAATACACAAAGGTTTCTTTTTGCAAACAAAAACAGAAGAAGAATAAAATAGAAACTAATAAAAATCATTGTCTATTAAGGGATAGGTGGGAGCAGGGAGAAAGGCGCAGGTTTGGGAGTAAGACTTCTCTGAGTATACCTTTTCATATATACTCAAACTTTAAAGTATGTAAATGTTTTACATATTAAAGACAGAAATTTTCAAAAGAAACTCTAAAACTTAATACAAACGAAAAACAAACCTATATCTAATGACAAAAATAATTACAAATAAATCTTCAACTTCATGTGGTAGGCTTACTGTTAATAGTAATATTATAATTCTGAAATATTTTGTGTATATGCAGCATAAAGGAAATAAGTAAATATATTTTTTATAATAACCAAAATTTTACATTATAAAAATATAAAAGTAATGTTAAGTGTGAATTAAACAAATCAATATAAACTCATGATCCTTAAAAAACATTATTTACTATATTACTCTTATAATATTTTTAAAATATTATTTTTTAGTTCTGTCCCCTGACAGAGTATAGAAGCAACAGAATTCCAGGAGCAGTGTGGGTGGCCCCTAGCATTCAAACCTTGGTTTCTAAACATGATTTCCTAGTATAAGGAACAGAGTCTCTTGGAGAAAAGGCTGATTCCAGGCCTATCGCAGGGAAAGTACAAAATGAGCCTGAGGCATCTTCTGTGCCAGGAAACAAGGAAGCACTCAAAAGGACACAGGTCAACATGAGACAATTTGAACACTGAAAAGAGCAATGACAATGACAATGCCTTATAACATGCTCAACATGTGGGTATCCTTATATTTAATAGTGTGCATGTACATACATACACACTCTGAAGGGTAGACAAGGAGAAAAGGAAAGCCTCTTTATAAAAACAATTGTAGTTAATAAAAGTAGAAGGAATGACAAAAGTAGAAATTTATTGTTTTACAACTTCCAGGGTAATTATTCATTTCAGGCAAGGATCATCAGTGGAAGCTAAAGTCACTGGCTGAAAGGTTATTGGGGAATATGATATTCACATGGATTCAACATACCATCCTACAGATTACGAGTTACAGAGGGGAAAAACTACTTTTACAATAAAGAGGTCTAATGGTCACCACCTTAACAAAGGGACAATCAACAGTGGGATGAATTGAGTATATGCCTCCTGGTGTGAGGCAATGAGAAGGATACACTATCATATAAATAAAGTAGTGTCATTTATACATTCTAAATCTGATCATAAGGAAGCAATTAGAAAGTCAGAATGAGAGACAATTGTACAAGACGGGTGGTCTGAGTTATATAAAACAACTCCAGCTATAAAGACATTTTGGGAAAAAGTGGGGAAATTTCCAAACTGATTACATATAACACTACAGAATTGCAATTGTATTAGATGTACCAGTGGTATTGTGGGAGATAATGGTATAAAGGTTGCATGTATTTAGGTTTTAAATAAATGTCGATATATTTAGGGGCTAAGTGTTGTATCTGCATTTTGAATGGCTCACTCAAAAAAATTTATATATACAGAGAGATAAGGAAAGGTGACAGAACGTTAACAACTGGCAAATCCATGCCGAGAAAACCTGTGTGAAGGGTGTGCAGATGTGCACGTTTGTGTTCAGACAATATTTAAATTCTCCGAAAATTAAAATAAAAAGTTGGGGGAAAATATTAAAAATATTAAAAATTAAGTAAATGAGGTTTTCCCATGAGCTAAGCCCAACCTGTCTCAGTAGGGTGTACGAGGAGCCGACAGCAGCTGTGAGCCAGCTAGACTTCAGGCCTGGTTCTCACAGTGATACGCAGGAGCCCCAAGCTGGCCAGAAGCAAAGCAAACTACTGAATCCAAGGCCTGGGTGAGAATACTAAACAACGTGGAAGACTCAGTTCAACTCTTCACCAAAATTACAAGGTGGGAAATCCAAACAACTTTCATGTTGGTTTCAAGACATCACCGGCATTTTCAAATGTGAAAATGACTATTACCTACCTTAGATGACCACCAAATGGGGTCCTAGAGGGAAATGAAAATGTGAAGAATTCCATCCTACAGTTGGATTTCGAATGAAAAAGACAACTTAGAAAAGTCACAAGTAAGTTAACTGGTAGAACCTGAAAATAAACTGTCAATTGCAAAGGATATCTAGGTATTACAGGTAATCTGAATTTAAAAAAAAAAAAAAAGAAAACAAGCTAATAAATAATTTTCTGGAAGTATTCTAAATTTAACTGAAAGGATGAGGGCAAGTAGATTTGCCTTAAAAAAGAAAACCTCAGCTAAAATAAATTAACATATATTTACTAATTTATAATTCCTCACTCTATCAGGTTGTAATAATACAATTTACCAACTATATACTATGCTACATACTATACTGCATACTATATCAGTAATTAGTAATATAGTATATACACTATACTATATTATATCAACTATATTATATTTGTTCCTAAATTTGGTTTTTTACCAAATATTATGAAGAAGGTCCACAGAGCAAAGGATACCATTTCAGATAAAAAGCAAAACTGCAAATTCAATAAAAATAATGGAAAACGTAAGATAGGGAAAAAAAAAGGAACAAGAGAGGGAACAGTAAATAAACCAGTTGTTTTTTAGCCAAATTAAATACAGAAAAGAGAAAGACACACTCCCGAAATGCTTTCTGCCTCTGTTCAGTACGCGTGGACTAGCACCAGCGCAGCCTGACCTGCTCCTTCCGCTGATCTCCTGTGGGCACACTAATCAGATTTCTTACAAATTCTGAAGCAAACAAAGGACTACCTGGATTTTACGAAAAAAGGCATTTTGCTGCCTTCTGTGCCTGCTTAACTCTCAGTCAGCATACACAGCTGTTTAAACTCAAGTCGGTGAATACCCTTTTGATTGAAATAAATAGTAAATATTTCTAAGAACAAGAAAATTCTGAGAGTTGGTATTAAGTTGAACAGCCTATCGCTATGTTCTGGGCACAGCATTACACATTATAAACCCTTGCTTTCATCGCATTTCAGAATTCTGAAGAAAGGGAGTGGTAAACATGAAAATAGGATGAATATGTAAATAACATAATCCTTATTGTGTCTTATAACCATAAAAATATTTTTCAAGGACCATCATTTCCAGTGACTCTGGTTTGTAAGGATGGCACTTCATCCATTTGTTGTAAGGATTAATAAGGTATTTATGGAAGCACAGCACACAGCAGGTACTTGATAGATGTGAGCTCTATAAAAATGTTCAGTCTACGTGAAGCACTTGCCCACATTCTTTTAAGACTTATAGTCATGCATTCATTACCTCTATTTTACAGATGAAGAAGAAGCAGTTAAAGCAGCTAGCCCGAGATCGTACTGAAATAAATGGCAAAGCTCAAACTTGAACCTTCTGAGATTTAATTTCGGAACATGCTCTTCCTTGGCTATCGCAGAGAACCAATCTAGTTCTCTCAAAAAACAGGTTTACTTCTTCACTGACATCAAGGACATTCAGCTACTTAGCAGTAAAATTACAAGTAAAACCCAAATAGGCTTACAGGAAAATTAAGTGACCATTTACCTTGACGAATACTAGTCACCAAATATTTATCCCACCCAATTTCAGGCACTCTGCTAGTTTAAAAAGATAGGTAAAAGATATGATTCCTCACTCATAGCCGTGAAGACAGATGTGCACATAATCTCAAACACAGGGGCTATTATAAGAGATATGTAAAATCACATGACATAATAAAGTAATATACACAGGACGTGTGACAGAACTATTTATAGGTTACATGGTTATAGGTTACAAGAATGTGGGCAAGTCCTTAACACAGACTGAACATTTTTGTAGAGCTCACATTTAATAAGTACCTGCTGTGTGCTATGCTTTTATAAATATCTATTTAATCCCTAGAACAAATGAAGTTGATGTCCTTACAAACCAGAGTCACCGGAGGTGGTGGTACCTGAAAAATGTTTTCATGATTATAAGACATAAGGTATTGAGGAGGGTGGTCAGTTACTTTTTTCAGTGATACTTTTCATCTGGTTTTTCTTAAGTCACTTCAGCCTTTCTAAACAAGTGCCTTTACATGCTGTTTTCCCTGCCAGGAATGCCCTTATTCTATTTTTCCATTGAACACATTCCCATTTGTCTTCTGAGAATTACGTCAACCGCCACCTTGACTGCAACCCCTTCCCGGATCCCTCTAGGACCTCATTACTCCCTTCTCTGTTAACACCCCTATTGGCGCAAGTGCTATGCTTTCCTACTGCTCCTCTATCTTGGCCAGATCGGTATGGCCAAGGCCATTTTCTTTCCATCCTTGTTACTGCCTTCAACTTTCACATTACCTGGAGAAATCACAAAGGGCCAAAGTGCACTTTTTTCCTTTCATATGCCAACTGCTGCCATATCTGTGAGCAACCCCACTGCTCACATGGAAGGGCCATCTAAACAGGACTCCTGGTGTCACCTGAGCCAATAAACAACCCTCAATTCCTACTCCCATTCCTATCCTCAGAAGCACAGGCTCACTTCCTATAACACTCCATTCTTTCCCCAACAGATTTCAATCTGGCCTCAACATAATTCCAAATGTGCGACTGCTTGGTCAGGAGTCACCAAGGCTTCTTTTCAAATCTCATGACTTTTTTCAGGGCTCTTCCATATGAGGTCGCTGTCTTCCTCTCTTTTGCAGCTATGCCCCCTCCCATCTCTCTGCAAGTTTCTTCTTGTCTCTGCTAAACACATCTCTGCTCCCCCCACAAAGGCTGGTTCCCTCTGTAGTTTCATTCAGATAAAAGCGACCATTTTCTACACTTCTAAATTTCTCTTTATTCTTTTGTAGTATTTTTGAGCTGTTTTCAAAAGCAGTTCAGGCATTTTATATTGTTTCAGTGCAAGACAATATAAAAATGAAAATGCAGAATGATATGACTTATACTTCCAAAGTATTTTTTTTTTCCTTTTAAATAACAAGTCGAAAAATGCAAATTCTTCTTTAGAGGGGAATGGGCTAGGCAACACTGCCCAACAGAACTTCCTCCAATGACAGAATTAGTCTATAATCTGTGCTGTCTGATAAGACAGCCAATAAGTAGCCTACATGACTAATATACACTTGACATGTTAGTAGTGCAACCAAAGAACTAAATTTTACCTAATATTAATTAACTTTAATTTACATGACACATAGCTAGTGGCAACCACACAGCTATAGGCTATTTTGAACAAAGCCTTCAAGCAGTACAGCTAGCACTGTACTGATGCTAGTGATGTGTATTTCAGCAAAGCTTTTAAATTTCATTAAATTGTTACAAAGTCCACAATTTAATTTTACTGGTCTAAGTTAAAAAGCAAAAATCTACTGCCACGACAGAGTAGTAACCAGGTAGTCTTTGAATAGATTTCCACAATGAAGCTGGGCTTGATGGCTGTTCTTGATTTTCCCTTTCGCGAGGTAAGAGGGTGGGACAGTAGCACTTTAACAGCTCAGAAATGACTTGATTCTTTGGGACTTGAATGGGTAACGCCATCATGGAAACGACCTGGAAAGTTGGCATTCCTGACTCCTCTCTTGGCACTGCTGAAGCCCTCTGCCACTGACCAGAATGGCCTGAGCAGACTGGGCCTAAGGTAAGAGAATTTGGATTGTATATCCCATTTTGGCCTGGATTTCAGTGCTGGGGCAGGAGGGAGAAACATTTATATACCAGAAGTAACAGAAAAACTAAGTGCATGTTTACCTACGAACATGCACATGGGGTGAAAATGAGAGTAATATCACAAAAGTCTCCAGATTCCCAATTGGTCCTCTTGTAGTTTTCATTAATTCGAGGGTCCTTATTGTCACAGCTCTTGTTATCCCCCCACCCTTTTGTTCTTTTCCATTGTTAATCTTGCTAACAGAAAGAAAAAGATAAAAATATCGAGTTGTAACAAACAGATAAGGAAAACTCTTTCTGCATGTTTTTGCAACTCCTTCCTCCTAGAAACAAAGCATAAGAAAATAAAAGTCGCCAAACATAATGACAAAAATGACAAGTGCCCACCTCCTCTTGTGTTAGAGGAACACTCAGTTGAAGGAACAACATCGTCCTTGGGAGCCTGCGAGAATGGGGCCTTGTTTGCAAATTGCCTTCCAGGGAGGGCACCCCCTCTCACTCACTCTCATGTGGCTTTCAGTCTAGGTCTGGAGTAAGTTTCCCCACCAGCATATTCCTCTCCAAAGCCTGCCATTGCCAGTGACGTAGCTACTGGAAAGTCTACATGACTGCAAGGACATGTGTGCTGCAGTCGGTTGTTTCAGCACTCATGTCACCAGTGTGGTCTTGCTGAAGTAACTGTTACCTCTTACTACGGGAAGCTCAGTATCAGCTTTGAAGACGCTGACCCCAAACCACCCTGTGATGGGAGCAAGACCCCCTCGGGGAGCACAGTGGTTTCCTGCTTCTATCCTTTCAGACCTTCTTTCTATCCCGTAGCCCTAGGGTTAAGACTTCGCCTTTCCTGACCAGGATGACCTAGCCCTAACTCAGGGCCAGGCTAGGAGAAATTAGGCCAGCGGCAGGTACACCCTACACCCCTAAATTGGTCTATTAGGGTATTGGAACTTTACATTTATTTTAGTAGCAGGGCATTCGCTCAAGCTCTTTGAAATAAAAATTGAACTCTTCATCTCTATCCTCACCCCCACTGCTCTTTGGCTTTCTCGAGCAGTTTCTCTTAAAAGCCATAGGCTCTTCCAAGAGACTTTCCTGTGCTCTCCCTGAAGCCGCAGACAACGTCATCCTCACTCCTCACACCTGACAGCCTCTGCCCCATACTGGACACTTCATGGAAGACAGTTTTCCATGGGCTGATTTCTCGAGTCCCTGGGGCTTCCCAAAATACACCAAGACTAAAAATAAAATTCCCAATTCAACATAAAGCTAAGGAGGGTATTTTAAATAAGATAATTATAATATAGAGTTAGTAACAAAAATGGTTTGGGACAGCTGGGCGATTTCACATAAAATTTTAAATTGAGGTAGAGATTTGGTTAGGAAAGGTTCAGAAGTATAACTAGAAAAGAAAATGAGAAACACAAAGGCAAAGGAAGTGTTAAAATAGTTTTTTAAAGCAGTTTTCTGATGTTATTCAGAACTATCTATATTAGTATGATAAAAAAGGCAGAATTTAAATATAATGATAGGTGAAAATAAGGTAACCAGAAAATCACTGGAGGAAGGTGGTGTGGGAACTACCTGGCTCTGCTAATGTTGACCAATCTGTCAAATGCTGTGCCCTGTGACTCCCTGACGTGTGTGTGGCCCCATCCTGGCACTAGAGAAAAAGCACCAGCAGGAAATGGCCCTCGAGTGCCTTAAAATCAGAGGAAAATTGGCATTTCATATCTGAACTGGGGTTTGGCCCACTTGGACCAAGTTTATCAACGAGGACAGAATTAGCAGAAATTTCATAATTATCTGAAATAAGTACTTTTTCACTTCTAAGCAATCTATATGAAAAACTCACTTAAACCAAGAAAACCAATCCTTCCACAAAAACAAAAATATGTATATCAGTTGGGACTCGATTAATGATTCTTTGAAAAGCTTGAAAAGAGTATTATTAGCCTAATATTTTTACTTGTTTTAGGCTTACCCTTTATTTCAAGAGACCTTTTCTCAGTCTAGGAGTGAGAATTTAGATGTGGTCTGTAGTTAACAAACAGGTATTCGAACACCATCAACATCCATGAACACATACCGAAACACACAAAATCACTGCCTCACTCTGATTTAAGGTTGTTGATGCCTTAATCTTTCAGTTTTAAATTCACTCCAAAGAAAATCTGAGCCATAAGGAAACACAGGGTATTTTCCCATAGTAAGTTCTACCTTAACAATTTCTATATTAAGTTCTTGAATTTGTATGGAATTCAGCTTGGCAAAGTTCTTGGATGTTTTTAACTAAACCCACATTTGAAAAAATTGTTACATATATGGCTTTGGTTCAATGATTGGTTGTGACAAAAACAAAAAACAAAAACCCTGCTTCTTCTGGGGGAAAAAAAAAGGCAGAGAACAGACGGTCCTCAACTTACAATGATTTAATTTCTATTTTTTCGACTTTATGATGGTGTAAAAGAGATATGCATTTCACAGAAAAACATACTTAAAATTTTGAATTTTGATCCTTTTCTCAACTAACGACAGGCAGTACGGTACTCTCGTCATGCTGGACAGCAGCAGCACCTGAAGCTCTCAGCTGGCCACGTGATCACCAGGATGCACAACCAGTACGTGACAGCGTGTTCCCAGTGTCAGAGACTTTGTGCAAAAATGGGCTAATGTAAGTGCTCTGAGCACGTCTAAGGCAGGCCAGGCTAAGCTATCATGTTCGGTAGGTTAGGTGTATTAAATTTCTTTTTTTAAAAAATATGTTCTGACTTAACGATATTTTTCAACTTAACAATGGGTTTACCAAAACACAACCCTCTCATAAGTCCAAAAGCATGTGTATACAGTTAATTATAAGTATAGAGAGAATCCTTTATAAATTTATTAGACTGCAGCATGATTTATCTGAATCTAAAATAAAAAAATACCGACAAAAATAAAGAAGGTAAACTTTCATAAATTAATCCAAGTAAGTCATAGAGTAATATGATTCTCATTTGTAAACACGTTTCTTGATTTTTTAGATTTTAACTAGAATGTTGGTAATGGAAGGGTTCCCTGAAATGAAGGGAAAGTATTTAACTCTATTCTTCGGTTTATGTCAAAGTATAAAAGGACTGCAGACTCAGCCCAGAAGCACGGGGTCAGGAATGCAATCTCAATTAATTAGGTATCCCAGCTGGGCAGGGGGTTTGCAGCTGTTAACTTGATCAATGACTTACCTAAATGTCATCTCTACTGATTCGCTTATAAATTACTAGCAAGTGAGACTAATGTACAGGTGCTAATTTATTTAAACTGTTCTCTACATTTCTACATAGCTTTATAAACTGCATCTGGCACCTAATGTTAGCTGTCAGTTGTACTTAGACATGCCTGTCCTAACGACTCTGTTCATTAGAAGTGAGCACAAATTATGAAATATTGTGAAAAATGATACATCAAATGGAATGGGCACAGCAAATCAATTAGAGAAACTTCATACAGCATATTCACACTTAGGAGAATAAAACATTCTGGTTTCAGAATGAGGTCTATAATACCAATTAAAAAGTAATTGGTAGGCTTCAGCAGTGTTATATATCAATTTGCTGGCTTTTTTCCTGAAATTCTATAGTAATGTAGAACTTAACTTTTAATTCCCAAATAAAGACATTAGTAAATGCAAGTGCAATTCCACATTCATAATATTTTATATAACCCAAATGTCTCCATCTTAAAATTTATAACAGATACTACTTAACTCAAAAATGAAAATGCATATACCAGTGGTCCTTAACTTTATGTGTTTATGGAGTGATTTCTAGAGGAATCATTTTTGATGGTACATTTGAAAAGATTAAAAAAGACTCAACAGTACTGAACAGATTAGCCATAATGGTCATCCCAAGTCCACTCTTAGGTAACAGGGTGTGACAGTGTCTACAGAATTCCATGGGCATTGGCTGCACTCCTCACCTAGTTAGTCTTTAGCCTTGGGGTGTGATTTGAGGCCATCTGTTTCTACCCTGCCCCTGTTGCATACTTGGGGCTTATTCCTTTATAGTTCCCACACATAGAATATCCTTTGGACCAAAGTGTAACTGCTTTACATCGAATTACAAAACCCACTCAGCTCAATGTTTATTTGACAGATTCCTCCTCACAATACATATACTGTTACAAAAAAATACTTCTTAGACATTCACCAACATCTGGAAGTTACCTGTGAAAGATTTATGGAACAGGGGTTGAGAACTGCAGCATTAAGACCTATTTTCAAAATATTCAGTATGCATTTTAAGCCCTTTTTAGCAAGCCACCATATGTACTACTGATTATTAGAAGAGACCAGTCTTTCCTCCTGTTAGATCCTCTGAAGGGTATCAGTTAGTGGTTCATTGGGAAAGAGTAAAAGGTGGTTTCTTTCATTTCAATATACTTTAAAAAATCAGGAAAAATTAAACTTTCTGAAATGGAGAAAATCTATAGCTGTTTGTGACTAATTTCTTTTTAGTTAATTTGGTATTTTATCAACTAAAAATAATTTTTTCATATAAATTTAATAGCAAGATTGAGCATTAAATATAGCAAAGTAATTTTGCAAAAAAAATCTAACAGGTATATATATATAGTCTGTAGTTTTAATAATTAAAAATCTAAATAATGACTAAATATCAACAGTGACAAGCAGAATTATTTTTAATCACAAAATTTTATCTTTGATATTCTTATTTTACCAACTCACATCTGAACTCTTATTAAAAGCCTTTTTAAGGAAACACTAGCATATTAAATTAGCTAAGAATATTTTTCACACATAAGTTATGTATGCTGCATTCAGTAAGGCCAAAGCCCAGATTTCTATTCAAACTCAACTTTCTGGAATAAAGCTATAAATCTAGACATCAAGCAAAAAAAAGGCCTATGGAGAGCAGAAAATTCATGATTTTATTCAGTAAGAAGGGCATATAGATCCTCATGCTGAGTCCAATGGCTCTTAGATTTAATTCACAAACCCAGCAAGTTTCATTATGCTGGAAGCGTGGAAGGCAGGCAAGAGTGGCTAGAGGCAGACACACAGGCAGAGACATCTTGACAGGAAAGGAGATGGCAGGAACCAGAATTAAGCATAGCCAGACCATTCAGTACAGGCACAAACATGCACTATGAGCCACGGTCAGGGTATTACAATTTAATAACCATACTAAAAAGGAAAATCCTGAGGCACTGTAACGTTAAAATATACTCACTATACTCGACTATATAAGGTTAGGGAAACTGCAAATAATTTTAGAAAATGTTACTAAAAAAAATTAATCTTTGGAAGTATAGACAAAACAGACTTTGGATACAGAATGACCTTGTATTGCCTTAGTCTCTTCAACAAATATTTACTACCCCATAAGGAATGTATATCAGGCTCCCAGACAGCAATGCGGTGGTATTTTTTATTATAAGTTACAACTAAAAATAAGTTTCCCTCACCTGGAAAATTCTCTTTTGTGGAATATCTAATTTCTTGATCATATTAAAAAACAGAAAAAATTACTGTACCTACTTTTAATTTATATATTAAAAACCAAACACACATAAAAAGCTTTATGACTTCTAAATATGTAACAGCGATCACAGTGATCTTCCAAAGATTATCTGGAAGCTTAAAAGGGATATCAAAGTATTTATTTTTGTCTTTAGAAATAACTAAGCATTTTATCAATATGGAAATGCTAAATGAGACTCAACAGTTATACTGTCTCTCAGGTTATATATGTCACTGAACCTCTTACAAAAATAATAGTTTCAAAAACATAAAATGAAAACAAGAACCATAATGGGTATATAATTTTAAAACCTTGATGACAATTGGTTTTCACTGTCCTCTTTGCCTTTATATCTACTCAGATGCCAAAGGGAGTTCACTAAATTTAATAAAATGTCAAAAGAGTTAATTGATACAAAATGTGAGACTTGTGAAGCAGATCTATCACTTGCAGGAAAGTTTAGCACAAAAGAATTACGTCACCAGTGTCAAGGAAAATGACTAACACTCCCATACGGGCTTTTAGATAGTGAGTGAGGGGAGACAAAACACCAACCTATGAATGGCATAATGCAACCTCCAGTTTAAATCACTCAGTGATAAATCGATGTACTCAACAGTATTCAGATTATTTTTCCCAACATTCGGTCTCAGGTGGCAGGGAAGATTTGTATGACAAAGGCAATTAGAAAACTAGTAAGTTATGGTAGATTTTATTTATTGCAATTAATAGTAATGAGAACAATAACACATTGCATTAATCTCATTCTCCTTAGTTATATCCTTAGGTAGGCAAGCAGCTATTATTATTTTGGAGATGAGAAAATCAAGTAATAGAGATGCTGTAACTTCCTTAACATTACAATGCTAGTTACACTGAAAAAAAAAATATCCTTATCCCAGGTTCTGCATCTTCCTACAACATCACTTCAATTATAATGATTTTTTAAAAAAGATCCATTTAACAAATTCTGCATCTATATTCCTCACAGGAAATTCAGCTTCATTTTACGAGTTTATATATTTTAAAGAAGCAATTAGATGTTAATTCATGATTTCATTACTGGCTAAATCTAAGGGAGATTTTTATTATATTTTATTACCACAATGACACAGAATAACAACTTACTTTCACTGTACACACACACACACACACTCACACACACACACACACACACACACAAACCCACAGTTTTAAAGTACAGAAGAGCTGTCCCTCCTACATTTACATAGTGGTGTTAAACATATCTTCTCGGGAAAACAATCCTATATTTTAAAAACCAGAACTTAACAAACTGTTTCTACCTGATTGAATGATAGGATCCTTTAAGATTTCACTAAATAAAATTTTAAAAGTACTCTAGATGGAAACATCAATGTGTGTCTGTTGTAAACACCTTAACAACAACGATAAAGATTTAAAGATATTTGAATATATGAAAGTAGATATTTTAAATCTTACAATTTTTGCTTAAATGCATTTCATAGATGGTTTTGGCTATTATTATTTCAGCAAATGGTTAATAAGCAGTATAGGAAAACAAGTTTCTAATACATAAAATAATAAAAGGTTTAATCTAAAGACAATGGCACCTAATTTACCTATGTGGAAATTGTATAGTAAGCTAAACTTTTAACTAGGTGACTAAATTAAATTATTGGTGATATCTACTCTGTAGAAATTAAATTCTAATAAAAATAATTTTAACATACAAAACTAATATTCTGATTAAACATCCAAGCAAAGAACTAACTACTCCAAACAATCAATTTGTTTTTAATACTTATACTGTGAAAATGTTTATCCGTTCAATTAGAATTACAAAACTGCTGGCTGATTCTGTTTCAGTGAGCTAAATATACTTCATGTACATCCAAAAAGGTAGTAAAGGAGATGCTCAAAATAGCCTTTGTGGTAAACTCAGTTGGGTCACAGGATCCTCCTATTGTGAACAATTACTGAGAAACATGCAGGTCACAAGGAGAGAGAGAAGAGCCATTTAAAAAAGCAAATAGTAATAAAGAAAAAAAAACGTATCCCCCCCACTCCCAAATCCCAAGCCCAGATGGCTTCACTGATGAATTCAACCAAACATTTAAAGAAGAATTAATACCAATTCTTCAAAAATTCTTCCAAAAATGGAAGAGGAGAGAACACGTCTCAACTCATTATGTGAATCCAGTATTACCCTGATGTCAAAATCAAAGACATTAAAAGATGAGCATCAATTAGAAGCAAAAATCCTCAGCAAAATCCTAGCAAATCAAATTTGGAAAAACATTGAAAAAAGATTATCCACACTGACAAAGTGGGGTTTATTCCAGGAACGCAAAGTTGGTTTAACACCCAAATCAATTAATGTAAAAAACAAACAAATAACCTGTATCCTTTAAAGTATTAGTTAAGTTTGATACAGGATGAAATCTCTGATTCATATAAGTCTTAACTGACATCTAACACTTTGTGTTAACCCGAGGTCATTATTAAAAGTTTTACTATTAATAATGTTATTGAACAATGTTAAAAAATAAACATCTCTATTTGCTTCTGTCATTCTCAGAACAAATCTATAGGTGAAATGAGACTGTGCTCTATGACTGACTTTGTGATTTGTTATGACATAAGCGTTTTTTGGATTTGTTTGTTTCTTTAATCCTAACAATAACGTGAAAGTAGTTGTTACTATTTTAATTTAATAAAGACAAAGAAAATTAAAAAATCAATTAAACATGACATACCATACCAATAAAAGCCACGATCATCTCAATAAAAGAAAAAAAAAAAAAGCATTTAACAATATCCCACACCCCTTTATGATAAAAACGTTTAACAAACTAGGTATGGAAAGAAACGTCCTGTATCAGATACAGAGTATCTACCAAAACCTACAGCTACCATCATATTTAATGGCAAAAGACTAAAAGATTTCCTCCAAGATCAGGAACAAAATGAGGATGTCCACTCTCACCATGTCTATTCAACACTTTTACAGGTGTTAGCCAGGGCAATTAGACAAGAAAAAGGAATAAAAGGCATCTAGACTGGAAAGAAAACAAGTAAAATCATTTCTATGTACAAGTGACATTTTATATACAGAAAATCCTAAGAAAATCACTAAAAAACTATAAGTAAATGAGTTTAGCAAGGTTGTAGGATTCAAAGATTCGAAAATTAATTATATTTCTATCACTTGCAATAAAGAATCCAAAAATAAAATTAATATGATTTTACTGAAAATTGAGCTTTTAAAAAGAAATAATGCATTTAATATGAGCATTAGAAAAAGTATTCCTAACAAATTTTTTAAAAATAACAAAGTTAAACTCAAAACTATAAAACATCATCGACAAAATTAAAGAAGATCCAAATAAACAGAAAGATATCCCACATTTACAAATCAGAAGGCTTAACATTAAGATGGCAATACTCCCAAGCCTGACCTAGAGATTCAACACAATCCCGAGCAAAATCTTGGCTGGCTCTTTGCAGAAATTGACAAGCTCATCCTACAATTCATATGGAAGTTCATGGGGTACAGAATAGCCAAAATGATCTTGAAATAGAAGAACAGAGTAGGAGTACCAGCACTTCCCAGTTTCAACATTTTAATACAAAGTTAAGTGATCAAGACAATGTAATACTGGCATAAGGCAAAACATATAGATCAATTAAATACAATGGAGAGTCCAGAAATAAACACTCATATTTACAGTCAATTGATTTTCAGTAAGGATGACCAAAAAAAAAAATTCAATGGGGAAACAACAGTCTTTTCAACAACTGCCATGGTTATAACCAGATATCCAGATTTCCACATGTAAAAGAATGAAACGAGGCCCTTATCTCACACCCCATATAAAAATTACCTCAAAATGAATCAAAAACTTGGGTAAGAACTAAAACTACAAAACTTTCAGATGAAAACGTAAATGTAAATCTTCATGACCTTGGATTAGCAATGGTTTCTTAGGTACAGAACCAAGAGAAGTGAAAACATATAACCACACAAAAACTTTTACAGACTTGTATACAACAGCATTTTCAGAGTAGCCAAAAATGGAAATGATCCAAATGTCCATCAACTGATGAATGGATAAAAATAAATATGGAATATCCATACAATGAAAAACCATTTGGCGATAAAAAGGCATGAAATGACACATGATAAAACATGGATCAATCGTGAAAGCATATGCTAAGTGAAAGAAACCAGTCACAAGAGACCACATATTATATGATTCTATTTCTATGAAATGTCCAGAAGAAATAAATCTATACAGACAGAAAGTAAAAAGTAGTTGCCTAGAGCTGGGGTGAATAGGGGAAGTGAAGACGGTGGCCGGAGGGCACAAAGTTTCATCACGGGTGATAAAAATGTTCTACAATTAGACTGTAGTGATGGCTGTATAACTCTGGACAGACTAAAAACCAGTGAATCAGATATGTGAATTATATCCCAATAAAGCAGTCACCCCTCTGCCAAATAAATAAATAAATGGAAAAAGCAAAAGAAGTGGTCTTATGAGAGAAGATTTAAGGAAGCAGAGATGTAGCGATTATATCTCAATTTGGAAAACACAATCTGTATAGTACGACGATTGTGCCAAGATGTTTACTCTTTCCTTATCTTTTTAAAAAATACATGTTATTAAATGGGGAAGGATGAGATCTTATTTTTTTAGTCCTTTTCTTCAATTCTTCTTGAAAGTCATCATTTTTTGAGTATGTAGCTAAAATTAGGTAATATATTCTAGATACTATCAGGTATCCATTAGCTATGAAATGAGGCTGATATGAAGAAAGAACACTAGGTTCAAAGTTTAAAGCTTTAGAGCTTGTACCTTCATCCATACTTATATATTTAATACTTATCCTTTTTGTGAGTCTTCTCTTCTAAAAATGGAACAATATCTACACTACCTATGATAAAACCAGTGTTAGAAAAATATAGTTTTTAAAATATATCCCCAAATATTGTTCAGATTACTATAAGGTTCAAAAATAGGACAGCAGCTATGAGGTCCATAATTCCAAATCGCCTGGACCTAGAAGGGCAATAAGCAATCCTTCTGGCTTAGCAAAAATGTTGTTCTGGTGCCTTAAAGAGGCAATTAAGTACCATTTACAAATAATTAGGAAAGGTATATAAAAAGAGGGGAAACAAACTAAAATACATAAAACTACAAAATGATTAAAATAATAATATATTTAAAATCATATAAAATGTTAAATCTATAGAAAGATGTTATTCTTCAGTTAAATATAAATCACCATGGGACGTTATGTTACTTTTTTAAAAATTAGAACAAGCTTCAAAATCATTCAATTTAAGCTCTTTTGCTAGCTATTCTGACATGCCTAGCAAAAAAGTATTATTGATTATTACTACTTTTATCAGGATAATAATTCAAGAGTGGGACAGGAATAGCATTCTAATCTATTCTCAAATCACTTAGAACATTCCCTCAGTTTGAAAATTCAAATGTAAAGTTAAATTGATAAAAACAAACAAACAAACAAACAAACAAACAAAAAACACCATGGGGCTTAAGTTTATTTAAGGTATTTCCTATAAAACTGTATTTCCAATACCATTGGTTTTATCATTTAGTAAAAAAGCTAGATTTAAGACTATAAGTATTTCCAATTGTATATAAGCATTCATAGTGGCTCCTATGACCCTCAATCAGGAAAAGTATCTACTTCTAAAATCTAAAACTCACCATGTTTTATGATGCTTCAAATACAGAGTAGCACCTCTCTTTGAAACTACAGTTTCAACTTGCAAAGAAAGTATAGTGGCATTTCCCTTATTCTGACAGTTTGATTAAAATTTACACAGAGCTAAAGGGCTCAACCTGAAGAAGGGCCCTTTCAACACCTAAAACTCTACGCAATCACTTTTCCAACAGCATAACTGTACTTACATCAATATCTTCTTGGGTAAAAGTTTCTGGATCTTCTCCCATCATGTTGGCTAAATGTCTCTTTCCTATGTTGAATTCCTCGATCTGCTTTTTAATAAAATCCGCTGTATAAATTTCACGTCTTAAGGCCGCAACATTTTTCTTTGTTGTTACAACTGTGGTATGTCTTAGCCTTAATATCTAGCAGGAAATATAAAGAAAAAGAAAAAAAAATTAAATTAAACAACGATCTTGCAGGCTACTGTCTCCATTTAGAACAGGATATTTAAACAACTGTCTTTTTTATTATGGTACTTAGTTGGCAGGAGTCTGCAAACGAGGTAAAAGTCCTATTAAGAAAGCTGTTAGAGCCAGAGGAGAGAAAGAACAATTAGGGAAATCACTTTATAAACTATATAAATGTCTAACCAATGTATACTTGAAATTAATAAAACAAATTTTTTTTAAAAAAGCTGTTAGAAATTGTCCTCTGCTCAGAAGCTTGCTTTTAAAAGCCTATGCTTACAAAGTAGTTTAAACTACTCTCATTTCGAAACATTAAAAGCAAAACTACTTGTGTGATATGCCACTTCCTTATCTACTACAAGCATCCACATTTGATACCGATTGCTCAATGTCAGCTAGTTGTGATATTTGACACACATAGAATAGTGATGTGCCACTCCCTTAAAAAGAGGCAAATGTTCCTGCAGACAGAAACTAGCAAGCAGAAGACATGAGAGTATAGGGGCATGTACTTTTACTTGGTAACAGCACCCTTAGACTGCAGATAGCTTCCTGGAGGGTACAAATGCAGCCTATCTTTAAAGGTCTTAAAATAATAGGGTTGACTAAGTTAGACTTTATTTCATGGTCCTTATTTTAAGCTGACACAATGAAGAAACTGCTTCACTAAATATCGAGATTTCTTATTACTTTGGTTCATTATTCTATGTAGAAATAAGGTCTTTCACATCCTTTTAAACAAATCAGTAATGATATCACACTTGCTGTTACTCTTTTATGCTATGGCAGTAGGAATTTCCCAAGGCATTAATACCAAAGAAACAGAAATCTACATCTACACACTCTGTAATATTTTGTCAATTATCTTTCCAATTCCTATAAATTTCAGGGGTATAGTCAATGCACGATTTAGTTCAGGAAGGTAGACTGTACTCTTCAACATTGTAAACTGGTCCATTCCCATGCAATTCTTTTATCCTGAATTCAATTCTGTTGGATCATAATACTGCAACTCTTTTAAACTTCCATTTGTACTTCCATTTGTACATTCCGCTGCCCACATTTTTTATTTAAATTGAGTCATTTTAGGTTTTTGTTCTTTTGAGTCACTCTGAGTTTTTAAATACATGAGACTATCTCATTTAAATGAGTTTTAATATATTGTCTTATTTTTCATTTTATCTTTTTTATATACTTTCTTCCTATTTTCTCTTTTACTATATGGTCTGTAGCTTTTTAAATTTATCTTTTGATCTGGTACACACTATACAGCCTGCATTTATTTTACTAGTGATTATCTGTATGTCTCTGAATAAAATGTTTACATGTATTTCTCCTACCAACTTCAGAAATAAAACAATATCCACTGAATTCTCACCTACTTATTCTGTTCTTTTTCAATCACAGCAATTATCCATTATTCTGCTCTTGATATACAGCAGCTTCTTTAGTCTTATTCATGACCCTTTCTATAGTCTATGATTTTTAAATTTTTACTCCATGTTTTTGTTGTTGTTGTTTGTTTTTCATGAGGTTTTATTTTTGGCTTTTTTTTTTTTTATTTTTAGTTTTCTGTAGTGTCAATTCCTATATTATTTCTATCTTCAAAATTCTTTCCTAACAGTTTATTTTACTCATATCTTCTTGTCTGATCCGTTTTGTAGAACTCTCCCTCATCCAAACTTTTTTATAAATGTTCTTGACAATGTGAAGTAGTTATAATAAAATAATTCTTCCACTTTATTGATTAAATATTCTCTTATATTTTTTTCATTGCTCTCTTCCACATTGCCCTTTTTCTTCTTTTGTTTCTACAACATTTTAGCATCCTCTGAAGTAAAGAATTTGAGTACTGGCTTGAAGACTCATTTCTTCACTTACTTTAAAATTACTCTGGGTCTGCCTATATTCTCCAGAGTTTGTGACGTGAGGCGGTAGCTTTTGTGCTTTTAACATAAATGAGGCTTAAAAAATGTTTGTAAACTTCTTTATTGTTGTTCATTTAGAAAGGGCTTTTTAAAAAAAAAATGTCCATAATTTCCTACTTTCCATAAAATCTCTTTAGGATCTTTAGAATCTTTTCAAAAAATATTTGTACATACTGCTTAAGAATATGATATTCTGGAAATTCATAACATTTATTAAAGCTACAAAGCCATCACATCAGTACCAGACTATTGAATATATTAAATCTTTTGCATTATTCCAGCAATGAATTCATATAAAAATATTTACATTTAAAGAAGTCCATTATTCATTAATATAATCTATTAAATAAGATGAAGCTGAGTGTGAAATGACCAGATCTTAGCTAAGAACAACAAGAATTCCTGGAGAGAATTTATTTTGTCATTGTTAAGTATAATTACCAAGAAAAATTTTTTATGGTTCTATTTCCAAAAGAAAAGCTATGACAGTGAATTTTCCTGACTTTGTTCTTACAAAATTGTATAGATACAACTTGACAGATATGTTTTTTTTTAAGATAATCGGTGGGTCAGACGACTATAATTTCAATCAAGCGGATTGCCAAAGAAGCAGACACATCCTGACAAAGCAGTGATGCCCCAAATATGGCCAAATGCCAGGGCTACACACTTCTTTAGTGGTATTACAGGAGTATTAAGGAGTTTCCTTTTTGTTCAACTGGATAAAAATGAACAAAGATTCTGCTGCTAATTTGAATAGAAAACGTAAAAAAAAATACTTCGAGGAATAAAAAAGGGAAAGATTGAAGTCAGATTAAAGAAAATGTGGATAGAAACAACAGAAGGACTACAAGAGAGATTATGGTAACCTTTTTGAACAGGTTTATACTTTTAAAACTAGCAATCTCTGTATTCAAGCAAAAGAAACTGACTTTGCTTTACTTAAGCAAAAGAGACATTTCTTAGAAGGCTAATAGGGGCCCATAGGACAATACTTGAAGCAGGAAGGATTCAAAGTATCTTTGGCAACTAAAAAGCAGGAACTACAACAATCCACAACAGCACATTCAGTGAAGTCAGAATGTGGCCCTTTAGATAAATGGTATTACAACCACCCTTGTCTCTCTGCCTAAGAGCTCAGGGGAGAGAATATGTAATGCAGCCACCATGCATAAGATGCCGCAGATTATAGTTCTATACTGTATCCAGTGGGGAAGATCTCATTCCTCCTGAGACTGAGGCGCCTCTATGAAGGGGAAATAAATACCAGGTTAAACAAACAAGGAAATCTACTGTACTACATAAGCAAAACTCATCATTTACATCCATTCCACAAGCAACTTAAATTAAGAGACTTAACATACCAATCAAATGAAATACGTGGACCTTGTCTGAATCCCAATTTAAGCAAACCAACTATAAAGTTGTTGTTGGGACAATCACAGAAATTTGAACATTGAATGGGTAATAGATTATGTTAAATTATTGTTCATTCTGTTAGATGTGTTCATAGTGGCATGGATGCTTTGTTTTTTAAAAAATCTTTACCTGCTAGAGATGCATATTTAAGTACCTATATATAAAATAACAGAAAGTCTGAGATTTACATTGAAAGCCTCGAGAAAAAAAAAAGGTAGAGACAGATGAAACAAGTTTGCAAAATATTAATAATTGTTGAAGCTAGTTGACATATACATAGGATTCATTATATTTCTCTACTTTTTTATATGCTTGAATATGCTTTATTTCTCATAATAAAATTCTAAAAAGTAAACTATTTTATAAGTTCAATTAACAAATTTGAGCAACTATGAGCCAGGCTACATTCTAAATTTTAACAGAAATAATTGTAAAAGAAAATCGAATGCTATAAAAATGAGAACGTTGCTACACTGAGACAAAGAAACATGCGACATGCTAGTAGTTTTTTCATGTAAGTTACTAGTATCTTACTTGGCAAAAAGTAATGTAGCAGGTGTTCACACGTATGCAAATATGCATACACACACATGGAAACCCACATATCCCTATACATAAGAACTCTTCACAAGTTTAATTCAAGAAACAATCAGTGAGCATCTAGGAGACATCTGTAGGTACTGTGGTAGGTGTCACCATGGGGGATATAAAGGTTATGTTATTTTTCTCAAGAGTTTTACAAACCAACTATAGGGGAAAGACCTAAATGTATGAGACCCTTAGACAATAACAAAAGAAGTGTGTGTGGGTCTTTCGCTATTGTAGGAAGGCAGTTTCCAAGACAGTGATTCTTCCATCTGGTAGTCACACTTTTGTGCAGTCCCCTCCCTGCGAATGTGAGCTGGACCAAGCAACTTTCTTCTGATGAACAGACTACTACTAAAGTGATAGAATGTCATATCTGAGATTAGGTTACAGAAAGATTCTGTCTTCTCTCTTTTTTACCCTCTCTTGAAAAATCTGATGGAAGCTCTATGTTAGTGAGCTGCCCCAGAAGCCCATGTGGCAAGAATGACAGCAACAGCCATCCCCATAGCCTACCAGGTCATGTACACTGCTAACAACTACACTGAGTGATCTGGAAAATAGACTTCCACCCTCCAGACTTGAGGTGGCCATAGACACAGTCAATACCTGGGCTGCTTCCTTATGCGAGACACTGGGCAGGAGACCCAGTTAAGTTGTGCCTAGAACACTGACCCACAGGCACCGTGAGGTAACAACTATCTGTTATTTAAAGTTGCTAAATTTGAGGATAATTATTATGCAGCAATAAATAATTCATTCATTATCCTAATTACAACAATAAAGCACAGTTTAAGAAACTTTACTTACCTTATTTTATAAGGGGAAAAAAAGGTGGGAAAGATGTTAACAGCTATCATTAAGTTCTCTTTAAAAATATTTGTAAACTGCTACATAAGGAAAATGCAAATTGTAATGTCCGGGTATTTTCCATAATTAAAGTAATGAGGAGCACACTAAACTTATCCTTAAAAGGACAGGATGAAATATCAAAGGGAATAACTTATCCTATCAAAACAGTTTTCTTTTCCATTGCTAATAAATTGGAATTTTTAAAAAATTTGAAAATTATATGGAGGAAAACATAACTAATTAACAGAGCTGTATAAAGCAATGATACAAATGCAAGTCAATTTTTAAATTTGTTTTTCAAAGAGTTTTTTAAAGTTTATTAAGACACTACTGTAAACTAACTGAATGCTGTGATAAACACAGAACATTACAACCTTCAGGAGCCCATAAGATGAAATGAGAAGCTACTTAAGACAAGGACAGCAATGTTTTTACTAAATATACACACACGCGCGCGCGCGCGCGCACACACACACACACACACACACAGACGAGCTCAGTCACCAAATGTCATCAATCACCCTTCTCTGGTAGATAGTCCAACTCAACAAGGGCATATTGGCTCAGTAAAATCAGAAAGTTTAAGTAAGTGCTTAGTAGAAAATAAAATTAAAAGGATGTATTATTGATATTTTATAATAATACTATTCAAAATAGATATTGGTCTATTGCTTTTCCATATTATAAAAGTCAGAAATATTATAGAAAGCTAAATTAGCATTCCTACATTAAATTATATTAGGATTTAAGAATTCATAGGTAACCTTTGTAGTACACCAAAACTGCTTATAATAGTTTATATAATAATATAATTTGTGGCAGATAAAAAAATTCAAGTACTTTAGGGCAGCAAAACAGATCATCGTCTGGACCCTGCCGAACTTTCCAATCCCGTCTGTCACCATTTTCTCACTAATTATTATACCTATTATAATTGCTATACCCAATTATTTGTTGTCACCAGAATCCACTGACTCTGCACATCTCTGTCCCTTGTGTACCTATTACATCTTCCTAGAACAGAATACCTCTTTATGCATATAGTTCCTAAGGACTCTACTGTCACCTCCTCTGTGAAGCTGCCCACCACTCAACACGGTACGACCTGTTTGAAATAAGCATTGCATTTCTGTGCTCTTCCGTGTAACCCTCACAGTACACCGTATGTAGATCTCTGATATTCATGGGCTTATAATCTAAAAAGTTTAGCCATTCATGAGTAAGAGTCCTTCTTCCACCCCAAATTTGGGACACTCATGTATTGTGGCATCAATATGAAACACATGTGCCACAAGATTGGCATGCAGGAAAAAATTCTACTAGTAAGGGTCCCAAATGAGCACCTAGGAGTCAGAGCTTAACAAAGCTTGTTTCTTTTTCTTTGTTGCATCAGTGATCTCACTGTGGCCCACAGTAATAGCTATTGTTTATACCACCACCTAGTACACACTTACACATATAAACAAAATGCAAAATATTTACACTGTATGAGAAGCACTTTATTACTATTATTCTATTCTTCCCTTCTTTAAGTTGTCTGGAACCCCTGAAGGGATTTCGTAACTAATCAGTTATGACCTTCCCTCCCCCCCAAAAACAGGCAGTTTCAGACACTTAAGAAATGATTAACATTTTTGTTATTTTATGAAACATAGCCCCTATGAGAAATATAATATTAATGTTAGAGATGGAAGAAACATTAATATTTAATACAGACAAGCTCTGTGCCAGAAAAGTTTTATGAATATCTTTAACCATATATGTATATGTATATATAGTTATATACATATAGTTATATATATAATCTTTAAAAGTCTAATGGGGTCAGTAAAGTCTTACAGTTATATCTGAGCTGTACTTCATATGGTAAAACATGTGCTGTGGTGTTATTCAGGAATTGGAGATTCGGCTGTCTCAGGATCACGCCTTGAGAGAGCTAAGGTTGGCTACTGTCTGGTAATTGCTTGTTTGACTATGATGTGTTTACCTCACAGTACCTGGCTCAAGTAAAGTGCTCAGTAAGTATCTGCCAAAGGGGGACAGGGGAGCTTTCTTTCAAGAGTGGTCAGGGACATGAAAATTAAAGTAACAAGAAGAAAATTTTTACCCATCTTATTGAAAAAATAGTAACAATACCTAATGCACATAGAAGAGAGGGCACTCTCATGTATCAGTGATTAAATGTGAATTGCTACAGCCTTTTTGGAAAGCTATAGGGAAATAGCTATTAAAATTTAAGATGTACACATCTTTTAGAGCAAAAACCTCACAACTGGAACTCTCTTCAAAAGAAATAAAAGCGTCAGCATCTAAGAACTATACTAGGGTTTACTGAACATTTTATTAGTGAGAAGAAAATGGAAAGAAAGTAAATGCCCATCAACTGTTAAAATAACTTTGATACACTCCCACCACAGAATATTATACAAGTTAGATACACAATAGGTGACTCGGAGAGGTTTCTATTACATATGTAAGTTAGGTTTCTATTACATATGTAAGTTAGAGAAGCAAAAAATACAATGGGATCCATTTTTTAAAAAGTATGCATATGCATGTATGTTTGTATATAACTAAAAGAACATAGAGAAAGTTATAGAAGGGTACGTATGTTCAGGAATTCCAGAGAGAGAAAGTTAGCAACCCCCTCACTGGTACACGCATGAAGTGTCAACAATAAAAATATTCTGTATGCTACAGTCCATTTTAAAGATAATTGTGGGTACGCAGGACATATTCGAAAGAGATGCAAGAAAAAATTTTAACTTCCAGCATATTTTCCAATAAAAAGTAAAAAGAAAAGTTTGATGGATAAATGAATGGATGTAAGAAAACAGAAATTGCACAGATGCAAGGAAGGCACTTTAAAAAGTCACTATCTATCCTCTCCACTGTGTGACTGTCTCCATTAAGTCTTCCGGGCCACTGCAGGAGTCCAGTTCTCATTCTCCTCTGGCGTGGCCCTCCTCCCTTCTGGACCGCAGGGCACGCGGGAAGGAGGAGACCCAACATCACCCCTAGGCAAGGATTATTTTTTCCTTGGCAGCCAAGTCAAGGGAAGGGTCGCTCTAGTTACTCCTGCAGGTAACTTCGCAACCTCACTGCACTCTGCGAAATCCTGAAACAACTTCCATAGTGGTTGGTGCAAAACAATATCCACTTCTCTCTCAACCTCAGGCTCTACTAAGTACCTAAGACCCTAGGAACCCGTCTGAGGGCACCCGAGACACCAAGGGAATGTGGCGACGCTGGCTCCACATCCTCACGCTATGAGGATCAGTGCTCCCACCTCTCCCAGGCCTTACCTGGAATGCGAAACCTGTTTGCAAGTCAGCAGCCGCGGCCTTCCAGAGGCCTTGTCCTGGGGCCAGGCTAACTCTTCCCCTGAGAAAGAACCGATAAGAAATTGCAGCGCCGGAGGACACACAGGGGGCCGCCATGTTGGCTGTAGAAGGTGCAGAGGGCGGGGGGCGGGGCCTCGGGACTGCGCAGGCGCCAGTGGGCCGGGTTCCCTAGGTGGTCGAGTAGACGTTTTCGTAGGACTATTGAGACAGGGGGCGTGTCCTGAGGCTGAAGGTGGCTGATAGGGTGTTTGAGCCTGCGGGGCGTGGCCAATTCCACACCATGGCCCGCGTTGACAGCAAGCTGTGGAGGGAGTCAGTCATACATCTTGGCCTCTTTCCTCATCCGCAAGTCTTGAATTAAGTCGCTCTCCAAGACTCCTTGGTACTGACTTGCACGTGACTCTTTAACCAACCCTTCCTTCCCATGGGCACTGCTGCCCCTTCAGCCGGCTCACCCTGAACCGCAGAACCTGCGCATCCCGCCCGCACCTCCCTCTCCATGCTGCTCCTCTCTGCTCCGCTCTAATGCCGACGCTCCTCTCTTCCTCACGCAAGAGTAGACTCCAAGCCTTGGTTCCTGTCTGCCTGCTTTCCTACCATGGGTTTTCCCTCTTCTCTACCCTTCCCTATTTTTCAGAGTCTCCACCGTCCATCCTCCAGCAACTGCCAGTCCACTGGGTTCCATGGCACTCTTACGTTGTTGTTGTTGTTGTTGTTGTTGTTGTTGTTGTTGTTGTTGTTTTAACTATAATGCTAACAGGCTAAACCAAAAACCTGTGAGGACGAAACTTTGTCTTATGCTTTGCACGTCACTCCCCGTAGTGTTAGTACTAAGGCTTACTTGAGACCCAATCAGAAATAAATAAATAGGTGTTGAAGAGAGATGAATATGTTTTACCTTCTGAGAGTTGTGTGCTCCTGACGGTAACTCCCCGGGCGCTTTACACGGAATGCATATTAAATGGTATAGTAAACGGCTCTGAAATGGTTTCCAAACGTTTAGGTTTGAAGGATCGATAAAATTATAACACAAACTTACAAAAAAACTGAGGTCACACAAAGTTGTCAAGCAAATAAATGCCACCTACTATCACCATCGTTTCTTAAAACACGGAACACTTTAACATTAGAAAGGTGGAAATAACATAATCTTGGAATAAAGAGCAGTCCTTTAAATGGAATGCATTCGGTTGTATGAAAATCTCACTCGGTAGTTCCTTTTGTTATTACCTGTTAGGCTCGTGAAACTTTCATCAGAAATTAGCAGAGGTCCATGAACTGGCATTTGAGAAACTTTATAGCTTATTGAAACAGATGTCTTTAAACAGCAGTTATTATATATTGTAAATAAAATTTTAAACTTAACTGGAAATTTAACCAAGTAGGAAACAATCGAATGGGTATGTGGAAGCAGAATTTATAGCATTTTTAAAAAATGACATATTGGAGCATGTAAGAACTAAGTAAGTAGTAAAATTAGGTTAGGAATTGTGGAGGTTTTATTTTTTTCTCTAAAATTCATGTTGCAATCTTTTTCTAGGTTACAGTAAAGCAAATGTAATACATTTCCCACTTCTAGGGGCAATGTTTGGACTGCTGCATTAAATTTCTTGTATAACCTTTGAGTTTGGGAACAAATACACCACTGTAGATTGATTTTGTGCAAAATTTGGAGGCAGGAGGAGAGATTAGAATAATAATGTACTAATAAACATTTAAAATATGAAAAAAACTGTAATTTTAACAAACACCTAAAGCTTAGACTCATTCTATTTTTCCCTCATATACTGAGCATCTGTTATGACATAGGCATCAAGTATCCCAGGAACCAGGATCATAAAGTCTCAGAAGTCCAATATGGTGGAGTCACGTCTAATGTGAGAGTTTGTCTCCAAAGTCAGAAGGTAAGATGAATCACAATGTTGGACTATCAACAAATGTTACTAAGAAGTAAGATAGCAGGAACTGTGAGATGCTGCTGGTGGGAGTGTAAATTGGTACTGCTCTCTTGAAATCAACCAACTGATCAATGATCTGAAGTTAAGACCAGAACAATCTACAACCCATCAGTTACATTCTTGGTGTATACCCTAAAGAAGTTCTTGTAGAGTGTACCAGGAGATATATGTAAGATAATTTTTGTAACAACGAAAATAGCTTATCTATTGATAGGAGGACGGTGGATGGATAAGAGCACCACAGAGCAACGACTATGAATGAACCACAACAACACATATGAATACAAATGAGTTTCACCAAGTGGAGATAAAAACAGTCACAAATACATACATAGTATGATTCATTTACGCCAAGTTTAAAACTGGCAAAACTAAGCAATATATTGTTTAAGGGTTTATGTCTATTTAGTAAGACAATAAAGAAAAGCAAGAGAATGATAAATACAAACTTCAGGATAGTAGATATCCAGGGAGGAAGGAGAGGGATGCTATCTATACCCAGGAGTCAGCATCAACACTCCTGCTAATGTTCCTTATTTTTAGATGACCAGTGGATATACAGGTGTTCATTTTATTATTATTACTGAATTTCTAAACATCTGTTATACATGCAAAGGACAGGAATCAATTTTCATGTTTCATCTCACACCCTGACTCACATCGAAAGATGTGGCAGACTATGGCAGGAGTGCAAATTGGTACAGTTATTTCTTTTTCCTATGTTTTTCATATCTAATTTCCTTACTTCTCTCTCCTTTATTATCTCCTTTTCATTCCCTACTCTCTCTTTTTTCCTGCCCAGTGTGATAGCTTAAATACTGAATGATGTAGTCCCTAGAAAATACATACACACAAGCACCTTTTTAAAGGATTCCTTAAAAACATCTCTAACTACAGAGATTTGTGAATTAATATGAAAATCCTTAGCCTAGAAATAAAACAGAGGCTTAATGGATTCCATGGATAAGCCAGATCGTCAAAGAATTTTTGATCAAAAATAGCCAATGGGTCACGAAAAGTGCATTAAATGTGGATCAAAAAATCAGAGTTCTCATCTGAGCCCTAGCACAGACTCCCTCTTTGACACTTGGTGGTTCATTTAGTTTATCAAAAACCTACATTTCTCATCAGTGTAATAGAGGGATGAGGTGGGAATAGGTTAGACCTGTGATTCTCAAATCATGGTCCCTGCAGCAAGAGCATCAGCATTCCCCGATTGAATTGTGGGTTGAATTGTGTCCCCCCAAAAGACGTTGAAGTCCTAAACTCAGTACCTCATAATGTGACCTTATTTGGAAATAAGGGCTTTACAGAGGTAATCAGGTTAAAATGAGGTCATCAGGGTAGGATCTAATTCAATATGACAATAATACTTATGAAAAAGAAAAGGAAATTTAGATATGGAGGTAGACATGTGTAGAGGGAAAACAATGGAAAGACATGGGGAGAAGATAGCCATCTACAAGCCACAGACCACCTGAGGCCACCAGAAGCAAGGAAAGAGACCTGGAACAAATCCTCTCTCGTGGGCCTCAGGAGAAACCAGCCCTACTGATACCTCGATCTTGGACTTCCAACCTCTAGAATTGTGAGACAAATTTCTGCTGTTTAAGGCCCCCACCCCCCACCTTCAGTTTATTGGATTTTCTTACAGCACTCCAAGGAATATACCCAATGTATTGGTGTTTAAATGTCCACCATTTTTTGATACTCTTTCCTTTAAGAGGTAGGGCCCTACTCCCTGAATATGAGCTGGATTTGATGACCTGCTTCTGAAGAAGAGAACAAAGTGGAAGTCATGATGTACGACTTTGGATATTAGTCACAGAAGGCACTGTAGCTTCCTGCTTCCCTCTCTCTTTCTCAAGATATCCACTGGGGAACTCAGGCATCATGTGGTGGGATGGCCCTATGGAGAGGTCAGCCTCTCACTAACCACCACGAGAGTGAGCTGTCCTAGGAGTGGATCCTCCGGTCAAGTCTTTGTGTGTGACTGCAGCCTCCATCAGCTTTGACTGCCACCTCATGAGAGCTCCTGAGCCAAGACTGCTGATCTCAGACTCCTGGGCTGCAGAAGTTATAAGAGTGTGTGTGTGTATGTGTGTGTGTGTGTGTGTGTGTGTGTGTGCACGTGTGCGTGTGCACGTGCATGTGTGTTTTAAGTCACTAAAACATGAAATAATTTGTTATGCTGCAATCGATAACTAACATATCAGGGAATTTGTTAGAAATGCAAATTCTTGGGTCCCAATCCAGACTATAATATCTGAAGGTAAGGCCCAACATAAAGCCCTCCAAATAAGTCAGAATTCTTGTTTTAATCTTTGAGTTTAATCTCTTATTTCACAGTAGGTCAGATGAATCCCACCACATTTAGTCCAGTGGCAATTCCCTTTTCCATCATATATTAAATACATTCACATCGTTGTGCAGCCATCACTGTCCTCCATCTCCAGAAATGGTTCATCTTCCCAAACTAAAACTCTGAACACATTAAACAAGTCCCATTCTCCCTCTCCTCAACCCCTTGTAACCACTGTTCTACTTCGTCTCTTCTTATCAGACTATTCTAGGGACCGCGTATAAGTGGAATCATACAGTATTTGTATTTTTGTGCCTGTATTTTTTTACTTAGCATAATGTTTTCAAGGTTTACCCATGTTGTAGAATGTATCAGAATTTTATTCCTTTTTAAAGCTAAATGATGTTTCATTGTATGTATATACTGTATTTTGTTTATCCATCTGTCAAGTAACAGCTGAGTTGTTTCTACCTTTGGGCTGTTGTGAATAATGCTGCTGTGAATGTGAATGTACAAGTATCTATTCAAGTCCCTACTTTCAATTCTTTTGGGTCTATACCTAGAAGTGGCATTGCAGGATTCTTATTTTTAATATGGCTGGATATTTAACTTAACCTACACTGGCAAGTGCCCGCAAAAGATGACTTGAATGGAATTTAAATCTACAACTTGAAAAATCTTTAATTATCTTGACCATTCCCAGATAAATAAAGTATATGCATGGGGTATAAAAATAAGTAATGTAGAGTTTAAAAATATTTATAAGAGAGGTAATTTTAGTAAGTAATTGCTATTTATCAAGCTTCGATAACAGTAAAAAAAAAAACTCACTGTCTCAGTCTACAAACTAAATCTATTATCCCAAGATGCATATATTTTATCATATTAATTGAATTTTAATAAATAACAAATAGAAAAAATATCTTCTTTGTTTTTTTCCCCCACTGTGTTCAATATGTACCCAATCCATCTACATATGCTCTTTACCTACGAGCTGTCAGTTATGTTTGCTGTGAAAGACACAGCACTTAGGGAGCTGTCAGTCAATGCTGTTATGATGCTTCAAGAATCATTTCTCCAGGCTTCATTATCAAAAATAAAACAAATTTACATGGACCATAAAGATGGATTGAGCATACCATTTGCCATGCATTAAAAATGACTTGGAGCACACACAAGTTAAGGGCCAGTGTGCTTAGGGCCAGTATCTTCTTGACCATGTTTATAATGGTTTGGCATAAATTATGTCATTTTTTTAAAAGTGCGTGTAGATAGTGAAAGTAATTATTCCAATAGGGTGGTCAGATTATGAGTGGATCTCCTATTTGCAATCATAATGTGTAGAAAATATTCTGTGACCTTATGGCTGTTTCTTTCATCCATGCCCTAAGTATGGATTTGAGCTCAATATAGGACTCCCCTGTGATACTGAGTGGAGATAAAGAAGATCTAGAAAAAGGGAAGTAAATGACCAAGATTATAGTCAAGACACTAGGTCTTTTGGAATGAAAAGCATTAAGAAAGAATATAATCGAAATCAATAAAATCATTAAAAGCATGACTAAAATAAACACAGACTTAAAAATTAGTTTCAGAAAACTAGACCCAAAGTAAACTTCCTGAGGCATAAAAGGACTATTTTAGGACAAATAGAGGAAGTACCACTTTACACAGTAGGGAAGCAACTTAAAAAGTGCACTGCTCCTAAGAAGTTGATGCAGCCTGAAAATGCAAATAGGTGGAAGATTATTATCCATATCTGAAAAACGAGAAATGTTGTGAAGTGTGATTTTTATTCTTACTCTTTCGCAGAAGGTAAGAGCAACATATCTATAGTGTCTCTATCAGAAGAAGTATATGGATTTAGATGGACCATGGGATATAATTCTAATAAATATAAAAGAATTATATAAATTCTACATACATATACACAGAAATACACATATAAAACATTAAAAATTTTAGAGCGAATTATATAACTGTTCTAAGTTTTCTCATTTAATCATAACAAGACTCCAGTGAGTGAGATCCCATTATCATCTTCTTATTGGACATAGGAAGCTGAGAGATAGAGATGTTAAATAACTTAATAAGGTCCCCCAACTAGGAAGTGATGAAGCCAGGAGATGGCTGTGGAGCACACTCCTAACACCACTACTCTGTATTATGCTCTGTCCTACACAGAATTGCAGGTTAAGCAAGGGTATCTTAAGGGCCCTCAACTCTCACCTGTATCCGTGGCATCTACTCACTGTTATCATTCACTTGGAGACACAGTTTGTTTTTCCTCTTGCTTCAGCACACAAACCCATTTAACACGTCTGCTGCTCTTACTGTTCTCACCCATCCCATCTCCTGTGTAAGGAGATTCCATCTGCCCAGGTTGCTTTACAGAGATCAAAAACTGTCCTTCTGATATATTTTTATTTGACCTGCACTCTGTGTGTGTGTGTGCGTGTGTGTGGTGTGTGTGTGTGTGTGTGTGTGTGTGTGTGTGTGTGTGTGTGAAATTTTAATATGGATGCTTTAGGCTGATTTCACACCCTCTGTTTACCACAGCCCCAGCACCTCCTGCTTCAGGCTGTTCCCATGTTCATGTTGCAACCTTCCTGATACAGACATGAACCCTAAACTATTCAGATTTTACCTACTCAAAGATAGCTAGGAATGCTGGGGCTTTGGGATCCAAACAAATCTTTCAGAAAGGCCAACCAGGGAACTGAATATTTCATAATTTTAAGACATGGACAAAACTGCCTAACATCTCTGCTGACTTTGCTGCCCAACTAGAAAGTGGAATTTTGGTACTTTAGAAATTAAAAAATTTATTCTACACAAAGACTATTTTATCTCTATTACCCAATATTCATTGATACATACTTTGCAAGTCTCTGTGATAGGAACCACCTAGGTATTAAGGTGGTACCTGTCTTTCAGCGGCTTATAAACTTACAGGGGGAAAGAGATATTTACACAAATATAATTATTCTGGAAAGACTGTGATATAGTCATGAAAGAATTGTAAAGTAATTTGGGAGTTCGAGAAGGAAAACATTACTTCCTGCCAAATGGATCAAGATAGTTTTATTTCCTAAGTGTTTTATAGAGCTGCAAATCAAAATAAGGGCATCATCTAACTCATTTTACCATTATGCAGAACCACTTCTAAACTCTCTCTGAGAGCAATTAACCTACCCTGTTTTATACCTACAAAGCAGAATTTTCTATCTCAATTTATCAAATCAGGCGATTAAAAAATTATTCTTCAATATCCTTAAAATGACTCGAGTATTTGCATGCCACCTTTTATATTTCCATTGAAGAAACTTTCCTGGCCCATTTTCCAAGTGTTAACCAAATCAAGTATCATATCTGAGGCCTGAAATTGTGTCCAATTTCAACAAGCATATCACAGCCTAGTGTATGATTGAACCACCTCATTTCTTGATGAATAAAGTTTGCTATAATTAGATTGGAAACACCTGCATGATATTATTTTAACTTGAGACTCAAAGGAACATTTTATCCTGGGAAATGCAGATTCCTGAAATAAGCATTTTAGTTTTCAAACGAAGAATATTACAGTTACATTCTTAATGGCCACTAAAGCTCAGAAATATTTATGCTTATGTGGTAAATCCATGATTTCCTGTCATTGTATTTATATGTCTGGCACTCTTAAATATTGGTTGCTGACCTCATGACATGCACTTGTCAAATATTCATATTTTTATAACTTATCTAATCAGAGCAATGTGTTTCTTTATGTCAGAATCAAGAGTTCAGTTTAAGAATTTAACAACTCATGAAGTTTATAGCAGGCAAGAGGAAATTAATAGTAGAATTAGTATGACTTCCAGATTTTTAAACAATATATTGTCTTATTGTTAGAAAGAGAGAACATAAGAAAAGAATATAAGGTTTTGGCTTTCCTCTTTTGTCTTTTGTACGTACATAATCAGAATTATAGATTCACACCTTCCTAACAGCAAAGAGGGATTATCTGCTAAACAATGGACCGAAGCACTGGGTTAGTAACACTATCAGTTTGTACTCAATTGTGGGTTAGGATTTTTTTTTAAGCCACGTATTAACTAATTTACAGAAGTATTGAAAGAGAAAGTAAAGCTGTAGCTGAAGCTAGAGGAATAAATGTATGCTTCATGCTCTGCCCATCTATTCCCATTTAACCCAGTTACAAATTTAAGTCTCACATGGGTGCCTCTGATTGGCAGAAGCTAAATCATATATGGAACTCTAGCTGCAAGGGAGGCTTTCACTTTACAGCTTTAGTAGTACAGCACAGAATTTTTAAAAATTTTTTGCTTACTCTTCCAGTCCTAACAGTTTTCTAAACAGTACTAGTACCTAGAACCTGGAACATAGGTGTTTATTGAAGGAAAGAAATTGGGAGGGATATTGATCAAGCTAAGCTATGGTTTTTACAATAGCCACTTAATGGGGATATTTTAAAAGAAGGCTTAAGCATCTTTTCAAATCTTTTGAGGGCAAGGTCCATGTCTGTTTTGTATTATATCCCCAGCTCGACTGTGCATGACACAATACTAGACAATTAATAAATGCTTGTTGATTGAACGAATGATTATATAAAACATTAGCTGTCTTTTTTCCTACCTGCCTTTCTTCAGTGGTCAAGATTATTTAATTGAAGTACCAAAGTCCAGCACCTTTGGGAATTAATCAGAGTGAATTTATTTCACATTATACACAACTCCATGTTTTATTTTACAGATTTTCACTTTGTAAGACTTGTTTTTATCCAAAATTAGATTTACAACCAAATCTAGAACAAAATGTATACCTTATATTTATTCAATAATTTATGTTTTTCAAAACACTTTTACATATTTTACCTCATTCGATTCTCACAACAACCTAATTAGATTTTTAAGCATACTAGAAACTGTGTCACATTTGGATACACTGGCTTTTGTATATTTTGAATATTAAAAGCACATATTAACAATACAAAAGTGTTACTTTATTTTTAGAAAGAAAAAAATACTATTAATACCATGAAAATGAAATACTCACAGGAAAAATAAAACATGATCCAGGTAGATTGATTTTGAAAACAGAATCACCTCTTAAATTTCTTAGATGTTCTTAATCTCTTCACACACGCATGCACACACACACACACACACACACACACACAGAGTAAATAAAAATTACCATGCATAATATGAAAGAAATTCCTTAATGACTTTTGAAATAATTTCATCATTACAAACACTAACTTGCCCTAATTATTTATACCCACATTTTATGAAATGCTCCTTTGGCCAGGGGCTTAAGCTTATTCTCCAAATGCAGAGTAAGAATGAGTAAAAATGAGGATTTAGAGAAACAATTTACCAAGATATTCCTTCTATCATATTCTTGCCATTTTCCTTCATTGACTTTACACTCGCCACATAAACTTTTTCTCCCTTAGCTTTGTAGCAATGTTTCTTTTTTCCTTATTGTGGTAAAATACATGTAACATAATTTTTTTTCTTTATTTTAAATCTACAGCTTTTGGCATTAAGTACATTCATATTATTGTGCAACCATCACCACCGTTCTTATCTCAGATACACATCTTGCTAAATTGAAACTCTGAACTCACAAAATAATAGCTCTCCATTCCTCCCTTCCCCCAACCCCTGATACCTACTATTGTATTTTCTGTCCTTATGAATTTGACTACTCAAGAAAACGTATATAAGTAGAATCACACATTATATGTCTTTTTGTAACTGGCTTATCTTGCTTAGCATAATATCCTCAAGGTTCATCTATATTGTAGCATGTCAGAATTCCCTTCCTTTTTAAGGCCAAAATGTATTCCATTATATGCATATACTACATCTTGCTTATCCATTCATCTGTCAGTGACATTTATGTTGCTTCCACGTTTTAACTATTGTGAATAATGTTGATATGTAGTTACTATTTTTTTCTTTTAACCTGTTTGTGTCTTTGATCTTAACTGAGTCTCTTATAGACAGCATACAGTTAGATGATGTTTTTAAATCTATTCTGCCAAACTTTGTCTTTTGAATGGAGTTGAATACATTTATACTTAATTACTGATAAAAAGGGACTTACTTCTGTCATTTTGCTATTTGTTTTCTATTTGCCTTATAGTTTTTTGTCCTTCATTTCCCATATTACTGTCTTTCTTGTGTTCAGTTGATTGTTTGCAGTAAAATTCGTAACTGCCTTCCACATTTACTTTTGTGTATGTTCTATAGATGTTTTCTTTGCGGTTATCATGGTGATTACATTCTATATTCTAAAATTTTAACACTCTAATTTTAAATTATACCAGCTTAAGTTCAATAATGTACAAAACTCTGCTCCATCCCTACCTGCTTTCAGTTATTGATGTCGCAAAATTACATTTTTATACATTGTGTCCAAAAATATAAACTAATGATTTTTTACACATTAGTATCTTAAGTTAGGTAGAAAAAAATGTGGTAACAAACCAAATTTAAAGTAATGCTAGCTTTCAGACTAATAATTTTTTAAAGTATGAGTCTTTTAAATCATGTAGAAAACTGAAAGTGTAATTACAAACTGAAGTTACATTAGTACTAGCTTGTATAATTGCCTATGTATTTAACTTCACTGAGCTCTTTATTTCTTTATATGGCTTTGAGTTACTGTCTAGGGTCCTTCATTTAAACCTGCAGGACTTCTTGTAGCATTTCTTGCAGTACAGGTTTAGTGTGACAAATTCCCTCAGCTCTTGTTTATCTGGGAATGTCTTAATTTCTCCCTCACTTATGAAAGTCAGTTTTGCTGAATATAGGATTCTTGATTCACAATTCTTTTTTTTTTTTTTTTTTTTAGCACTTTGAATATATCAGCCCGCTGCCTTCTGGCTCTAAAGTTTCTGATAAGAAATCTGCCGATGATTTTATTGAGGATCCTTATTTGTGAAGAGTCACTTCTCTCTTATTGCTTTCAAGATTCTTTCTTTGTCTTTCAAGTTTAATTATAATGTGTCTTGGTGTTGAGTCTCTTTGATTTCATTCTGCTTGGAGTTCATTAAAATTCATGTATGTTTATAATCATGTCTTTCACCAAATTTGGGAAGTTTGGGGGCACTGTTTCCTTAAATTATCTCTCTGCCCCTTTTTCACTCTCTTCTTCTGGGACTCCCACAATGCATATGTTGATCTGCTTGATGTGCCCCACAGGTTCCTTAAATCATTCACTTTTCTTCAATCTTTTTCCTTTCCTCAGACTCAATATTTTCTATTGCCCCCTCTTAAAGTTCGCTGTTTTTTAAATTCTTCCTGCTCAAATCTGCATTTTAATCTCACTAGTGAAATTTTAATTTTAGTTATTGTAATTTTCGGATTCAGAATTTCTTTTTTTTTCTTGGTTTTCCATCTCTTTATTGTTTTCATTTTGTTTGTACCTCATTTTCTTGATTTTCTACACATCTCCCTTTAGTTCTTCGAGTACCTTTAAAATAAGTATTTTCACATATTTGTTTAGGAAGTCCTCTAAGTGATCTCTCTCAAGGACAGTTCTGTTGGGTTTATTTTTTCCCTTTGAGCCATACCTTTATGTTTTATTGCATGCATTACAATTTTTTTGTTGAAAAGTAGATATTTAAAACTAATAATATGGTACCTCTGGAAATCAGATTCTTTTTCTTCTCCAGGGTTTGCTGATTTTCATTTTTGGTGTTCTTATTTTTTGATTGTTGTAGGCTATCTCTGTGCTGGGGATCAGCTTGAGGTATAAACTTAAGGTTTTCTCAGATCTTTTCTGAACTTGGGTCTTTTTCTGGGCAGGCACAATGACTTTCTAAATTATATATATATGCTTTTGAATGTCTGACACTTTAAATGCCTGGCTCCTAAAAGAGAGAGAGGAAAAAAGAGGAAAATAAGAAAAGAAAGAAAAATAAAAGAAAATTTAAAAAGACACTGGCTCTTTAAAACCCCTGACAGTCATTTCAGCCTGAAAAAAAGAGGTTTGTTAATAGTGGAGGCAGTGCAACAATGACTGTCTGTGTCCATACTGTGCAT
Source organism: Rousettus aegyptiacus (assembly GCF_014176215.1). Classification (NCBI taxonomy): domain Eukaryota; kingdom Metazoa; phylum Chordata; class Mammalia; order Chiroptera; family Pteropodidae; genus Rousettus; species Rousettus aegyptiacus. The sequence goes on along the minus strand of NW_023416310.1, from coordinate 62,736,157 downwards.
CTGTACCTCTGTGATCAGAAGTAGCAATCAGGAATTAGAGTACAGATCCCTGATATTAGGAGGCAGGGTCCTTATTATCTACCCTGGCTCCTTCAAGCTGTATGCAAGCTGCTCCTGAAACACATGCACAGCTGCCTGTTGTGGAGCCAGGGATGGGAGATGCAATGTTGCTACCATGAAATTGACTGAAATTAAGTACAATTTACCATCCAAGTCTTTCCCTGGAAATTCGCTAGCCTTCAGTTGACTTAAGAGTTACAAAATTGTGATGTGAGACAGATCCTGCCAGCACAATTGTTGTCTAGGTGGGGAGATGGAGTCCTAGTGTTTTCTGTTCTGCCATCTTTCAATAATCCCCCTTCATTTTTTTTAAGACAAAAGGTAGATTTCTTATTATTCCTTGGAATAGTCCTCTTTGTTTTGTATTTTAAAAATAATTAAAAGATTCTCTTTAGATTTCTGCAAAACTCTTAATAGCTTGTTCCTGTACCAGTTAAACAATTTTAAAAATAAATACTAAATAATATGTTAATGGGAAAAAGGGCTGATGTTTTTACCAAAAGCAAGACATTTTCCCATTAAAATGTTCTTATATCAAGGAGCAGAATGTTCTGTTTACAAACAAACGCCATTTAATAAAAACAAAAACAACATGTCCTTTGGGAAATACCATCAACACTGAGTCCATATTCTATGCCAAAGGTTCTTAACATTTGCTACATGTTGAAAAAGCACTGCTTTCTGGCCCAGGAATTCTGATTTTAATGGTCAAAGGTATCAGATGACCTGGCTTTGGGAATTCTAAATGTTCCACAGGTGATATTATTGAGCATGGGAATCTCTGCTCTGTGCCTTCTTTCTTTCATGGTAATGCGTGTGTTACTCAAGATATGACCGCTCAGACATTTCATATCCTTCTAGAGATCATGGTTTCTGAATGAGCATTTGTCTTCACTTCACAATTCCAGGCATATTGTCTAACATTCCTACATGTATTGGACACTGTTTGGGCTTGGCCAGATTCAACTGGATTGTTTTTATTCTTATGTACCTCTCCCCTGGCTTCTGTATGCTTCTACTTCTGTACCACACTCATGTCTTTCTTTGGAGGTCTGCCCTAGGTCTGCTGAAGCCATTTTGGGCACAAGTACATAAAACAAGAAATGCCTAGGAGTTCAAGTCTCTTTGGGGAAGCCCTTGGTCAATGGCTGACTGCTGCAGCCAAGGAAAGCCCAGTTCTCTTGCCTCCAGTTGGGATAAACTTAGGCAAAATTAAATAATCCAGTTCCCCTGCCAGACCAGACTGGTCCCCTCCAGCAAACTTTTCTGAGATCATATCCTTGCTTGCCTTTTCCCTTTCCTTATCTTACTTGCTCTGTCTCTTATTGGTTTCTTCTGTGAGTACTTCTTGAATAAATCATTTGCACACATGTCTTTGTCTCAGGATCTGCTTCTAGGGAACCCAAACTGGTTTACGGCTCCATTGTGGACCTATTTATTGCAGAAAAGTTGCAAAAATCAGACTGGCGAGAAACCAAGCAGCACTTGGAGTGTTGGAAAACTCAGGCTTATTACGCTGGCAGTCCCAGAGGAGCTATCACTCTGAAGATCTGGGCCCAGAGCTCAGTTGCAACATTCCTTATATAGAACTTATTTGGCATGTGCTGATTGGTTCATTTGTCCTTAGATGGTTGCTATAGGTTGCAGGCAGTTACAAAGAGTTACAAAGAGTGGGAGTTGCTAGGGGTACAGGCAGTTACATTTGCGGCTTAGATAGAACAAGCAAAAGGGAAGATGAGTCTTTGGTTAATTTCGAGTACAGCCTATGCAGCAAGCATATCTACAGAAGCAGAACAAAGAAAAGATTAGCCTTTTGAATGAAAATTCCTCTTCATTCCCCCCTTTTGATGCCCTTTAAATTCTTATAAGACATCAACCTCTTGATTTTCTTGGCCTAGGGGCTAGTATAAGGGTGGTCCAGATGTCACAACCATTTGTAACTTGATGAATTCTAGGCCTGAGGAGACAAATTTGACAAGATAGTTCAGGATGTGGGGGGGGGGGGCGGGGGAGGGAATAAGAGAACTATGAGGAGCATGAGGGGAGGACCTGTAAGTGGGAGAAGCCAGGATCCCCAACTCCATATTATGGACCAGGACCCCATGATTTATCTGATTGTTGATGGATTATGGTGGACTCCTTCTAAGATAGGAAGACCTCAGTGTATTGCAGGCAGATCCAGAAACCTCTCTAACTAATTTTCCTAACTCTTTTCTAGAGCCACGAGCCTCCATCTTATTAGTATGGATGCTGAGGGATGAGAGGTCTCTTCTTCCATATCTACTTTCTGCTAAGAATGGTTGTAGTCCCTGCCTTCTAGGATTTTATGGAGCTCTTTCTCTTTCTGCTTTGATAAGGGCGGGGTCTTGGGTTTCCTGTTGAAGTACTGCCTCAGTCCCTAGAGAAGGAAGAGAAGATACAAACTGTTATTTAAATCATATATCTATTCATTTCTATTATTGATTTGCCTATCAAGTGAGAATATTAACAGGCTTGGTAAATATATTTCTTAAAGAGTAAAAAGACCTTTGGTCTACAGTCTCCTCCCCTCTCAGACTCTAAGGACCCTTCCTGGCCTAGGACCATTCCTGCATGATGGTTCAGAGTTACCAGTTTCAGGGGTATTACCTGTATTTGGGGAGGGGGAGGGCTTTTTCATAAAGAAAAAAGGGAAGAAAACTTAACTAAGTATATCATTTCCTGCAAGCATGAATTCCCTGCAATGCCTACTTGAAGACTTTTGAGGCATAAATACAGTTAATGTTGTGGCACATTCAAATCTGAGACCCACAGAGCCAATTGAGATTAATTTATGAGCCTTTATTAGGCAACTGACTGTCTCCACCACTCAGGGTCAGAGAATCAGCCCTGAGCTTCCAGAAGAGGCAGTTTATAAAACCTAGAACCACACCCTGGTTCACAAGTAAGCAGATTACCACACCCTGGTTAACATCAAAACAAGTAAACAGATTACAGAATCAGAAGTTGGCTGTTAGCATATTTTTGAACAGATTACCACACCCTGGTTAACAGAATCAGAGTAAATCCTTAATGCCAGTTTACTGGAAAATTTTCCCACCCTTCACATTAATTTTCACAGGGAACAAGATTCCTCAGTACTATTACAAGGAACATAAGAATAAATAGTTCTTCCATAAATAAGAAACTACCTAGGTTCATTTAACATGTGGTTTTGCATAGCTTACAGAAGTAGTGAAGCCAAAATTCAAGGTCATATTATCTGAGATGTTAAAACATTGGTTAATATACTGAGTAGATGTTACACATTTTTCTGCTGGTGTTATGATAGAAATTTTCCTTATCCTTCCTGAGTTTCAGGTGGGGACTGCAAGGGGAAGGGATGCCCAGACCATTGGTCCTATCTATTTATAGATAGTTTGTCTCCCTGGTGTGGCAAGAATTTCCAGAAGGCCATTTATAGATCTATAGGGTGTGGTTAATCTAGGCTGAGTCAGTAATTTTTGCAAGCCCTTCCCTTTGCATTTTTCAGATGCCTCCTCTCCACTCTTATTCCCCTCTTTGAGATTCTAGACATTCTGTTTTTTATGCTGGAGCCTCACTTTCTTCATCTAAACCATCTAGGGTGATTTCCTGACAGTGGTGGTCAAAGTATATGTGGGCTGCAGCTCACTGCTGCACTGTGGGTTCCACCATGCTTTTTAAGCTTTTTATTATCAGGGCAGCAGACACGGCCCTATCAGGCAGATTTCTAGGAGTAGTAAACTACTCCTATTAAGGTTTTAAACAAACCAAAGACTGAAAATCATCTCTCAAAAAGGCTATTGGAGTCTCATCCATGTCATACTTGCACAGGCACATGTGCCAGTTTTGTCATCTTCTTGACAAGATCCTCAACTGCCTGGCCTGGCCACCTATCTGTAGGCAACAGTTGGTGAGGTTGAATTTTCCACACATACCTCTTTCTGCTAATAGGTAGTCTAATGCCGACCTGTTTTGGTAGATGGCATTTCTCATCTGAGTCTGTTGATGTACAAGGAGGGTCAGGGCTCTCCCAGTCTCATTGGTAATGATTTCTAAGACTGCCTGCAGTAGTATAATCTGGTTTAACATGTAAATGGAGGTATGGTATCCCCAAGATCCATCTTCTGCCCAAGAAGCAGGCCCATAGTATTGGATCATTTGCTCTGGGGGCCACTCATTATCCTTCCTATTTGGAGTTCTCTTTTTACCCGTTATAAGAGTTGTAGGGCTGGGTAACCCTGTTTTCAGAGGTAATGTTATGGGTGGACAATTTTCCAGTAAGCCAGTATTAAATATTTACTTTTGATTCTGTTAACCAGGGTGTGGTAATCTGATCAAGGAGATGCTGTTAGCCAGGGTAACCTGATCAAGGATATGCTAACGGCCAAATGTTAACCAGGGTGTGGTGATCTGCTCAGGGATGTGCTGGTGGCTATGTAAACTGCCTCTTCTGGGAGCTCGGGGCTGATTCTCTAGTGGGGAGAGTCAGTCGCCAGCTGGCTAATAAAGTCTCACAATTCATCTCAATTGGCTCTGTGGGTCTTGGATTTGATCGCACCACAACAGTATGAGGAAGAAGGATGATCTTAGCATGCTAATTATATAGCTCTCTTCCCAATTTCTGGGAGGTGGATGTGGCTTTGTTTCCACAAATCCAGTAAAGCCCATGTGGGGCTATCCAGTATTGGACCCTACCTGGGTCCTGCCAGGTTCAGTTAGCTCTGGGAATCTGGCCACAGATTTCTCTTTGTCCAGTTTCCCCACCACATGCTTTGATTGGAGATGGCATTATAATAATGTAGGCCAAAGCAAATTAAGTTTATGACTGACTGACTCCATGAGATTTCGTCCACCACTAGCCAGGTAGTATTGTCCTATAATAGTATGCTTTAAAATCCATTGACTATCATCAGAGGTACATGGGGCCATTATATTTGGCATTGTCTTGGAGGGAACTGGTTCTGTAGCTTTCCTATTCCCCATTAGAGTTCCCCCACATACATAGTAGGAAGTGACATTCAGGGAGTGAGCTATTCCTTCAGCAATTTTGAGAAATACATTTTTAGTTGACTGTGGGGTAAGGGTTCAATTATTTCCTTGTAGAAGGAGTTATAAACCTAACAGGCTCAAGCTGGATAGTCTAGTATTTGACCTCTGATACGAATTTAAACATAGGGATTTAGCCCCATCCTGTCAATGACAAGTGTTTGTACTTCCCCAGATGTCCCATGAGAGTTTAGGAGGTTGGTTACAATTGGTTCTAGTGGATTGCACTTATGTATGGTGCAGTCAGCATTGGAGAGAGGCCCATGGGTGGCTCAGAACAGAGTAGGTAGCTCTAGTATCTGGTAAAAATTCAGTGTTTCCTTCCTGTCATATCGAGGGTGACCTGAGGCTCCATTGTTGTGATCATGGTGGATTTTTCTAGGACTAGAGCTTGCAAGATGCCTCAGTCCTGATGAAGCTAATCATGGCTGACCAAAATTGAGGCCCTCCAGGCCTGCAAGGTTTTTATTGCCTAGGGATCTCCTCGAGATGATCCCTGTATTATGGCAGCTAAAATTTCTGCCTTTGTACTCTGCTTTCTTCTCTGCCTCGTCCCAGTTATTGGACACCTTAAAGACCTCTGGTATCAAAGCAGCCTGCATGGTTGGGGTCTAGGCCCCAACTTTTGGAGCTTCCTTTGAATATTGAGCACAGACCGAGTTATGAAATGTATAGCTGGGAGTGTCTGGCCCTCAGACTTTGGGTCAATGTTAGTATATTCTCTAAAAGTCTCAGAAAACTGGTTAAGGCAACATAAAACACAGAAATTATTTTGATGAAATATGGAATCCTTGTTTTCTACTCAGAAAACTTTTCCATAGCATCAGTAGCAGCCCAATCGTCTAAGAAACATTAAGACAAAATTCTAATTTTGCATTAGCTTACTTTTGGAATTTAAATTTCCAATCTTGCTTAGCTTAATCACATAAAATTTCCTCTCAGGATTTATCTTCACAAACCTTCTACCACTTTCCTCATTGCTTCAGTTTGCCTCTTTTCACTCATTCAGAAATAACCAACTCTAGGACAAACACTTGTCCTTCAATTCTCTTCAGAATAAGTTTCTATACTTTATACCTTCTGTTACCAAAAACATTTTCCTTTCCATCATAATTAGAATTCTTAACTGAACCACCATATTACACATAACACAGACAAATATAGATCAGAGGTCATGCACAAACTCATATTTCCCTATCATCAGTATTTGTAACTTCCCTGAGGGAACATATCTAGTTTCCTCAGGGAGCAGTGAAATAGATGGTGTCCCAAGAGAACGCGTTTCCCCCTCAGAGTCTGAGGGTGAAGGGAGAGAAAATTCCTGATTACTGAGATCTCTGGGAAGGTGCTCCTAATGTAACTGTGTAAAATTGCATTTCAATAACATCTTCCTTGTTCACATCTCCCCTCTTTATTCCAGCTGTGACTACTCTGGAAAATATGTTGTTATGGTTATTGGTATCAATTCCTCAGTAGGTCAGCCTCAAGGACAAGACAGAGAGTGATATCTCCAGGCACCAGCTGCCTAGGAGAAAATAGCTCCCAAGGTTCCCAAGAAGAACAATAAAACAATATTGCCGCCGAAGTATAGATAACAAAACTAACCACCAGCATCTGCTTCTGTAAACCTGCTTGCTTGCTGGAGGGGGTTTGGGTGCTTTTTAAGCTATCCTCTCTGGAAGCTCGGAGCTGATTCTCTCGTGGGGAGAATCAGTCGCTGGCCAGCTAATAAAGGCTCATAGTTAATTTCAATTGGCTCTGTGGGTCTTAGATTTTAACGCACCACAACACTATCGTTGGGTGAGCTAATAAGTCTGGGTCTTGGTAAAGGAGTATAGAAGCTGAACTTTTACTGGTGCAGCAGTCCTGGCTAGCCTGGGCTTGCCATTATACTAAGCCGTGAGATTAACTTGTTGGTCAATACATTAAAAAACTGGAGGGTCTACATCTGAGTTGTAATGTCGCTCCTAATTTAGTTAAAATATCTTGTCCTAACAAGGGAGCTGGACAGCTTGGAACTATTAAAAGAAGCTCCTGCTGAAAGATCTAATCTTCAAATTGGCAGGTCAGTGGTGGAGTAAAATGATCGACCTTGCCTTCTTCTACTCCTATGATAATTGCAGTTTGTGAGAAGGGTTTTCCTGCAAATGCAAGGAGAACAGAATAGGTTGCCCCTGTATTTAAAATAAATTGGATTTGCTTACCCATTATGTCCAGAATTACTCAGGGTTCATCAGTAGTAATGACCACATTCCTGGGCTGGGGCAGTGAGGATGGTCCCAGGCCTCTCCAGTTACGGTTCCCAGACCTGGGCTGCTAGGGTGTTGGCTGGCTGTCCTCCTCTCTGGGAGTGTGGACAGTCAACTCTCCAGTGCCAGGGATTAGTATCGGTTTCTTTGCCTGTGTAGCAGGGGATCAGGGGCTTTTTGGTACAGTCCTTTGCCCAGAGTCCTATTTTCTTGCATTTGAAGCAAGAACTCAATGTCGCCTTATTCTCCAGTCTCTTAAGGGACACTTGTCAGATACCAAGGGCCTGGCCAATTGACACAGTCATAATCCCGGTTGGTCACTTTTGAAAAAAATTCTGTTCTCTTTTTCTCTCTTCAAGATCTCGAGTGTTATAGACCGTGAAGACCATACATAGTAATTGACTTTGGTTAGTCTGTGGCCTTATTTGCAGCTTTTTTAGCTTGTGTCTGATATCAGGGACTGACTGGCTAATAAAATGCTGGCCTAACAAAGCTAACTCTGCAGCAGAAGTGGGGTCTACATTAGTATACCCCCTAGAGGATTCTTCCAGCCAGCTAAAAAAGCTGGCCAGATTCTCATCTTTTTCATGAGCAGTGGTTCTAAGCTTCTCATAGTTCATAGCTTTTGTATTCCTTGTTTTTTCCCAGAGTCGGTTGGGCCACAAGTACTTTACTCTGTCGCTGCCTATTTGTGCCGAACCAGATCCAAGGGGCCACTACAGTAGGATTTGCAACCATGAGTCTTTGTATGGAAACTGGACTGGGTGTCCAGGGGATCCTGTCACTAGCCGGCACACAGTTCTAGCAGTGGGGAGGTCCAAGGTCCCTTCCGAAGGCCATCCTACCCTGTAGGTGGGTCACTCAAGCTCATATAGAGTATGAAGTTTTCCTGGGGTCAACTTGACCCTGTAATCCCTGGGGAAGCTGTTCAACATACAATTTAAGACAGTTGGCTCAGAGGAACCTCCTCCTATATCTGCCTTAGGGAGCTTCCTAATGGAGGAGGAAATAGACCTTAAAATGCCAAGAAAATAATTTGACAGAGTACCCCTGTGTCAAAAGGGCCATTTGGAGATAAACAATTCTTAAACCAAATCAATGGTTAATTTCTCATCCTCCTCACCCTGCCCCATGTCTATCCCACCTTGTGTCAGTGACACAAAGATAAACAAGGGTGGGTGCCTCCTCTAGAGAGGAGACCACTCAAGTGCTCATCTGGCCGTGTCCTGAAGGAGCTTAAGTGATGCTTAGCCGAAGCAGACTCAGCTTTGTGACTTACCTTACAATCGGACATTAGTGCAATGCTGCCCTGGACCATATGCCGTACACCACGGAACCACAGATGAGCCCACTTGGACTCTGTAGCCTTTAGGGGACCTTATGGGTGCCCAGTCATGGAGCCAAAAATTCATATCTGACTGATCAAACCGACCAGGCCGCTCATTCATTCACTCATTCACTCACCAGGTTAAAATATTGCCTCCTCCTTTTGGAAGGTCCTGACATATGTCTCCACCTCCCCGCCCCCCTGTCCCGTGGAAGACTCTGATGTCTCCCCCGCTGGCGAGACCCTGATATCTTCCCCTCCTTAGAAGACGCTGGTGTCTTCTAACTGTAGACTAGGAGGTGATCAAGCTCCTCTTCTGTCCAGAGATGGGACCTGACTAGAGGGCTGAGGCCCCAGGACCTTACCTTATACTGTGGCTATTCCTAGTGAGTTGGTCTGTCTCTCCTATGAGTCCAGTTGGGGGCTTCACTGTCCGGCGAGTCAGAGCACCAGTTAGAAAGAGAACCTGGTGTACCGTCAAGTGGGGTGCCTCCTTGCTCATTTCAGAGCCCCTCCTCCTCAGCCTCGCCAAGCCACCATCTAGTGGCTCAAAGGGCCAGTGTGGTTGAAATCTTGCTGAGGTCTCCAGAAATGCTGCAGAAAAGTTGCAAAAATTAGACTGGATGAGAAACCAAGCAGCACTTGGAGAGTTGGAAAACTCGGGTTTACTACAAAGGCAGTCCCAGAGGAGCTAACTCTGAAAATCTGTGCCCGCCCCCCACCCCAGCACAGTTACAGCATTCTTTATATATAACTTATTTGGCATGGGCTCATTGGTTAATCTGTCCTCAGATGGTTACCAAGTATGGGAGTTGCTATAGGTTGCAGGCAGTTACAAAGAGTTACAAAGCGTGGAAATTGCTAGAGGTACAGGAAGTTACATTTGTGGCTTAGACAGAACAAGCAAAAGGGAAGATGAGTCTTTAATTTCGAGTACAGCCTATGCAGCAAGCATATCTACAGAAGCAGAATAGCTGATTAGCCTTTTGAGTAAAAATTCCTCTTCACATTGAGTAAGTAACCCTAGAAGTTGGTTAGTCAGGGGAGGAAACTGTAATTGGAAAGAAACAAACAAATTTATTTAGCAATGCTTGAAGAAGTCTCAGAGTCAACAAAGAGGACTTCCTATTTTTAATATTCACTTGAAAGTTAAAAGATTATTTTGTGTGTTTTTAAAAAACTGCCCAGAAATATGCCATGACTGCTAATGTTTCTATTAAGGAATAGCACCAACATCAAGATGTTTTCTTATATTCAATTATCAGTATCAAACTTTCAAAGATGAATATAGGTATTCTGTTAGCATGACTTAACCAGACAGACTTTTGCAAACTTACACACCCTAATTATGTTTTTTGGTTATTGGCATGAGACAAATTATTACATGGCCATTTAGGGATGTGGTGACATGAAAACTCAGAGCACACAGGGTTTTTCTTTCATTCTCACAAATAAAATATTGGGTTACTTTTAAGTAGGCCATGGTAGTTCAAGAATCATTTCTGGACCACTTGCAGATGGAAAGACACAGTGGGTTCAATTTAATTTCTGACACATGAGGATCCGGAAAACACTGCTATCTAACAGTTGCTCCTTTTTACACTTAAAGCTGCAACTTTAGCAAAGAAGCAAATGCTAGATCAAAGTTAAAAGTGACCTGAGCCTTCTCTTAAGAAGTTGTCTCTGTAATGCAGAACTGAGGCCAAGAACAGCATGAAGGCAGTTCTCTGAACACACAGATTTTAAGACTGAATAAAAAGGATTCATTTTCCAAAGCTGTCAATTTGATGCCTTTCTCAACAATTAGATTGACTAAAGAATTTTACAGAAAAAAAAGAGAGAGAGGAATTAAGCAAAATGTCCAGATGTCATCTGGTAAAAATGTTTTATTGAGACAATAAACAAATAACATCAACAAGTACTAAAATTTTAATTAAAATATGATTTACAATGTTGCTGTATACCACTAGAAGCACTCTTATTGATGGGAAATAAGATTGCACTGCTTGTATCCTTAGGACACTCAAACGTCCCATTTGACTTTGTGGCCCTCCGCCCCTCAGTAATGTGCTCTTGTAATGTCTTTTCCATGCCCATGAGCATGAAAATTTTCAACACTTTAAAACACAATGGCAGTATCAGTCGTTCCCTTTCATTGCTGGCTACATCCCTAAATAGATGTATATTATGTTCTCTTGCCTTCTGCTCAGAAAAATCTAAGTATTGCATTTCTGTCAATTCATTGATTGAAGAGCTTCCCCCTCAGATTGTTGACAGCTGTTTTAGATGTTTATAAAATAACTTGGATAAAGGCTGCAAATGCATTGGCTAAAGAAGATTTAGAACTGTGTAATTAGCATTCATCAAATGCAAACATTTTCATTGAAAAACCTCTTCAACCCAAAAGTTTATTAGAAAGCTGATGATTCTTGCTAAGTCTCAAAACAGGTCTGGTTATGGTTAACTCTCCATTAGCTGATTTAAAATGGAGCATATGAATATAGTTACTATTGAATAAGTTAATAGTGAATGCTATGTGTAACTAATATTGTTTTAATTTTTCTCCTTTACCCATCAGACAAGGAGCCATGTGAGAATGGCTCCTTAAATTTCTTTCTATCTATCTATCTATCTATCTATCTATCTATCTATCTATCTATCTATCTATTTATTTTCAAGTATACAGTACATTAGTTAGACATTTACATAGTTTATGAAACAATGCCCCCGATTGCTCTTTCTCTCCTCTGGGTCTAGGTAGGCTATCTCTTAATGATATAATGCACTGATAAATCCCTTGTACTTGACAAGATTTAATTCCCAGATATAAAGTGGAAATAAACCCAGTAATTAATTGCCTTTACGAAGATAGAAATATTCTCTGCAAGAAACAACAATGTATATGTATAATAGTTACCACCACTGTGTTAAGAAGTGCATTAAAATTTTGAAGTAAACACAAGAAAGTTAACAGTGGGTGTTTAATATAGCGTGACTGTGGGAGATTTTTCCTTCTTCTTGTGTATCGTAAATGTTTTATTTAAATATACAGTTCTTATACAATTGAAAAATGTAACTTTATATTAAAAAGCTTTGAATACTTAAAGGAAGCTACAAGTGTACCTTCAGAATTACTCAAGACCACTAGTCTTATTTAACTGTCTTGAAGGGAACTTCAGTTTAAAAATAATTCCCCCACTCTCCTCAAAAAATAAAATAAAATTTTAAATTAAAAAAATATTTTAAATAACAAAAAAATTTCCCCAGGAACTAGATTCCTGTGAACAAACATGTGCAATAAAAACATCGCAGCACCAATAAAAAGATGAGTGTCCTACAAAGCGTGTTGACATGCAAATGTAGGCTCAAATTGAAAAATAAATATATAATTAGCAATGTGGCAACAGATCTGACTATCCTTAGAGCAAAACTTATGCTGTTTAAGGAAGGGGACACTGCTTGCAAATCCCACCCAAAACTTTATCCAAATCCACTTGTTTGTTCAGATGTTTCGTTCCCATTCCATTTGAATCATTGAGGGTTTGCTTTGGATGCTGCCTCTGCCCTCAGCCCTGAGCAGGTGTGTATTCCCCTCCTTGACCCCGCTGCCTTCCTTCGATTTATGCAGTACACTGATCTAGCCACCATCCCCTGTCCTCTAGGCCACAAAGAACTCTCTCACTGAGACCCTGTCCTCAAGGCAAGGCATCTTCCCAGGGAAAATTAGTCTCTTCATCACCCCGGACAATGGGCTATAACCTTTTAAATTTTTGTACGCGATGCATGTATTTATTTTGATTTTTTATCTGACGTTACAAATAGTTCTCTTTTCGACAGCTTTACTGAAGTATAATTGACATACATAAACTGCACATCTTTATGGTGTACAGTTTGATAAATATTGATATATAAATATATATATAATATATATATATACATATATATATAGACACCTCTGAAACCATCACCATAATCATAATATGAACACATCCATTGATATCAAAGTTTCTTTGTGCCCCTTTGTCATCCCACCATCCGGAGCCCTGGTTCAGACAACCACTGAGCTGTTTTCTTTCGCTACAGATGAGTTTGAATTTTCTAGAATTATATATAGAGAGAGAATTATACAGTATGTATTCTAGTGGGTAGAGGTCTGACTGCTTTAACTCAGACAATTATTTAGACATTCATCCATACAATTTTGCATCAATAGTTTATCTGTTTTTCTTTCGAGTAAGATTCCTTGAGATAGTTATTCATAATTGGTTTATCCATTCACTAGTTAGTGGGAAGTTGGGTTGCTTCCAGTTTCATGTTATTATAAATAAAGCCTCTGTAAACATGTAGGTGCAAGTTCTTGTGCAGACATGTGTTTTCATTTCCCGACTAGATAAATACCTAAGAGTGGAATAGCTGAGTCTCATGGTAAAGGTATGTGTAACTCTTTAAGAAACTGTCAAACTGTTTAGCAAAATAGTTGTGACATATTATAACTCTACCAGCAATGTGTGCCAGTTGTCTTGGATCCTTGTCGACACTTAGTATAGTCAGTCTTTTTACATTTAACCATTCTAGTGGGTATATAGGTGTGTCTCATGGATTAAATTTGCAATTCCACAATAACTAAGGATGCTGAGCCTCTTCTCATGTACTTATTTGCCATTTGTATATCTTATTTCTCTAAGTATCTGTTCAAATCTTTTGCCCATTTAAAAAATTGGTTGTCTTATTCTTGAGTTGTAAGAGCTTTTTATATGTTCTACATCCAAGTCCTTTGTGGGATATATGTTTTGCAAATAATTTCTTTTAGTATGTGGCTTGCTTTTTTGTTTACTTTCTTAATATTATTTTCTGAAGAGCAAAGTTTTTAATTTTGATAAAGTCCAATTATTTTGATGATTTATAGTTTATATTTTTGGTGTTATATTTAAGAACACTTAGTTGAATCTAAGGTCACTAGGTTTTCTCTTATTTTTTATTTTCGTTGTTTTTTAGTTTTTATTTTTATATGTAGACACAGGATCCATTTCAAGTTAATGTTTTTATTTGGTGTGAAGCAAAAGTTGAGGTTATTTTTTGCATATGGGTATTCAATTATTCTAGTACCAGTTGGTGAAAAGATTATTTTTTTCCCTGATGAATTGCTTGGCACTTTTATTGAAAATAAATTTACCATGTATGTGTAATTCTATTTCTAGAATCTATATTCCATTGATTTCTTTGTCTAGCACTGAAATCACACTGTCTTGGTTACTATGGCTTTATTATAGGCTAAAAACAGATAGTTTGCATCCTTCACCTTTGTTTTTCTTTTTCAATATAATTTTAGTTACTCTACTACAATTAATTCCAGGACACTCACCTGTGTGTCAGTGACAGGTCTTTCTTGGATCTTCATCACACAGGCGTGATTGGGTCATTGCCCATGTGGTTGACCATTGTCTTTGGGTGACCTGTAATTGTGCGAACACAATCCAGAAGGAAGGAGGCAAAGATTTGTGAAGGGGGTGGATAAAAGAGGAGCTGAGAAGAAGGTGGAAATCTGGATACTGCTTGGGACACAGAGACTAGTTAAAACCCATGATGGCAGAGTAGTCAAAAAAGACTTTTAACAATAGAAATGGCTAATCAATTGAATATTTTGCTACGTAATACCTATAGTGATCCCTTCCTATGACCACTCAACTCTCTAAAAGTTTATATTATCAGAAATATGGGCTGAATTGTGTTACTCTTAGTTTCACATTGAAGTGAGATGGAAGTCCTTACCCTCTATTACCTCAGCATGTGACTGTATTTGGAGACAGCATCTTTAAAAAGTAATTCAGTTAAAAGAGGGTCATTTTGGTGGAGTCTCTATGACTAGTGTCTGTACAAGAAGAAGAGATTGGGACACAGACACATAGGGGGAAGGCCATATGAAGACACAGGAAGAAGATGGCCATCTTCATGCCAAGCAGAGAGGCCTCAGAAGAAGCCAACCCTGGGGACTCCTTGATCTTGGGTTTCTAGACTCCAGAACTTTGAGAAAATAAACTCATATCATTTAAGTCACCCAGTCTGTGGTACTTTGTTACAGTAGCCCTAGCAAACTGATACATTCCCCAAAATATGGTATGAATAGTTTAGTAAGTACATAAATCAGTAAACGGTTTTATGTATAAATCACAGCAGACCAGGTACAGACCAGAGGCAACCTATGCAAAAGCAAAAATCTAGAACTAAAATTCACCTTTGGAAGTTTCTGAACAGTTTGGGGAGGAACCGAATTTTCACAGGAGGGTTGGGCCAGCATTACCCACATCCAGCCATTACTGTACTTGATATCCTAGGGGACTAGTATTCATTTTGGCAAGTACTTATGTAGAGCAATCAGGCTGGTTGCCAAATCCTTCCTACTGCCTGCTTTTGTAAATAAAATACTCCTGGAACACAGCCACAACTATTTGTTTACATGTTGTCTACGGCCACTTTCACACAAAATGGCAGAACTGAATAACTGCGACGGAGGCCATATGGCTTGTAAGATCTAAAATAGTTACTAAACTTTTATAGAAAAAGTTTGAAAAGTTTGACATGGAGTCAATGTTATATAAAAAAAAGTAACCTTCTTTTCTAAACATACAATGGATTTGCAGACGTTCGGGCCCGTCGAGTTCAGGACAATTCATGTATGTTTAAAATGAAACTACATGAGTGGTGTTTTCTGAGGTGACCTCATGAATCAATGAGTTGGGAAAATTAGGAGAGAGTTGCTTGGGGAACTTTGGGAAAATGCTGAGTTTTGACCAAAAAAAAGGGAATAAAGACATGCTAATGAAGATAAAAGGCTGAGTACGAGGCAATTGAGTAAGATCTGAGAACTAAAAAAAAAATATGTATCAGGAGATTCCTACAAAGGAACTCAAGGCACAGAGCCACCCTAGAGAGAGAAAATTTGTTCTGGAAATGGAAGTACTACACAACCTGGATTTCAGCTAAAATGAAGTCTCCCAGGCCCTCTACCAGAGCAAAAGGGGTCTGTCTGCCTGCACACATCTAAGTCAATAAGATACCTACAGATTTCACAGCAAAGAAATTGAGGATTTTAGACAATTGCAAGTCTCGGAGACACGAGCAAACTACTGCTCAATGACTTGGTTACCCAGGTGTCTTGAGAGGACAGATTATATAGGGAGAATCATCAGTCATGGAAACCAAGGGAGTTGGGATCATGGGCACACTAATTGGACGGGGTTGGGTTAATTGGTCAATGTGTCCAGTTCTGGAATCAGCCATGATGCCATGCCATCTGGTCTTGTGGCCAATGGGGCTGTTTTGCCTCAATGGGCCTGGGGCTGAAACACACCTACAGCCAAAATGCTATCTTTAGTCCTCATGCTTATAGTCCTGAGACTCAGTTAATTTTATTTCCTAAGGCTTAATGATTAAAGGAGCAGCATACAGAGGTGGAAGGATAAGGGTGGAAAAAGCAAGGGAGTTACAACGCCATTATCTGGACAAAAACAGCTTGAATCGGAGAAAAAAATTATATCAAAGATATGAAATTTGTGTGCGGTTACATTGGCTATCCAGATAGGCTTGGCTCAAAACTTTGTAGAAGTCCTACCTTGATTCTCTTCCAATATTTTTAAAAATTCCTGGGGGCTTATATCTTTTTGGCCACCTGATCTCCAAGTTCCTCATTTCACTGAGATTGTCTTAGCCATTACACATCAGTCCAGATGTTACATTTAACCTCTTCCATGAGTTACTTCTACACACACACACACACACACACACACACACACACACACACACAGAAATCATTCAAGAGAATAGAATACCTTACTATAAGTTTCTGAAGCAAGGGGGTGGGAATTGGAGAGTAGTTTCCATAAAACATTGTAAATCACCTTAAGTTGAATCTCAAAAATTGTGGTCTTTATATATTCTTTGGCTACTTTACCAACTGATAAATTTCTTCTGGCTGCTTCTTGCCGTATCCATTCCAGACTTAGACCACTTTTCTCTCTACCACTGCCTTCTCTCTCCACATCTTTCATCTCTTCTCTTCCTGTCTCTCAGAAGCAAAAAAGAAATTCCTTCCCATGCTTTCTGCAGACCCATTTGATTTTCTTCTTTGGGTCTCTTTAAAGTCGCACCACTGTCTTAATGCCAACGATAGTGTCAGGAAGTCTGATATATTTTGGTTCTTTGTATATGATTTGCTTTTTCTCTCTGCAAGTTTTAAAAATGTTCAGTGCTTATCAATTTTTTTTCAAATGCACTCTCCCCTCTATTTATTTTCCCCTCTCCTTTGGCACTCTTATATCAGTGTGGTGACCCTTAACTACTTCCTAGTGTTTTCCAGAAGGACTCCTTGACCTGATCTTCTGCTTTTAAAATTGTCTTTCAGTGGAATTCACTTTGACATTCATACCATCCACCCAGTTCTTCATGTCAGCAATTATAGTTTTCGATCATTATTTCCATTTGGTTTCTTTTTAAAAAATAACTGCCTGTTGTTAAATAGAATTTAATATTCTGTTTTTTTTTAGAATGAAAGAAGTACTAAAGACCTTGGAGGATAAAAGAGTTGAAAAAGTTCACAGGATAGGTAATAGAATCCTACATCTAAGCACAGGATAGAAAAATTAAGGAATCTCAAAGACAAAGAGAAAACTTATGTACTGATTCAACTGTACTTATTTTAGATTCTCATGGCCTATAAATTAATTCGATAGAGTTGTTTAGTATATTTTCTTATTTTGCTCTCAGATGAGAGTAATTTTGTAGATAGCAATCATCTGCGACCTATTCTTCAATGATAATCTTTGGGTAACTTGTGAAAGTATGATGTTGGCTATTGTTTTTAAATTAGATATCCTTTATCATGTCCAGGAGATTGCATACTGTTCGTGGCTTTCTAAGAGTTTTTATTTTTTTCATTATAATTGATACTAATTTTTAGTCATATGCTTTCCAAAACATATAAAACCTACATATTGAAAACTACCTGTGAGTACCATTGGTACGGATTCCTTGTCACGAGTAGCTTCTAATTCACATTTTTCAATTTACTAGTGAATACAAGTCTTGAATTCTCTTGCAGAAAAGTGCCAAGATACTTAGTCTGGCTTTTCACCTTTAAGTCCAATTGAAATTTGATAGTTCTCACACTCATTTCTTAAAAACAATGCAAATATAAGATTACTCCAGCTTAGTGACATTAGTCTAACCCAATATTTTAAACCACCTATTTAGACCCCTGCTTGTCAGGTGTGGATAAAAATCTGTCAACTTTCTACTGTGTGCTCTTCCCTGGTCCTCTCTAGGAATGCTGCCACAGGCTCACCTATTTACCTTTTTACCTTTTTACCATCACCCTTGCTGTGACTCATCCTTTGTTGGATGACAATGGGCTAAAGACTAGAGTTCTCTCAGGGACTGCAACCTCCCCAACTCTGTGTCCAGGAAAAGGCTCCTATGTCTTTGGACTTCTCTGTTTTGGGGGTGCAGAGTTCAATGTGTAAACATTAATTCAGTTGCATTAATTATATCACAAAAGCATTTTAAATTTTACTTTATATTGTAAAATATAGAATACATATTCACTCTATGTTTCATATCTTTTAGCTTCACTTTCATATTCCTATTCTTTATCTCTGTACTTCATTCTATATCATTTCTTTGGTTCTATCTTTCAGGGAACTCATTCTTTCTTCAACTATATTCTGTTCTACTGCTAAATGCATCAATTAAATTTTAAATTCCAGATATCATACTTTCTGCTTGGTTTTATTCAACGTTGTTGGTACTTTTGTCACATTTTCAAGCTTCTCTAGAAACACATCAAACTTCTTTACCCTATGTATTGGGGTTTTTAATTTAATATTTAGGCAATGGTTTCTAAACTAGAGTGTGTATCAAAATTATTTGCTAAAACACAGATTGATGGGCCTTGCCCCTTGAGTTTCTGATTCATTCGGTCTAGTGTGGAGGCCAGGAATTCATATTTCCAACAAGTTTCCATGTAATGCTGATGCGATTAGTTTAGGGTCTACATTCTGAGGATAACTGATCTCAAGTATTCGTAGGTCAATTTTTTCTAGCCATTGTTGATACTCCTGCTCACAGTGCTTGTGTTTTTGTTGTTCTGTTTTATTTTTACTGAGAGTCCCTCATTTTCCTTAGGAAAAAAAAAATTATTTTTTGAGAGAAAGGTGAGGGAAATTCTTGCGACCTGGGAAAAGGTACATTTCTAAAGAAAGGATTTTGTTTTCTTTTGCCAGTTTTCTGAGGATGCTACCAGCTTAGGATTATTCTAAATTAAATTCCTGGCATGAAGCTTTTTGAAAACCCTAGTTTAGATGAATCCAGGCCGTATGATTACATTAAGGATGAGTTGTAGTTATGCTACTTGACAACCCGTTTGAGACTGGCAATATCTTTATAGTCCAATGGAGTGGGGCCAGTGTCAGTTCTAGCTTAACTCTTCATGGACAGTGTAGCCCTTTGGTGTTCCATGAGAGGGGAAACAGTGTCCTACCTAGCTGCCTCTTCTGGCCTTTTCTTCTACCCTTGCTCTGTTGAACTGTTAAAAACTGAAGGGTACGTCCACCAAGTTCAAGTTGAAAGCAGTTTGCAGCACCCTGCTCGCCCCTCTGTGTCCCCTGAGTTGCAAACATTCTCTTATTAATCTGCCATTAACCTTCTTACTTTGTCTCTTGCACTTTCCCAACATAGAGAAAATTAAAATTTAAAACTTAGAAATTACGTTCAATTTCCTTTGTCTTCTGGACTTTATGGAGAAAGTCATTCTCTAAAAAACTTTTTTAAAAATTACAAAAATTTTTTATGTAATAGTTTTATAAAACATGACTGTTTCATATTTATACATCTCACAAGGCAAGAATCTAACTTTAATTTACTCAAAATGAATATTCAATTGTTCCTTATCCATATATTGAATAATCCATTCTTTACCTACTGATTTAAAATGTCACATTTCCATGTATTAAATGAATATATTTCTAGATTATATTCTGGTGTCATGAACTATTTTTCTATTCTCGATATAGTAACATACTACTTTAATTATAATAGTTTTTAAGGACATCTTAATGATAAGACATGTCTCACTCATTATTCTGTTTTTAAAATATTTCTTGGTAATTCTTATGTAATTATCGTTCCAGATGAAATTTAGAATCAATTGATTAAGTTCTTTCAAAACTATTTTGATATTCTGATTGAAAAAGCATTATGTTTATGTGTTGCTTTTGGAAGAGTGACATCTTCATACTATTTGAGTTTTCCTATTCAGGAGTATAATATGTTTTCTCATTGAATTGTAGCCTCA
This sequence comes from Rousettus aegyptiacus, assembly GCF_014176215.1. Classification (NCBI taxonomy): domain Eukaryota; kingdom Metazoa; phylum Chordata; class Mammalia; order Chiroptera; family Pteropodidae; genus Rousettus; species Rousettus aegyptiacus. The sequence continues at coordinate 62,716,128 of NW_023416310.1, read as the reverse complement.
TTTTATATTTGTTAGTAAATTTGCATTGTTTTCTTTACATTATTATATATTTTTTCTTGTTGACTTATTTTAGTTGTCATTTTTGTGAATGAGATTGAAGAGGAACTTTCCACTCAAAAGGCTAATTTTACAATCAGCTCTTTGTTCTGCTTCTGTAGATATGCTTGGTGCATAGGCCAAAAGGCAGGGTGACATCGAAATTAACTAGAGACTCATCTTCCCTTTTGCTTGTTATGTCTAGATAACAGATGTATTGCCTGAGTCCCTGTCTGAAAATCTCGCACTCCGTGACTGCCTGTAACTTATAGCAACTCCTGGGGTGCCTGCAACCCACAACAACTCCTGTAGTCTGTAACTACCTGAGGTCAAATTAAACAATCGACCCATGCCAAGTGTAACTGCACAGATAAGCACTATAAAAGCAAGGTTGCCTCTGAGCTCGAGGCCCAGATCTTCAGAGAGCTGGCTCTTCTGGGACCGCCGGCATAATAAACCTGAGTTCTCCAACCCTCCAAGTGGTGCTTGGTCTCTTGCTGGTCTGATTTTTCCACAAAAAGATCTTAATTTTCTAACTAGTTGTGGCTAACTGGAAGCAAAGCTATTAACTCATAAAAACTTAATTAAAAAATTGAGATATAATTGATATATAGTGTTATATTAGTTTAAAGCTATATCACCTGGATTTTTTTATGTATAAAATCATATCTTATATAAATAAACTTGCTTCTTCCTCATTTTCCCCTTCATTTTGTTTTCTAGATTTATTCCATTTAATAAACTGTTCAAGGTAGCATCAAATAATATAGTGAGCACACTTGTCTTTTTCCTGATGCTAGTTAGAATGCCTTTAAATTTTCAAAATTATTTATTGTTGATTTCTTATAAATACTATTTAAATATTTTAAAAGAATTCTTTTATTAAACACTTTAAAAAGTGGGTACAGAATTTTATAAAATATTTTGTATCTTTTGAAAAAACAAAATCACCTCTAGTTATTTGACTTTTATTTTTGGTTTATTAATGTAACACTTTTAGTTTTTTAATGTCAAAGCATCTCATCAATCTAAAAATAAATTTTGTTGGCTATTTTATATCATTTAAAAATTTGCTGCCTGACTGTATATGCTAATTTTTTTTTAGATTTTTGCTTATTCATTCTTATGCTATTGTTTTCTCATATTGGGCATAGTATATATCTACATATAACATGTCAGGTTAATTTTGGATAATTGCTCCCCTTTGAATGAGACAAGCTCTTCCTGGACCAGTTACCTATGGAAGGTGTATGTCAGAAAGCAGGAAGTGTCATGCTCCAGGTTGGCAAGAATTCCTGCAACAGAACCTGTGTGAGTGTTTTTTTAGTTGTGACTTCTCCTTGGACCAGGGATATCAGCACTGCAGTCAATTCATGAGGCTGAACCTCCTCCCTCCCTCTTACTTCACCAATTTCAATCTTCACGATGGTGTACCCAGCATCACTTTCCCTGCTTCCGGAAGCTTCACATCAAATTAAAGTCCAGGATGTTCCATCAACTAGCTCCCAGGAATTATTAATTGTGCCCTGTGGAGTGTGTTACTTACTTTTGAAGATGGTTCCATGGGGAAACAGAACTCCATCATTAATTTTAACAGAATGAATTTAATATAAGAACTTGATTAAACAGATGCTAGAAGATAAATGGAGAAAGGGACAACTGGCTTAACCTAGAAATAGCAACTGCTGGAGGCAGCCACCACTCCTAGTCCTTTATATATTCCAGAAATAAGTCCTTTGTTGGATATGTGGTTTTCAAATATTTTCTCTTACTATATAGCTTGTTTTTGCATCCTCTTAAGAGGATCTTTCACAGAGCATATGTTTTTAATTTTGTCGAGGTCTATATATTAAATTTTTCTTTTGTAGATCACACTTTTGGTGTCAAATATAAAACTTGAACACTTTTTTCCTATATTTTTTTCTCAAATTTTATAGTTTTGCATTTTACATTTAAGTCTGTGATTTACTTACAAAAAGTAAGTAAATGTGGTGCTGAGCGAAGCCCATGTATCTCATAAGTTATATTATCAATACCAATCCACGACTGTTACTACAAGCAGACTCTATTGGGCGTCATCCGTAATATCTTCTCCTTCTTCTTACTGCTTCATTCTCTGACATGTAAGACTGAGGGGGCATATGAAAACAGAAGCTCCTAGGAACATTTTATAAACCACTAAGCTCAGAAATAATTTGCCATCTCTGAGACAGGTGATTATTGGATCCTTTTTTAGTTGCATTTTTAGGACACCAAAAACAAAAGTTGAGTCAAAGTGGTTAGCACACCAGTTTTTCCCTTTCAAATGCAATACCAAAACTGTATCTAGTTATGCCTTGAACTAATCCTGGCCTTCTACTGGAAAACAGAGGTGTAGTAGCTTCAAGTTAAGGATTAGATCCCTCTGATGTGCCACCTATCTACAATAGTCGTATTTAAAATTGAATTAATTGAAAATTGCTTCTCCATCCAGCTGCTGTCTTCTATAGGGGGCCAAGGAAATGGATCATGATCCTTTCTTTCTCGCCTCAGCTCCGTTCCCCACTTGCTCGTCAAAGCAGAGTGGAGCAGAAGCAGGAGAGTGGTGAGGGAGGAGAAAAGCCTTCCTGGTCCTCTCCAAGGACAATGTTATGCTCTCTTATCCGGAAGAGTTTTAAAATTCGATCTTTGTTTTGTGGGGGCATTTTCATTGAGTCTTTGGAAATTATTGTCACCAAGGACCTTAATCTGTACTACTTTCAACTCAGAAGAATACTTTTCTTTTGGTTAAAAGTGTATAATAGACTAGAGTGAATTTTTTTGTTGGCCATAATGCCTTGTATTGAAGTTCCTCACAACATTAAGAATTGAATTACCGTATGACCCAGCAATTCCTTTTTTGGGTATCTACCCAAAAGATTTAAAAACATTAGAGCACTACTCACAGTGGCTAAGACATGGAAACAACTTAAGTGTTCTTCAGTGGATGATTGACTAAAGAAGATGTGAGATATACATATTTATTTATTTATTTATTTATTTGTTTGTTTATTTATTTATAAAATGAAATACTACTCGACCATAAGAAAAGATGAAATACTGCCATTTGCAACAACGTGGTTGGATCTTGAGAGTATCATGCTAAGTGAAACAAGTCAGACAGAGAAAGGAGGTAGTAAAGAACCATATGATTTTACTCATTTGTAGGATGTAAAATTGAAATGACAAACAAATGAACAGACTTATAGATACAGACAATAATACTGTAGTTTCAAAAGGGGAAGGGAGTTGGAGGGAGGATGAAGAAGGTAAAGGGGGTCAACTATATGGTGACAGAAAGAAACTAGACTTTGGGGGGTGGTGAGTATGCCATGAAATATACAGATGATATATTATAAAATCATACACCTGAAACTTATATAATGTTATTAACCAATGTTACCTCAATACATTTAATAAAACAACAACAATATTCCCTTAATGGAAAGGAGAGAGGAGAAGGAATCATAAGAGGGCCGTATTGGGTATAGCTGCTTTTTCATCTAGCGCTTGTAACAATTATCTATTGCTGTGTAACAAACTACTCCAAATTTAGGCAAGTTGGACTGCGATCTTTGGGGAACCTTTCTGGTCTTTTCTCAGCTTGGCTTTTCTTGGCCTGGCTCACTCACATGTCTGGGGCCTCATCAGGGAAGAATGGGACAGCCGTGATGCAAGAGCCTCTCTCCACAGGATGTTTCATTGATCAGCAGGCCAGCCTGGGCTTGTCCACATGGTGGCAGAGGGGTTCCCAGCAGCAAGAGAAACAGCAGCAGTGCCTTTTGAAAACTGGGCTTTGAAAGACACAACTTCACTTCCACTGCAGTCCGTTGTTCAAAACAGGTCATAAGCATCCCAAATTTAACAGGTAGGGAATAAACGCCACTCCTTGACAACTGGAGTTACAAGTAGTTTGTGGCTAAATTTAGTAATTTTTCACAATGCCTTAAGATCTATATGCCCTCTCCTCTACCCCGAGAATAAGCCAAGTAACAGAAACTAGGGGACCAGTAGCAGCCTAGCTAGTCTATAAGAGAAGTTATTAAGCTCCCGTCTTTGATCACTTAACAACCATCCTGAGTAAGAGTGCCTACTTAATGAGACAGTGCTGCTTCAGACCAGAGGAGTGAAAATAGAAAGATGGATAATTAGTGCCACTCATATCTTTTCTTTTTGGTTCAAGATATAAAACAAATACATCTTTTGTTTTCTTATAAGTACCACATTCTAAGATTATTTAATTTGGGCTCAGGAGAATTGAAATAGGTTTTCTGTAAACAGCCCCAGGTGTTACCAAGGCCATTTTGCAATGAAGTTCAAGTTCAACTCCCGATATTGTATGCAGATGCTAGGTAATACTTCTCATTTGTCTGACATTCAGGGTATGTAGAAAAAGTGTACTTAGCATGATTACCACCTCCCACTCATGTTTTTGGAAATTTTTTTGTTGCCATAAACTCATTGCATTTAAGTTTAAGAAGATATTTGAGTTTTCCTGACCTTGCATTCATAGCAAGTGACTTTTTGAAAAGACAAGTTCCAAATGTTATGAAAAAGTTAGTCTTAATCTAATTTTCACATGTACAAGTGAAGGTTCAATACAAAAGGATAAGTGTGGCAAACATTTTAGTTTATCAGCCTATTTAGGGCTGTTTGTTTGGAAATGTTTTCAAGGTTTCAATAATATAAATATATCAGTTAGAAATGGTACATTTCTACCCATTTTCATTCACTCGCTCAGATGGAAAAGCTAGTATATTTTTATAACTTAATAAATCAGTTAATTTCCCAAGCAAATGCACAAGTGGAATTTTCAAGGTATTTTCCAAGGTCACACCTGGATACTGGAGAACAGAATAAGCTTCTTTGTATCTTGGGAAGAGAGAAAACACCAACCACCGAATACCTCTTGGCTTTTGCACAATGATACTATTTAGTATGGTATGTATTTAAATGATAGACACAAACCAACATTTAGGTATGTAGTCAATATATAATCACTGACATTATTGCTAAAATAGCAGTTTAATGTGGTGTAATATGATGATGAAAATTTGATCCATTCCATCCAGATTTTGGTACTCTACCGAATGTTATTTATTCTTATTTCTCTGGGTAAGTGACTAGAATTGTGCAAATTGTTAAAACAAAAAGATAGCGTGTACTTTGTTCATTTGACCACGACATAGTAACATTTCAAAGAAATCTTAGTAGGGAACTGTTCAAATACCTACAATTTTCCCAGCTGAGTTCGTAAAGTATTTGAACATGTCTTCTTGTCCACCACTGTGTCTGAGACTTCCTTAGAGCTGTCTTATATTTTCTGGAAAGAAGAGAATGCATTCAATGATACAGACTGATACCTTCACCTATTTTCCTTTGAGTAACATAATATTCTTTAGATGCATGATTTTTCATTTTTTTCAGGAAGATTTTTTGTGAGTAATGAAGTCATTTGTTTCTGGTGCACACTTGTGTGTGTAAGTTATTGAAGTGCAAAGGAAGAAACATGGGCTTTGCTGTCAGACACTAATAATTTAGTTCAGAGTATACCATGGCTTCTTTCTAGCCATTTAGTTACAAACCTCCTTGAACCTCAGTCTCAGCAGCATCTGAATAATCAAGACAATAGCCCAGACTATACAGGTTGTTGTTGATAATTAGTGACAAGGTATGTAAATATAGGAGTGCTAAAATCTCTTTGCCATTCTGATTTCATTTGGGGGGATATATACCCAGAAGTGGGATTGCTGGGTCATATGTTAGCTTTATTTAATTTTTTGAGAGCTCTCCATACTCTTTTCCACAGCGGCAGCACCATTTTATATTCCCACCAACAGTGACAAGGGTTTCAATTTCTCCGCACCCTCACCAATACTTGTTATCTTTTGTTTTTTTGGATAATAGTCAAACTCACAGAAAAAGAGTGAAATGGTGGTTGCTGGGGACTGAGAGGAAGAGAAATGGGAAGTTGTATTGTGTATACAGGTTCAGTCACACTGAACGAAGACATCCTAGGGAGCTTCTGCATGGCACAGCGCCTGTAGTTAACAATACTGTGTTGTGCACTTAAAATTTTGTTAAGAGGGTAGATCTCCTGTTAAGTATTCTTATCACATCGACTTATTTTATATTTAAAAAAATGTTTGTATGATTTCAAAATCCCATGGAATGTACAACAAGAAGGGCAAATCCCAACGTAGACTACAGACTTTGGGTGCTAATGACATGTCAGTGTAGATTCACCGGCTGTAACCAATGTACTATGAGGAGCCGGATATCAGCAGTGGAGAGGCTGTGCATGAGTGGTGGGGGGCAGTGGTATGGGGGAAATTCTGTGCTTCCTGCCAGTTTTGTTCTGAACCTAAAACTGCTCTAACAAATAAAGTCTGTATTTTAAAAATGTTATTGGGACATCAATTCTTTGGTTCCACTTGTGTCAGAATATCTTATTGAACTCTAAGTTCTCAAGGAGGCCTAATGTAGGGAGTATTATATGTACAGCCCCCTTCCTTGACCCCACTTCCCTCTGAGCCACTGCGCCATAGTTCTGCTCTCTTTCGTAAGTATAATTTGGCGAATGCTCTTCTCCCTAAATCTGTTCAAATGGCAAGGCAATAGTGACTTCCACCTGGCTAAATGTATGATTGATTTTCAGTGATTATCTTCTTTGTTACAAGTAGCAGCATCTGTCACAGCCGCTCTTCTCATCCTTGAAACACTTCCTCCATTTTGCTTTCAGCTCACCACATGTTCCTGGATTCCCTCCTACTTTGGCCAGTTCCTCCTCATGTCTCTGCATCTTCATGTTGGAGTGTTCCAACACAGCCCTGGGATCTCTATGTTTTTCAACTTGCACTTACTTCCCTTGATAATCTCATGTAGTTGTAAGGTTCACATTTCAAATTTAAATCTCCAGCTCTGAAGACTCCCTCTGAAATGCAGACAGGCAAATCCAACTGCCTACTTGGCCTTTCCACCTGAGTGTCTCTAACTTACTATACCCCCAAACGACCAGTGTTTTGGCTCCCTCCCCAGCCCTGCTCCAGTTCCATCTTCCCTGCCTTTCCAGCATTCAGACCAAAACCCTGGAGTCATCCTTGACTTCTCCTTGTCTCATACCTGATTCTGTTTAGTCTACCTTAAAAATATTTCTAGAATTGACTTATGTCTCATCAGCTTCACTGCTCCCAACCTGGTTCAGGCCACTCACTTATCTCACCTAGGTTGTTGCAATAACCTCCCAAATGACCTCCCCACTTCCGCTCCTGCTGTCTTAAAGTGTCAGTAGGATCACGTCATCTCTTTAGCTCAAAATCTTCCAATGGTTCCCGCCTGAGAGTAAATGGAAAGTCTTTACAGTGATCTACAGAGGCTTTATGGGATCTGCCTGCCCCGACCCCAACCCCTACCAAACTGCACTTGCCTCTCCAGCCACGCTCATTCTTTTTCGCTATTTCTCAAATATGCCAAATATGCTCTCACTTAGGGCCTTGCTCCTCCCTCTTACCGGATCCCTCTTGCCCCAGATGTTCAAGCCTCGGCCCCTAGATATCTATATAGCCCCCTCCTTTCTCAGGGTCCTATTTTCAGAAGGACCCTTCTTAATGAGACTTTCCTTGACCACACTATTTAAAGTGTAACCTCCAGCTCTTATCCTCCTTCTTCACTTCATTTTTATCTCAAAGCACTTATTACCTACTTATTACATATTTATTTTATCACCTGTCTCTCTTAGCTAGAACGTAGGACATGAGATTCGTAAATGTATATGATTCCTACCCTTGCCCCGACTTCAGGATCCTTAATGCCTAGAACGTATAGTAGGCACTCAATTAATACATGAGTGAATGGATCAGTGAATGAAAGCATCCATTTCCTTTGACTAAAGTGATAACCCTTCCTCATGCAAATGAGTGGTGAGTATGCAACTGTGCTCTTGAACACATTTCCAATGCTAAAAAATTTAAGTCAAAATTTCTAGAATGATTATTGCTGTAAATATAACCAACATATTATGCTACAGCTTGAAATGTAAAGTAAACATTATTTTCATCAGAAAGAAAGGTGGTTATTTGCATTAAGCTTTGCTCACCCAGGTGTGGAAGAGTAACTAAAGGGGCACACGTAGTGTTTTTAAAGAGCCTGAAAGGCACGATAAGTCTTACTTTTGAGTCTGCGGCTTGATTTTATCAATTTGTCATCCTTCCACTCTTGTTACTCACTGAATGAAAAATGAGCCGAAACATTTTATACAATTCTTTGCATTTAGGAAGTTTTTTAATCAAGTAAGAAATGTGTCTTAATTTTTCAAAGCTCTCGGTAAGTACAGAATTCTTAATTTTATGTTAATTTGAGTTCCGAATGGAATTTCAATGATGTTATTAGGGTTGAAGGCCATGTGTTTTGTGGAATTTTTGTTTGTTTAGTCGTTTTTTCTCTCTTCTGCCTGTGCCAATAATTCGATCAGAGATTTCAAGGAACTCCCATCACTCTTCTGTTTTCAAGCTGCAAAATACGAAGAAGAAAAATGGCTGCTTTTTTATAAGCATGTTTTATAAACTAATGTTGGGAAAGGTAAAAACACTTTAAAATCTGGGGAAGAAATTTACAAATGAACGTAAAGCGCTGTTATGTATCCCATGTGTGGAGGCAGGGCGGGCAGGCTGTCATGAGCGCAGTGATTGAAGCTCATATGTATGCATTCTGAGAACTTTGTTATACAAATGCAAGATAGTACATCATTATTAAATTAAATGAGTTATTCTCTTTACTTTAGAAGAACTCCTTGAGAGTTTAATGTACCTGAAAATTAACAAAGCACTTTCTAATGTATTATCTGTAGTTGAGAGGAACAAGGGTTTGAACAAACCTAGTGGTCTAAATATTGTGACAGAATTTTTAACTGAAATTTACACATTTAAGATGTTCTTATAATGCAATGGAATTTCTCTTCCCATATGTTACAGAAGGATCCACAAAATCAGATTTGCCCAAGATCACAAAGCTGGTAAGTTAAAGAATAGAGATTGCAAATTGGTCCTCTTGACTCCTTTTCCACTGTGTCCCATTACTTGTGTAGGATGGTTTAAGTAGCTAACAGTGGGACATATTTATGAAACCATGCGTCCTGATAAATATTATCCCACTGTTTTTTTTTTATATCAGAAATTAAACATTTCAAGAAAAGAAACCTGACTGAATTAGCAATCGCTCATAGACGTTCTCAGAAAAACCATCTCTTCAAACCCTTCAAGAGAAGTGAACGTGGATCTTATTATAGAGATTGTGCAAATTCCAACTAAAATGTGTTAAAATCACCTGGTCATTGTGACTGTTCATAGAAAGCACGATTTTGCTACAAATTTTCTGATACTGTGTCTCTTCCAATCTCCCATTGCCTGGTAAATAATGTCACTCCATGACTGTTTCTGAATGTACAAATGAAAAAATACAGGCATTCTGTATCTCTCATTTGCATGGATGTATCTTTTCAATGTTTTAGCCTTTGCATCCGTGTATATCCTGTCTCCCTTTCTTGCTAGCAGGAACACTGCTCTGTCCTTGTTTACTATTCCATCTTGCAATGCAATACACCCTTAGGTGGTCCCAGACCTTAAGCAGGGAATATTACATAAACTAGTTTTGGAGAGTAAAGGGGAAAGGCGTCTGCATCTATGAGGGAAGAGACCCCGAGGGAGTTTCTGAGACACAAAGTATGAGCTAGTGGGAAGGCTTGAGAACTGAAATGCAAGTGGAAATCTGGACTCCTCCTCCTCCCTTCAGAATCCGTGGACACGATATATACATGATGGGGGTTCCAGTCATTTTATTTACACATTAAAGGAGATAAATATGTAATGGGCTAGAAGACTTGCCATCATTCAGGTTACATACAGATTGCTGCTCGTTTGGGGTTATAACCCTTTCACAGTCAGCCTGACCTGCGTAACTGCTATAAACCATCCTGGCGGTCGCCATGAGAGTGGCGTCCCTCTTATCTCAGCAGCTGTCAGACACCAGTGGTGTGAGTCCATCGTTGTGAGACATTCTGCTCATTTGCATGGAAACTACGTCCTTCCCAGAGGAAACAAACCTAAATGACATTTTAGCCAAGACAAAAGAAATATTGTTTTCTTTAATTTTGACTTAACAAAAGCACTGGTGGCAGTGCTGGTAGCAGAGGGTCTTTTAAGGCCCTGCCGGTTCGGCAGGGCGGTCTGGCTCTGTCCCAGGGGGCCGCTTTCAGGGAATGAGAACACATCATAAGGGCTCAAACTCCTGGTCTCGAAATTTGGACATATTTTAGAAATAAGTAAAAAATTAAATCACCAATAAAGGAAGCATACTGACAAAAGTATTTTGAAATAAATTTTTAAAATTGAGTAAATTGGCTAAATTAACCTGGAGGTTTCTGAACAGGAAAGACATGTTTATATTTGACACCAGTAGGCTGGGTGTTTTTACAACCCATATTTTTTCTTATTCTCCCTCTTTCTCTCTCTTTCTCCCACCCCACACCCAACTCCTCACCCCAGCTCTTGCTTCCTTTTACTTATTCTCCTGTTCTCTTTCTCATTTATGGACTACTCAGAAATAAACTGATGTCGATAAAATTTGCCTCTTATCTCATCTCCTTGATCAGTATGTGTCCTCTCTTGATCAGTGGGTCTTGTGAATTTGTAGCTGTAAAAACCCTTTCCCCGTCAGAATGTTCTAAAATGCTTCATTCTCCTGTGCTTAGGCCAAGATATGAATATTATTTGAGTTTATATAAGCTGAGAAGTAGCCATTATCTCAATTTGACAGTGAAACAGTTGATTACTTCTTGAAGTACCTCTTTAAATCAAGAATTCTAATACAAAAATCAAATCTTTAAAAAATTCTCTTAAATTGTAGAATGTGGAATTAACCAGGCCTCTCCTGGGCTCAGTTTTGAAATGTCCCCTTTTTTCTCCCTGAATTGGGGAGGGCAGTTTGCTTAAAGCTGAGGAGCTGTGGTCCTGCCTCCAACATCACTGATGGCCAGGTGACCTGGGAGGGACCACTGTTTTTCTCTCTGCTCATGTTTGCTACCTGGGGCTCACAATAGCATAAAAAGGGCAAAAGGCTTTGAAAGAAAGGGGCTTATGGAAGTTCCAAGTATGATTGTCCCATTCGGATTCTATATCTCTTTTTTAAGCATTTAAACTAAAAAACAAACAAACAAACAAATAAGAAAGCCAAACCACTTAGAGTAGTCACAGTGAACATGCCCAGACCTTGTTTTTTCTTTTTTCAAATTATTTTTATTTTTCAATTACAGTTGGCATTCGATATTATTTTACATTAGTTTCAGGCACACATCATAGTGGTCCTAAGCCTTTTCGACACTGCTATATCAAACATTTCCATTTTATGGTGGCTTTAAAAGAATGGCATATTTTCTCTGTTTTGAGGTCTGATGAATTCTGTTATTCTCCTTGCTACATTTAGGATTCAGGGCCACAGCAGTCACACCAATGGATTTCTCACGGAGAGGCTTGCTGGATTGCATTCCATTTGAGAAGTTAGAATCGGATTGTGGTCAGCAAAGGAAAGCACATCCGATTCTAATGAAGGGATTATTACTAGTTTAGTATTAGTTAATACTGAAGTGTTACTTCTGCCTTGGCCATTCATTTATAAAACCTTGAACTTATACACCTTAAACTCTTTTTTTTGGAAGTTTAGTCATCCTGCCAGTTACCCATGGAACTAGAAAGATTGTTATCGTTATTAATATAATAAAGGCTCTCTTGGGTGGATTTTCTTTCTGCATGTGCATGCAAATGTAATCATTCCTTATCTAGGGTAAAATATTCGCCACAGCACCTATGTTAACTAGAATATTTAAAAATAAGAAGTGAAATATTCATGACATAAAGCATACAGACCTGAATTTTAAAATATTTGGGGATATTTTAGGAAATTTTAACAATGAGGTCAAGTCCTTGCTAAAAATCAGAATTTCCATTTTCACCAAGTCCCCGGAAAAGGGAAGCCCTGCCTCTTATCCCCTCGTCCACTGGACGGCATGCCCCAGATGGTAGTGGCCAGGTCTGTTTGTTCACCAGAATTATGCCTGGCATTTTGAATGAGTGAATCCAGGCTCTATCTTAAAATGGCTAAGCTTTTCTCAATTTTGGGACAAAATCACCGTCCTGCAACAAGCATCTAGCTGACTAGGTTCAGGCACCACCCACAGACCACATATGCAATGGGAAGTAAAATTTTTCATGACTCCATGAGGTTGCTCTGGAGTTTGAAAAAGCAAAATAACTTAAAATATATATATATATATTTCCTCTTTATTTACAAAAATAGTGTCAAGGAACCCCAGCTAACGGACAATTCTCTGTTTAGGGGTTCTCACAGCGATATTAAAGGGTGGAGACCAAAAGACCGAGCTATTAATTGAGCAAATCATCCTAATACATTTTTGAATATGGAAGGACAGGTCTGGCACTTAGTTTAGGGTCCTAAGTGCAAAGCTTATCTGAAGCAGAGAATAAATTAGTATGACTCTGGACATTAGTGATGAGGAAAGCAAAGGCAGCAAGAATGTCCAAGAGGGAACGCTGGATTGAACAGATACCAATAGGTTGGGCTCAAAGGGATAAACTTGGCCTTCTCTATGTCAGAGGATGACAATAATTTTTGAGCTCAGTTTGTGTCAGGAAAAATGCTACTGTACCAATAATTCATTCAAGCAGCTATTTATTGAGTATGTCAGGCCCTATGTTAGGCACCAGAAATACAGCAATTATTTTCAAAAAGAAAAAATCTTCACCTTCCCGGGACTTAACTTCTAGCAGAGAATGGGATATTAACTCAAAAAATACACTTGGATTATGAGTTATTATTAGGATCAGCAAGAAAATGAACAAGGTGGGGACCTTCTCTAAATTGGGGAAATAGTGGGGCACGGGGAGCTTTTCCAAGGAAGAGAATTCTGAGCTCAAAGATAAAGAACAAATAAGAGTTACACATGCAAGACTTGGAGGGAAGGACATTTCAGAGACACGGAGTGAGTTAGGCAGCTAGAAGGGTGAGGAGGAAGGATAATGGCACTGAATGGCCATTGGGTTAAACAGGGATGAGAACATGAGAGGCCTAGTAAGTTCTGCTATGTTTTTTTATTTTTTTAATCTAAGAAAAATAGAAATTTATGAAAGCTCTTTAATAAGGGAGGGATGTGTTCCAATTTAAGTTTCTAAAAGCTCGCTCTGGCTACTTTATGAAGAATAATTGAAAGGGACAAGAATTGGATGACGCAATAGGTAAGTATGGCGACACGTGAACTGGGTTGGGGCAGTGGAGACAGAGAGGCTTAAGAGTACACATGCGGTCCTCCCGGACTGACTAAAAGCAAATCATAAGAATTGTCCCACAGCTTATAACCCCCTGCAGCATTTCTGCTGAGTGATCATTGGAGGTATGCAGTACGCCAATCACCACCATGCTAATTAGAGAAGAGCCGATAGGAGTTAGACCAGGCATCCAAATGGAAGTGAACGCATCCTTCCTTTTTGATGGCCTGCTGCCCATGGGGATCCTGCTCTCATGCCCATGTTCCCTTGACAACAGATGCACAAAGAGGGTGCCTTCTCTTTGCTTGGTATTTCCATTTACACTTTTCTCTGTTTGAGCTGCCCTTATGGTCTACGCCTTTATACTCAACACCTTTTCAAGAGCTACCCACCCTTTACTACCATTTTCCAGACTAGCGTGTGTTGTGTGGTGTCCTAGCAGCCTTCCCATCATGCACCAGGGCCACCTTACAATAGCGACCAGAGAAGTCCCTAAAATTCCACAGTAAGAATGTGGAGAGAAGACAGAGGGAGGCTGTGGAAATACCCTGCTAGTAGTAGGGAAAATGTAAATACCAACACTCACCAAGAGACGCCTTTTATAGCATCGACATTATTATACTAAGAGAAGTAAATTGTATTTTGATTGTGGCCGGTTGAAAACCACATCCTACACATATGAGGTATATAATCAGCTTAATCAGTTGCTGATCCCAGGACAATTTCATCCCAGTGTATTGGGAGAGTGCAAATAACATAGAGTTTATCCCATTCTTCTTAGTAATTTAAATGTCACTTTGTTAAATGAACTTGAAGATAGATTTGCATTACTTGAATGCGGGCTTTCCAATAATAACATAACGCTTTTTTTTTTTTCCCTTCTAGCACCAAAGCAATGGCTTAATATAACAACCAAGTGGTTAAATTTAAAGCATTTTCCCAAATGAGTGTCTTTAGGGTTATGCTTTTTTTGTTTGTTTGTTTCTGGCGTCAACTTTATCTTCTAAGTCTTACTAAATGTGCCAGTTTTTAAGCTAATGTCTCTTGACCCACTCCTCTCAAATCCAGCTGTTTCCCCAGTAGCCAATATGGGGTACTAGAGGGAGGTGGTCTGCTTTGGAGGTGGAAGAGGCTGCTGGTTCCTTCCCATTTACTATCTGTTTCTGTAGTGTCACCCTGGCCTCATCTTGTCACTCACACAGCAGCAGCTCATTCAAGTAGTAGCTATTGAATCTAGTTTGTAGTTTTTACAACACTCACGGAGCCAGTTTTATCTTACTCCATCAGAGACTCTGGCACTGGCGGGCCCACACTCCCTTCCCAGAAGTCTGGGTCCCAGCTCTGTGGGGGTCTTTTCTTCAAGCTCCTACATTTAAGTAATCTCTATCTCCAGTCCTGGAGGAGGGAGATACTTCCCAAACTTGCTACCTCTATGATATCTTAATGTTCCCTTTTTACTTTATTAGCTCCTCAATATCTAGTTAATAGTTCTTTGTGTTAAATTATCGCTGCTAAAATAGCTGACGTGGTTTCTATCTCCTGGCTGGTCATTGACACATAAAGTATGGAGAAGCTGCTAGGAGTAACTGATGTTTGAGGGCTTTGAGGTTTCAGCCCGGACCACATTGATCAGGACCTGGTGTTCCTGAGATGGAAACTTGTCACTTCCATGATGAGGAAGCCACAATGCAGCCTAGCGCAGTTGGTGCTGGCTGACTCTTCTGGCCCTGCCAAACTTTGCTTTATTTTTAATAAGCTGAAAAAGTCTAGTAAAAGAAGCACTATAGAAATGATAGAAATAGAAACCAGAAAAGTCGCATATGCCAATTTTTCAGCTGGACACTTCTAAGAATTTATTAGTATGAATATAGAGGGATTTCTTTTCTTAAAGGTGCTGATAATATAAAATAATTTTAAGCTTTGGGTTTGAGTGGCTGTAGCTCCAAGCCCTAGGTTACCTTTAAGAAGCTATTATTATACTTCCTGTAGCCAGAGTTATACCAGAGAACTCAAGGGACTGCTGTAAAATTCTTTTATTCATTTGTAAACATTCTGACAACTAAATGGTGAAGAGGAGCTTGTAAAAACTATGTAGTCCATAGCACAGATGTGGGGTCAGAAAGTCATGGTTTCTGACTCCAAAATTTACAAGCTGGATGATCTTGAGTGAGTGACGTTCCAGTTTCCTCACCTTAGAAAACACAGCAGTGCTCTCGGCCGCAGCCCTTTCCTGTTCTAGCATCTACCCTCATACACCAAGGTTTCCACTGGACCACCTCCTCCTTTGTCAAAGGCAAAATAGCCCAGGTTGGAGTGAGGATGAGATGCAGACTCACCAAGAAATGAGGTTCGCAACGGTCCTTTGGTTTTAGTCTTCAGTTCACTCCCCCACCCTCACCGTTATCATGTCCACATTGTCCTGCAGCAAAGAGAACCAAGACCTATGTTTTGAATTTTAGGTAGCTAGGTTCATGTCCCACATTCTTTCCCGCTGTTACCCATTTCTCTGCTTCCTCTGGGACATGAGGTTACATTGAGCTTTGATGGAGAGAATGTCATCCTGTTGAAGCTTCTCTAGCCAGGGATTCTGAATGACCTATTTATATGGGCAGAGTTTTCTGCTTTAGGTTCTCAGGGCATCTAGCTTTGCACCTTCTCCAGGCACCTCCAAGGTCTCCAAGCCTGCCCATATACCCTTGGTATCACCGGAAAGGAAAGAGGTCATTCCCTCCAGATCTTGTTCACTCAGTCTCAGATAAGTGCTTTAAATAAAATCCAAATCAAATCCCTCTCCTGCTTAAAAGCCTTCAATGACTCGCCATTATCTATGGTCTTCACAGATGTCCCCACAATTGCATGTCTCCTGGTAGTTATGCCCCGTGTTGTTCCTTTGGCGCTGAATCTGGGATGACAGCAAGGCTTCCAGCTTCCGTCTTGTTCTCTTGGACCACCCACTCAGGGAGAAGACAGCTGCCCTGCAAAAAGTGCAGCTACCCTGACACCACCACCAGCCTGGGATGAAGGCAAAGGTAGCCATAGGAAAGGTCCCTAGAGTACAGAGAAGAAGAGAGGCCAGCCAGCCCAGCTTCAGTTGGTACATCCAGAACCATTCAAGCCTTCAGATGACTCCAGCCCCAGCTACCTCCTGTCCGTAACTACGTGACAACCCCCAGTGACAGCAGTAGAATGCCCTGTGGAGCTCAGTCAGAGACAGTGGTTGAAGCTGGAGCAGTGCGGGCTTAGAGCAGCAGAGACTGGTCAGCATCTCTCTTCCCCATGAAGTCTGAGGGGAGCATCAGGTGTTCCTTCCAGGTGGGCTACTCTGAGCTTCCTCCAAGCATGGTGTCAGCTTCCAGGAGCAAGCAGCCCCAGAGACAAGAAGTGGAAGCTGCCTGTTCCTTAAGGCTTGGAAACTGGCACAGTGTCATTTCCATCGTCTTCTATATCAATCGAGCAGTCACAGAGCCCAGGTTCAAGGGCAGGGGACATAGATCTCCTCTCTCAGTAGGAGATGTCTCAAAGGATTCAGGGGCCATGTTTACAAACTGCTGTAAAAATAATATAAACACCGCCATTTTAAAATGGAGTCGGAGCCGCCATCACAGAGGAACTGCCTTGCGGGTCGTATGCTTCAAACCTTTGGAATATTAAAACAGGACAAAATGAACTTTAGACAGGGCCTAAAGTAACACCATGTCTCAAAAACTATTTGCAAAGGTAACAAGAAAGCAGATATTGTGACTATCAGACTGATGACCACTAGACTAAAAATTAAAAACATTGTTTAGAATTAACGTCACTCTGCTGTGTTACCTGCATCAACAGAAATACCTTCCTTCTGTTGATATAATTATTCCTTTTCCCTTTCTCATAAATACTCACTTGTTTCTGTCTCCTAACTGAAATATTGTTTGGACATCTGCCTGAATCAGTGCTCCCCAAATAGCTCTTCTTTTTGATCTCAAATAAATGCTTGTTGCCTCTCACTTTGAAAGGTCTTTTATTTTTAGGTTAACACTGCCAGAGTCTGATCTCTGGCCACAGATTATTTATATTTCTCTCATGTGCAAAATGTTCTCCCTGCTTCCTCTCTTGAATGCATTCCTACCATTGCAGGCATCACACTGTTTTAATTAATTACTGACATATTTGCCTGCCCCCTGAACTTCTTTCAGGACACTTAGGGTATCTAATTCATATTTGGATCCCTCATGGCTGATATGCTTATTACCCAGCATATAATGTATACCAGTAAAGGATGAACTACTGTAAATTACACTGTATACACATATAGTAAATGGATTATAATCAACATAAATGAAGAAAGGAGAATATCAGCTAATGCTTACTTCAAACACTGTATTTAATTACATATTTTCCAAACAGATAGCTCCATCTTTTCATTATGATCACCTTGAAAATTAAAAATAAATTTGAAAAAATTTGGAAGTAGAAATGGAACCAGCAGAAGGCTGCTCCTAAATCTTGTTAGGGAAGCAAATAATTATATTAATAGTCACTATCTTGTCTCACCTGCTCATGTTTCATCTTTATTTTTGCCCTCCTTTTCTACTGAGCTGGGCCAGGGTGAGAGCAGGAGTCAGGAAGTTCCAGTTGCCTGGTGCGACCTTATGCAATAAGTGGGAAACTCACCAGCTCCTTCGGCCTTCTGTATCTCTCATCAAAAGTGCTTCGATACAACATGCTGGATGTACGACCAAGGTGGTATGTCAATCCAGGCTCTGAGCCATCATGGGAATAGGGAGGAATACGTGGAGGAGAGGAGGGGGCAAAGCTTTGATTTAGATGAAAAATTTACAAAACGAAACCCAGGAGATGTTCCCATCAGCACTGGGACTTTACCAAGGTGGCAGAAAGGCGACAAGTTTTGAACTTCAAATATTGTGATGTCACCCCCACATCTGCAGTCTGGAAGGGAACTCATCCTTGCCTCAATCAATCGGTGCAGGACTGGTACAGGGTTGAATTTCCAGGAGGATGCCCTTGGAAGGAGTAGTGTTCAACAATGAAGGAAAGAAAGCCATTATTCATTCACTCATTCATTCTTTTAGTAACAGGTTTTTATATACAGACTGTTCTGTGCAAGGCACTGAGCCAGACCCTAGGAACTGGATGGAGCGCAAGCCACGCAGGGTTTCCACCCCCCAGGGACCTACATTCCAGTGAGGGAGACACATGGTAAGTGTTAAGTTAAAAATCCATGCAGTGCTTGTGTTGTGGTGAGTTCCGTAAAAGGAATCAACAAGGGGATACGATGAATAATAAGTGGAGGGGGCAGCATCTGAGGCAGGATGGTCAAGGAAAACTCTTCTGAAGAGGAAACATTTCAGTTAACACATTTCAGTTACAAAGCTCTGGGAGGAGGAGACACAGTTCAGAGGCCCTGAATCCAGAAAGAGACCTGCAGATTACAAGAACCGGATAGAGGTGGGGATGGCCAGATTCTGCAGCCCTTAAAAGGTTGGAAAGTGTGGGCTTTTATTTTAACTGCAATTAGAAATCATTTTAAGCCAGGGAGAAAAATAATTATGCTTTTAAAACATCAGCTTGAATGCATATGGAGAATGAAATAGGATTGGGGAGACCAGTTGTCAGACTATTCCAGTGGTCCAGACAAAATATGAAGGTGACTTAGACACAAAGAGTGACAATGGGGATGAAGACAAATTTAAGGTAGATTTTGGCAGTCCCACTAATAGATTGAATGGGGTGAGGGAGGAACAAAAGAAGACTCTCAGATTTCTTCAGAACTGTGTAGCACTTTATTGACAGCCAATCACCCAGATGGAAATGTCAAGTCAACAGTTGGCTATGAGTCTAGAGCACAGATATCTGGTATCTGGAGATAACTGCATAGAGATTTAAATGCATGAGATTAGCTATGCACGAGAATGCATGAGGGAAGATAGATGGACGAGAACTCAGGGCTAGGGCTCAAGGGCCTGCAATGTTTGAAGTTTGTATGGAAGAGAAGAACTAGAAAGGATTGACTGAGGTACATCTTTATACCCTCGTTCTTGCTACTGCCTTGGTCTGGAATATCCTTCCTTTCTTTTTTTGCCTTATAAAATCCCATTTATCTTTCAGGATCAGGTTGAAATATTGCCACTTCTGAGAGCCTCATTTGACTTTGCTGACCTCATTCCCACCACAGCAGATTCAGTGGCCCCTCTTTTGTTCTTCCATCGCTCTTTGTTCACTGGCTGCCTGGGTCCTGGAAACATTGTGTTCCAGGCAGTTGTTGATATTTCCATTTCCTGGATGGAGTTGGAGCTCTTTAAAGGAGGGACCAAGCCTTTATTTATTCTTATAATCAAATAGAGTTCCAGTACATAGAGAAACATAAATATCTGTCGAATGAGTGAATGAAAGGAAGAATGGTCTATACAGTATAAATTAAAATAATACCTGCAGTCACCTGGTAGATTTGGGCTATCCAAAGAGATGGACTAATTTAGGTTAGGGAGAGTGGACTGGATTCTTAGGATCCAACCTCTGAGAATTAAATTGCCTGAAGAACCATCTCTGGTATGTCGCTTATAAGAAAGGCAAGGGAGAATTTGTTGATGGATGTTCACCACTGAGTCAAGAAGCTCATCGAAGAGCAGTGAAGTTTCTTCTGGAAGTCACTGGGGAGGCACTCAAGAGTCTTGTTGAATGTCAGGGAGTCAGGGTGTGTCAGCCTCCTGCAGAAATACACATTCTAGAATGTAAAGATGAAGCAGGTTGTGAGAGGAGGGTGTTTGTCCTGGCCTCCTGTCCCTTTTCACTGAGCTGACTTTCTAAATGCAATTGGTTACTGGCAGCAGGGGGACTATCCCTTCCAGAAAATGAGAGAGCTTTGCCAAAGAGCAGCTTATACAGGTCCAACAAGTCCTGGAAAAGCAGCAACAGATCACCCTTCTGTTCACTTCAGACTCTAGCTGCTCTACCCCCACTTCCTGCAAAGCTGGCTCTGGTGGCCTGGCTCTTGCTGTCCCACTGAGCCAGGCTTTTGGGCAGGAATGGACTTGCCTAGTCACCAGAGTGTATACTGGTTGTGGCAGTCTCTGGACCGGGCTGCTCTATCTCCAGGCTGACTTTTCTTGTTATCACTGTGGCGTGGTGTGGAAGCAGGGTGTCTGGCTCTCTGCTCAGCCTTCAATCATGGCCACCCAGCGACTCCCACAAGGAGGTCATCTTGCCCTTTCTTTTTCATTACAAGCAAAGAGATGGCTTTACCAATTCTCTTAAAAATCCATCCTGCAAGTAAAAAAACAACGAAAAATTGACAATGTTAGTTTAGTCCTTTTATCAGTAAGAATCCTGTCTCAGGGCACATTCAGAGCTGGATAACTGAGCAGAGCTTAATACAGAGCTTCTCTACAAAGATTCAGGCAAAGTTTCAGAAAAGCAGTAAGGCATGGTACAGTATCTGTAGCTACTAACAACAGCTTTACCACACCTGAGCTCGAGCAGAGAAAAGAGGAGGACACTTGCCAGGTTGTGTGTGTATGTGTGTGTGTGAGAGAGAGAGACAGAGAGAGACAGAGAGAGACAGAGAGAGAGAGAGAGAAAGAGAGAGAGAGAGAGAGAGAGAGAGAGAGAGAGAAGGGAGTGATCACAGAAAGTATGAGTGTGAGTTAGCTTAATGGAGTGAACCATCTGATGGTACTTGGGGCTTTTTGTAGAAGACCGTGACTTAGGAGGGAAGATGGTTAGGGAGTAAATGCCCTTCCTTTACTCTTTACTCTCCTTCTGACTTCCTGCTGGTGTCTTCTGATGGCTAAGTTAACCAGAATCCAAAGGACAATGGAGCCCATTATTGCAGCCCATACAGGCCAACCTCCCTGGTCACTGAGCAGATTGAGAAGGCTGAGGGGTGGATCTGGAGGGACAAATGGAAGATTTCCAGCCCAGATCCAAACATATAATTTGTCATTTTTATCAGGATTTTCATAGGCCAATCCCATGTATGTTCTTTGCCATAAGGATTTTGAGGTCAAAAACTGTATCTGTTCTTCGCAAGGCCAAGGACTTTAAGACTGAGAGAAAGGCACTGGTCAGCTTGAGCTGCCATGCCTTCAGAGGCGTCCACAGCAGCTGCTCTTTCTGCTTAGAGCCCCTGACCATTACTTGAGCTTTCCCCTGAACCTTGTCTTAAGATTATTCTCACAGAGATTGGTTCCCGAGTCCTTGACCCTGCCTGCATCTTTTCTGTCATCGAACCTTGATCTAATATCTTGCTCTTCTGGTATCTGACTCCAGCACCCTCATCATCCCTTAAATGGTTTGATCCCAGTAAACAATAAGACAGGACCTTTCTATTCATAGCCTTTATGTTTTCAGAGCCTTGAATCATCCTAGGCTTTCCCCATTCCTGTACTTATTGCCTTCTCTAAGCTGTGCTGGGCCTTGCTCTGGAAGTAAGGCCATATCCTAGGTGTCCAAGAACACCACACCGGTTTAAAGTAAAATTGATAACAATCTTAGAGCCTCTTCCTTTTCTTAGCTGGGCCTCCCTGTTTCCTTTTCTAGGTAACTTGGTTAACCCCATGAGCCTCTGTCTCCCCGAACCAAACATGAGCCTTTTTGTCTCTTTCGAGACATCTTGAATAATGTGTCCTGCATTTAGTTTTTGATTTGTTCTAGGGATCCTAGTGTCCATTTATGCTTCATCTATGTTTTTTTTTTCTTTTAAGAAATTTTAAAAAGTTAGACATTTATATAATCCATGAAGTTATCTCCACAATTACTCTAGCACCCATCTGGCACTACACACAACCATTACAATAATATTGACAATATACCTATGCTATACTCTAAATTCCCATGACCATTTTGTAATTACTAATTTGTACTTCTTCCTCCCTTCACCATTTGCATCCAGCCCCACAGTCCACCCTCACTCTGGCAATCACAAGTTTGTTCTCTGTGAGTCTGTTTTCATTTTGTTTGTTTCTTTCTTTTGTTCCTTAGATTCTTCCTATAAGTGAAATAATATGGTACTTATCTTTTTCTGTCTGACTTATTTCACTCAGTGTAATACCCTCTATGTATTGCAAATGATAAGATTTTATTTTTTAATAGCTCAATATTATTCTATTGTATATATGTACCATAACTTCTTTATCCAATCATCTGTTGATAGGCATTTAGGTTGCTTCCGTGTCTTGGCTACTGTGAATAGCACTGCCATAAACATGGGGGTGCAAAATCTTTTCAAACTTGTGTTTTGTTTTTCTTTGGATAAATACTCAGAAGT
Source organism: Rousettus aegyptiacus (assembly GCF_014176215.1). NCBI lineage: Eukaryota > Metazoa > Chordata > Mammalia > Chiroptera > Pteropodidae > Rousettus > Rousettus aegyptiacus. The sequence continues at coordinate 62,693,478 of NW_023416310.1, read as the reverse complement.
GAAATTGCTGAGTCAAAAGGTAGTTATATTTTAATTTTTTTGAGGAACCTCCAAACTGTTTTCCTTAGTGGCTGTACAATTTGCAATCCCAACAGTGTATGAGGGTTCTCTTTTCTCCACATTCTTGCCAATACTTGCTAATTTTTGATTTATGATGATAGCCTATCTGACAAGTGTGGGGTAATATTTCATTGTGGTTTTACTTTGCATTTTTTGATGATTAGTGATCTTGAACACCTTTTAATATGTCTTTTTCCCATCTGTATTTCCTCTTTGGAGAATTACCTATTCAGGTTTTCTGCTCATTTTTTAAATTGGGTTGTTGGGTTTTTTGTTGTTGTTGGGTTGTATGAGTTCTTTATAAATGTTGACTATTAACCCTTTGTCATGTGTATCTCATTTAAGTTTCTAAAATCTGAAATGTGGCACTCTCTGGAGCTAAGTCCTGGTTCCCACTCTCTCCTTTTTCTCTCTCTTTTTTCTTAACAGTCATATCCACTAATCTTTCTGGTTTGGCCCTTTCTCTTTACTTGGACTAGGTCTCTGGTATTTCTCTTCCCAGATAAGGAGACAAATTTCAATATTTTCTGCTAGGTAGTTGTTTCCACCCCCACTCTCCATACTCACACATCCAACAAGAACTCTTAACAGCATCTTGGAGATTGATGAATTTTCTGAAGGACTTTTAGTTTCATTCTTTTACATTTTCCAAAACATGTAATTTTTATTGCAATCTAAGATGAAGATATATTTCATATAAGTTAGATGCAAGATTGTGTGCACACAGAATATTTCAGGGATTTAAAAATATCTTTTAGGAGGAATTATATTACTTGGTATTCTGAAAAGAAACTATTTTTTCAAATGAGAAAGACATTGTACATCTTAAAGTGCTTTTTACAGTGTCTTACAAGCCATGGGTGGCATGTCACAATTTTCGGAAGTCATCTAAATCTTTCCTGAGGCACAGCTGAATTCAGTGCTTCCTCCAGTCATAAGTGTTATTACCCTTCAATGAGATTTCAAGATGGTTTCACATTAAAGAGAAAACCAAATTCAAGAAAGACTATGAAGTCATAGGCTCATACCATTTCCCAGAAGAGAAATCAGAGCCAACGTCTTTTAGCTAGAAATCGTGTGTAAATGATTCCTGGAAACTTCTCTGTGTAAAATTTCATTGGTAGTTTGTACAGAGCTTTATACAGAGTGTACACATAATAAATGTTGACTAAGAATGAATGTTTACGTGTTCAAATTGTATTTAACACCTCTAATACTGACTTGTGATGGTCTTGGCATGTATTTTAGAATGCTATATTCATCACTATCACCACCATGATCATTGCTGATCTTCTGTACCGGTTAAGATGGTTTCAATCACAATAGAAACCCCAAATCCAACCGGCTATAAGTAATAAATATTTTACTTTCCAAACTTGGAGATTTGTGGGAAAGATGGGCTGCAGAGTTGGGTGATTCAGCAGATTAATAGTGTCATTAAGGACCCACGTCTGCCCCACCTCTTCTCAGTGGAGTGGCACAGCTGGTAGTGAGTAACGACTCCCATTCCGGGTGATGTCCCTGATATGACATTGTTTAGAGGAAAGGAGAATTACTGATTCTTCCTATGGCTCTATTTGAGGAGAAGCTTCTCTGGAAGCTTCCACCCCCCACTACCATGACTCACCCATGAGGGCTGAGTCACAAGCCCACTCCCAAGTGCGTTACTAGTGAGATTGGTTTTTGTGCTTCCTCTGAAGTAAAATGGATTTGGGGGAACCGACTGTGCTGTCTGCACATTTTTGTATGGTAACTGCAGCTACCAAATGCTTTCTCTAACTACCCAACAACACTTCTATGGTGTAGGTAAGGCAGGAATTATTATTCCCATTTTATACCTGATATAACAAAGGCTCACAGAATAGCACCTTGTTTTTAAGAAATGTGCTTTTGTAAGAAATAGTAGAAATAGACTATCACTAAAAACCCGAACAAAAGAATGCGCTCAGCCATTCTGATCATTAACGGCTTTACCACCAAATTAAGTAGGTTATACATTTTTTTTTTCTAGCCCAGCGACTATAGTAAGTTTTCTTCAGCATTTTGTTTCTCTCTGCTCTTTTTTCTCCCCATCTGGCCACCTGTCTCTCCCCATGTGGAGCGAGCTGTCAGAAAGTTTAGAAAGCTTTAATAGGAAAGTCTTGTGAATCAAGGGAATAAAGATGTTCAGATACCGGAAGTATAGGAGAGAAGAAGGTCAGAGATGATGAGATTGAAGGGAGGCCATCAACAGCAAGAAATCGAACATCCAACCCGTTCCTCTTCCCTTCTGCTTTCCTCTCTTCCCTGTCCCCAAACATTCAGAGCTTGAGGTCCCTGTTCCTGGGCCTTTCCAACACCTGTGGCTTGACATATGTGCACGTGTCCCAGGGCATTATGTTGTTCAATGGATTTAACAGATAAAAGAACTACGGATACTTTTCTGTTTAAATAGTTTGTGAATCTTCTCACAGGTATGAAGTGAGCATGTCTGGGGATAACTCTGGGTTGTATGGGCATGCTAATGACCCAGTTGATTTGTCACCCACCTGAATACATCTCACTCCAGACTGGTTTTCCCCACTTTGCAGGATTAACTTACTTTTTTTCTTAGTCACATGTCACACAGTTTAAACTTATATTTGGCAATTTGGCTAGAAAGAGAAACATAAAGAATGTTGATGTTGCAAAAGAGTTATTAATAAGAAGCATAAAATAATACTGAGTCTGCAAAAACCTCTTAAGATTATCTGCATCTGTCTCCTAAATGTCTTACATTACACACAACCATGTCACTAGGACTCAAAAATTCAATGTAAGAAAGATAAAACTATCTCCAGTTTGGTTTTTAATTGACTAGAAAATAAAAATCTAAAACTATTTATACACTCAGTGCATCGTTTACAATGTTTTTATAGATATCTCTGTGACATGTTCTCCCTCATTTTGTTATTGGGAAAAAAATAAGTAAAAATTATAAAAATGAGCCATTTAATTTTTAAATGGTAATATACAAGATTTCTAAATATTGGGCCATGATATGGATTTTTAGTACACTTGATAAAGTACTGTGTGGACAAATCTCAACTGGCATTTTAATATACATTCTGTCTCCAAGGATGAGACAATATATCATTATAAAATTAATTCAACAACAAAGTATGCTTTTTCTTAAATCGTTAAAGTGAATGAAACATCCCATGTCATTTATATCTTGATTTAAACTTACAGACCAAGATCTATAAATCTATAGATCTATAGAAGCGCTGGTTGGTAAGATTTCCACAGAATGAAATTCCTTCAAGTGTCCCTGTGCTAGCCCTTCCAGATTTTCTCTTGGGTCTGAAGATCCCTGCTTGCTAGTGAATTGACAGCTGCTCCTTGGAACTGGCTCCCTGGTTTCTCAATGCTCCGAGGAAGGCTGAGAGTCTGGGAGGGATAGAAGTGCACGTTGGGGCTCCGATACTTTGCTCGGCATTGTGGGAACTGTGCTTTGCACCTGATCAGCCCAAAGGTCAAGCAGGGCCATCAGGTTGAAAATAAATCAAGAGACTTTCTCTGTTGATTAACAATAACTACCCAAATGAGGAGGGGTGATATTTCTCTTTCAAAATGAATAAAGTGACATTAGTGAAAAAACTGGGGAAATCTGAATGAAATTTATAGTTTAGTTAATAGAACTGTGTTAATTTTAATTTCTTAGTTTTGACAAATGTGCCAAAGTAACATAAGCTGTGGACATGAAGGGAAGGTAGAAGAAAGGAATATGGGGACTCTCTGTAATACCTTTTTGTAAATGTAAAATTATTTTTAAATAAAAGGTTATATAAATAAAATGTCAAAAATGCTCCTTTTATAAGGGGTGCTAGAGGAGTTATGCTGAGAGTGTTTGATGCCACATGGAGAATATCTGCCCAGCCTAAATATCACACCTAGCCTGTAAAGATATTTTGTGAAGACAGGTCTTGTAAAAGGCATGTCAGATACTGAGTGCACGCAGTTTATTCCCCTGGAGTGGTCTCCATTTTGCGGATCAGTCTGAGAGTCCTATTATAGTCTATTTGCACCTGAAGTTGGGAGGCAGCACCCTGCTCCATCTCTTTTATGTCCTAATAATGCTGCCTTTCCGGCCACCCATTGAATCAGGTCCCTACTGCATTTCACACTTGGATTAACTCAATCATGCAGATTATGTCAAGCCTAAAAGAAATCAGGCTGTGGGCAAATAAGAAATGCTAATAAAAATTGAAAATATGACTCACGGCCGTGATGATCCTTTATGACACTGCTGTCCGCTGTCCTTAGATGTGTGTGCTCTGGCCAAGTGAGCAAGGGAAGGGTAAACGGGTTTGAGTCATAGCATAAATAAAAACCAGGGTTAATTAGATTTCCAAATCTTGATTCACCTCTTTTGGTGGGATGAACTGTTTCCGGAAAGATTAGCAGGATTAAGTTTCCCGTGCAACACATTCCTTGTAATATTTTTTCCTGTCTTTACCAAGCACAGATTTCTAGTCGAAACCTTGTAGTTTTCCTAATATTCTTCTTTTACAGATACCGTGAAATCTTGGCCTCAGGCCTCTGCTCTGCCTTCTACTTGGACCATTCTTTCAAGCCCTCAGTCAGACTAGTTCGGATCTGAGGCCCCGTTAAGACTGAATCTCACCATTCGGAAGCTTCCTGATGGCTTTCAAGAGACAACTTCCCTCTCTGCTCTGAACTCTGTCCTGTTTTGCTGGCTCTTCACAGGTGTCACTAACATTTACTATCTTATGTCATATTCTTTTGTGTACACGAAGCTACTTTCTGCCTGGGATGCAGGTTCTCTGATGGAAAAGCCGTGGGTCTCTCCTGCCAGATATGGCACATAGTTTATTGTATTCACCCTCCTAGGTGTTCAGTAGCTATTTTTAGAAGGATTTACTTGGAGCTTACATAGATGAAGAAAGGGTCATAACGTTAAAAGTTATCAAAGCTTCTAACTTTATCTGTGGTTTTGCTTGACAGGGTTTCGGTTATCTGTGAATAACTTAAATGTTAAATGGAAATATTAAATATAAAATACTAAATGGAAAATTCCCAAACTAAACAATTCATAAGTTTTCAATCGTGTGCCATTGTCAGGAGTGTGATGAAATCTGTTCGATACGTGAATCATCACTTCGTCCAGCATCTCCACACTGCCCATTAGTCACTCAGTAGCCGACTTGGTTATTAAATCAACTGTCATGGTGCCGCACTGCTTGTGTTCAAGTCTCCCTTATTTTACTTGACAATGGCCCCAAAGTGCCAGAACAGTGATACTGGCATTAGGATATGCTAAAGAGAGGCCGCCAACTGTTTCCTTTAAGTGAAAAAGTATGTATGTACAGGAAACAAACATAGTATGTATAGGATTCAATACTATCTGAGGCTTTAGTCATCCACTGGGAGTCTTGGGACATATCCCCTGTCGATAAGGGGGTCTGCTGTATCTCAGACTTGCTCTATGCTCAGGTGATTCAGTTTCAATTATCCATGGACAGAGAATATTAGGCAAAGAAAGGAACCCACTGTATATATTTCTAAACAAAAACTGGATTAAAAAATAAAACAAAATAGGAATACATGAGATGTGCTGGGTCCTACTGGGGACCCTCGAAGGCATGGTTCCAGCTGATCCTTAGCTCCTCGGGGTAAACCCAAGTTTGTAGCAGGGGCCAAGTCCTATCTTCAGGCCTTCCTGAATTTTCGCTCCACTCATCCCTGGTATCCCTTCAGGAGCTTCGCCTACCTTGCTTTAAAGCTATTAACTTAAAGTTTCCTACACAGAAAACTTTCTGCATCTATGAACATGGATTAGATTTAAGTTCACTGGATGCAGAAACTCCATTTAAAACTTCTCTGTATCATTCACAGCGTCAAGCCCTGAATAGATTTCAAAATTATTAGTTTAATAATTGCCCCAACCAGTAGACTAAGTTGACCTGGCAAGACTTCTCTCTGACCTCACCCTACTTATTTCATATGCTCCTGGCATGTCATTTGAGAACGCAGCATGGAGAGAGCATAACTTAGGCAAACAATGCTGCCCATGTCAACGATGACGGTGGTGTGCTAATAAAAATTTCAGAGTAACTTTTCCTATGGGCTAGGTTCTGTGTTTAAGTGATTTACTTGCCTTATCTCAACTAATTCTTATGAACTCCTTTGGGGCAGGTACTAAATAATTACCTTCATACACCTTTTACATACAAGGAAGCTGAGCTTCTGGGAGATTCAGAAACGTGGCTTCAGAGCCCAAGCTCCAAATCAGCAGGAAAAACAGTGTTTCTGCTGGTCCCATGGTCTTTCTCAACTGTAAGGATGTGTTAGGCACAGAGTGAAGGCTTTGAACACGCAATTTGCTTACAGGATCATTTTTCCCAATAAAGGGGCTGGAATTCTGTTGGTTCTTTCTTCTGGGTCTTATCACCATCTCAGGGGAGCAGGTTGATCTCAGAAAATTATTCAATAAAGGGCTGTATTTCAATGACCATATACAGATATATGGAGCCTGCAAAGTTCTCCAAGGATCTATCTCCAAGAGCCGTGCTTTTCATAAAAGAGCTGAAATATTAGACTTTATTCCTCACTCATCTTTACTTTTCTGCCTCTTCTGAAGAAAACCCTATGAGAAATATTGGCAATAAAATTCTTCACCAAAATCATTTTTGTCTTAAACCTACTCACTTACATTTAATGTCCTCCAAGTAGGTGGGTTAAAAATAACTTCCTATTCTCTCCCCTTGGAGGTGATTGGCATCTCTTTTCCCATCCAAAATGAGAGAAAACACCAAAGCTCAGCAGTGCTCTTACTTCTAGAGGCTCTTTGGAACACCACACACAAACCCCTGACAGATACAACCGGGGTTAATGAGGCATGACCAGAAGTTTGATTTTTCTGTCAAGTGCTCCCATCCGTTTTTAATAAACAGAAGAATAACATAAACTCTATTGCCTGCTCTCCTCAGCTTTCACCGAGCCAGTCGCTCCTGGTACCATGAGTGCTGAGCTGAGTTATGATTCCAAACGACTGACAAATGTTTTTACGAGCCCCTGTGGTTGGTTACGCTGGTGACTGACTTGGTTCCCCGCCCCCTGCCCCCCCAACACACACACACACACACACACACACACACACACAGTTCCACACACACAGTTCTATCTCTTTGGCTCTGTTCAGTGTGGGCCACTTAGTGCTTTGCCAGGGGAAACCGTCAAGTGTAATATCACATTTACAACTAAATGGCTTCAATTTATCGTCACTGGTGTAAAAATGCAAAACACCCACTGTTTTCCCTTTAAGCCATGCTGTGTGCTCTTTTGCAGAAGGCTGTTTCTCCTGTGAGGAGTAGACACTGAGCCAAGGTACAGGGAACTTACAGCAGCAGATGGTAAAAACCAGGTATGATCACAGAGTGATGAATGATATCATGACACTCATCCCTGGTTTTGATGAAGCTGTCTTTTGTTTCCATGAAACAGCTATTCTTACCAAAACTTGCTTACCAGTCCTCCTTACCAGAACTTGCTTTTTCCACATCCGCTGAGAAATTGCATAGCTCAAGAAAGGAGATGTTTACACTGTAAAAATGATCAGGAATAAGAATGTTTTTCTTTTTTTCTTTTTTTTTCCCCCTTTGGCTTTACAAAGCACAGTAGGGTTTATGTGGGACATTTCTTTATTTCCTGAGATAGTTGCTGAAAAGGACCGGCTGCCTTAAACCAAACTGACCACAGGATGTCACCAGTGTTCCATGAAAATTCTACTGAAAGGGCATTTACCTGGTAATGCAAAACTTGTTTCTTAAAGAAGTAAGGTCGAAGCTCATATATATGGTCACTCCTACAATTTCAAATAAAATCCAGTTTCCAGGGACAGGCTCAGCTTCATTATGTAAAATCAGAGCAGACCCAAACTGAGGTTGTCCTTGAAGAAGAGGTGCCACATACAAGTAAAGCCACTAAACTTAACAGTCCAAAGCTGCTATTTAATTGCCCCTAAAGAAAAGTCACCCTGAGGTGAAGTTAATAACCAATACCAGATCTGACTTTTTTCACTTTAATTTTCTTTGAAAGTTTCATGCTCAAGCAATGTGGTAACCAAGATCTAACAGAATCATATGCTGCTCAAATACCTTCTTTGCACTTGGATATTCAGTAAATCCCCAAATAATAATCTAAAAGAGCCCAGAAAAATTTTTTTTTTGGAAAGAGATGTGAATAGACATCTAAATTTATTAAGGGAAGAAAATTAAAACTAATAATCAGTTAAATAATAAGCCAAGTCTTCTCTGGCACTGAGACAGGGTGACACGGCCATGGTACAAAAAGGCAGTGATGGATAAGATGTTTAAGGGACCGACTCCAGAGGAGAGCACAATGGAAAGCCAAGGATCCATCGGTCACTGAAAATTAGGGAGACAAAGTGTGAGACTGTATTTGTGAAACATTTCTTCTGTCTCTTCATGAATTGATAGATCACAGAGTTCTCTATGAAAGACATATAGATGACTGGGGGTGATGGGTTGAGCCAGCCAAAGACCAAGGCAGTTTCCCTGCTTCCTTTCTGGCTTGGATGTACCTGGTTCAAGAGGATTCTTGTTGGTTTATATTAGCAAAACGTTGTGAGTTGAGTCAACTAGTACATTATTACCCTTATCAATTCAACTAGTGGTGTCATATTCCTCACTTTTGCTTGATTATAATGTATCTACCCACTGGCGGTCTGTTCTTTACAAGAAAAACAGTCAGAGAGCCCTCTTGGCTTTGTCTTAGGGATGGTATATCAAGAGTTCTTTCATTTGTATATCTGTTTTTTAATTGAATGTAAACAATGCTTTTATTGGTATGGAGGCTGTTATGTGCTGAATTGAGTTCCCTCATCCCCCAATTCATGTGTTATATTTCTGTCCCTTGATGCCTCAGAAGGTGACTATATTTAGAGATCGAGTCTTTAAAAAGGTACTTGAATTAAAATGAGGTCAAATGGGTATACCTAAATCCAATATGACCGGTGTCCTTTTAAGAGGAGATCAAGACACAGACACACATACAGAGGGAGGACCCTGTGAGGACACTGCCTTCTACAAGGCAAGAACAGTAGCCTCAGAAGAAACCAATCCTTCAGACTTCCAGCCTCCAGATTTGTGAGGAAATAAGCTTCTATTATTCAAGCCACCCAGTCTGTGGTACTTTGTCATATCAGCCCTAGCAAACTAATAGAGAGGCTAAAATATATCAGCTTGGTTGATATATTTTATTTAGTACTAATCACAGGCTCCTTGGTTACATGCTTAAATGTCACTTCTAGCTTAATAAAAATGGCTGTCACCAACGGAGGATTTGGTAGGTGCTGTGTATTCTTCGGGATATTTCCATATGTCAACGAATGTATGTAAACCATTGAGGCAACTGTCTGAAGTTGTTACCCGCACTTTCCAGAAGAGAAAACTGAGATGACTAATCCTGCTCTGTCAGACTCCAGGGCCCACACTCAGCCTCAACACAAAATAGGCCATCTCGCAAACCACAGGGAGGGAGGGTCCCGAAAAGGGAGGTTGGTAGAAAAGAGGTCATAGCATTTTCTTTAAGTCCTCTCTTTTACCCATGAATTTCCGACAAAATATTTTAAACTCATGGGGGTAAATTTTGAAGAGAACACACCTGCCCTTGGGAAACACATTGGTTACTCAGAGTCAAGCTGAATGTCCACACTTTTAGCCAGGGCATCACCTTTTTCTTTTCTTCCTTTTTGTTTTTATTTATTTATTTTTATTATTATTATTTTTTTATATAGCACCTGTATATCCACTGGTGGAACCTTCCAAATTACCTAACACCACCAATTCCCCTGTGGACCGCATTAAAAAGGCCAGGCTGGACAAGAGTGAACACAGCAGAGTCAACATTTGGTGAGTAGGCTGGGAGACTGAACACTAGCCTAGTTGTTGGTAAATCCTTGATTCACATGAATTCACAGAATTATGGGGCTGGATGGGCCTTATAAATCCTCTGGCTCATGTAATTCCTGGCTCTGGTACAGTACTCATCTCAATCTAGACCGATTCTGTACTGTGGGTGTGGATGTCAGTACCTTCTGCCTCGGTAAGTGGGGTTCCCCACAGTGGCCTCAGTGCTCACTCTACACAGCGAATCCTAGTGTCTGAGAAGCCAAGCATGGCGTCCTGCTCCGCGGGTGGCCGCGAGCTAGTAACTTGCCGGGGTTTGCCCAGTCAGCAGCTGAACCAGCGGAGAGGCTGGCTCGTCTCATGGTCTAGTGTACTTCCTACTGTAACACATTGCCCCATACAAATATCTGGGTTTATTATTTAAATAATAATAATAATAAAAGACAAGCTGGTAGATAATTATTCTCACCACAAGGACGTTGCTACTCTAAGAACGGATGCACTGTGGCGGCTGCTTTCAACAGGAAGCCCTGTGTCTTGCAGAATGACTGACTTTACAGAATTTCAATTTACAACTCTTTAAGACTCGCTGGTTTTGTAAAGTGAACGGCGCACACAAGGATTCAGAACATATCAAGCTGGCTACGTAGTCACATCCCAGAGAAAGGGCTCGGGGTGTCGCAGGCGTCACTGCTCTCTGATCCGAGGGAGCGTTCTGTGCAGCGAACTCTGCGCTCAGCGTCCCATGTGCATTACACCTCATAGCAACCCGGCGATGTAAGAACAGTGATTGTCCCCGTTGCAAAGGTCAAGACGCCACCACCCAGCCAGGTCAGGTAAGTTGCTCGAGGCCAGGGCCTTCACTGATCCAAACCACTATGAGTTTCACACGGAAGCAGGGGCATCGGTTTGACTCTGAATTTGAAATTAAAACAAATAAAAAAACAGCAGCTAGACATTCACTGACTCATAAATAAAGAAAACATATTGACCTTTGAAATTGTTGAATAACTGGAAACTAGTTTCAAATTTGCGTTTGGCACAGTTTTGAGAGGTCGGTCAAGAGGAACACAAGGTTTCATTTTAAGTCACCTGTTGCATTTTCAAGGCGATGCCATTAGGCTGATGTGGAAGAAAACAGATATAAAGGAGATATAATTTAAACATTTTATAAGTAATTCAGGTATAAGTAAAATACAAAGAAATCCATATAATTTTGATAATTGTAGAGTATTAAAAACATCCCATTTCAGGGATTAAGAAAAATATTCAGGTCAGTATTTCTTCGACTCAACCATTTAATTACATGTCTTTTTCAAACTGCCCTACTATACTCTTGGAGGATATGTGTGAGTGTTCTATGCCATGTCTTTTTTATAATAATAATAAGCAAAAAGTAAATACAATTCGGTATTTAAGTAAGCTTTCCTCTTTTCTTGGGCCACCCGGGCCTTCATTTTGCTTAATTAATCTGTTCGTTGCTGGAGCATACCACGTCTCTGCAATGCTTTGGGGTACTTAGATTTCCTGGTGTACAAAAGAATGGCTCGTGTGGTTTGAAGCTGGATTGTGTGGTTGGAAGTGGCTCTGTGTGCAGTCATTCTAGAAACATTCTTCCTCCTACCAGTGTGTGATAAGGGACTTGAGTCGTCAGTGGCTTTTGCCTGTCGTGAGCTTCTGCGGTGTATTACTTCTCATGCTGCATTCGCCAGCTTAGAGAAAGCAAACAATTTATAAAAATCACAAGCACAATGCAAGGTACTCCGCTGGATGTTTATTTGGCTCCTTTTTGCAGTGACCTGCCGCTGTGTTTGGTAGTTAACTTCTGTGACTAAATATTTAAGTCTAGTAACTTGCTTGGTTTTCCGTGTTGTTCTTAATGCACAGAGCAGCTACCACTCAATGAGCCCTTCCTCTCTTCCTTCAGCTGTGTGTGCATTTGCATGTATGTGCGTGTATATGTGTGCATGTCTACATTTCCCTTCATGGATGCCCTTCATCAGCACATTCCTGGTCATCCTCTGGTAGGAGAATCATGGGACTAGGGTGGGGTGGAGGATGAGGGGGGCACAGGCAGGGATGATGACCTATCTTTGATGCCTTTTCCAGCACCATGCTCTGACTGATGAGCAGAGGCCACTAACGAAGAGCGAGGCTGGGTCTCTCCTTTTTCAGAGACTGAGCCCATTACCCTCTTGGTCCCCATTAGCCTGCGGGCACCAGCCTGCTTCCCAAGTGGGTGACTTCTGGCTCACTGTGCCATTCCCAGTCCTGGTGCCAGTGGCCGTGAATAACCTCACTCTTGTGTGTATTTATTTTATTTTGAATTTCTCTACCCTAGTTCTTTCCACCTCCAAACCCCACCCCCTGCTCACTGGCCCCATGTGGTGATGTTTCTTGAAATGTTAGATTCTTTCTTCCTGTGTCCCCCCTTGAGTTCTGGAAGCATTTTGTTTCTGTACGGCTTTGTGAAGCTGGTGCTGAGTCCAGATCCTTGGGGCTTTAAAGTTGAATTAATTATTAAACAGGAAGGGAGCAGAACTTTCAGCAGGCGCCAAGTAACTATACTTAAACTGCAACCTGGCACTGTTTTTCCCACCCTTGCGCTGTGGTTTGCTGAAGGCAACTGGAGATTTTTATTCTAGTTTTAATCAAGCATTTCTGTAAGTTTTCAGGCAGTTAAGATCTGGCAGCAAAGGTCTGGGCAGTCAGTCTTCATCACCTCCTGACCAGTTGGCCCAAAAAAAAAAAAAAAAAAAAATCAGAAGTACTTCCCCAGCTCATAAATCAGTCTGAACATGCCCACTCCCGTGTCACCTTTCCTGAGAGCAGTGTGGGTTTTACTCTCAAATATACATATGTGCGTAGGTATATATAATATGTTTATATCAATTGGTTCCTGTTTGTGAAGCAAGGTGCTTTTCAAATAAAATCAAGAACATTGTCTTTGCTGCCTTGTGATCGTTATAATTGTTGCTTTCATTTGAGGGTTAAGTTGATGATATCGAACCTTGTATTTAAACATACTAATGAAGACGCGCCACAGAATTTCTTAATTTCCTGAGTCTAGGCATTGAAATTGCCTTTTCAGAAATTCACACTCACTGGAATTGCCCTGCCTGCTTGGCCCAGACATGGGTCTGGCCATCCTCTCAGAGCTGCGTGAATGAGACGAATGAGACGGTGGCAGTGTTCCTAGAGAAACCCAAGCCCATATCAAAGGTATCAAAGTAATAGCCTGAAAGGGCCGGCTGCCCCCATGCTGGGCTCCCCATCTGATTTCCACAGGGGCTTCTGGCATGTGGTGGCAGGCCTTTCCCAGTCTCAGCTGACTGGCTTTCCACAGGAAGCTTGATAGGAAGTGTGCTTGGCTCCATTAAGTCTCACCCTGTGGCTGCACAGCGGTGCAGGCTGTTCGGATGGGAGGGACAAAGCTCTATGTGGGTGCAGCTGGGTGGGTAGGCAGGAGCGTGAAGCATCCTCAAGAGGGAAGAGAACAAAGATTTGGTTAAAATTTAGATTCATGCATATAAATTTGGAACAGGGCAAAACACAGGAAGGCCAACACACAACCTCCCACAGTCTTCCAGTTGGCTCGTGATGAAGTATGCATGTGAGAACGCTTCAGAACTGCACGCGGCACAGCCATCTCGCCCTTTGCAATGTGTTTGGAAACTTTCAGCATATACATCCCTTATAGTCTTAGAGCTTTGTAAAAACAAGGGGTGTTCTGCGAGCCTTGCTATTAAAATATGATTTTTAAATGCTTGTTTTCCCTTTAGAGTTAAAAAGATGTATTTGAGCTTACATTTCCTATTTTTAAAAGTATATAAAAGTATTTACCTCATGTGTGTTATCTACATCTTGACCGTTCAATTTCATTTGGCCAATAATTCTAATCACAATAAGCAAAAAAGGGAGATCTATTTGTTTATTTAAAAAGATTAGTTAGGTGAAGCCAGATAGACTTACACTTCTAAGAATTTAACTGAACTTAAAATTTCAACAATCTCTCCTGTATTTCCCCTGAATCTTCAACTTTTTCAGTGGCTTACCTTTTCTCACTATATCACCCTCTGACCTCAGTGCTGAGGCTGTTGTTGGGTTCCTATTCTCGGGAGATCATATTTAGTCATGTTATTTAAGACTAGATAATGGCTACACTGTAACCATTATGCTTCTAAATTATTTAAAACCAAGATTAAAAATGACATATTCCTCATGACCAATATTTGGAAAATATACTTATTAAATTGACAACTTATGTACCCTTTTGATCTGTTCTTCGTCTCGTTTTCTTTCCAGAAAATATATTATGAACTGGTTTTAAAATTAAGCGATTAAGATTTCCGCTCTTTGGCTAAGCAAAGATTCTTATTTCTTTTTGTTTGAAAACGGGTTGATACTCTCATCCCTCACCCACGGAGAGCGTGTAATACAAACTTTTCAAAAATACTTTATTTAAAATAAGGTCCTAGGAGCTGGCCTAAATCTTGTATGTTTAGATATTAGATCACACTTAAAAAATGCTTTCATTTGGTTGGAAAGTACAACTAGCCACACTAATAACAGCATGTAAACAAAAATAAATAAATAAAAATAAAAAGAACATAGAGCATATCAGATACACGTGCACTGCTTCTGCAACACCTTTACCCCCCTCTAGCTTGAAGGATAACTCTAGAAATATGATGTGTACCAACTTACAGCTTCCCAAAGATTTTCTCCCCTTAGCCGCCAAAAAGACAGTTAGGAAATGTGTGTTTCTGCCTGTCGTGTGTCAAATATAAGGAATAGTTACTTAATAAGTCATCACCTGAGCAGTTAGTGGTCACCCTTGCTTACTTGATATTCCAAACTGTCAGTGCCAGGGAGTGCGAGCTTCTCTGCTGTGTGCAAGCTTCCCGTTCTTGGGTGATCCAGCCAGCCTGCCAAGACATGGGCCATCACTGCAGGTGTATGGGCTGCAGCCCTAGGCAAGACTCTCCCTGCCTTCCCCAAAGGTCTCTGAGCCCTTGTGCAGCCCAGATGGTTCCAATTTGAGGCCTACACTCAGTGCTGGAGCTGTATTGAGTTTCTTCCCTGAAACCAACAAAACCTGCTTCAGCATTTTGCTTGGATTAAAATATTTGTCCCTTTTTTTTCACAGGGCAGAAGGAGGACTCCTGAAGCCTCCGAAGGAAGGAAATCATTACAGGGCCCTACAGAAGTAGGTCATGTGCTACAGCTGCTCATAGTTTAAGAGGAAGAAACAGGGGACCTCAAACCTGGAACACAACTCTTTCAAAATGCTTGTGAGCAGCCCAAGAAAAACATCCTCCCGAGGCTTATCTAATAACCATGATCTGTAATCGTCTCAATGTGTGCTCACGTTTCCTTCGCCGTTTGCACCTACTTCCCAGAGCTAACGAGATGCTGAAACAGAACACAGACAAATTTAATGAAGGGGATTTAATAGTTTGTGTTAAAGCTAATATGGTCCATTAGGAGCTGTCATTTTTATAAACAATAAAGATATGTTACCCTCTTCTTTGGTGTAAAGCCATTCGATGCAGGACCTGTAAACATTCAGTAATGATCTGTAGAACGTGCATGAAAGACAATTAAGGCGCCACTTGGAAAGTCTGTTTTCCTCACATATTCGGTTTTCTGCCAAATAAACTCACGAAGGTCATATATGTGTAAGCACATGCTTACATTATAAAAAATAACACTGTGTGCATTTAGTTAAAAAATCAAATAGAGGTCTTATAAGTGTTTTTGGTTTTAAGCTTGGGGAATATCAGAAATGATTAGTTAAATTAGGAGTATAGTTTCTGTTATTTGGTTCATGTTCTAATAACAGAAAAACCACTATTTTGTGGTATTTTCGAGAACGTGAAAATTAACAGTTAACGGTGCCATTTAAAGGCACAATGACAACTTTTAAAAGCTGTAAATAACAAGTTTCTAAAAAGCTATTTATTGCAAAAATAGTATGTTCTGCTCTGGTTTGGATATTTTTTGGAATTTATTTTTTAAATGGCAGCAGACAAAAGGCTTGAAGAGCTATATACCTTTTGAGATAAACTGAACATACTTGAGAAAATGAAATATACTTGACTCTGACTTTGTAAAGAGAATTTGCTGCCTTGCTCTCCCTTTTAAAGACAAATGACTCATTTTTAAAAAGTTTTAGGTTGGGCAGAATTTGATGAAAAATTCTTACAACGCCTAACATTTCCTTCTGCGCACAGAGGAAAAAGAGTTGTGGGGGGATCCAGATTAAAATTATTCTGGTTATTCACATATGCTTGAAAGCTTCAGTGAGAGTTTTGAGAAGCAGCCTCAGGCGGAACTTGCTATCCGTGAAGGCCAGGAACAAAAAACATTTAAAGCAGATTACAAATCCCTCCTAACAAAGCAGAATCAAATCACTGATCGATAAGTGCAGCTGGGTTTAAATTGTCTCCTTAAAAAGGCTTTAAAAACTTTTTTGAATGATAGGCTGGAGGCTGAACCTTTTATGCTTTGGAGTAAGCTACTCCTGGAGCCGTCTTTCCCGTCTCTTCCGGGGAGGCCTCTCTCGGGACTAGCCGGCGTTGCTTTCTTTTTGCTCAATGCCAGCTCCGTGGCTGGAAAAGGTTGGCAACGGGATTTCCAAGAAAGAGGAAGATCTTTGATGTCTGTCAAGGGCTCTAAGGTGTTTTAGGTACTAGTCCCAACAGCATAGTCAGGTTCCCGGTGGTTGTCGGCGAGTTCTTTGTGAAATGCCCAAACTAGGGTGCGTATTATAGTTCTAAAATCAACTTGGAACCTAAAGAAAAAATCTTCAACAAAGAAAGACCCCAGACATTAGGTCAATTAAGCCACACACAAAAAAACGAGTGGGGTAGATTGTGGCTTGCTATCTAGATCAAGGCCATGTGGACAAAGCTGAGGCGTATCTCCCAGCATCATACTTAACTCAGATGCCTAGCTATTTAGTGACTGAATTCAAAGGGATTTTTAAAAAACATGGGGAGAGAGAAAAGAAAGAAAACCAATGAGCAAGTGGTGTTCAATTTATTCACATATGTTCCAAATGGCACGGAGATAAGCAAAAAAGGGTTCTGGTACATTTTTTAATGATTTCATTATCGCCAGACAAGAACTGAAAGATTGTCCAGATGCTATTGGAAAGATAGAAAAATAAGATTAATTTAAAAATAATAATAATAATAATAATAATAATAATAATAATAGCACGAATAGTTTCCTGCCCCTATAAATAGCCAAGGCCTACCTAATATTATCTTTGAACTTAGGTCTATTTGCAAATCAATTTATAAAAAAGGAAGGTTGAGAATAGATAGAAAAATTTGATCTTGGCCTTGATCTCTGCTTCTCTCCATGAGCATCATCTGACTGGGGTGGATCGTGATTTTAGCAGAAGAATAAGTGGGGCAAGAAGATAAAGAAAGGCCCTGCTCACACGAGCCTTGCCAGGCTAAGCAGTGGGTGGACGGCTGCCCGGCTAGTGCCCCTCGGACAGTCCATGTCACACGCACCAGCATGTGTGGAGGGCAGGGAAGATCTCATAGCAAGAGCCAATGCTTGGGTCACAGACCTTCTCTTTTTCTTTTCCTGGAATCCTTCTACCCCCATAACATTCACCTTGAAGCAACTCAGCCTCCACTATTGCAAAGTGCCCTGGATACTCTTGTCTGAAGAAAGTGCCCTCTTTTCTTTTTTTTTAATTAAATTTATTAGGGTGACATTGTTAAAAAAAAAAAAAAAACTATATAGGTTTCAATTGTACAGTTCTATAATACATCATCTGTATATTGCACTGTGTGTTCACCACCCAAAGTCAAATCTCCTTCTGTTACCAAACATGTGACCCCCTTTACTTATATTCTACCTCTTCTTTTTTGGTAACCACTATACTGTTGTCTGTGCCTATGAGTTTCTGTTTATTTGTTTGTCTTGTTCGTTTGCTGCTTTCAGTTTTATATTCCACGTATGAGTAAAATCCTATGGTTCTCGACTTTTTCGGTTTGACTTATTTCACTCAGCATGATACTCTCCAGATCCTCCCATTTTGTTGCAACTGGCAGTGTTTCATCTCTTTTATGGCTGAGTAATGTTTCATTGTATATGTGTACCACTTCTTTATCCAATTGCCTATCAAAGGACACTTCAGTTGTTTGGCCATTCTTAATGCTGCAGTGAACATAGAGGTACATATATCTTTATGAATAAATGTTTTCAAAATTTTTCAGGTACATACCCAGAAGAGAGATTGCTGGGTCATATGGTAATTCTATTCTTAATTTTGCGAGGAACCTCTATACTGTTTTCCATGGTGGTTGTACCAATTTCCATTCCCACCAGCTGTGTATGAGGGTTCCTTTTCCTCCACAACCTCTCCAACAATTGTTGTTATTTAGCCTGTTGATAATAGCCATTCTAACAAGTGTGAGATGGCATCTCACTGTGGTTTTGATTTGCATTTCCCTAGTAGCTTGTGAAATTGAGCATCTTTTCAAGTGTCTGGTGACCATTCATATACTGTCTCAAGAGAAGTGTCTGTATAGGTCTGCCTATTTTTTAACTGGCGTGTTTGTGGGGTTTTTTGTTTGTTTGTTTGTGGTTGAGTTGGAGGAGTCCTTTATTTATCTGGATATCAGCCCTTTATCGGAGACGTTGTTTGCAAACACCTTCTATCCAGTAGTTCGCCTCCTTGTCTTGCTGATGGTTTCATTTGCTGTGTAGAACGGAAGCTCTCCCTTTCCTGACAGCTCCTGTTTCTCATGTGGAAATGATTTCTTGCCTAGAAACTGGATTTATCATCTCTTTATGGATGTGTGTGTGTCATCTTTCTAAGAAGATGGTGAGCTTCCTGAAGGTGAAGTCTATAAAGTCTTTATCTTTCTCTTGGGGGTTGTGATGGCCCTGCTGCTCAGTAAAAATTGGTCTATTTCTGGATATTAGATAAAAAAGCTGAAAATAGCCACTAACATGCCCATGAATGATCCACAAAGGTTAAAATCTAACACAAGGACTTGAAGTCTGTTTAGTGATAAGACTTCTGCAAGTATTGCTCAAAGCAGCCTCTACCTTTAGAACAATAGAAGCAGAAAGCTTCTTCAGAAAAGACAGCATCCCTCTTACAGCACTGCAGTTCCCCATACAACTTCCTCCAGAAATCCGTGGAGAGTTAGCACTTTGACGCCTCCATCCCCTGAATCCAAGAAGGCTGGCTGCCATACTGCCCTTTTATCCTATTAGGATAAGACTTCCATTATCTGGCAAAAATAGTAACACTCTCATTTCCCTGAAAGTATTTGAGTTGTATATGCAGGATGGATCATTTTCATCGACTTTTGGTATTTACTTTCAGCTCCTCAACTTTTATTTGCTCTGCATGACAGACGCTTAAGGATGCATTTGTCTCTTGGCCAAAGCATTATCTGATTCACCTTGCAACAGTAAAAGATTTCTCCAGCAACCGCGTTGTTTTCTAATGTTCTAAACAATCTCTTTCCACAAAATTTTACATGAACATGATAAAAATCAATATGGATATCTGACTTTTATAGTTCAAAATTCGTAATGGATACTTTTATATTAGGTTCTCAAATTTTAACAACACTCATTTGTCTTTTTTACTTTTAATTCTTTAATTTTTACCAAAGGGGCCTATTTCCTATGGTCAAAAATGGAAACAAACAGAATACACAGAGGAGTGTTTATTCTGCTAAGTGTTGGTCACTGCGACTCAAAATATTTGCCTTTGCTCTCGGCATGGCTTGAAGGGTGAGTCCTTGTCTATTAACTACTTTGGTTAATTGAGGTATCAACTAGAGTTCTTTTTGAATGTGGCGTAAAGAGGCAAATTAATCTTTCTAATTCAAAAACCATTTACTGAGTAACTAATACCTGTAAATACAAGCGACCTAGAAGCTATATGTGAAGTTCATTTGTTGGGAATGTGGTTATGTTCAGTTTTTCTTGTTCACGTTGATGATGGGAGACAGAATCAGCATGTCCAGTTCACGTAGCTGGGGTGCCGTTCCTCTCAGTGTTTGAAGGCAGGATTATACTCAGATCACTGCCAGCTTAAGTAATACACTAATAAAGAAATGGAAATTTAAAATGTAAACTAGTGCTTGGGGTTTTTTCCTATATATATCAGATAAATGCTTATCTTCCACTAAATTAACATGCTTTGAGATACTTTAGGCACTGGCTGAACATGTTACTATAGTAAGTCTCATTTTTTCTAATCTTCGGTTTGGGTGACTGTCTTAAAGTGATTTAAACAAGAACACAGAGAAAGTGAGAATAATCACCATATGAAAATGCCAGAGAGATCCAGAATTTTCTACAGCCCTTTGGAGCAATTCTACATGATTTAAAAAATCACTCCTTCCTCCATCATTTATCATCATGGAATTATCTGTCTTGTTCTTCACTAGTTCTCTACAGGCAGAGGCCATGTATTCACCAACTTCAGCTTCCTTTTCTCTTGACTTGCTGATTCTGCCCTAAAAACTTTTTCTTCCGTCTTCGGCCACCCTGTAGTCTCCCCAATCTGTAACATTTTACCTCTTCCAAAAACAACTTTTTAAAGTTTCATTTAAGTAAAAACTATAGTAAAGTACTGGTGTGCATTGGTTAAAAACAACAACAACAACAGCAACAACAACAACAACGACTCAGGACTACTTTACCTGACAATAAGCTATATTATTCATTTCACTATATCTCCAGGGGCTCTCCAAATTAACCCCAATATAAATCTAGTTGCTCTACTTTCAGAGGTCTTCTTGATTTTTAAATACTTAATTCTTCAGTTTTTACCATATTCATCGACTTATCTGCAACAATAGCTGTGTGTATGTGTGTGACACACATGTGTACAGGTTAATTTGTGGATTGTGCATTATGCCAAGAGGATAAAAATATTTCCTTTGTCATTACCTTTTTTTTCTTTTGTTTTTCATTATGGGTCTGATTCTCACTAAAAATCTGTGATCACAGAAGTCCTTCAACGAATGTTGTTAATTTATTGGTAATTTTTTACTTAAGCGAAATTCTCATGACTTCAATAAAAATTTTACCTAGGGAAGAAGGACAGAATAGAATATGCCTACAAAACAATATAGTTCTGGAGTAGTTCAACTCTATAGCACACACATTTAATAAGAAAGCCTAATAAAAAAGAATTAATGAAAAAATGAGTAGTTTTAAATGTAAATTTTTTGTTCAAAGTTTCTAATTCAAAAGAGTTTTGAAATAGGTGACAGTATAGTCTGTCAACAGAGAACGTAGTCTCAAGTTTAATTGAAGTATTTTTAAAATTATTATTTTTATTAGTTTTTTATACAGCACAATTTATATGTACAGAATTTAGTTCCCTTTAGGCATTTATGCAATTTATGAAATGATTCCCCTTGATTACCCTAGCACTCACCTGGCACCATACATAGTTACTACTATATTATTGACTATATTCCCTATGCTGTACTCTATAGAGAATATAGTCAATAATATATTCCCTATGCAGTATCTGTGAGTCTGTTTTCATTTTGTTTGTTCATTTCTTTTGTTCTTTAGTTTCTACATACAAGTGAAATCATATTGTATTTATCTTTTACTGTCTGACTTAATACCCTCTAGGTTCATCCATGTCATTGCAAATGGTAAGATTTCATTTTCTAAACAGCTGAGTAATATTCCATTGTATATATGTACCATAATTTCTTTATCCAATTGTCTATTGATGGCTGTTGTAAATAGTGCTATGATGAACATAGAGTTGCATATATTTTTTCGAACTAGTGTTTTGGTTTTCTTTGGATAAATACTCAGAAGCGCTGCATCAACAGGTAGTTCTATTTTTAATTGTTTAAGGAACCTCCAAACTGTTTTCTATAGTGGCTGTACAAATTTAGAATCTCACCAACAGTGTATGAGGGTTCCCTTTCCTCCACATCTCTCCAATACTTGTTTTTTGATTTATTAATGATAGCCATTCTGACAGGTGTGAGGTGATATCTCATTGTGGTTTTAATTTTCATTTCTCTGATGATTAGTGACCTTGAGCATTTTTTCATATGTCTATAGGCCATTTATATTTCCTCTTCAGAGAAATACCTATTTGGTCTTCTGCTCAATTTTGAATTGATTTTTTTTTTTTTTTGGTGTTGAGTTGTATGAGTTCTTTATACATTTTGAATATTAATCCCTTATCAGAAGTATCATAGGCCAATATCATTTCTTATTCAGTTAAGTTATCTTTTCATTTTCTTGATTTTCTTTGCTGTGCAAAAGCTTTTTAGTTCGATGTAGTACCATTTGTTTATTTTTTCTTTTGTTTTCCTTGCCCAAGGAGATATATCAGAAAAAAAAATTACTGAGAGCAATGTCAGAGAGTTTACTGCCTATGTTTTTTTTTCTAGGAGTTTTATGGTTTCGGGTCTTACATTTCATTTAAGGTTTTTTTTTTTTTTTTTTTTTTTTTTTTGGTACATATTCTATGAGGGTTATTCAACCAAAATATACTAAAGATGTCACTTGATTGTTTTATTTTGGCTGGACATAATTTTTAACTTTATTTTTTAACTTAAAACCACTACAACACACACACAACATAAACACAAAGTTAGACAAAAAAGAAAAGATGAAGGGCACTACCATTTGTCTTTCATTCAAAAATCTTATTTTGTTCAGAAAATAAAGAACTTCTGTATGCATGCACGCACAAGGATGAAAGAAGCTAATGTGCTCCCATCATATGTCATGGAAAGACTTTCAATTTTGATTTTTGGAATTCACACAGATATACCAGACCTAGTGGAGAGTAAGTAGTACACTGGGGTTTAGTGATCCAGGCAACAATTTCAGTGTCTAACTTGGGAGGAAAACACATGCACGTTCTGAATGAAGCAGGGAACGGGCTCCCATTGATGTAGTAAAGGAATTCCGGAGGGGAGTTTCTGCAAGCTCAGCTCGTTATGATGAGGTAGCAAATGCACTTCTCTGGGGACACCTAGTAAAATTCTCGATTAACTAGTAACAGACCCAGCTCCTTGTACATCTGATGCCATTGTATTTACTTAGTAGTCAGCAAAAGAAAAAACAATGTACTGTTATTTTTCCAAGTAAAAGAAATGAATGAAAATTTGAATCATTCAAATTGTGCCTTACAAGGCATACTTTGATAGAAAGTAATAGTGGAAACTGCCTAGTTTGTTGTCTCAATGAAATACAAATTTACACACTCAAATGACTAAAATAATGAAAGTGATAGATTAGTGTATTGATGTATAATCACTGTCTAGGATGCAAAACTTATGAGCATCCTAATTTTGAGAACAATTACTTGTAATTAAACTGTGCTGGTTACCAAAAAAAAAAGAGAGAGAGAGAAAGAGAGAGAGGGAGAAGTCCTTTGTGTATTATACCAATTAATTACTTTTTTTTTTTTTTAGTGAGAATAGCTCTTAAGTATCTGTGCTGCTATTTATATCTGACCACATTCAGGAGTGAAATGAAATATGTCTGCTTAGCAGCATTCTTAGAATGTGATTTGCAACTCACACTTTTCAGTCAGTTTTTCTTAAACACATTAAAAAACAAAACATCTGTAAAACTTTAATGTAAGGAGGCCATTAAGATTTCCGTTTCCTTCATAATTAATAAAAACAAATACCTAGACCCAGATAAATAATTTGTAAATCAATTTCTCTAGCTAGTTCTCCCACCTGGACAGCAATTAAATTAAAAATAGTGCCACTCATGAGTAGTAGTGTTCCTTTCCTTACGAGGACCCCAAATATGACAGTATTTTATTTAGCAACACAGCAGTCCTGTGGCTCCGTGTCGAACTAAAATAAAAGGTGACGGTGGTTGATATCCATGCCACCCAGTCCCCCTGCCCCCCTTTGCATGTTGGTAGCATGCAGGGTCAGCCGGCTGCAGAAAAGATTCTGTCACTGGTGTCCTTCTGCCTTCCAGGCTGCCAAGGGTCCCACCTCTTGTCTGCTCATCTGCTGTCACCATTCTGGAGTCCCTTCCAGAAACACCCTTGTAAGAAACCATGTGCCATGACATCACTCATTTCCATCCCCTACCTTAGTTACAGACCAAGTTCTGGAGTTTCTAGGATGGTCCTTCTTTTGAGTGAGGCCCAATAGGAACTGAGCTCCTTTGCTGTTGTAGAACCTTCTGTGTGTGAACACACTCCTGAATCAGGCAACTAAATCAGTTGTGAGCTTCCACGTCTAGATTCAGAGTTCAGGAAAGAAAGTCACTATAGGAAACAGATAAAAATAAATGAGAATATGGATTTTATCTGAGCAGCGATGTTTTTATTTTCTCTGTTTTTCCAGGTGCCTGCGACACTTCTGGAAGTTTTCCAGGTGCCTGTGACACTTCTGGAAGGAATGGTGATCTGTCCTGCTTAACAATGCAAGATGGGCATTCACAGTGTCCAGGTGCAATTCCTGGCTTTATCCCTTCGTGCTGTGAGACTTTAAGCAATTTATCTTCCCTAAGGTCTTGAGGATACTATCTGTGAAACCATAACGCCTACATCATAGGCTGTTGTGAAGATTAAGTAATATGTATAAAGTTTTTAGAGTGCCAGATCCAAAAGAATTACTAGTAAGCCTTAGCTATTGTCATTAATTAGTTGTATTTAAAACACACACACACACACACACACACTCACACACACACACATGCACACAAAACTATGGCTGCATGATTACTCTGCCTCAAATTCTTGTAATGTTGTTCACTCCTTTGGGTTAAGACATTATGGCAGAAGGACCTTATGACATACAAACCTAGTTACATGTGTAGGACATTTTTCTGGAAGGACACACACCAAACTGTTAATAGTGGTCTCCTCTGTGAAACAGGCAAGTCAGGAGGAAGAAGGAAAACTTTTTTTCTTTTCTATTTTTCAGTAGCATTTAAATTTTTGCTGTGCACAGGTATATGTTTTTCTTCACAATAATAAATATTAACACATCGCAAAAGGACACTTTTCAAACTAACTAGCAGAACACAGGATTCGGAGAGACAAGAATGGTTTAAACGAAAGGGCGCTTTGGGAACATGGAGGAGCCTGTGGCCTACCTAAGGGCATCCTGCGGACACTTGGGCCTCTGGAGCAATTCCGGGCCCCAGACCCCGTTAGTGACCCCAGCACACCCAAAATCAGGGATTGCGGCACATATGATTTGGGCTCAGTCAGACCTGGTGTTGAACATTAGTCTGTACACTGACGAGCTATGTGTCCTTGTGGAAGTTACTTAATTTGTGCAGCAGTTTCTTCACTGAACATTTCGTAAAAAATTTATAACGTCTACTCCTACATGTGTCCACTTCCATGTGGGTTGTGAATATTACATAAGCTCTGCCATAGGGTGGGGTCAGAAAATGTCAGTAAATCTCTTCTTCCTCTCCACCACTAATTCTTTGTCCAGTTGACTCATGAATTTTTTAAAAATTTATAATCAAACTATATTTGCCAGTGTTCGATCCTTATGCCTTTCTCTCTCCCTCCTCCTCTTTTTCTTTCTCTTTCCCTGCCCTTTCATCTCTGTGTTTGTATGTGTCTTGAAAAAGTCCTGAAAGTAAGAGTTCCCAACCTAGGCCAAAGTGGTTTTTAAACAAATAAACGAAAGAACAGCCCATTGGGAAATTCTACCTCAGAGTCGAAACCCTCCGTGGCTGGGTTAATTTTCTCTGACTCCGTCGGAGGAGGTTCAGAATTGCTGCTGAAAGCTCCTCTTTCACTCTGTGGAAAATTGATAGTCTTTTCTCTTTAACCTTAATTCTGGGCTAAATCATCGCTAATCATTTAGCTTTCCTTTGTGGCCTTACTTTTTGTAGTTTTAAAATTATTTGGGGGCTTGAGGGCTTTTCTCCTATGCTTTCTCTGGGCTCTGCAGGGCACAAGGTTGTAGCATTCGATTCTGCATATTCTAAGGAGGGCCTGTGTGGTTGGTACAGTGGCCTCCTCCCCACCCTCTTTTACTTCTGTTTTGAGGATTAGAGTAAGGAACTTGGGTCCAGGGGGGCCAGAGGAAATCTTTCCCTTCTTCAGCACATCCTTCCAATACCCAGAACCAATTTTCTGTATATTCCAATTGAAGACTCCTTTCAATCGATCATCATACCCAATCTAATATGCAAATAAAAAGTATTCACTAATAAGGACATAAAGGCTTACCTGTCCCAGCTAAAATGATATCCAACAAACATGAAGATTGGATTGACTGGTGGAAAAGATGGTTTCCCTGTTCCTCCAATGACACTTAGGCATGAGTAGAAAACCCTTAAAAAGCAGGAAACCCAGATTACTCCAAAGTATATCAGCAGCGAATATCTACTTTTTTAGGACTTACCTTCATATCAAAGGGCTTTCTATTAGGACTTAAACAGTGAGTTTCCTCCATAAACTTAAATTTGCTAGATGAAAATATCTTTGCAGTACAAAAATTGCTATATCTATACTTTATTAAAAGTGTGCTGCAATGTTCACAATACCCTAGATTGATGAAAGAAGATGCATAGAACAAATCACCTTTTACAAACTGGCATGATTTGGATATGGTTTGCGAAACTAGTGAAGAGAGTGGGTAGCAGGGGGCCGCATTTCATAATCAAGCAAGCAGAATTACCTGCAGCTTAAAACTGGGACTAAGAGATGCAAGGCTGTAGGAGGGTGGCAAATCCTTAAAAAAGAGATAGATCAAAAGGTGAAAAGATGAGGTTATAAAGAAGCGGAAGTGAGAAATGAATTGGAAAACAGTTTTGTTTAAAGATTATAAAGGAGAAGGATCAATAATTATTTCATATTTTTGAAAATCCTGTTAATACGAGTATAGACAAAATTGTGAAATGTGACATTCCTTAGAGATGAATCTTATGTTTCACCTAAAGTGATGAGAACAGAGACATTAGAGTGGGCTGAAGAGAGGGCTAGTTGAAGGGAAAGGAGCCTATGTCCCTCAAATGACCAGTTGTGTTTGGAGACAGAAGAAATCGTTTTTCTCCTAGTGACAGATTCCCCAGCTGGGCCCATGACCTCACAGAGTAAAGACTGTTTCTCTTCCCGGCAACTAGTTGTGGCCATGTGATTAAGCACTAGGCAAAAGGATGTCTGCAGAAGTGATAAATGCAAGTTCCAGATAAAGTCCTTGAAAGAAGGAAGTGTGTTTATCTTCCTCTTTCTTTCTTATCCTGCTGCTTGAGACATGGATGTGGAAGTGAGCCTTCATAGACCACAGAGCTGAGAGACGACAAGACAACTGTGAGTGACCAAGTGAAACAGAGCCACACACCAGTCCCGGGTCACTCACCTAGGGACAGTTACATTATTGATACTATATGTCTATTTAATTTAAATTGCTTTTATTTTGGATCTCTTTTGCATATGGTTATACACACAGCATAACCAAATAAAGTAGAATTTGGTACTAAAAGTGTCTAAATTATGTGGCTTTGACTTTGTGGTGGAAGCCAGTTTCAAGGATGCAGAAATTGCAGATCCCTGGAGGGCCAATGACCCTTTTCATGGTGTGGCAAATGCTTGGGAAAACCATCTCTTGCAATAACCTAGGGGTCAAATCACATACTGATCAAGCCTTATCTCTAGAGGGAAATGGTTGAGGAAATTAAGATCTGATAGAGACTGGCTGCTCCTGGCTGCTTTTGGTAAAGGCTTAAATGAGAGAGGTGAAATCACACTAGAGGTAGCCAGTTGGGCAGCAGTGACAGAAATGGAATTTGTTCTGTGAAAGGCGGGGCCCAAAGTCTGCATCTTAAAATCTGGATTGATTTACTGAAAGACAGAGTTAACAAGCTAGTTTTTGCTGCCCCAAATGAAGCCATCGGCTTAGGAAGAAGTGTGATTGTGACCCAAAGAGTTTTTCAGGCACTTTTGGTTAATTAACTAATTGATATATATATTTTGCCAGAAAATGAGGAGAGAGAGAGAGAGAGAGAGAGAGAGAGAGAGAGAGAGAGAGAGAGAGAGAGAAACAAGAAGAAGGAGAAGGAGAAGGAGAAGAGAAAGAGCAAATAGAGTTCATTGTCAAACACTAGATCGAGAGGGTATGGCCTCCTTCTCAAACTTCTTTCCAAAAGGTCTAAGATTGCTGTCATCTGGTTGAGAGAAGGAGAAATGCGCAGAACACAGAGTTAGTAAGGAAAACACCAAAGGCTTGGGGCTGAGAAACAATATGGTTGAGGTTACTTGTACATGGCACTGACCAGAAGCACATAGAGCAGAAAACAGCTGAGTTTTTGAGGTAACTGTATTGCCAAAGAAATCAGATATTTGGCTTGCCAAACCCTGTGCCTGCCTGCTTAACCCCTAAAGCCAGCCCTGGGCCCCTGAAATGGCTGGAAGAGACTGTGAAAGCTGAACAGCTGCCAAGACCACAGCTGCCAATGCTCATGTCAGGTGTTGCCATGAGGAGAAGGATAAAATACAGAAGGCAGAGCCTGGGACCTCAGGAGACAGTGGATGGGGGTGCCTCCTAGGGAGCAGGATGGGCTGCCAGTTGGACCGAGAACACACATATACACACACCACCCCGTGGGCAAGTCGTTTTTAATTTTTTTTTTTTTTTTTTTATGAATGAGTGACCACTGTAAATTCCACCCTTTCTTTTCCAATTTTGGGGAGGGTAGTGTTATTACAGTTACTCTGTGTATTCATTTGCTAGGACTGCCTAAAAAGTGGCACAACAGTAGAGATTTACTGTGTCACAGGTTTGGAGGCCAGGAGTCTGAGATCAAGATACCGGCAGGATTGGTTCCTTGTTAATGCTGTGAGGGAAAGACCCATTCTGACTCCTCTCCTGGCTTCTGGTTTGCTGACAATCTTTGGTATCATTGGCTTGTAGGTGCATCATCCTGTGTCTGCCTTCATATTCACAAAGTGTGTGTGTGTGCGTGTGTGTATGCCCAAATTTCACTTTTTGATAAGGACACCTGTCCTATTGGATTGGGGCGCACCCTACTCCAGTATGGCTACGTCTTCACTAATTATATCTGCAATGACCTTGCTTCTAAACAAGGTCACATTCAGAAGTCCTGAGAGTTAAGACTTCAATGCATGAATTTCAGGGAAACACGATTTACCCCAGGAGACTCTGCTCCTTCTACCCCATCGTATAGTCAATGTGTCAAGTATAGATAATTTGTATTTTAGTTCTTGGGTTACCAGAAATGGAGTTTTACGTGTGGATCTGCTGGAGAGAATATCACTGAGAGATACTAGAATTTGACCTGATATAGCATCCAGTTGAGGTTTTAGGATTTTATCACTTGGGAGGTGGGGTGTGTTCTAAGGGGGAAAAATGTGTGCACAGCTCTTTGGTTGTCAAAGGAACAGACTGTAGCAGAAGTTATTATTATGTTCTCATAAGAACAAAATCTCCATATTCTATCCAGACACATAGCTATTTCCAGCCTCCCTTGCAGGTAAGTGTGGCTATGTAACTAAATTATGGCCAGTGTGCAATTTCTAGGTCTTTCTTCCTTCTATCACCCCCTTCTCCAATCCTGCTGCATAAGACACAGATGTGAGGCTGGCCATTATGGAGTCTGAGAACAAGAGGCACTGATGGCTAGCTTCTGTGATGGCCTTGAGGACCTTGCCCCCTCCTGACAATCATGTTCTTGTGGAATCCCTTCCCCTTCAGTGTAGAATGAACTTATTGGCCAGTTCTGACAGACTATGAAAGAATGAGAGCTCGTGTCTGAGATGATGTGATAGAAAGGCTGAAGCTCTCTCTGACATTCCTTCTGGGGAAGCCAATTGCTGTGTTGTGAGGCAGCCAAGAGAGGCCCTTGAGAGAGAGCTTGGGCATGGATCTTTCAGCTTCAATTGCAACTTGAGATGACCATAGCCTTAGCTGATGGCTTGACCTCACAAGAGATTTTGAGCCAGAGGCACCCAGGTAAGTCCTGTCTAGACTCTTGAACCACAGGAACTGTGAGAAAATAAATGTGTGTTGTGGTAAGCTCTAAGTTTTAGGTGAGTTTATTAACCAGCAATAAGAGAATGATGCACCTGCTTACCACTATGTCCCCAGCACCTACTAAATACTAGTTGGATGAATGATACATAAAGTCATGTGTTCTCTAATAGAGAGCTTGTATAAAGTTCTCATGCTCTCTAAATCTTGAGTTCTTCATTATCAAAATGAGTTATTCATATTAAAATGAGGGTTAAATAAAGTTTTATAAACTATAAGTGATGGCACAAATATTGGATTTATTTAATTACTTGTGATTTCTAGATGTTCTAGACATGATCTGGGGGGTTGATAGTTTTACTTCAGATAGAAGGCCACCCTTACTGTAGGTGCCCACTCTCTCACACCGCAGGTCATGTTGCCTACATAGTAATTCAAATACTTCACTATCAGCCACATGATATATGATTTATGTCCACATTTATTTTATGTAAAAATTTGATGTGTGGCTACTTAGCATTTGAAAGGCCCTATTCAGAAATCTATACCACAGGGGCTATTAGTTATGAGATAGAGGACTTGCACCAGGAACCCACACTCCAGAGGCAAATGCTTCAAATCTCATTCTCTAAACCAGCTCTGGAGCGCCTGCCTAACCAGTACTACAAGTGTTAGAAACACCTTCTAATTGGTTGTTTCTAATGAGCAGCATTTAATTTTGTGGTCAACCAGAAGGATTTGGGGATCTCTATCACTCATGCCGATAAGGTGCGGAGTGGTTGGGCCCTGGTCCCCACAAAGGAGGCTTTGGTCTGCTGAGCTGCCCCTGAGGATGGCGGGGCTACTATGAACACCTTGTGTGGGCCAAAGGGTGAACCTATCACTCAGAGCTGAGGACAGAGTGGAACTTTCCTGAGTTTACCAGAATGGGCCTGTGATGTTTTCTTTTCTTTTTTTTTTTTAATCCTGATTTTTACTAAATGTTTGTGTGGCATAATTTTGTTTGAGACTTGCTTTCTGTGAAACAAAGAGTTGTGGGGCAGGAGACAAATAGCTTCTATTTACCTTCAATCACGGCCACTGCTCAGATTCACCCAAAGGATCTGAGATTGTGGTGAACCACTAAATAGTCTTTGGTTAGTTCACAAAAATGGTCATTGCTATGGCCTGCCTGAACTGCAGGTGTCACCTAGGCCACACAATCGGCTACCTGAAACAGGGAACTCTGTCAAAACCTGTAAAGACTAATACAATTTGGAAAATGAATGAATTAGTATTTAATTAACTCAACTTGCCCTAGGTTTCCTTAGGTGGTGAATCCTGGTAGGAATTTATTTGCTAGAAATAACTCAGATTTCCATGGCTCTTGCCTCTTCCTTTATGCATGACCTCAGCTTGCTGCAAATTGGCCCCTCCACCCACCGACCTCCCTGGCGACTCTGATTCAGCTACATCCACCACGCACTTCAAATCCACTAGCTGCCTGCAGTGTCTACTGCCTTCCGTGGGCACGGGTGTCTCCTTGTACCCAAGGAGCTCAGGGCTCCAAAAAGAGTTACCAGGTTGTCCTTTCCCCCAATTCTGTGTTGTCCCCTGTCACCTGAATCCTGGAATAACACTGTATTTAACACGATCTCCCTGTTTGTAGCTTGGGCCAACAGCAAAACTCAGAACTCGTTCTTGGGTGAAAAAAAAGCAGAAGACTGACACTTTTCCTTCTCCAGGGAACTTCACACTACGACTGTTTCTTTCCTCCTTCAGCTACAGCAGACTCCACCAGCAGCTGCGTTCTGGTTCAGCCTGTCTTCCCTCCAGTCACTAAAGTTCGGCCTTAAGCTGAAATCTCTGCTCTTTACTTATTGTGATTTGATAGACAATATTTTTAAGTCATCAGGTCCATGAACAGACACTTCTCCCAAGAAGACATATAAATGGCCAACAAGGAAATGCAAATCAAAACCACAATGAGATACCACTTCACACCTGTTAGAATGGCTATAATCAACAGGACAAGTAATAATGAGTATTGGAGAGGTTATAGGGGAAAAGGAACCCTCAGATACTGCTGGTGGGAATGTAAATTTGTACAAACACTATGGAAAACAGTATGGAGGTTCCTCAATAAATTAAAAATATAGTTACTTACCATATGATCCAGCAATCCCTCTTCTGGGTATCTACCTGAAAAATTTGAAAATATTTGTTTGTATTTATATACGCACCCCAGTGTTCATTGTAGCATTACTCGTGGTGGCTAAGACATGAAAACAGCTGGTGTCCTTCCATAGATGATTGGATAAAAGATATGTGGTACTACGTATGATGAAACACTACTCAACTATAAGGAAAGATGAAATACTGCCATTTGCGACAACGTGGATAGATCTTGAGAGTGAAATAAGTCAGATGGATCATGCTAAGTGAAATAAGTCAGATGGAGGCAATTGAGAACCATATGATTTCACTCATATGTGGGATCTAAAACTAAAAGCAACAAACAAACAAATATCTCATAAACATAGACAATAGTATGGTGGCTACCCATGGGGAAAGGAATAGAAGAGGATGAAGAGGGCAAAGGGAATCAAATATATAGTAATGAAAAGAGACTAGACTGGCTGGTGAGCACACAATGAAATAACAGATGATGCACAGAATTGTACACCTGAAACTTATATGATGCTATTAACCAATGTTACTTCAATAATTTTTGTAAAATTTTTAAAAGAAAGGGAAAAAATAAATAAAAACAGAATCATCAGGTCCAGAAGAGTCCTTGGTTATGTAACAATAGGGAGTTTATGCCCTAGTTTTTCTTCATAAAAAAGTTGTATTCCTCAGTTGCTTCCCCTTTTAAGCTTTACGGTCTAGGCTTCTGAAGCTTGAGTAGAAATGATCAGCTCCTATCATAAGTCAACTCAGCAGAGGAGCTAGAAGATGGAGTACAGAAAGTTTTTTCAGAAACGTAGATAACATACAGAAAAGTGGTGCTGTGATTCGACATCAGTAATTAGCCCTCTGTTGAGTTAACAAGTGGATGAACAACAGTAAGTATGAACCCAAGAATGTGTTGGAAAACAGCTTCTCCAAGATGCATTGGGACAGAGCCGTGATAACAGATTAACAAATTCTGGCCAGCAGACCAGATATTCTGTTGTTTGACAAACTTAATAAAACAGAGATGTTCATCAATATTGCTTTCCTACTAAATAGAAATATCCCAAGAACATATGCAGAAAGGATAAATAAGTATGTGGCTTTGACAGAAGAGTTGGAATGAAGGCAGAACGTGAGGGACAATAGAAAATCTAGCTATTGTTTCTGTATACACATAGGTTTCCCAGCTTAACAACCTGGGCACTCATTGTAAATGATCCTTCGTTTAAAAATAGTGGTTCTATGTATATACCTATATATGTATTTTTCTGTATTAATGATGGACAATCGAAATATGCTTACCTTCTGTTTCTTTTTGAAGTATATAAAGATCTATTAATCCAAATAAAAAGAGTAATGAGAAAATGTATCAGGCTGTACTTAGGATATGTGTGTATGTATGTGTTTTATGTACATATGTTATGCTTCACTTAATAGTTTTTAAAAATTTCAATCTAAAAGATCACAGCTCTCAGTCAGGTTTTGATAAACCAGCATTATTCACATATAATTTTATAGAATGTGCCTTCTGGTACTATATCCTGTAACAGAACTCACAATTGTTTAATTCCTGGACCGAGTGACTATTTCGGAGCTGGCAGTCTAAATGTTCTGATATTTCGTGTTTTCCAAGCTCTAATAGGCATGGAGAAAAGTGACAGTATCTTTAATGGCAGCTGGGGACTCTGTCCTTTTAAAAAAATCCAACAAACTCACTGATGCTCTGTTTGTCATAGTTACAAAGCTCTACCTCTGGCCTGTGGGCCAGAGCAGAGGGCTCAATCAAGCCTCATTTGAACAGCATAGCATCTGGTGGGTTGAGTTCCTTTGGAAGGGTACTCATGAAGTCCCATTGCCCTTTCCTCTTCCATCAAAGTAAATGAAACAAAGCCATGAATTTTGGGAGTGATAATTCAAGTATTAAAACTTATTGGGTGAAATCTCACTTATATGTAGAATCTAAAAAATCAAAATAAATGAAAACACAAAACAGCACTGAAACAAGTCCATAGATATAGAGAACAGCTGATGATTGCCGAAGGCGAGAGGGTGGGCGGATAGGGATAAGAAAAAAAAATCTAATGCTTATTGAGCACAAAGAATAAACAAAAAATCATTGTGCTAAAAAAACTTATTCAGTGAAAAAAGCTGAAGATGAGTAGTACTTGAACACGTTCCAGAATCTTCTGTCCAAAGCAAATCCAGACTAATTGGCAAGGTGATGATGACATTGACACAGTGAGCGTCATAGCCCTTAGAATCAGAAGAGATGGTGACATCATTGCATCTTCATCCTGTAGAGCAGTGAGATAAGTCCTCACTGTGGTGTGTACTCGCCCTGGCTGGTAACCATCGTCCTTGGCAAACTGGCCGACCTCCCATTTTTGCCCAGATCCTGTTGTATTGAGATATGACGCAGACCACAGTTCAGTGTTTAGGCCTGGAGTGACTTTATACCAAAATAAAGTATGATCATAAAATGAATTAGATACACACTTTGAGTTTCCTTTTGAAATTCTAAACAACGAAGAGAAAATGATCTTTTGGAATTGTGGAAGAAAGAATGGAAGGGTGGTTCAGCTGGCCAGGTGTTTGATTCTAATGGAGGATTCTTCCCTCCTACCAGTGAGCGCTCTGGGGATTGCCCACCCTGCCTGATGTTTTGAATCATTTTTTAACTCATTTCCCATTTGCCCTGAGAATACTTGCCAGTAGTGCTTGCGGTAGCAGCATTTACTATGAGGTAACTCACGGATGACACCCCTAATCTGACCCCCAAGTTTGCCACAAAGTATCTTGCTTTTATTATTATTTGCACTTCCTTCTAGTATATCGATAATTTTTGGAAACAAATGACATCATTCTTTTTATAGCATTCTATTTTTAGTAGTGGAATTTCTATTTACAAAATACAGTAATTCTCAATTGCTGAAAATATCAAGTCCTAGAAAACTGTAGCATTCCTATGCGTGTTGTTAAATTAACACTGGCAGCAAGCTGCACATTTTTTTTCTAAATGGGAAATCAGTTAAATGGCACTCTGCTTTGGACTGGGAATACAAAGACTGACCATGGCGTAGGGCCAGGCTTCCCTGGGCACATGGTGGTCAGTGCCATGCAGCAGCTCCCTTCCACTGCATTCCTTGCAATTTTTTATGACTTCTGTGAGTGACCTCTTGGCCCATTTTTAAAATGCAGAATTGTGCTCTTTTAAAAACTCAATTGAATCTCATTTTGGAAAAAAAAAAAAGAATAAAAAAACGTAAAAAACCTATTTGCTAAATTTTGAATAAATTCAAAATCCTTCTTCCATTTGGAGAGTTTTATACTTTTTTTCATGTACAATTAATAATATTAGTTAACAGTTTAAAAATACTGACTATATTTTTGGCAGTTTATTAGGAACTTCCCTGTTGCAACAGTTGATAAGTAATCTCTCATTTAGTTTTTACAGTAGACCTATGACAAAGCTACTATAATTTTAAAGATGAATGAAATAAGACCCAGAAAATTTAAGTGATTCATTCATCCAAGTTGCATGACAAAGGGAGAATGCAAAGCAAGGACCCACTGAGTGGAAGGAAAGAAAACTTTGAAGGTATGTTTCCTTTTCTTCCCACTTCATTCAGATAGTAGAGAAGAGACAGCTTGTAGATATTTTGCTCTTCTAAGTCCTAGGAAAGCCAGAGAGAGCTAGAACAATCACCATGGCCCAGCCTTGACCTTGACTTAACCCTCAAGAAAGTAGAAGAGCCTAAAGAAGGGCTTTGACCTGATAAAGAACACCCTCCCCCCAATCTTTCTATAACAGCTCAATTTTTGGCCTTTAATTACGTCATAATAATATTATGATATTATTTTCCTCAGATACTTTATTACTTCCAAGACCAAATTTTTTGTTGCTAACAATTTTTTTTTTTAGATCATGTATACAATAACATAAATGAATTGTAAAAAATAATATCAAGCACTTGGTTAGCCCTTTTTTTCTTGTTTGTATAATGTCAAATAAAATAAAATCTAATTTTTAAAGAACAAGTTGGGCCCCAGTTCTTCTATAAAAATAGATTTTCGGGGAAAATAGGAAATCGACAATTTCCCTAAGAATTTTATAGGAAGAAGTACTCTCTTCTATTTGAATAACGACATAAGATTAAGCACTTTTGTGTTCATTTTTCCCTTTTGCTAATGAATTAGAATACACAATTGATTTAAAATTAAATAAAATTCTCGTGAGCATCATTCACGTCTTCATTATCAGTCACCTGCACTTTGTAAAACCGGATTTCCATTTAAATAGTTTCATGTCAAAATGGTAGCTGACCATGGTTGCTGGGGGCCCAGCTGGGAAGCAGCCCCACCTGGCTCAGCCTGTGGCCAGGGCAGCCAGTGCAGGTAGTGGCCAAAGAAAAACTGGCTCAGGCAGCTGCAACAGGGTACAGTGGCTGAAAGAGAGGCAGAGATACAGAGGGCCATGCCAGCTGGATCAGGGAGAGGGTCCATCACATAGTTCACTCTTAGATCAAGGGCTCTGAGAGTTCATTTCATGACACTTGCCTTCTTGAATTGACTCACTCAGCACTGGCCTGGTCTTCCTTTGGTATCTCAGGCTGTCATCTGTGGGTCAGCTCCCACATATCTTCTGGCT
Source organism: Rousettus aegyptiacus (assembly GCF_014176215.1). Lineage (NCBI taxonomy): Eukaryota > Metazoa > Chordata > Mammalia > Chiroptera > Pteropodidae > Rousettus > Rousettus aegyptiacus. The sequence continues at coordinate 62,656,729 of NW_023416310.1, read as the reverse complement.
GCTGTTCAGATTTTCAGGGGATCCCCTGGACACTTGGGATCAGGGGTTTAATTTCACCCTCACAAGGCAGTGTGGGATTCTTTCTTCAGGGAAAGGCAGGAGGCTGGCTTCAGACAGGGCCTCTGGTATAACCATTTTAAGAGAATTTTTGCCTTGTGATTCACTAATTGTACTGAAATGTGAGAACATGTTACAGAATTCATTCTTTTCTAATTCTGATGCTGTTTTCAAAAAGTGACAGATTTCAGAATAACTAAATAATTTCTAGTGTCACTTCCCCCCTCTCCCCCAATATTAGTATCACATGTGAAACCTGATATTTTGAGACTTTCCTTCACCCATCTGGTTCTCTAGGAATCTTTGAAAAGTTCAAGGACTTTTAAAAAATGAGAAAGATAGAAAAAAAAAAAGAATGTTATAATAAATATACTTATGTCCATTTTGCCAAAGTACTTTCTAATATTATCAGCTGGCTATAATGAACTAAGAATCACTATCTGGTCTTAACAACTTGTGAAATAAGTTAAATTAATTTTAGCATAATTGATGTTTCCATGAATGGCTTAAATTAGGGACTGATTCTTGCATTCTTTGTTGTAGACCACTGGAAAATCTTTAGTGAAACTACACTACATTTAAACTGAATTTAAATAAACCTGAGTGATTATATTGCTGGAAAATCCTTCTCACTCTTGTTTGATTACAGTCAGTCTTAGCTTCTACTCTGTGCACACACCACCAATAGCTCCTAGAGAATCATGTGATCACAGTGGACCCAGCTCATTATCAGAGACAGCTGTGCCAGTTGACGATTCCTCGACTGCACCTTTCTCCTTAAGGTGGTCACATGCTCCTGAAAGGTCACTCCAGCCCTCTTCTACAGTTCTGTCCTTTTTACTGTTAAAAAATGATTGTTCCTCCTCATCTTCTGATCCAGAGCCACATTCTGAATGAACGCTAATTCTGCAGAGCATTTTGTCAGGTGTGACTGAGCCTTAGGTATTTCTACGAATTATCAAAGTTTTACTGTATTATAAACCTGTGTGAAGACATGAGAGTTTTGAATCCTGTTTTTTTTCTATCTCAGCCTCACTTCTAGGGCTGTTCTTATTCAAAGTGTGTTCACTAATGACAGCCCTGAATAGTGAACCATATATAGCAAACCACCTATAATACATATGGTACTCATGCACATTGCTGCAAAAATCCTGCATAAAATATTAGCAAACAGAAATAGCATATTAAAAAAAATATCAAGTGCAATTCACTCCAGAATGCACTAATAGGTCAGTATTAAAAATCTATTATGTAATTCACCCCTTTAATAATTTAATTACCAATCCTTTGTTGATCTGATTAAATTCTAAAATGTGTCTTAGAGATAATATCCAATCCTGCTTTAAAAAAACAAAAACAAAAACAAAAACCTTCCTATAACGGGTCTAGATCCGTACTTCCTGAGCATGATAAAACTACACACCCATTTCATTCCAGTATCAGTATTATAGTATCATGTTTTGTGGTAAAACCCTAAAAGGGATGTGCTTCTATGAAAATCAACAGCAGGTCAAGGGTCACTGTTATCACTAATATCATTTAAAGTTGTTTCATCAGAGGAATCAGAATCACAAAATAAGTGGTATAAATTGTGCACCTAAAGGAGAAGGCAACATTTTTATTATTTGCAAATGAAATGATATGATTGTACACCTGGGAACCTCCATGAATATTAAATAAAATCTTACTTAAAAGCAAAAGAAATAGGTAGCCACTCACTAAAAAAAAATTAATAGCTTTTAACCATACAAATATAAGACAGAAGAAAAGAAGGAAACAACATTCTATTTATTTATTCAACATATTTTTCTTGAGCGGCAACTTTTTGCCAAGCATTTGGGGACACAGCTCTGCCAAGACAGAGTTCTTGTTCTCCACAATTTGTCTTGTTATTAGAGGAGATAAATAATCCATAAACTAGCAAATATATAAATGGACAAAAAAGACTTGTCAGGCAGTGGTAAGTGCTGTGAAAGAATTCGGGAGAATAACATGGTGGGATAATGGAATTAGAAAGGCCAGGGGCAAGTTGCTGGGGGAGTCCTTCCTTATAGGTAGCGGCAGGATAGCCTCTCCTAGGAGGTGGAATTTGACCTGAGACAAATTCCCGAAGGATGAGAGGTAGCCATCCATGCAAAGAGCTAAGTGAGGGAAATAACGAAGGAAGCACAAGAGGGGGAAGGAGAAGGAGCTGTAGGAAAAGAGGATGCAGGTTAAGAGACAGTAAAGAGCCAGCACGGCTAGGAAGGGTCTTGGAACATCATGTAGGATCACACAAAATCACACAGGACACCTTCGAGAGACCGGAGCTTATTTTAAGTGCAATAGGATACCTGTTAAAGGGCTTTAAAGGATGTAGTGTTGACATGATTTAATGTGCCCTTGGAAAAGTAAGTCTGGAAAGTAGGTAAGAATGGGCAGTAGGGAGTATGGGTGGAGACAGAATGATCTTTGATGGAGGTGAGAAGAGATGGCAGTGGGGTGGCGACAGGAAACCATGTGTAGGTTTGACATATATTTCAGATGCAGAAAGAACTGCCAGCACTTGCCAACAGATTGATGTGGAGAATGAGTAGGAGGAGAAATCAGGGTATAATTCAAAGATTTCATTCACAATAGGAAACAAACAAAAACGTGAAACTTCTAAAAATAAATTCCGCCAGAAATGTCCAAAACCTACATGAAAGAAACTGTAGATATCTGCTGAGGGACTGTTGAAGAAAGGAAAACAGAACATTTGCATAATGGAGAGACAACTTTTCTTTAACAGAGAAAAACTCAGTGCAGTCCCAACAAACTTTTTTTTTTTTAACACCATAAAATAACACCAAAGTTCATTTGGAGGAATAAGCATTTATTTGGGAATAGCCAGGATAATTGTGGAAGAAAAAAAAGATTATTGATAGAAAACAGTTTCTCCTTGCTAAGAAAATGTAAAAGTTGCAGCAATAAAGACGGGGAAATGAGAAAAAAACTGCACAGGCATGGAAGTGGACAAGCAGATAAAAGGATTGAATGAACAGTTAAGAAATAGATCCAAAAATGTTTGCACATTTTCTATATTATGAAAGTGGGATGTCCAGCAGGAAGGCTGGATTATTAAATAGTCGACTAGCCCTTTAAAAAAAATAAAGCTGAATCTCTATTTTACTGCTCACCGAAATAAATTCAAATGGATCAAAGACATAAAGGAAAAAAATGAACATTTTTGTGCTCTTGGAGTGAGACAGACCTTTCTAGGCATAATACAACATTTAAAACCGTGTGAGGAATGATTGCCAACTCAAAGTACATAAGTATAAAAAATTATTTGTGTGCCAATTATTTGTGAGCAAGCAAGTGAACAACCCCCAAAATTAAAATATAATTGAACTCATTCAGTTCCGTAGGTTTAAATCTTATCGATTTGCTCATAACTTTCAAACGATATCACCAGTCAAATGTCTCCACATTACTGTGGGTTGAATTGTGTTCCTCCAAAAGATATATTCAAGTGCCAACCTCAGGGAGCTATGAATGTGACCACATTTGAAAACAGGGTCTTTGCTGATGTAATCAAGTTAAGATGAAATCATACTAAATTGAAGTGGGCCCTAATTCAATGACTGGTGTCTTTATAAGAAGAGGAAAATTTAAACGCAGACACACGCAAAGGGAAGACAGCCACGTGAAGGCAGAGGCAGAAATTGAAGCGACGAAGCCCAGGAATACCAAGGATTGCTGGAAGTGACTAGAAGCTAGAAGACAGACATAGAACAAATTCTTCTCTAGAACCTCAGAGGGCACATGGCCCTGCTGACAGCTTGATTTTGAACTTCTGGCCTCCAGAACTGCGAGAGAATAAATTTCTATTGTTTTAAGCCACCTAGTTTGTGGTAATTTGTTACAATAGCCCTAGGAAATGTCTGATACTAGGACATATTAAACTTTGTTAAAACAAAACCCTTTTTCAGTTATGTTTTAGTGCATACATAAATTTAAAAATCTGAAATGACAAACATCAAACAATAACAATAGTTTACTCTAGAGGGTGAGAATAAACAGGACTTTCACTCTATCTATTTGTACAATCTGACTGTTTATCGGCTGTATGTATTGCTTTTATAATAGAATGCAACTTTAAAGGAAAGAAAATGTACAGCGAAAGCCTGCCATAAGGCCATGAGTGGAATCCAAAAAACTCGATTGCGTGAAAAGAAATGTCGTGTTACTAGGGGATTAATAGACCAGGAGTAACACAAGCAGCTAGCCAGCTAAGACTTCCAGGTGTCCAGCTGCTCATTTCCAAACCCATCTTGGTCCCAGCTGGGCCTTGTTATCTGTGCTGGTTAAATATCCGTGGGGTTGATTCTAGGTTTTGGGGTTGGCTAAGGTTCCCGGGATAATGGCTCTATGCCTGGAACCTCCTAGTTAGTTGGCACCTGTTTTATGGACCCAGCTGGGGAGACTGGGACTGAAGAATCTGGCCAACACAGGGACCCAGCCTCTAACTTCATCCTCCCCAAACCGCATTGCCCCTCCCTATTTATCCGCTTGGCTCTCCAACCCCTCCACACTCCTCTCTTCCCATAGAGCCACAGCCTTAGGGACTTCAGCCTATCCCCTTTGGGAACCTGAGATGCATAAAAGACAAGGAGCAGTAGCCAATCTCAGTATACATATAAGTCTGCATTTCTACAGGGTGTCCTAAGGAAGTACGTGTACCACATTATATACTGTACCATGACTTGAATGAAGAGCAATATAAAAGAATAATAAATTGTTAAAACATACATGATTCTAAGTCCCAGTCCCACAATTCTCATGTTTAGTAGTCTTGTTTTAGATTCTCTTTTCACAAATTATTGGTGAGTAACCGGATTAACTCCACCATATCATCGTTTGCCATATATTCTCATTAACATTTTACCTTTTAATTCTTTAGTAAATTTTTGCATATAAGTACAAACTCATGTTCCAAAATTTTTTCCTTTGTTTATTTCACATCTACGTTGTGCATATCTTACATTGAGTCTGGCAGTGGCACCTGATATGCTAAACTCTAGTAGGTTCAGATAATTGTTCAACCTATGACAATCAGCCCTAAGTAACTGACCCTCCCATAGCCCTTCAAAACAGAACAAAGGGAATTCCTTTGATGTGCCATTTTGGGTTACCTAAACATTGAGAATTCAAATTGCTGACAACTGACTCTACTTCTGACAGAAATATCAGTTTCATAAATCTTTGAAAATGCTTTATTGCTACTGTTCCCCATCACATCCTCTATTGCACACCAGGCCCTCTGGACTATTCCCATTCCCAGGAAGCTAATGGTCATGCGTGATGTTTAATTTTATGTGCCATTTTGTCTGGGCTAAGGGATGACCAGATGGCTGGTAAAACATGGTTTCTGGGTGTCTCTGTGAGGGCATTTCTGGTGGAGATTAGCGTTTGAATTGGTGCATGGAATAAAGTAGATGGCTCTCCCCTCCAGAGTGTGAGTGGGCACCATCTAATCTGCTGAGGGCCTGGACAGGACAAAAGATGAGGGAGGGGAGAATCCGTACTCTCTCTCTCTCTGTCTCACCACTTGAGCCTGGACGTAAGTTTTCTCTGACCCTCAGACTGGGACTTATGCCATTAGATCCCTGGTTCCCAGGCCTCAGACTCAGACTGCAACTGTGCCATGGACTCTCCTGGGACTCCAGCTGGCAGATGGCAGATTGCAGAACTTCTTGGCCTCCGTAATTGCATGAGCCAATTCTTTATCATTAATATATATGTATATAAAATTAGTTCTGTTTCTTTGGCAAATGCTGACAAATACACCAGTCCATAGCTGCAAGGCAGGACTTTCAATTATTCTAACTCACCTCAGCCTTTGTAGGTAGTCCTTGATTAACAAGGAGTCAAAAAGACTGGTTCCACCATTCTCCAGACCAACTCGAGTCTCAGAGCAAAATCAGAACCATCTTAATGTAGCTGATCTAGGTGCAAACCAAGTGCTGCCGCGAGAACCTGCAGAACTCCCACAGACAACCGTTTTCCTAACAGAGAGGTTACAGAAAGGAGAGACTGGATTTATTAACTGCCTCCTTGGCTTGCAGCTGCCTGACTTCCTTCGGGCTCACCAGACGTTGTTTAGGCGCCAGACACATATGCATGCTGCCATTTGCGTGTCTGTGTTAAAGTTGACTTAATTAGAAGAGTTTACCTCAAATAAATGCTTAAATGAATTCTCTTAGTGGTGTAACATTTTTGTCGACTGCCTATTGCTGTGCCTTGCGGCTAAGGACAGGACATATGAAGTGTGCAGCCGCTATGAAGTCATGTTTACACGCATTGATGTGCAGTAGGAAAGGAAAGTGGGACTGGGGTCGAGTGAACTCCTGTAGGATAAATAGAGATAAATAATTCAGATTCTCATTATAATAGAGGCATATAGCTCCAGTGCATGGGAGCGCCCTGCCTTTGTGCAAATTGGTATGCAGTGGCTGTTCAGAAGCCATCGCAGGTAATCCAGCATTAATATTAACATAAATCAGAGGTAGGAATTAGCAACATTTCGAAAGTCTTCTAGGATAACTGAATTCACACTATATTGTTTAGTCCTCCTGGGTGTTTTAATCGGGTGATAGAAATGTTGAGGTAGGTGAGATATTCTTTATATTATGCTATGAAAGGATTCTTAGTAGACAGTTTTGATAGAATGTGTGGAACAAAAAGAAATATGCCTATTTTGGTAATATGGGTATGTTTCATTAGTTCAGCCCGCAGCGATGTGACATTACATTCTAAAAGGAACACAATTAATAACAATGAGAGATTTTTAGCTCTCAGAACATCGCTGGAGGAACTAAGCTCTGTGTCAGGGCAATTAAACAGAGGTTCCGCGTTACCTTTGTCTGCACGCCCTTAACATCGCCCTGTCTCGGTGCGCTGAATACTTATTTCTTTAGCATAGAATTTGTAATTTATGTTGATGTTTCCTGTAATTCAGGCCGCCATTATAAAAAATGATTTCTTTCCTCCCTTTTTTAGAGTAAGAAAAAAATCTTCGAAAATAACTATCTGGAAGAAATAAACATTTTTTTGGATTGGTATAATGCCTGTTTTTCTATAAGGGAATAAATGACTGCAAGAGAGACTCACGCAGTCACTGCTGGGGACTAAACCAAACAGAACTGTCCCATCGGTGCAGCAGGAGCATGTATCGTCTCTGCCTTACAGAACAGCGATCCAGAGGAAAAAGTCATACTATTAAAATAATCAGCCAGGATATTATTTTATTCAGTGTTAACCTTTATGTTTTATGTTAAATGACAGTGAAGGTTCTGGAACACGGTGATTCCCCAGAGTCTCAGTAGCCGAGATTTCTTTTATCTCTAAAGAGGTTTCTTTCCACTCTGCAATGCTGAAACTGCTCTTGGCTCTCTTCACTGGTCAGTTTTAACAGGCGTAGCAAAAGATAAAATGATTTGAAACGTGAAATCTCTGGTGTTTAAAAACAGATGATGAAGAGTCTGGTTTAAAATCTTATTTCTGGGTGTCCCGTCTACTTCGAGTTTTCTGAGTTAGGGTTGTGTTTGGGCAAGAGGGAGGGGAGAGGATGGGCAGAGAGGGGGAGAGAGAGACCCCCACCAATTATTCCTGCTGCCCTAAATTTATCCTGACAGACTTTCCTTGGCGAACATCTACTGTCCGTAAGCAGGTGTCTAGAAATGCTGCCGCTGAGTCTAAGCCTTGGGGGATTAATACGCAATTCCACTTCCACTCATAAGTAATGTATTAAAATTTTGTAGCTAATAAATTCTTAATCTGAGAGGCTCTAGGTTATTTCTCACTCACAGAGCTACTTCGTTAATGTAACACCGACCTGGCCATCGCTCTGGCTTCCTGTTATTTTCTGCACTATTTTCCCAAGGCTTCCGAATGCAGTTGGCCGGACTGCTGACTCCCTCTGCCTGTGACCACTGCTTAGTTCCTGCATATATGCAGAAGCACACACCTCTTCAGACAATTAAATCACACCAAACTGCTCAGGGACTGCAGACCTGTGAGGGTCATGTGAGCAGCCCCCTCCCCTGCTAAGTATTATTGACAAATCCATCAAGGGCAGTGATGCATCGGTTTCCACCTTACCTAGAAGGACACTAGGGCAACGGTGACATGCTGTCACCGTGGTAACTGCGCCTGAAGTGAACAGCCTGTTAGGATAGGTGACCTCTGTTGGCAGTGCGCCTAGAGATGTAGCACTCGCCTGGCTGCCATGTCATGGGGACCCCAAGGAGCGGCCCACTGCCCTCAAATTGATTCATTAGGCCCTAAACGTATCGATCGCTCCAATTTGCAGGAATTTATTATATTGATATTGGACTGATTAACATTTTGTGCCAGACTGGTTCGATATGTGCTTGTAACAGCTTTTAATGATTAATTGACTTTTATGATTCCATCTCAGGGCTGTCAGTGAGCTGTGAACTGTAGGCAGGCTTTCTTCTGGGCTGTCTCTCAAGTGGCACAGGGCAGTGATTGAATACCTAGGAAATTAGTGTCCTTGCTGTCTCATTTTATGAAAGATAAATGCTATGACATTTAATGCAGACCTTAATTTAGAACAGAACCGAGCAGATCATTTCGCAATTTAATCATAAACAGGTAAATATCAAAACTTGTTTAGCATTTTACAAGTTAAGCACACAGAAAACAGAGGCAAAGTGGAGCAGGCAACAGGGGGACTGGCAAAAGGTAAAATAAAATAATATGGGCTGGAACAGTGCAGCATTGTAATAATCACGTAATTTATTAGGGTCGATGTCCAAGCCCATTTTTCAGCTCAGAATATACTGCTTTCATTCACTGGGTGGTGATCCCAGGGCGTGCCGTTTGGCGCGAGCTGAAAAGTTAGCATTTACCTTGCTGGCTGCAGGCAGCCCTGTGATATTGCCTGGTGAGTCGAGGAAAATACATTGACTGATTTGCCGTGAAAGTAAACAGCAGAATAAGGGACAGGCTCTGGTTTAATATGTGCCCCTGACATGTAATAAGAGGAATATCACATTCAGCATGGTTTACGTGTTACCTAAAACAACCATAAACATTATGAAAGACTGCGCAAGAAGATGAGATTTTATTGTACTCCCCGACAACAGAGAGAGAGGAGCAGGCAGGCTGGGGGCTGCTAACTCATACCTTCTCGCATTCATATTTAAAGCATATTTCTTTCCTTTCATTTTAATTAAAAGACTTAAGTTAGAGAGAAACTGTCTAAACATCATGTCAAATTATTCATGTTTGTACATATAAGGAATAAAATGAAATGGTTCTCCTGCGCACGGTTCCTCTTTCTTCTTTACCCATCCCATATTTTTCTATCAGGTAGTGCAGAGTAAGGACACCTTTATCTGATGTGCAGTTGTCATTTGCTAACGTGTAACCTAACGTGTGCAGTATACATATTTTATGGCCCTAGTCTGAGATACGCTCAAACCATAGCCTTTTTATTTTTTTCCAGTTTTCCTTTGCTGAAAAAAATAGGGTGTCACTGAGTCAGGTGCCACAGAGACACCAGATGCTCCATCTTGTAGCTCTGTTCATTCCTAACAAAGGCCTGGGCCTTCCCTCTCCTTCGGCTTGTAGACAAACTACCCAACGTTGTTTCTACTTCTGTGTGTACCTTTGCCTTTGTTTCCATGATTCTTTGATCTGAGGGAAAACAGAGCTAAATTGGCATCTTGATGTGTGTGTATCTACACACACACACATACAGGCAATCTTTGAAGACACGAATTCCACCTGTGTGGTTTGGAGTGCCTTCACCTCACTGTCTGTCCCGAATTTTGAGCCTGGCTTGGCATCAGTTGCCATTGGCTCTGGGTGACATTGCGATCTCCCTGTTCAGTGCACAAAGTGTAGGTAGGACGGCAGCGCTGGAAAACCTCACAGCGCCTTTCTCCTGTTTGGAAATTGAGAAAGCAGAAACATAATTGCCTTTGTTGGATCACAATCCTGAATAGCAAAAGATGTTTTAAACATCTGCCCTTCCTTTGATTGGCTTTACATCTTCTCTCTTTTTGGCTACTATTCATTATTCTGCATTATACTCATTACTGAGAAATCTTTTCCAAGCCAGTATTTTCGTATGCTGAAGGGCGGCTTGGATTCAGGGTATTTAATCTGATCCAGACTCACACAAACTCATAATAGATGATGACACACCACATATAGATAAATTCTACAGAGAGATCTGTGTTTCATGCTTAAGAATCTGATTCTCTCATAGTGCCAGAAATATCATATCCCCAGGCACAGAGTAGGGGAAATGGGTCTCTTTCCAATTTCTCCCTTTTACTGGAAAGACAAAAGAGAAGAATCTAGTGCCATCTCGAAGCTATGCTCTGGGTTCATAGTGTTCTGCTACAATAGTTTCCATCGTGTGTGTGTGTGTGTGTGTGTGTGTGTGTGTGTGTGTGTGTGTGTATTTACACCAATACCTCTGATTCATCGGTTGTGTGTTGGTTCTGTCAATTCTCCTCCAACAGGTAGGAGTTTATCCTTTGGGTGTCTCATCATCATCATATGCTCATGATGCTTTTCAAATTAGAATTCCGATTTCTTAGCTTGACCAAAACGCATTGGTATCGCCTCACCTGTGTTTGCCCTGCAAGGAGAACCTTTAGGAATAGCTGAATCTTTTCTCGATTCTTTCCTTCCAATCACTAATCGAATAACTTTCTGAATCTGTTTTATCTTCTGATTCTACTGTCAGATACTTGTCATACTATTAGCAGGAATTCTATGAAAAATTTAAAGGGAGAAAAAAATGTTGATTCCTCCAAGTGGACTACTGGAATACATTTTCTTCATATCTTGTGGTTAATACCCTTCAAAATGCTTACCTTTTACTGAGCAGTTTAACTTAGACATGGAAAGTACAAAAAGTGTGATCTCATTCTAAATCTAACAGCTAAGGAAGAAATATTCAAAAGTTCAAGTGAGAAAAATTCAAAGTTTCTTATTTTCTAAGAAATATTTTTTTCTCCATACATTTTATTAGTAAGTTCTACTAAAGAACCTCTATGGTGTGCTTTACTTCATAGTCATAAGGTGTGCAAACAATGTGTATTAAACTACTTTTACATAATAGAAATTCTAGTACCAAATAGTTTATATTTGCAATATGAGAATTTCTATAATATATTAAATTTTGCTTAATAGTAATTGCCTTTAAAATTGATGACATAATCCATCACAATGATATAAAGATTTATTCTTTTATGTTATTTTATAATTATATCTGTATATCTCTAATCTAAATAATAATATCCCCAGTCAAAGGGGCATATATAGATATATCTTCTCTCAGTATCTTAGTCAATCTGGGCTGCGATAAAAAAGTATTATAGATGGGAGCTTACAAACAATAAAATTTTATTTTTCATGGTTCTGGACACTGGAGTCCAAGATCAAGGTGCCAGCATGGTCAGGTTCTGGTGAGGGCCCAATTCTGGGTTGCAGACAGCTACCTTCTCATTGTATCCTGACATGGCAGAAAGAGAGCGGGCTAGCTATCTGTCCTCTTCCTAAAAGGACACTAATCCCATTCAGGGAGACTCCACCCTCTTGACCTAATTCCCTCCCAAAGACCCCACTTCCCCAAACCATCACATTGGGTATTAGATTTCAATGCAGAATTTGGGTGGGGCAGAGGAGGTGACACAAATATATGGTCCATAACACTGAAGAACACATACTTTTCCTCAGATATTTCAGTAGCCACATGGGTTGGAGTTTTAAAAAGAGGCAAATTTATCTTTTTATCTCTCTTCATAAGGCTTCAGAGGGAAGCCTTTATTGTCATCCATGCTTTGGTCTTTGAAAGGAGGCTGGAATATCAGTACATGTCTTGTGTTTCCAAATGTTTAAACATTGGGTGAAATGCATACAAAACTTCCTGGTTTGAGGTGATGTTTCATTTTTTATCTCAACATTCCGGCAGTGTGCAGATGAAAAGACCAGCTTCTGAGTCATCACTGCCTAATCCTCTATTCCTTTCTGAAGTCAATGGCTTCTCTGCCTGAGACGCAGAGCACCTATGTTATTTCTGTTGCCAACACCATCAGGCTGCCTCGCTCGGGGTTGGTTCTGCCCTTCCAGGAGGGTTTGCACTGGTCAACACCAAGTGGGTTTGTAGGCTGACAAGTGGGTCTATGGGACTGGTTTGGTGGCCATGTGGTGGCTTGCTTCCCTCACCTCTCACTGTTCCAGGTAAGAAGGTAGAAATGGGTAAGCAAAGGGAGAGTTGAGAAGCTTCTTCTTTTTGTTTTTTAACTCTCCCACGTGTGGCTCAACTAAAATAAATAATTCCTAAGCACCTACCAGGTGATGAGAGCAGAGACATACCTAGTTCTGGGTGGAACAGCTCCTACCAGCTTTCATAGGAACAGACGCCATACAATAGAAGGTCTAAGTTTGCTTTCCAACTCACACTAGCTGTGTGATCTTGGGCAGCTCGCTTTCCATTCCTGGCTTCCATTTCTTCAGCAATAAAAAGAGTGCTTTTGACTCTAAAATGATCTGACAGCCTGTTCCACTTATGCCCTCATAGTTGACCCCCTACTTCTGCCTCCTCTTCAGTTTCATCTCAAGTCTATGACACAAGTATGCTAGAATTTTACTTGTGACTTGTAAGGAAAAAGGAAGAAATAGGGATATTTAGTGCAGAGGCTGAAAAGGCAGAGTCCAAGACACCCGATGCTTCTAGGTCCACACTGTGCATAAAGCGTGTTAAGCCAGGCACCTGAATTCCATGGGCAAAGGCATTGCCTGTAGCTGTAGTTGGGTATGAGACCATCATAATTCCACCTAAACCCATCTTAGTTGAAACAGGCCTCCTTCCAGGAGATCTGAGGACAATCAGTGGGTAGACTTCACTCGGGTACAAGGAGGAAGTGAGGTGGGGAGCGGGAAGGAAGAGCAGAGGACCAAGAGGAAACTGAGCAGAGGGGATGGGGAGAAATCTAACATTGAATCAGTCTTGGCAGTGCCAGATGAGTCACCAACATAGTCTCAGTGTTTCCCAAGGCATGCTTCTCGTTTCACCGATAGATGAGGTTGTGAGGTGATTAAAAAATATTAAAGAAAATATATTTGCTACAAAGGTAAGGACGAATAATACAGCTGTTACATAATTGACTTAACTTTGAGAGAGGCTACATTATGTCATAAATTCTTCATCAAAACTGCTGGCGTCTCAGGGCCTCTGACATAGAATCATACAGGACTCTTTAGTCCGGCTGGAAATTGGACCCAGTCCAGACAACAAAACAAATGGGGAAGAATACAGAAGCATGCTGAGTGTGCCCGTGATGATGACCAGCATTCCTACCAGACACAGGACTGAGGGAGCAGAATTGGTTCAGGGGATCCCGACCCAACCAGATTTGGGTCTAACCTGCATGAGGATGCAGGAAGGCTAAGCCACGAACAGCAGGAAAATCCTGAGTCCTCAGGTCATGGATGTCCTGCCTGCCTCCCTGGCACAGCATCTCCTTATCTGTTCCTGCCTTATTTGTGGACACTGCACTCTGGCCTCTGCTTTCCAGTCCTTGCTCCCTGCTGCCCAGGCTTGCTAATGCTGACCGTCCATCTTCTAAGCCCCTCTGTGCCAAAAGCCAGCTTCCCTGACAATCTGCCCCAGCAATCTACCTGCCAGAATACACTCAGCTGCCCACCTGCAGGTCAGAGCTGGTCCCTGAAAATGCTTCTAGAAGCGTCCTAGAGAGGCATTCATACTCCCTGAGATTACCTGGCTTTCAGCCCCGTGTTCTGGGTCAGACACTCCATTGCCTCAGGATGCTCATGTCTCACACAACAAACCCGATGTGGTTACGAAAAATGCTCAAAACCCCCAAATGGACAAGCTTTCTCTTCAGTGTGTTTATCCAATGAACCTGACCTTTACCTCTGAGGCTAAAAGGAAAACTGGGGCATAGGAAGTGGAAAGTAACCTAAATAGTGGCAAGAGCGGAATAGCAGAATTTCTCATTCAATTTCATCTCCCGAGGCTCTGTTGTTTTCCCCTGTGTTTAGGTATCTGAGAATAAATTCTTCAGGTTGCATATTAATTGCCGCATTTGTGGCTCCTGTAACATCAGATATTTTTAGGAAATATTACAGTTATAATTTCCAGATTAATAAAACTGGAGACAAAGTTGACCCAGTGAACATAATTTACTCTACTTTTCAGAAAGCTTCTGATAAGGCCCCTCATAAAAGGCTATTAAGAAAAATAAACAACCATAAGGTAGAGAGTAAAATTCTATAAATTAAAGCATGCCAGGGGCTGAACTGAGTCAAGAGATTCAGAATGACTTGGTTGTACTGGGTCGTTACCCAAAATCTATGGGCAATGGGTAGTGAAGACATTTTTTAAGAATAACCCTTAAAAGTTTCCATCAAGTCTGATTGGCTTTAAAATTGTCAGACTCTGTAGAGGAATAAACAAAACAGGGGCTCAAGGGGCTGGGCTGCATGCGATGTGAGGAAGACACCTGGGGGTGGGGCCAGCGAGAAGACACACGCGCGGTGGCAGAGCTGCCGTCTGGGCTAGGTCTGATTTCTGGTCTAGATAAAGTCCCTCAGTAAAATATTACTTTTAGGAGGAAAGATGAGCACATGCACAGAAAAAAAGAAAACTGTGGGCCCACAAACAAAGCAAGCGGCCCTGGGGGTGTCCTAGGAGTGTCCTATGCTGCTGATCTTCATATGGTAGGGTAGGGGGCGCTGAGGTCAACACAGGATGAGGCCAGCTCCCCTCAGCCCGTCTACAACTGTGGTTATTTGGGACATTTACCGAAATGGTCAGATGCTCTCATTGAAAGGACTCTTATCGTCTCTTTGTGCTTGTTAATTCTGCCCTGCCATGCAGCTAGCCCCTTGAGGCGCTTATATCAGGAGGTGATGGAATGACTGAACTGGACCAACACACTTTCCTTGCCCTGCCTGTGGATGCAGATTCAGTAGATGGCAAAGGCAGCGTGGAGGGGAGGATAAGAGTACCTGCAATCACGAGCTGTGCGACCAGTGGACTCACCAGAACTCACTGTCCTGTTTTTTCACCTGTAAGTGGAAAATTCTTTGGCCCATGTGCCTCTCAGGGATCATGGGGAAGGATTAATTCATAGTGTAATAGAAGGATATGAAAGCAGTTTTAAAAGTTAAATCATTAGATTAACAATCTAATGTGACAGCGTGGTAAAATGCAGAGAAGAGTGATTCTATGTAGAATTACTAATTTAATAATAATGTCTAACATTTGTTGAGCACTTGCCATGTGCTAGCTACTGCTCATGTACTGTACATATCGATCCTATTTAATCCTCACAAGAACTCACAAAACCCCATTAGACATACAGGATAATGAGGCACAGAGAAGTTGGGAAATGGGCCCAAGGCCAGGGAGTTAATTGGCAGAACCAGAATCTCGCCATGGACCGTTGGATTCCTGAGTCCACCAGGTGACCCAACATCCTATACAAAAAACATTTGGCATAAGCAATCCATCTATATATTTTGGATACAGTAATATATTGTATATGTAACTTTGCCATGGGAGCAGACCTTATTTAAGCACTATTACTATACCTACTTGGTGTAAATTTCTTTCCTTGAGCTACATCTTTCAATCCTTATTCAACTTGGTAAAGTCAGTACAATTACCATCCTCACCAAAAGCTGTGCAGACACTGTATCGGGCAAGCCATCCTCCTAATGGAGGACACGTCATTGGGGACCTTAGTCATTTTTGGAATATTTCTAACTCCTCTCTGCCGACCTGTGTTTATTTCATTTTCATGAAAGCAGTGTAAGCTCGGATCCCTGGGCACATTGTTGAATGACACAGAGAGTCTCATAATTTAAACTTTATGCTAGTGCAGGTGCACGTAGTATAGTCTATATGTTGTCCATTGTCAATAAAACGTGATTCTTTGGACCGTCCCTTTCCTTACACATCTGAGATTTTCTGTGAGGAAGTGTACCATTTTAATTTTATGAAATAACATTCACGGCAATGACCAATTCCTGAATCTAATCATGTAGTGAAAATTATATGTGCAGGTAAACCTCTCAAAAAAAGCTATCCTCTCCCATCTTCCTTGCTCATCTTCCATCATATGAAGCTAAAGCGTGACTCTCCTAAAAAGTCGTCTTCACACAGAGGTTGTTTATTTCTTTATTTGTTTATGAATTAATTACATAATTAATTAATTTTGCTTAAGCCCATTTGGATAGGTTACTTTGTAATTTGTAGTTGGAGAGTCCTGATATACCCCCTTGTATGTCCATTGGTCTGAAACAGGTCCAGTTCCCTTACAGCTATAAATGGGACATCTTGGTTTGTTTTGTCTCTGCCTGTGCCTTTTCCTGTTTCTCTCTTAGGTCTGGTTCCATTTCTCCATCTCTGTGTTTTGTATCTCTTCCTTTGGGAAACTTTAACAAGCAAATGCTGAGACTTTTCTCTGTAATAAGGTAGGAAGGAAAGTATTATCTAGCAGCCCCAAAAATACAGGTTTCTGTGCTGACTTGAGAAATTTCATTGTTACAGCTTTTCTATGTTTCGCTGACTGCTCTTCTGGTTCTGATTTTTATAGATAGAAGGCTCTGAGTCTGAGGAGGACATGCTTTTGTTAGTTAGGTTTGTAAAACCACGGAGATGAATGAACCCTGGAATGACCTGAAATGCTCAAAAGGGGCAGGTCCTCTTTCTGCTGCTGACAAGATGCACGTGCCTGAGGAAGCCGTGTAGGTGCCACCCAGCTGGTTGTTCCCACCCATGTAGGAGTGAACAGACTTTCCTAAGTGAGGCCACCTCTGCCATAGCGCCCCCATGATACAATCACGGAGTCAGAATGTGAGAATGTATGGCTAGCTCTATCCAACCCTGTCATTTGACAGGTGAAGACACTGTGGCCTGGAAATGTGCAGGAGGCTCAGGGCTCGTGCAGCCTCCAGCCCAGGCCTGGGTCAGGGCCTCTCCAAGTCCAGGATGACGTCATCAGTGGGTTTGGTCTGAGCACAGGTGTATACTTTCTGCACTTGAGGGAAACATTCCGATGGTGATACCCCTCTCTTTATACCTCAGGAAGGCTGTGCTCTTCAGTGAGCTGTGTGCATAATATGCTCAAGGCTGTGTCTAAATGATATATTTCCCCAACCCAAAACTGACAAATTCAAATGGCTTGTACCATATTTTTGTACATTTAGAAACAGCTGGTTGATTGACTGAATTTTTAATTTTTCACAGAAATGTTTGATGTTGAGGAGATTATGCCTTTAAAGTCCTCTGAGGAAAGAAAAGATTTATATAAAAGTTTCATTTCCCATAAATATTTTATAGTTCACTGAATGACTATGAACAGAAATTCCATGATTGACGAGTCGGTCCTTCTTTCCTCACACACCAACCAAAGGCTCATTTTCTAAAGTCATGGCCACCCACTCCCACTTAGGGAACCAGCCCCTAAACCCTTCTCAGAATTCAGTTGTCATCAAACACTTCTATCAAATTTTAGAACTGGTTTTAAAATTAACTTGCGATATGCTGCTACCATAATTTTGAACAAAAAAGCCTGATTATCTGTCAAAATGCTGAAGTCACCTAAGCCGCAAAAAATAGACCATTACTGATCTTCATACCTTGCACATAATGGACACTCAATATATAAATATTAAGTATACATTCAATCAATATTAAATTTGTACTGATTTTTAATATACTAAAATGTTAACATATAATTGGTGCTATATAGTACTATAATAGTCATATAAGTTAATATACAATTTGTAATATAAAATATATTGAATTGAATTTGAATGACGTCCCTCAGTACTAATGCATATAGATAAATAAAATGATTCAAAAAACAACAAGACCTTGAATGAAAAGGAGCTGATATTTATTGACTATGTAGTAGATGTTAAGTGTGGTGCTAAATGCTTCATAAATGATCTTCTATAATCTCTGAAAAAAACCTAGAGGGGAGAACCTACTTTCTCTAGCTTACAGGGAGGGACTCTCAAGGTTCAGAGAGGCAAAGGAATTCCTTTAAGGCTGCACAGCTGGTAGCTGAGGTAGCCTGAAAGTTAACTCAGGCCATCTGGTTCCAAAGCCCATGCCTTTACTGGTTACACTTCCTTGAGTCAGCTCTCTCCTAGGTCTCCAGTCATAATTTCTGCCCTGCTCTGGAAGTTCCACCATTAGGCTCACTTGCTGGATCAGAAAGCAGTATTGGCCTTGACCTCCAAAAGCCACAATGAACATATGCTCACATGACCAGTAGCAGAAACAGATGGGACATGAGAATCTCTGCCTGTCAACCTCTGGGTGTGGAGCAACATATTGGATGGGCTGGCTGTCCCATCCAATGGAATTGTAACTTCTCAGAGTAGTTGAAAAAATACTGACTCAGGAGGAATCAAGAGACCCAAAACAGCCAAAAAAAGGAAAGGGTAAACATCCAAGTGTTTGACACCAAATAGTTAGGCCCTCAGAAATATTCAGGGGGCGGCATTTTGTCTTTTTCATAGGGTGCTTGATGTCACTTCCACCTCTCATCAGACTCTGGCTGTTACTCCGACAGGGAGGTGGACTAATGAGGCTCCTCACCTCCGGTAGTCTATTTTGGTCATGAG
Organism: Rousettus aegyptiacus; assembly: GCF_014176215.1. NCBI lineage: Eukaryota > Metazoa > Chordata > Mammalia > Chiroptera > Pteropodidae > Rousettus > Rousettus aegyptiacus. Next base: position 62,637,997 of record NW_023416310.1, on the reverse strand, counting down.
AAGAAAGGGAGGGAAGGAAGGAAGAACATTAGGATTTGACAGTCCCACAGAAGCCAGCCACCCATATAACGTCTTGGGGAGGTGGGAGGCTTGCAAACACATAGTGTGTTCTACACAGGTGAGGAGGAAAGGGACTGGACATGAACCATCTCCCTATCACACCTGCACAGGTCACCAAGGTCTAGTTTGTTACCTACCATCCATGGAATCCCCTTGGATTCTGATATGTCAATGAATAAAACTCAAAACTCACAAGAAAAGATGATTTACTAAGACATAATATATTTGCTATATGTTACAGTATCTATTAATTAAACATGTCAAACTTCTTCCTTACACTAAAGACTTAATAGATTTCATAAAAGTTGTAAACTAACTCAGTTTAACAAGCATTTACCTGGCACTTGCTATGTGCCAGATAGAAATATCAAGGTTAGGGAGACGAGATACCTGCGGGGCAATTTGACTACGAAGGTGCCACTTTCAGTGTGTGTCTCAGATTTGGAATTCTGGGTCATCTAAAAGAGAAGGCCCTGATTGGAGGTAAGGAGTCCACGTGTCAAATGGTCCTAGCCTCGATGACTTGATGTGGGATCTTAGCCAAGTTACTTAATTCCTCTGACCTGTTTTCTCATTTATTTTTGCACATATGTTGAGGACTCAATGAGATCATGAGTGGAAATAGTTAGTAGCACAGTCTGGCTTCTAGTAGGTGCTGTTGTTATTATAGCCATGGAGGTGGGGCCCTCATATGCTGAGTTTCACATGAATCAAACTGAGCGAAGCTCCACCGTATGTATTAGAAGTTAAGTTCAGCTTATGTTAACAAAAACTTATATATGAGATATAAAATTGAAAACAGCAAACAAACATGACAAACAAACAGGGACTCATGAACATGGACAGTGGATTAATGGCTACCAGAGGCAACGGTGTTGGGGGGAGGTAGATAGGGGTAAAGGGGGTCAAATATTTGGTGGCGGAAGGAAACTTAACTTTGGGTGGTGATCACACAGTGCAATATACATATGACGTATTACTGAATTATACACTTGAAAACTATTTGATTTTATTAACCAATGTCATCCCAATAATTTTAATTTAAAAAGCATTATCAAAATTTGATTAAAGGTTACCGACTAGGATAATTGAAAACAAACATTTTAGGCCTTTGCAGTATTAATGTGAAAAGTCCCTCCCTCCTTTTCAGTGGCATAATTTGGGAATCGCTGACTCAGTATTTGGATCAGTGAGAGGAGCATGGTGATGAAGAAGAAAAGAGGGAGGTCTCTTCGCCAAGATTTGCAGGTGTTAAATATAAATCCTAAATTGGTTACTGTGACTCTCCTGAAATTGGGGAAGGAAGTGGGTGGGTGGATGGGTGGGTAAGGAGTGGCAAAATCAAGCTGGAAACCAAGGACTCCATATGATGAATCTTAACAGATATTCTTTCATATTTCCTTCCTTCTCATGGGGGTGGGATTTACATAAGCATCTTCTCAAGTCTTGAGAACAAAACCATGGCTTGAAAGACATTTCACTTTTTCACTTTCTCTGCTCATAATCAAGGCCAGTATCTTCCAAGATGCAGAAATCCTTGATCAACAACAACAAAACATGTCCTCACAATGTTCTGAAAGCCTTCCAAATCACAGCTCAGTAAAGAACTGGGGAGATGGCAGGCCCCGCCGCCAGCCTGGTATCTCAGCTGCCCTTTCATCCAGGACCATTTTTATCTCCCCACGCGGCGCTTCACACGCAGCCTATTGAAAACCCACATTAGCGTCTTGATTTTTCACACAACGAAAAGTAATCTATTGGACCTTCCCAATAAACCTTCACTCTTCGAAAGTATTTAAACTTTGCTCCTAAAGAACCCATAAAAATAGGCCTGTTTTGCACATGTAGCGAGCCCTGTACATTTCAGATGAAAAGCGTCTTTTTCAAGTGCACCATGGGTGCAAAAGTCATGTTTTATCTGAGATGGGTGCAATTTTGATGGATAATGAATGAAGACAGAGAGCACTTGCTTGTTGTTGGTACTCACTCTCCACTCTTAAGAAAAGCAGGTGCTATAAAGCATTGCAGGGATCTCACCAAAGAAGAATTTTAGATGATTTAAATACCTGTTTCTAATTGTTATTCAGAATAAAACATTGTATGTGTTAAGTGTTAACTGATTTTAGTATTTCCATTTAAAGTATGAAAATAAAAATTCTTTTGCATGTAAATACAGGGATGTATGTTTACAAATGTCTGTCTCAGTGGTGACCTGGGTATGGAAATGTACTTTGTGTCCTGCTCAGCAAAGCACAAGGGACTGCAGCCCACATTGCCACATTTACTGGGCATCCATTATGTGCCGGTATGCTTCAAGACTCTGTAGGGGTACAAATAATATAAGATTTTTCTGCCTTAATTTCAGAAATTGGAAGTTTTGTTGTCAAGACATGGTGGAACCATTTCACCCTGTTGTTATATCTAATCTAGCCTGAAGGCACAGCAGTTTCACATCAAAAATGGCCCTGCACTGGTGATTCCAGCCTACGCTTAAAGATCTCTTGGATGAAAGTTCCCAGAGGCTCTTTTACTCTTATGTGACTCTTCCTGTTGCCTTATGCATGCAACTCTACCCCGAGCCGCAGGAAGAGAAGCCAGTTGAGTTTCTTCCACATATCTATCCACTGTTGCATCACAAAAAGTGGTTGGATCAATTGACAGCTTGAGACTATTCTATCATTCAGATCAATAGATAGATATTTTTCAGTAATATAGAGCTTAACCTAAATCCCCTATGCTTCACACTTATACAGGTTTACCACACACATCCCCCCTTTTTTTGCCCTAATTAAGGATGGAAAATCGTGTTTGTTTGTTTGTTTGTTTTTGTTTTGTTTTGTTTTGTATAACAGAGGGATTTGTATTTTACTGCTGCCATCCTACCACTTGACCATGCCTGGTACTTCTCAGATGCACTAGGTATTTAATAAACACCATTATATGTCTTGAACTGCTCTCTTTTCAATGGTCTCTAGCTTCCTTGTTCAGATTAAACAACCTCCTTTTCTGGTTTATCAGCCTCATTCTTCCGTGGAACACCTTTAGGATTTTCCCATTTTGCTGAAGTTGTGGATCTTAGAAGGGGAGTTCCTCCACAGCAAGAGGATATGGAACTTTGTGCTCACATTTCTTTTAACTCACCCCAGAATGCGGCTTGCTTTCTCTGCCACAATATGAGACTGTGTGGCCATCTCCTGTCAGCTCCTCTGAATCAGGGAAGCCTTCTTGTTAGCTTACGGCACCAAACCCTTGTGGCTTTTTATAGCATTAGAAGGTTTTGCCTAACGCAGCAGAGATGTGCATGCCCTGCAATTACCCATATTAGCTACTGTTGGATATGTTGAAGTGGGTGGTGTGTCCTGACCTCCTCAGTGAACAGCTGTCCAAGGTTTTTCATGAGTTGGTTTTACGTTCACAGAGAAGGTTTTATCCAGTGGCTGCCCAGTCATTAGTGGGATACTTGGAGAGCAGCAAAGTGACTCTCTGGGTGGCAGGATGAGCCCTGTCACCTTAGACAATCAAAACAGGGTGGATAGAGGGGGTCCTCTGCTTGCCACTCAAACTCAAGAGGATCTCTGCCAGTGGTTCCAAGGTTCAGGAGCATTGAATTTCAGAAGTTCTCATGCTGTCCTTGACCAGTCATTCTCTATTATTGGTTTTTCCATCCCCTGGTATCCTGAAGTTGTTCCCAGTAGACTTCTTTTGATATCACCCTCAAAGAAGTGTGTTTGGATTTTCACCACTGTTCCAAACTAATTTTACGCTTAATTGTGTACCATCCTTTGTACTCACGCTTTTCCCTGTCATCCCTTCCACCACCCCTTCCCTACCGATCATATCAGGTTGGCGTCATCTCTCACTCAGTGAGTATGATCTCTATTCTAATCAGTCTTCACTGGTAAGAGCAATTCCACATCACTGCAGCAATTTGAAACGGGCCACTGAGGAGACACCTAGGGAAGTGAGAGTTGCAGAAAATGTCCTTTGCATCCTTCTCCCACTCACTGCCCTTGCCAAGTTCTGTCCATAGCTACTGGCAAGCTTAACTCTTCTCTAGGATCTCTCGAGGTAAAGAGCTTGCTGCATTCCCAAATATATTTCAGCTTCCGATTAGTGAAGGGTCACTCCTACCCTCCATATCCTTCCCAACAGTCAGAACCCTAAAGATATTCATCCGCAAATGTTTGCAACGCAACAGGACAACATGCTGATTTTCCGCATCAAACATACCATTGGTATGGGAGGGTCCTGGAAATACATTTTCCCCTTTTGTATTGGAGGTAGAGAATTGTATTTGTTAAGTCTCCCAGATGCTAAAAGAAGTGAACTGGGCTGAGAACGGGGAGCTGGACAGAATCCAGAGCTGCTGTGTAATCTTTCTGGCTCTCTTTTGCCAGATCTTTTGCAAGTGATAGCACATTGCACAAAGCTCCCACAGAGGGACGGCTGCCCGCTCCAGCCCTGCCTGATGACAGACCAATGTGCATTCATGCCCAATTTGAAGGAAAAAAAAACAAAAACAAAAAACCTGTCAGTGTGCAGTATCTAAGGCCTGATGCTAATCCAGGTCTTAAACTGCTTCACAAAGCCCTGAGGCCAAGGCTGCGATGAGCCTGAGGGAGGGGGCTGCATTGCTGGCACATCACACACCTGGAGAATCGACCCTCTGATGGCCCTGGCCACTTGGGGTGGGCCTCTCCCTGACCAAAGGGCATAAAATGGAGGCTTTTCTCTCCAGTACCTCCTCCTGAAATTCTTCAAGGGAAAGGCCTGTTTTCTTCAATGGAAGCCAAGCTGGTCATCCCTTCCTCTCTGTGAGGGCCTTGCCTGGGAAACTGACATGGGAATGACATGCCCCTAGGACCTGCCTAGGGGCAGAATTAAATGTAGGTAGCTATTATTTTCTGATAGTCAATATTCTTACTTACTCTACCTGTCATTTTCACCTGTTGTTCTGGTGTTCGTTTCTTATCTTAAATACGCTGTGCAAAACTTTCACTTTATTCTGTGATATTTTTTCTTGGTTTTCTCCTAGAGCAAGAAAGTTGAATTAAAATGTAAAAAGAGCAGAAAAGAATCACATGAGAAGGTATACACAGTTCTCAAAGCACTTAGAATGTGAATTTGTTTTCGAACTCAGATTTCGAGTGTTTTAATCATACAATGTCAGTTGAAGATAGTGAAATTCGCTGGATTACTCAGACCGTCGACATGTGGGATCGTAAAAGTCAGAACAAATAGCATTTTAGTTTCAATGTCCGCTCAATAGAGAGACTAGGCAAAGCTAAAGGTAAATAAAAATATCCATGTCTTCTTTCTAAGCAGAAAGATTGTGCCTATTAACTGAGGCCTGAAATTTATAAACTCAGATAATACTTGAAAAACAGACAAACAACCTTTAGCTTTGAAACACTGTAATTCTCAGACATACATTCCCTAACAGCAGATTTTATCTGCTCTAATAATCTTTCAGTGAGTCAATAATACTACCAACCAGACAGTAACCAAGATGTTAAGTTGCTTTGTTATTTTCCTTACAAGTGTGGATTTTATTTCTTCTTCTTCCATTTTCAAAGGGGGAAGAAAAGAAGAGCAGCCTTGAGATGCAGTGGAGTGGAGGGAACGATGATGACATAGGGACAGATATCCCAGGTATGAGACACCCTGGGATGTGGCCACGCAGCACGGGCTCACGGGGCAGAGATGCACACCGATTCCTGAGAACCACTCAGGACCCTCCACTTGAACCCTTCCTACAAGTCACCACAGTTTAAAACTTGAATCAAGACTATTTTACTGAATTCATGCAAATGTATTGGTTTTTATGGACACACCTAAGGCTATATCAGAAAAAAGTTAAGGCAACCTGTTGAAGATCAAGTCTGAAAAAATATATATTATAAAATGTATTTTGTACAGATTGCATTCTGATAGGTATATATCATCTGATACAAATATCATCTCGTATACATATATAGAGAGGGTGACAAGGACAGAGACAGAGAAGGCGCATTGAACTTCTGTGTAACAATTGTATATATACAATGTTTAGATATGAGAAAAGAAGATTCCACATGAAGTAAACTAGTAGTGAAATAAAAAGGTTATATGTAAAATAAACTAGATGTCCTTCATCCTCTAAGAGTTTAAACCTGATAAAAAATAATATTTTCACCTTATTAATGAAATTATTGGTTTCCTTTATTGACTTATTAGAGAATTTAAGTGAAACACCGAGTCTAATTCCACAATCTCTGCTCAGAGTGAAGGGCAGTCTTGTACTAGTTTCCCCAGTGGAATAGCACCAGACTCATCTCCACCCATAACAGATTAACACTGTCCCAAGCCCATGGATGAAAGAAGCGGGCATCGTGCACACAGGCTTAATCTGGAGCACAGCGACAGTCACAGAGTTTGCAGAGGACTAACCAAATACACCCTTATCTTTGGGAGAACAAAGGAAAGTGGAGTGAAGAGGTTTTCTTAATTTTCTGGGCTCTGGCATCACTCCTTGGTATGGAGAGGTGAATGGATCAGAATGGATTTGATGGCACCATCTGAAGAAATAAGAGCGGATATATATGAACACATACAGAGAGGAAATCAACAACGCCAGCAGAAAATACAAGTGTGGCACCATGTCTCAATGGGAAGCATGGTCAGGCACAGGGCATGCGTAGGAGCAGGCAGGCAATGTGAAGGTGTTGGGGCCCTCTCAGCGGTTTCCCCTTAAATGACAAGTCTCCCTCCCTCAGCCAGTCCCACTGAGTTAATCACTGTGCAGACTGTGCTCCGTCCAAACACAGAACCTGGAAGTGAAGCCAAGGGAGGACTTTTTCCTCCAGAAATGCTGGAGAGGGCATTGTTGTGGATGAAGGAGAGAATCTGGCAGGAGGGAGCTTTTCCATCCTCCTGGCTGTGGAGTGAACAGGTGGCCCCAAATCTGTCTATGTGGTGGTGGGGGGGGCATGGAGGCGGGTGGGGAGAGGATGAAACTGAAAATATAACATCCCGAAGCTTAAATCCAAACCACAAAAAGGAAAGGGAATAAGCTCTAAGGTAGTATTCTCAAAAATTTCCTCCAAAATATCACTGTCAGAAGAAACTCCATGTGCTTAGATGCAAAGAAGGGGCAGGTATTGGTCTTAAGCCACCATTTTCAGTCACAAAACTCATTTGAAGTCTTGGTTTTGCTGTTAAATTATATGATGATTTTATGTGCTATTGTATATTGTACTGATCCATACTGGTTTTAACTAAAATGTATAGTTTGAAATTATCCATCAGTTAAATTCCTTAACTTGCTCCCCAAATAATCAAATAATCATGTAGTAAATTGTTGCTCTGGGAAGACACGTGGTGCTTGTCCTGTGACTTGCTCTCTGTGACCTGAACACGTTGCCTTCACCCCTCAGTAGGTATGGATTTAACAAGCTCAGCCCTGGGACAGGGTTTCCACTACGAAAACGAAGGGCAGAGGCCACAGTGATAGAAGGAGGATACATAATGATGAGGAAGTCCCAATGCCTTCCCCCTTGGGCACCCCTCTCTTCATGATTGCTGCCCCATTCTGCTTGCCAAAAGAGTAAGCAGCTATCTTTAAATGTTCTGGCTCAATTGTAGGAAAATCTTGCTTCTGGGGATTTCTCTTAGCCTCACGAAGACGGGTGATTTTTTTCAAAAAGACTTGAAAAAAAATGAGAAAACAAATTGCAAAAGAGGTGCAAGAAACACAAAAAGTCACCTTTCTTGCCTCTTCCACTGGCTCTCACCCGAAGTAACCACACTTAATCTCAGAGGACAGGCTTGGCTTGGTTACCATTTTACCAATGCATGTCCCCCTTCTAGGGCCTGGTCTTCTGAACACCAAAGGAGGAAGAACTGTGGTCAGGGCCCCTATGTGACTTAAGATACATATGTGTATGTTGTGTGTGCTGTGTGTTGTGTGTGCTGTGTGTTGTGTGTGTGTTGTGTTGTCATGTGTGTATGGTATAGTACACAAATCTTTGGATGCTGGAACAGGAATTTTGAGATCAAAAAGCATGCAAGACTATCTGTGCAGAGTGGAGAGGTTTTCTTTCTTTTCTGGGCTCCGGCACCACTTCTTGGTATGGAGAGGTGAACAGGTCGGAATGGATATGATGGCACGATCTGAAGAAACAAGAGCAGACGTATATGAACACGTAGAGGGAGGAAATCAATGGCACCAACAATAAATACATATGCAATACCCAGCACCCACAGCCCTCCCTCAGTACTGCGATCTGAGAGGTCTATTTGTTATCAGGAGATGGTAAGGAAGGGGTGACTGGCATGGTGAATAATCCCAACCCTTAGATGAGATGCTTACTCCTATACACAGCCCCTGCTTCAGTCCTGTATTTTATCAAGTGTAAAAAATCCTAGATTCACACAGTAGAATCATAAGAGTGAAGCCTTATCACAAAGGCATAATGCAGAACAAAAGCACCGAGCTTCCATTGAGAGTATGGAGGAGGTTGAAAATAGCTTAATTACTTTACTGCAGTCTATCCTCTGTTATATGCAGGTAGACAATATTTAAATTACATTATCAACGATATATCTTTGGTTTTCCCTATATCACAGTGAAGAAATCGGCAGAGAGAAGAAAGAATCCACTTAGTTCGAAATAATTCATCCTCATTTCCAGAACAAACCCTACAATTGAATTCAGTCTCTAAAATTTGGATAAATTGCATGATTTTGTTTCCATCCTGACCTTCGGAATTGGAATGATGAAGGCTGGGTCTGCAAGAACAGCTGCTCTGTCCTTATACTAACCTGACCTACTAGATAAAAACCAGCCAGTTCAGCCAGGCAAACAGCTACTCATCAGCCAGTATCTGGTTAATCTTTACTGCTTCCACGCTTCCAGATTTTTCAGCTGCCTGCATCCAGGTGCATGAAGAAGACTTTTCCTTTAGTCCTTGTTCTGTCCCATAAGGAAGGAGAGTCTTCTGTGGGAAGGGTCATGGTACAAAGATTCAGTGACTGCAATTGAGCCATGAAGTTACAGCCTCCCGGCCAAGCAATGTGCAGAGGGCACAATACCACTTGCCTCTGACATGGCTAGATTTCACTTTTCCCTCTCCACTGTGACTGGACTGGAGCTGTGGAAATATGGGTGGCGTTAGTACACACTGTATCATCAGTGGAGATCCTCATTGCAGACTATAAAAGGAAGACACCAAAATTAACCACGAGCCCTGCCTGTGGTCTCCGGATTTAGGGAAGGACATTTTGCAGGGTAACTGTGTGTTAAGGATGCACTTTGGCTATTTCCCCTGGCAGGGTCAGTTGGAGGGAGAGCTAATCACTCAATAAACAGAGAGAAGAGAGATGCTTATACTTAATAAGCCATTGCAAATGGAAAAAGCAAGCTCCTACCCAATGTGATTCTCTCTAGAAACAAATGGCTTGAATCCAAACACTACAAAGCCCTTTCAGAATGCTGAGAGGTCTCCTGGCCCCAGCACCCCCAGAACATAATCCTTCTGCATCTTCTCTCACACATGGAAGTAGCTTTAACAAGAGAAGAGGAAATGATTTTGTGAGCATGCATGTGTCACAGTAGTGATTTTTTTTCCTTTGTCTTAAGTTACTGAGTTCCTGATGTGCAGTAAGTTCTTCTCTCTGGGGAGCAGACACAGAAATTAAAGGGGAGGGCCAGCCCAGCACTGAAGGCAAGGTACTGGGAACTGCCTCTACAAAACCTCTCCCTAAGGGGGTTCCCAGCCCCCTTCTCCATGCCCCTGAACCCAGAAGAGCTAAATACCACTGAGCTTCAGCGGTTCGGCAAGTGGCAAAGTTGGCCTGGTGGCAGAAGGAAGGTCGAAGCCTCTGCCAAGCCTTGCTGCTCTGGTTTCTCCCATCTCTGTCCTGTGCCAACCCTCCTGTCAGATGAAAGACACAGTGTGGTTCAGTGGGCCAAGGAAAAGCTCAGGCTAGGAGCCTCGGCCATGACCCTGTCACCACAGTCCTTTCCATTTATTATCTTGTGCCCACTGTGGATATTTTCACTTAATATGTGGGTGGGGAACTAACCTGTTCCCTTTGGCTGGACTATAGAAAAGAAAGGATAGTAGAGAACTTTGTAAACACACTACACATAATGACTAAATAAAGCTGGCCTGAGGTTACTGGCAAATAGTGCCATGTAAGGAAGGGCATACGAAGCATACAAAGGGATGCCCTACCTTATGAGGTAGCTCCCAAATCAGGGAATGTGGGGGCAGAATGACAACCTTCCTGCTTGCATACTTGCCATTTTTCAGCCCCTTTCTTGAAAAAAGGACTTCAAAGATTTCTACCAGTCTGCAGGGCGGATGTCTGGGACACTCAGTTCTCTTTCAATTGGAATAAATCAAAGAATCCAGAAAGAAGGCAAGCATGATTTTTTTCTCTCCCCTCTGCTTAAGAAAGGATGACTCTCTGGTCTCCTGGAAACAAATAAAGAAATAGGGGTCACGAATACTATAGCCCCTCGATTTTCCAGCTTGTGATTAGAAAGAGAGGCCAAAACATGATCATCAAATAGTGTTATTTCTGCATGCCCCTCTTTCTTGGCCATTTGTTTTCTTTTCCTTTTTTTCTAGAAAGTGCTAAAACTTAAAAATCAGAGATTTGGATGCTTCTATTCTCCCTTATTAGTATTATTTCATTATGTTTGTATATTTACATTTAAAAAACTGTTTCAAATCTACAATTGGATACTACTGTATACCCATTATGCTATTATTTAAAAAACGAAACAGAAAATATGTGTTGGTGAGAATGTGGAAAAATTGGAACACTTGCGCACTGCCGATGGGAATGTAAAATGGTGCAGCCATCTCGGAAAATGAAATGGAAGTTCCTCAAAAAATTAAATGTAGATTTATCATATGAGCCAGCAATGCTATTTCTGGGTCTATGCCCAAAAGAATTGAAAATAAGATCTCAAAGAGATGTTTGTACACACATGTTCATAGCAACATTATTCACAATAGCCAAAAGGTGGAAGCAACCCGAGAGTCCATCAATAGGTGAATGGAAAAACAAAATGTGGTATGTACATACAACAGAGTATTTATTATTCAGCCTTAAAAAGGGAGGAAATACTGATACATGCTACAACATGGATGAACCTTGAGGACATTATACTAAGTAAAATAAGCCAGACGCCAAAGGGCAAATACTATGTGATTCTACTTATAAGAGATATCTGGAGTAGGCAAATTCATAGATACAGAAAGTAGAATGGTGGTTACCAAAGAATGGGGGAAGAGAGAATGGGGAGTTAGTGTTTCATGAGAACAGAGTTTCAGTTTGGGAAGATAAAAATATTCTGTGGATGGTGCTGGTGATGGTTATACAACAGTAGAAATGGACCTAATGTCACTGACTGTACACTTAAAAATGGTTAAGACCGTAAGCTTCATGTGTATTTTACCACAGTGAAATAATATGTATATCTGACTTCATGTTCTACCCTCATAATATATTTGAGGGAGGAACAGATTATTCTAATCTCTTTTTTATAAACCTGGGAGGGAAAGGCAGAATGATCTCAGTCCTTCAACAACTCTGGGCCTTGACTGGTGAAACTCACTGCTTTCCTCTGTAATGCAGCCTCCAGCCCAGCCACCTCTAATAGCACCACCAGGGCCAGCCACCAGGTGTCTAAGCCTGCCCACTGACGGTAGTTGCCTTTGGCCATTTTCTTGGAGACATGGAGATAGGTCACCCACACCGTTAAACAGCAGGACAGATGGCAGCTGTGGGGGTGTGAGGAGAGGGTAATTTGGGCCTGACTGGCACCTCTCCTTCCTTCTATTTGTTTCATAGCTGGTCAGAGACACCAGCCCTTCCAGACTACAGAATCCCCTAATGATGACAAGAACACATGGCCGGAATTTGTATCTCCTATGCTCACTGGCCCTCAAATGAGGCCTGGGCCTCCTCAAGCTCCAGCCCATCTTCTGGGTAGGTGGGTTCCTCTCTTCCATCCCTTCTGTGTCAGGCTTCCTTAGCCCTCCCTTCTCCTGGGCATCACCACTTGTCAGGCTTCCGAAAGCAGTAGCTCCTCAACCCTTCCCTCCCAGGAGACACAGAGGCTCTCCTAAGGCCACTGCAAGACCAGATCTCCCCTCTGGGCCCTTCTTCCTTGTTTCATTACTATTTTCCTCTTTCACTTCTTTCCCCTCATCCCTCTGGAAGCTTCTTTGATTGCGGACTACTTCGTTAGATGGCTGTCCCTTTTGGAAAACAAGTGCGCTACTTGGAACTTTTCATTACTGGCCAAAAGGGACAAGAGAGTTTGAACGACATCAGGGCCCTATTAAGGCAGGTGCAAACTGACCCTTCCTGCTCGGTAGCCTGTGGGTAGCCTGTGGGCACGAGGAAGGTTGGAGAGGGCAGGGGCGCAGGGGACGGTCCCAGGCGGGCGGGCCGGTGCTGCTCCCCGGTCCCTGGGAAAGTAGGCTTCGGGGGACTCCGGAGTTCGCGAGTGTGTGCGTGTTCCGTGTGTTGGGGTTGGTGTTGGTGATGACAAGCACTGGAGTGCCAGGAGGGGCGGGGGAGTCCCTGCGCTTCATCCGTCTAACCTCCACCCGGCGTCAACTTTGTGCTGCTCCCGTTAGATGGCGCCCAAGACTTTCTAACCACTTGTGAAAGTGTGCCTGGCCCGGAACAAAAAGAACCTCGGGTGTGAGTGTGAGTGTGTGTGACTGTGAGGGCGCGGCGTCGCTCTGGCACCACGCGTGGCCCCGTCACGGGTTGGCCTGGCCTCCGTACGGCCAGCCCAGAGCACTGGGTTTTGCCCTCCTTCTTCCTATTTTTGCTCGCGCCAGGGGCCCTGGTCGCGCTCCCTGGGGAGAAGGCAGGCGCTGGCTGCGGCCTGGGAAAGCCGACTCCGGCTGCGGTGACCGCCGGGCCTCCGAGAGCGGGAGGGAAGGCCTCGAGGACGCGCCGAGGCGAGAACTGGGGCGCAGACAGGAGCCTCAATAACGCGCCACTGAAGTTCCTTTTTACGCCCTGACTTGCCCCCATATACAGGGCTCACTGTTTAAAAGAAGGGGGCAGGTGCAGATGCGGTTCTTTCAACCGTTCAAATGAAACCGTTGTTCAGGATAAGATTTACTAAACGTAGGGCGTGCGTGGATTCCAACAACGCGGGGCCAACTTTCTTGCTGCCCTCAGTGCCAGTGGAGCCTGGGGACATCAGACAGCCTTCATTTTTAAAACAAAAAAGTCTTTGTGGACCCTAGGGCGTAAGATCTGAGAGCTAGTTTGAAAATTAGTTTGGGGATCAGGGAGCGAGTTTTCTCTCCGCCAAGTTCATCGCTCCTTCCACATCCTCCAAGAAAGGAGAGACGACGCTCCGGTGATCCCTTCCCCTAAACCTCTCCTTAATGTCAGTCCGAGCAAGCACTGAGCGGAGAGGGGCTGCATCTCTCTAACCTTGGGAACACGCAGGAGCGGAGACCTTCCTTTGTGCGTCCCCTTGGCTGTGAACTTTCCCGCGCGGTAGGTTCTCCTTTAAGAAAGTAGCGATCTCCATGAATATTTAATATTGAGCGCGGCCAGCCGGACGGGCGGAGGGGAGCCCAACGGCCTGGTCCCCGCGCGTCGCAGCTCCGACTCAGAGCAAGCGCAGCGACAACCGCCAAGCCAGAAAGAGAACCGAGGGCCGGCAGGGCTGGGGCCGGGGCGGCGAGGCGGGCCCTGGGAGAGCGGCCTTGGCGGTCATTTCCATAAGAAAGCCGAAGTCGCGGCTGGCCAGAGGATTTCTCGCCCCTACCAACCTCCCCCTATTCCCGGTTTTCTATTAGAAGCGGGCTCGGGAGCTCAGAGCCCGAAGTGTGTGCTCTTGGCTTTGATGGTATTGATAAAAGGTGGTTTCAAATGGTGCCCGGACCGAGGCCAGTTTCCTGTCTGTGTGTGGAGTGGAAAGACCGCGCCGGGGTGAGTCCAAGAGCGCGCGGAGCGGGCAAGAGAAGCAGGGAACGGGGAGAAGGAGGGCGAAGGCAGGAGGTGCAGAGCACATTAGCAGTGGGAGTCTCGGGTAGGTTCAGCAAAGCGGAGCCACGGTGAAATGCAGACCCGAGCACAGAAGCGTGGAAGAATGTGTGTGTTGGGGTGGGGGACGATCAGGGAAGAGAGGTCGCACAGCCCAGAGCCCCAGCGGCAGCTGGTGGGAAGGTCTGGCCCGCCCGGCAGTATCACTCTACAGAGACCTAGGGAAACTTTCTCACGGGCCCCTGACCCTCTTCCTGCGAAGGAATAAAGTGAACTTGCTCAGATACTCAATTCCACTAGCGATTCAGTTTTTTCTGCTTTTGCATTGACTTTCTCTTCAGCTTTCCATGTGAACAGCGCCATGTGTCCTCAATTCTATTATATATATATATATATATATATATATATATATATATATATATATATATATAAATCCTAGGTACGTTATGATCCCATCTGGATAAATTAAAACCCAGATCTGTAATGTTTATTCTTAGATAGTTTACAAAAAGCAGGAAAAAATGTGTGAGACACATGTCTGCAAATATAACAAAAGTACTTCCCCTTCTGCTTGAAAAAGTTGCCTGCAAATGGCTTCCCTTGACTGATTCTGAACCACCTGTACTCCCCCCTAAAACTAAATCAGGTCGTGAATAAAGCAACAATCAGATCAAGCAATTAAATACCAATTATGACTATTAATGACTATTACTAATGATTGGAGTTGAGGACTCCAGCACTACTTAAAGTAATCAAGCTGTTTTAAAATTCTTCTACCCAAGATTTTTACAGTACTCCACCCCAATACAGGAGGCAAGAAGATAGGCATGATGTTTTCAAAGAGTTCTCCATAGGTATCCCTCGGTCAGTGTTGAATTTATTTCTTTCAGTTAAGTGAATGGTACTTCTGGTAAATAACGGAGTCTACATTGCTGGCGTGTCAAATATGCAAAGTGTAATTGATGATGGTGGTTATAATGTATTTGGTTTGGATGCAGAATTGAGGTAGGAGAGTTCATTCTCCAAGTACTTGGGTAATGCTGAAAACCTGGGAGATTTTAAGGAAGTGCTTTAAATCTTCAGATGGGGTATGGATATCAAGACAGCTGGGACGTGAGGAAGCAAGGGATGGTCAACTCACAGAGCCGGGAAGAAATATGAACTTGGTTTATGCTTTAAATTTTTTTTTTTTTTTTTTTTTTTTTTTGCTCATGGGTTGAAATGGTGTTGGCCATTGGCTGTGTGATTGTTTGAAAAGAAAAGGTTAGTGAGTATAGTCCTTTGATGTAAAGGCTACTGTGGCTGGATTTATTAGTAAAGAAGGTTCACCACCCCGCCCTGCCTCTTTATTCACACCCCTTCTTATTCCAAATAGAAATTCATGTTAGGTTCTGGGATGGGAGGGGGAGACCTTGGGGGAGGGGGGGAATAAATTGCTTTGGGAAGTCCATAGCAAGAGGAGAGGAGGGGGCCGCTTGCAGGGTCTCTGGTTAGCCAGCGTGAAGCAAGCAGGCTAAGGAACCAGGCAGTTGGAGGTGTCAGCACTTAATCTCCGTGTCGAGCACATCTGCTCATTGCCCCATAGTTTGTTCCCTCATACTGGCCTGTCTGGACGCTTGGTGAGTTGGAGCAATGAATTTCAAGTCTATCCTATTGGGGACATCTCCCCAGCACCTCAGCCCCTGGGTAGAAGCCTGCAGCAGCAGCACACATCTGGTTCTGATGTATTTACCAAGCTAGAATGAAAATGCCCAGGCTGCATGGCAGAAACCTGAGCTGCTTGTGACATGCAAACTTCTCTGCTAAGCAGCGTAAAAGTTTGGATAGTTTCAGAGTGCTGGGTGGCCCCTCTGCTTGATGTGAAGCACATGATCCTCCTCTCCATTTTATTTTGTTAGAGTTAATTGCTCCACAGTGAGGGCACCTCACACCTCAGCCAAGGAATACAGCACAGAAGGAATCCTCCACAGGTAACAGGATGGCATAGGTAACATGGTATCCTTACCTGAAAAACCTCACCTGAGTAGAACAGGTCTAGGGTAATTCTCTTTCAGTGGCTCCCTGGGTACAAGGCTCTTGTACCTGGCCCAGGCTATTAGCAACCTGGGTGAGACTCTAAGTCATGACTGCACAGCTACTATGGCTTCTTTGAGTGTGCAGAGGACCCCAGAGGCAGATCTGAACAGGACAGCTTCATATATCAACATCAAATTTCCTGCCGTCCCTAAGAACCCAGAGGTACCATGAGAATAAGTTCCTTGCGAAGTCTGAGAACCCCATGAAAGAGGGAGAAGAGGCTGGCACATAGCTCTGGTGACTCCCAGCAGTTTGGGCCCTGCCTACTTCTAAGCCTGGCAAGGGGAGAGGGGCAGGGCTTGGGAGCAGGGCTAAGAAAACCTGATGTTTTGGGTCAGTGGCAGGCAAGCCTGGGACAGCAAGTACCTGTGTTGAGGGGCAGGATTAGGGGGTGGAGCTTGCCCTGGGCTCCTCTCTGGCTATCCTTGGATAGTTCTCAGACTCTGAGCTGAATGACCAGAGCTCTCTCTAAGTGCTTGTGTGAATCTTGGGAGGCGGCCTAGGGCAGAACACCAGAGGGTATTTGGTCCCTCAGACCTGCCACCACTGCCACTCCTTACCTTACTGAGGCCCACATTGTCTAGGTCTGAGAGAAGTGGCTTTTTCAGAAAACCTGGTAGAGGCGGGACAGCCTGGTGAGAGTTGAAGGCCAGGTTCTTGCACTTACAACTTGTTTGGAAATTGACATATAAAGCAAGCCAGTACCAGTGGCCCAGATAGTGCTTCCGTGGTGTCAGAAAACCTTTAGCCTCTCGCTGAGCTCCTGAGAGCTCCTTCCCCATCCCAAGTAGCCCCTATACATGGTGCAAGGTGTCAGGTAATCTGGGAGAAGGAGTTTGATCTGTCCCTTGCACCCAAGTAAATACAAATGAATTTTGTTTCTTGAAAAGAAACTTATGGCTTTAAACTTTTCCCAGCCAGAGTCCAACTAGTTTTGTCAAGGTCTCTTGTTGGCAACCGCAACCCACCCCCATCTCTTTTTCATTTCTTCTTTGTGGCTTAAGGTCGCTTTTTAGGTGGGTTTATAAACTGTTAATTCATGTCAACAAGCAGTCTTGTCCCCACTCTCACCCCATCTCCCTGGATGCAATTGCAGTTGGAAATCACACATACAAAAACTCCTTTTAAAACTTTCTGCTAGTCTTCCTGGCTAGAATTGTTGACAAGACATAGACACATTAAGTTGCATAAAATACAGTGGACTGATCAGCCAAAATGCATCTCATTTGCACTTGTATGTAGCTAGGGGTAGGTGCTTGTGTCACTCAAGGGCTCCAGCCCTCTCTGCCATGCTGGGATGACTGGCTGGAATTTCCGAGCAGGCCCCACCCAAAGGGTCCATTTGTGAGGTCGCAGTCCCAGCACAGCGCAGGCCAGGCCAGATGGGGTAGGGAGAGTTGGGGAGGGACCTGCAGGCCTGGCCTGAGGGCTTGAGCTAGCTTTGGCAGACAGTCTGCTCTGGGCAGTTACGGGGGCCTGGAGAGCCTGGCCCAGTGGGCACAGGCAGCTGGGCGCCAAGTGTGCAGCAACTCTGAGGGCCTTCCCCTGGGTTGAATTGAATAAAAAGGACACTGTCAGGTAGAGGGGTCATCAATGACCAGATTTTGCACCCACATCCACCCCTCTCCCAAAGTTTTGTCCACTTCGCCCAGTTTGTCACCAGTGGAGAACACTTCTGCCTGACGGAATCTTCTAACCTACTCCTAGTTCTGAACTCAGACCCTGAGCTTTTTGCTTCTAGCAGGTCTGCACCGAGCCGCACTCCTGGGCCCTGAGTTCCCAGAGGAATGCCACTTCTACCAACTCAGAGAGGCACTTGGGGGCTGCACCAGAGCCTTCAGGATCCTAGTGGATAATTAGGGCAAAGTTATGGGTTCTTATAGTGTTCCTCCCACTCCATCCAATCACTCTCCTGCCTGGGTCTCAGCTCTTCCCATCCTCAGGTGCTGGGGTGCCCATTCCTACTCACCAGCTGGAGGCCTCGCTGCACTCAGACGCTGAGTCATGCCAGTGTTCCCTGGCAGCAGGGTAGAGGGGCCAGGGGAACTGGGGTTCTCAAAGAACCTCAGCAAAGGCAGAGGAAATGCCCATCCAATCACCATGAGCTCCCCAACAGTTCATCCTGGGGATATCCTTTCCAGTGTCCTGCTTGCTTTCCTTGCAAAGGCCACGGTGATTTACCCCTGCCAACTCCAGGAGCTCCTGCTTCTCCAGCCCACTTCCTCTTGCCCATCAGGGAGTCTAATGGCCTGCTTCTGGGCCTGCATCATCAGACCAGATTGCAGCCCACAACCTTCCCTGGACGACCAAGGAGGAGATATGCTGCCCAACAAGACTACTGCCTCACTGAGCAGCAGCCTGGGGAATAGCCACCGACAAGGCCATGCGAGCCCAGGCACACAGCCACTCAACCATGCTCTCGGCCTGCAGGAGCGCAGGGCCAAGGCTGCACGAGGCCCTGCGGCTGGCTGGCGAGGCCTGGGGGCAAGCCCACACCATTGACAGGCAGGGCACGTCTGCAGCACCTGGAGGGAACAGTCAATAGACTATGCCCCCAGGATCTGGGGACACGCCTGTAAGGTGTGATCCTTTAAAGATCCTTGGTACTACTTTTGCAGGAATCCTTTGTTACAGCTTTGTCAGCCTGCATGCCTTTAGCAGCTCCCCCTCTCTGGACTCCCCAAGCCCAGGTTCCTCCCTTACCCGCCACTGCAGTGAGGATCTGGCGCAGGAGATCTGCTAAATCAACTGGCCCTCTCCAGGTCCCCTCCTGCAAAATGCTCGTTCCTTGGTTACCATCTCCCGGTTGTACTTGGGGCAAATGAACAGGGTTTGCACTGCCGTTTGTTGCCTTTGGGGTGACGTTCTCTAGGAATAAAAAGCTTTCTGAATGTGACCTCGGGCTGCTATCGAATGTGTAGCTAGCTCCCTGGACACGGGCAGAGGTTACTGGGGTAGGCACAGCAGGGCGCAGGGGTAGGGGGTAACCTGCCCTCCCACAGTAAGGATTTGAGGATTCTGACAGAAAAAACAGGGTGAGGACAACACAGCTGTGAACTCACTTGGCTCCTACTGGATACAGGGCAACCAGGTTCCACTGTCTGGGGGTAGACTGTCACCCACCTCCTCCATTTGGTATGACTCCTCTGAAGCCAAAGTACAATCCTAGGCAATGTGTTTAAAGGAAGATGCTCCGGCATGGGAGGGCAAACAGTGACCGTTATCATGCACATAAGCTTACATGCATCCTCATATATGGGTGCAGATTTCTCCACAGTTTTTTCTATTTAATTTGTTTTCATTCTGCCTTTCTAGGCCTTTCTGCCTGTACATAGTCATTTGGAGAAAAATCAAGTGTGAGCACCTCCCTGCAGAAGGCTCTGTATGTTATGTAACACACACAGGGAGTCCTCAAGTTACCATTTTGCTCTAAATCAGCCTGCAGAAGGTTTCCTGGCTGGGTTGGGGTGGGGGTGAGAGTGTCAGGGTGATGCAAATGGATATGAAAGCTTCATTCTCTGGGGGCTTTTATTTTCCTCCTTGAAGCCCCAGTTCAAGGCCCAGGAACAAAGGGGGTAGGTAAGTGATCCATCTTTTTGTCTCCCCTCACTTATACCCCCTAACCTGCAGGCCCTCCTCTTTGATAAATTGGGGAAAGCCTGTGGGATCAGGTACATATGTAAATACTGCTGACCTCAGCAGCCCCTCTTCACTGAAAAGCAGAAAGCTCATTTTCGGTGCAGGCTGCTCAGTACCTTTGAGCATCTACCACTTCTACTCCCCCAGACGGCACTGGACGCAAGGCTACTTGTTTAGCATCCCTCTCTTGTTAAAAACATCCAGGACAACTATCAAATAGTTCTCCGGAGAGCTAAAGATATTTCTCAGGCTAGAAACATTTTTAAAGCCCTATTTGGAAGAAATTGGCAAGAAGTACAAAGTATAACCAGTAGGATTGCCTAAGCAAGTTTGAAAGATTTCTCCCCAAAAGATGTTAATTAAACATAGTTTGTAAGTGTTATTTTGTTCACTAATAGAGTTTTCCCTATTACAACCTGCAGATTCTCAAGACTAAGCTAGTAAGATATCTCTTTTCATTTTGTTAATTTCTGGGTGATTTTATACTTTCTGATTAGACCTATTTAATTTATTTTTTAAAACTCTGCTGGAGAGTTTTCTACCTTGGAAGTTTAAATGAAAATTAGACTCTCCCTTGGAGACTCTTCCAGGGTTGAAGTGGAACAAACCTGCCTGGCCCCAACTCCCACCTCCAAGTAGCCCTGTCTGAACTTGGGTAGAGTGACGGTGGCAGGTTTTGGCACCTTTTATTTTAGTGCTGGCGCAAGGTGAGCTCTTTGAAATGAATATCTATTCTATTTCAGCGTGCAATGTTCCAGCCGACTAAATGGGTTTGCCTTCCACCGAGAGGCAGTCCTGGAGGACAGAACTAATGCGTGATCTCCCAGGATGCTCTTCATCAGAACATCCCTTGTCCTTTTGTTTTGTATTAAAAAGATGTTTTGGCTTTCTTCTCGGTGTCCTTCCCATTATTTTGTAGCTACAGCGATGAAACATGGACAGCAATTGCCATTCTTTTAGTCCTTTGCAAACATGTCTTGTACTGGAAATTCACAGAACCCCAGATATACTTCAGGTGTGTACTGCGATTTCTGATGTTTACTCACAATACAACTCAGCGGGTCACCTAGAGAGTCGCACTTGGTTCTGCCTTCCCCTGACAGCTCTCTCCCAAACACTGCCCCTCTTCCAACTTGTAAGGGGAGGTGAATTAACTTAGAGAAAGCTTCCTGAATTAAAAAAGACCAAATTCAGGTTCTCCAGGTAAGAAATACTGGATTATACTGGTGACTAGGAAGTCAAGCGCTAGCATCTCACTTAGTATAACTCTCCTTAGAAAGAAGAGAGGGCAGCAGGCACATTTCCACAGACATTTTAAAACAATAGCAACTAAGAGTTTTATAGATAAAATTCCGGTATAATTCCAGCCAGCTAAATTATTTAAATTTGAGTTTTGTTCCACGTACACACACATGCACATAGGCACACACATAACACACATCAGCTAGGGGTAGATTATCAATGCATTTCCACTGGCCAACCCTGGCGACAGCAACTACCACCAACAGACTTATTTTCTGGAGAGTAAAAAGTTAAAAAAAAAAAAACAAAACCCTCTCCATATCTTGAAAATGGTTATTTTATATTGTTTAACATTCCCACAGATAGGAATTGGCCAGACACCCCTGCTCCTTTTTCTAGAAACAGGTAAACTAACCATTCTCCTTCCGTTTCCCAAGTCCTAGCTATTTTTAAAAGCTAAAATTTCTCTTTCCAAAGGGAGGGAAAGGAACAAATTCCATTAATGAATTACGCACGTGGAATGTGGCTTGTCTAGGGCAATTATGTTTGTAAATAAATGGCTTCCTGTTTATTATGTGCGTTTTACTAAAAAATGAAATTGAATGCCTCTGGAGCACTTAATACAGCAAATATTCACCTTATGGTTTGATTTCCACTGAGTTTTTGTTTTGTTTGTTTTGTTTTGGTACTCACTAGAAAGAAATCGGGTTAAATGGAGTCAGTTGGGAAATTCATCATCCTTCGGCACCCAGGTTGACCTAGGGACGAGTCATCTCTAAAGTTCTCACATATGCCAAAGTATGAGGGAAGGGGACAGGCTCCCGGGCAATGTCACTGGACTCAATCTGAGGAGTTTCAGTTTTGGCCTGGATATTTTCAAAGCTGATCACTGCCTTCTTTGCAGCTTCAAAAGCGAAGCTGACGCTCTATCTTGCCGCGGGACTGGGCACCGACATGCCGCCTGGCACCTCGGCCTTCTCTGTCGCTTGCGCTCGCCCACCGCCGGCTCAGCATCGCCGCGTTCCTGGGCGGGTGACCGTGATGTGGCCAGGCACTGGCAGCCACCCCAGTGTTCGTGGGGCGCTGGGGTTTTCCATCCGCGAGAAGCGGAGGCGCGCGGCCCGAACGCCTCGGGCTCGCCAAGATCCCCATTCCGAGTGCAGTGCACAGGACCTGACGCTGAAACTTCACAGAGCCGCCCGCCGCCTTCCGCCCTAACCCGCGCTTCGCAGGCCAGCCCCCAAGCCCCTGTCCCGGAGCGTTTCCAGACAATGAGAGCCATCCGCGCTCGAGGCCAGTCCTTGCTGACCCTCCACTTTCCCACATTTGGGCTGCAGCAAAGTGTCGGACACTTGTGCTGAGCCAAGGCCCCCCTTCCCTACGTGGCACCCTGCGGGGAGAGACCCAAAGTGTCCCCTTTCTGGAAATCCCAAGCTCTGGTCTCCGAGGTGGGCTCTGGCCTTTGAAACCTCAGCGAGTCCAGCTCGGTCTTCACTTTCCCTCCAGAACTCGGGGCACGGGGAGGTGGGGCTCACGCAGAGCCCAGCCGCAGGCCCTGAACTCAGTGCCTCGGAGCTCACGGTCCGCAGAGGGGCAGGCGGCGACTGAGCAACTCGGGAGAGGGGGCTGGACCCCAGAATGCAAAATCCGCCAACGTGGTGCAGGGGTCGACGGGCATTTCTGCCTTTACTTTCCACCTGAGTGCAAAAAGTGAGTGCCAGGACCTCTGGAACCTGTGCCCACCGGAGCACAGCAACTCCCCCGACCTTCCAAGGAAACTTTCGCAACTTTCTTTTCTGCCCATCCCCAGTTTTTTAGGTTTTCTCCAGACACCGGCCTCCTCGATTGCTTGGCCAACAGCCCTTTAGTGTCTAGGGCCCCCAAAGCCTAAGCGTTTCCAGAATTATAATAATAATTGTTATTAGGCTGGGGACGGAGAGCAGGATCAGAGGATAGTGGACTGAGGGGGAAGAGAAGAAATGTTGATGAAAAGAGATATTTCCACCTGTGTTTAAAAAAGTTTCATTTGACAATTATCAATAACTCCGATAGACAACTCCATTAAAAAAAAAAAAGATTTACTACTGCTCTTGAAAAGCCATTATTTTTTACATTGCTTTTAGGAAGATAGATGAACAAAACATCGCGTTTCAAGCCATTTTGATCTGTAATTAAATGGCAGGATCGGTTTGTATTCTCCTACGGCTTTTACAGAAGTTGCAGTGATCCAAAGTCGGGTTGCTGTGTCAGAGTGGCATTTTTATTAATGAGAATACAAAAAGCTTGCATATTCGTAGCCCTGCTTGAATTTAGTTGCTAAGCAACCGCTGTATGGTAATTCATCCGCGAAATTTAAATCTTTGAGAAAGGATCGTGCGTTTTGCTGAACGGTCGTCAGGAGGAAAACAACTTGTGGGACTGGCCAGCTGTTGCCGGGCCTGGCCGAGCAGAGATCCGGCCACACCACTGTGCGGGCCACCGGCCCACCTCACCGCGGGCCATACCCTGTGCCCCCGGATAGAAGGTGGGCTTCTGGCAGCGAAGCCCCAGATCCGTGGCATCACCCTCCTCAGCTCTGTTGAGCCGTTTCCACTTGAGACAGGCCCTGCACCTGAGCAAGCTCTCTGCGTCCCCAGGGCTTGAGAGACCAGGCTGCTACTTTCTGCAGCCCCATCCCCGTCACTGGCACCCACTGGCACCCACAGGCTGGGTACACACACACACACACACACACACACACACACACACACACACACACCCCGTGATGCCTCAAGAAGGCTGGTCGTCCAGACGCCTCTGAGGTCACTTCCAGAGCCGGCCCTTCCTTGAGGAAGACCCGGCTTATAAAGAACTCAGCCCACAGACCTCCAGAAGGCCAGGCGGCTGCTGCTGGCCGGCAGTGACATCATAGGCTCCTGCTCACCACGATCGCGCCCACATTTTAGGATACAGGAACAAACACGGATGTGAAATCAAGAATGAAAGAGAGAGTAATCTAATTAATAGGCCATGAGCCGAGCTAACAAAATCAAAGAATCTGATTACACAAGTACCCCCTCTTGCTATCTCCGCTGCCCCCAAACCCCATCCATCTCTTCCAGCCTTCGCACGATTTTCTTTCCTAGACTGGGAAGTTCAGGAGGCGAACCCAGAGACCTCTGATTTCCTTATTGAAATCAAGATCAAGCCCGTGGTGGGGATCCACGGGCCCAAGTTCACGTGGGTGACCTTCAGGCCCTCAGACCAGCTACCTGAAGAACTGACACCAACAGAACTTGGGACTGCTGGGGAGGCGGCCCCCACACTTCTTACATGTATCACTCTTACAAACAACACCTGTACTGATGGCTTATGCTGTCAGTAACCAGACTAGAGAAAGAGGTTCTTCACTCACAGCCATTATAAGGGGACTAATTAGGAAAAAAAAAAATAACAACTTTTTTTTTCTCCATCACTTTGTTTCTGGGTCACTGATAACCTCAAAGTCTTAACTCTCTTTCAACACCCTTCCCCAGCATAGATGTCTGAGCACAGCTAGGTATTAAGTTTTATCACTGAAACATAACATCTGTTCTAATCGGTCCAGTCAGCCACGTGCATTTCATGAAAGAATTCTTTAATTTCTATCCTTCTACCTTGAAAAAAAATCAGGTCCACCTTCTAAATAATTAATTTCAAGCCCGCATCCAGTGCCAATACTTGTTGCATCCATTTTAGAGTTTGATTAATTATCCTGGAACTTGGGCAAACTAAACTCCATGTGGAATGTTTCTTTCTTCAATTTAGTTCTGAAAGCTACACGTTATTGATGGATCTTACTCTATTTACATACAAATTGGTGCAAATATGCCCATCTCTTAAAATGCATTTTGTATAAATATATAAAAGTGTCATTTTTGATTTAGCTTGAAGAGGTTGATCATTTATTACAAAAATAAACGAATAAATACAACAGTATATTGTTGCTTCCAACAGGATAAATACTTTACAAATATATAATTTAAAAAACAAATTTAATTGTTAAAATTATTTAAAATATTACACTTATCGATAAAACTATCAATAGTATATACTGCATTTAATATTAGAACCAATTATTCTGTGAATGTTGAAAAGCATTCATACAAAACAGATTATGAGCATGGTAATGAGCAAACACTGAAGGCTACAGGGAAGCAGAGGGACTCTCTAAGATCAATAATGAACAGTTCTGTTTCGGAACAAAGAAGTAGTCCTTGGCTAAGTACTTAAAAAAAAAAAAAAAGGCAGAGCAACAACAGCAAAGTGACTATTTTAAATACACCTTGAATGATTTATTGCCCAGACCTGCAGGGGAAGATGGTTGGGTGAATGAGATGACTGAGGCTTGGACAACAGATCAGGAGCCACAGGGGACTGCAAACTATAAATGGGCCTAGCTTGGGATTAGCCAGATTGATGGAACAGAACTTTGTCACTTTCCTTTGGGTTGGTACTGGAGGAGGGGGTGAATTGAAATGGGTGGAAACAAATGGTCACTTTATGAAGCACAAGACACTTGCTCTGCAAAGGAACACAATGACCAAATTCATTAAAAAGATCTGGTGATATATAACAATATTTTCATTATTTATGTGTTGTTACAATATCAGCCTTAGCACAAAACCTCTCAGTCATATCTGCTCTCTTTTGTTTTTTCAACCATGAATTTCATTTTATAAATACATTCAAAGGGTTGATTTTCAAAAATATGGAATGCAAGCACTAGCTCACTTTTAAAAATGAAAAATAATGAAATAAAAAGGTCTTGCTTTCCCAGCTTCTCCAATTAAAAGTTACTCTGTTGCTCCTTAATCCGGGCTTCTCCCGAAGTAATCAGCAAAGGTTGCTTTTTAATAGTATGAAATCTAACGGTAGTTCTTTTCTCCTCACCCAAACCAAGTAAGCAAATAGCTTCTAAAATTTTAAATAGACCCATTTTCTGTCTAATCAACCTCTATCATCCTGTTGGGAAAAACAGGTCTTCATCTCACGTGCCAGTAGTATCCACCGTATAAAAACAACCACACCCAGTCCTCAGCTGTCCAATTAAGGCCTTCTTTGCTTGCCCCTGTAGATCCTCAAAAATTATGAAGTTTGTCCCCACACCCCCACTCCAGGTTGTAAATTTGCTGGGCAGAGTGATTACAATAGCAAGAGAAATAGGGAAACAAGAAAGCCAAGAAAAGTAAATTGTGGTTTCTTGTTTTCATTTTTTCTTCTCTCTGTTTAATAAATATGGCCTTTTTCAGATTTCACAAATCAAAATGATTGTGATTTTTAGTACGATTTGGTGTTTAAAATAATGCAACCCAATACATGGCCATCTGGCTGGGCTTGATTTATGAAAGTGACACAGGGTCTGTCTGGAAGAAATAACTGTTCCTTGTTGCTCTCACAGTTTTCCGGGTTTTTTAACCCCTGCATTGATATCATAGGGAAAGGAAGTGGAGATGAGAGAAGAAGGCAAAACATGAGTGACAGCTAAATGAGATCAGGGGAAAATTAATCTATGAAATCACTGTTTTATCACCCCCAAAATACCTTTTTTTAAAAGTACAATATGAAAGGGCTTAACTGAGCAGAGCCTTTTTCGTCTTTAGTTCTCACAACCTGAGGCATCACACTTTCATTTTCCCACATGGTAAATATTGATACATTAACTTGATAAATGTGACCGCTCTGCAGGATGTACCTAAGGAGTGATCCAAAAAGCTAAAACCCCCAGCACCAGTAAAGAAGATATAGGATCACATAGGGGAACGACGGAAACACAGAACTGCAGAATCTTGTGTCTGAGCTGGTAATCACAGAGGGGAATGCAGTGTGGACCACATTCCTTGCATTACAGGAAAAACAAACAAAACAAAAGACTCCAGCTTAATAATTTAAACGTAATTACATATAGTCATTAATGGGAAGTAATTGATATAAAATATTTTACAGACTTATAAGCTATTCTTCACAACTATTAGTCTTCAGAAAGAGGAAAGAGGCATAGCAATATGGTGGGGGATGACAGGAAAAAGACAGACTAAACTTTTGAGGGGGCCCTGTATCAACCATTAATAATCAGTTGGCACATTTTTACTGGTGATGTAGTCCAATCTTCTGAGAAAGGTGATAAAGGATATAGGTATCTCCAAGAAAAGGACTGGTATTTTGACCATTTCCCCTAAAAACACTAAAAACACCCACTAAAATTAAGGGAGAGAAAAAAATATTGTGAAATTTACAGTTTACCAAGGAGTGACTACTAAGTTAAGGTATTAGCGTTTTGTCACAACTATCTTTCACTCTAGATTTCCAAATGTACCTTAGGTGGAGCAGGCTCCACTTCACTTCCTCAGTGCTATGACTGAAGGACTTGCATTAGTAAAAAAAATATTTTCTAAAGAACTCTTTTCTTCCCACACAGTGTTTATGCATCAGACACAGACTATTTCATTCTAACAAATTTATTTTCTCGATCAGCTCTTACGGAATCACTACTCAAATTAAATTACAATCAAATGATCACATCAAAAGATACCCTTATTACCTAACAACTGTCCATATTTTCATTTCATTTTGATTTGTGCTCGTCTGAAAAAAACACGTAATACAAGATCTGGGGAAAAATAAATTACCGTTTTGCAGCAGTTCATAAGTATTCTGAATAAAATATTAAAAGAAGTCATTTAATGAAAATATAAAGCAAATATTTTTAGATCAACAACGGATCTAACAATTCTATATTGCCGTCTTTTGAAAAGTCTGTTTATTAAAACCTACCAAAAACACTGCTTGGAAATGGCAGTATTATATAATCACATCCACAGCACCCATTCAATCAAAGTTGGCAACGGATTGAGGAGCGAAGTCCAAGAAGTGCAGCGGCTGGTGCTCAGTCTTTCTAAATCCCTTTATCTGAGTCAGTCCAGAAATAAAAAATAAAAAATATTAATAAAAAAAATATTAGCAGTGGAATCTTTAGGCATCGCCCACCCGAGGGGCCGCCATTGCAGCCGGGTTTGATGGCTGGGCCTTGCTCCGTGCCCAGTCCACTCGCCCGCGCCCTGCTGGGCACGGCCTCTCCCACTCCTCGGCGGATGGGCGATGTCCCCTTCCCCTCGCTCATCCCCCTGCTTTTTCGTGATACTTTTATTTCCAAGGTTATTTGGAGGAAATGTATTCTTTTTCTTTTGGCTTTGCTCTTCAGTTTGTTAATTTCAGAAGCTGTGAATGTTGTTTTTGCTGGAGACTGTACCTTTTTTCTCCTTCCCATTTCATAGTCAGTGTGTCCCCAAATGACTTCAATATGGCCAAAAAGAACAGGGTCCCGGAGCACAGAGTCATCCCTGATTAAACCCGGTGCCTTTGCTTTCTTTCAGGTTGCTTCCAGGAAAGAAAGTTCCCGTGGGTCACTCAGGCAGCCCTTTGGAGTGAGGGGTGCTTTTTTTAAGAGAAGAGAACGAGGCAAGTGCTAGGTGCCGTCCACCTTCGCCTTGTAGGACTTCTCAGGGTGGGAAAGACCTCCTGAGTGCAGTTTTGGTGCGCTAGGAATCTTCACCCTTCTTTAAAAGCAAAAACGAGAACAAAAACGAAACACCACCACAGCATAAACGAGATCTCACGATCGCCCCCTTTTTCTCTTCCGGTTTTGTTTGTTATATATGTGTTTAAAACCGTCTGGGTATTTATTATGCTTATTTGTTTGTTTTGCCCCTCCTTCCTTGGACTTCAAAAAAATGTCTCTTCGGTCCGTCTCTCTTTTTTTCTTCCAAGGGCAGGCATACCTGTCTTTGGGTTGAGGGGAGGGCGGCGGGCGGGCCCGGGGTGGCTCTGGTGCGGGGTCGGCGTGGCGACGGCGACGGGGACAGTGGCGGTGGTGACAGCGGCTGCGGAGGCGGCGGCCTTTGTGTCGCTGTGGTCCTGGCCGTCACTGCACACTCGTCTGCAGCCCGTGGTGCGGCGGCGGCGTGTCGGCGCTCACGGCGCCCACCTGCGAGTACACGTCGTCCGGCGTCTGCTGTTGGATCCCCGGCGGCGTCATGCGCTTCTCCTTCTGGCGCCGGTTGCAGAACCAGACCCGCACCACTTCCTTCTCGAGCTGCAGGCTGTCCGCTAGGTTGGTGATCTCCTGCGCAGAGGGCTTGGGGCACTTGAGGAAGTGGCTCTCGAGCGCGCCCTTGACGCTCACCTCGATGGAGGTCCGCTTCTTGCGCTTGCGGCCCTGCGCCGCGATCTTGTCGATGCTCGTGGGGCTGCCGGTGCTTGAGTCCGCCTCCTCCAGCCACTTGTTCAGTAGTGGCTTGAGCTTGCACATGTTCTTGAAGCTGAGCTGCAGGGCCTCGAAGCGACAGATGGTGGTCTGCGAGAACACGTTGCCGTACAGCGTGCCTAGGGCCAGCCCCACGTCGGCCTGTGTGAAGCCCAGCTTGATACGCCGCTGCTTGAACTGCTTGGCGAACTGCTCCAGATCGTCCGACGTCGGCGTGTCCTCATCCGAGTGTGGATCGTGGCTGTTGAGTCCGGGTCCCGCACCGCCGCCGCCGTGGTGCGGGGGTCCCTGCGCGTGGTGCGGGTGCGGCGGGTGCGCGTGCGCGTGGTGGTGGTGGTGGTGGTGGTGCTCGGCCAGCTCGGGCGTGTCCCCGCGCACCAGCCCCGGGTGCACCAGGCTCTGGGCGCCACCGCCCGCGCCGCCGCCGCCACCTCCGGGCCCCGGGGGCGCGCTCAGCATGCCGTTCACCGTGAAGCCGCCTGGCTGTGAGTACAGCAGGCTCTGCGGCGGCGGCTGCTGGCCCCCGGCCATGGACGGGAGGTGAGCGGCGGCGGCTGCTGCGGCGGCGGCGGCGGCTGCAGCGGCGGCAGCTCCCCAGCCCCCGGGGTGGCCCTGGTGTGGGGGCGGCGGCGGCCCCAGGTGCGGCGGCCCACGGTGGTGCAGCGCTGTGCCCGCGTGCAGGTCATCGCGTCCGGCGCCGCCCTTTACGTCGGGGCCTTGCGGCGGCGGCGGCGGCGGCGGCTGCTGGGGGCTTCCGGCCATGCCCACGGCGCTGCCGGACCACGGCGAGCTCGCCTCCACGGCGGCGGCGGCGGCAGCGGCGGCGGCGGCGGCGGCGTGGGGCAGGGCCGTGACCCACTGGTGCGCGTGGCTGAGCATATGGCCGCCGTTGCTGGCGGCCATGGCCCCCTGCATGAAGTCACTCTGCACCATCTTGACGGAGGACGGGTCCCCTCGGTAGGCGCCCGAGGTCACGGCGGCGCTGCCGGGCTGCATGCCGCCCCCGGCGCCCCCGGCGCCGCCGCCGCCGCCGCCGCCGCCGCCACCGCCCCCGCCGCCGCCGGCCCCCGCCGCGTCCGAGTGCACAATGGAACCGGCTGCCAGCAGGCCGTTCCCCGGCAGGTAGGGGTTAGAAGCCGCCGTGGCCATGCCGCTCCGCTCCCGCCACCCCACCGCCGCCACCGCCGCGGCCGCCGCCGCGCCCCCCCGCCTCTCTCCTCCTCCCCCACTCCTTCCCAGCCCCCGCCCCGGGCCCCTGTCGGCCCTGCAGCCTTCGCCGCCGCCGCCTCCGCCCCTGCCGCCGCCGCTGCAGCCGCGGTCCTCGGCTGCAGCTGCAAGGCCGCTCGGCAGGGCGCGGGGGTCGCCGGCTGGCCTCGGTCAGCAGCAGCAGCAGCAGCAGCGCTCTGGGGTGGGGGGCTCGCTTTGCGGGGCGCGCTCCGTGGCCGCCCCCTTCAGGGGGGGTCGTGGCCGCCCCCCAGCCCTGGCGCGTTCCACTCGCTCCAGCGGGGCTCGCTGGGCGAGGCGCGGGCCTGCGCTCGGGGCTGTGTGCCGGAGCGTCCGGCTCCCGCTCCCCGTGCTGTCCCGGCGAGCGCGGACTCTGTCCGGGCGCGGGGCCCGCTCCACCTGCCAAGTGGCGGTTTCACCCGAGACAACAAAGAAAGAAGCCGTTCTTTTCTTCCTGAACCAAATTGTGGATGATCAGCAGCCGATCCGCTCCTTCTCTCGGTCACTCTCCGCTGTCCTCCTCAGGCACACATTTCACTCGCTGTCCCTTGCAGTAGTAAAACTTTTTTCGTCCTTGAAGGCGTGGTGATGCTGGCGGCTTGCGTGTGCGGACAGGAGAGGCTGCCTCCTGCTCTCCTGGTCTGGTCCTTCCAAGTTTTGCTCTGTCCTAGGAAAACTTCGTGCGATGGTGCATTTCTCTGAAGTGGCTATTGCCGAAGTTCTTGGTTGCCTCTGAAACAAGAGTCCTTTTCCATTCTCCTTGCAACAGTCACAGTCTGATGCGACATATTTCCTTTTGGGCAGAAATGAGGAAACAAATATAACAAGGAAAAAAAAATTGAACAGGAGAAAAATGAGGTCGAATGGCTCTGTTACCTTGTTGCTGAAGGCTGGGGTTGGTGTTTTATTTTTTTCCCAGCAGTTGTCTGGAGGAGGAGGAGGAAGAAGAGTGCATTGGTGGAGATGGAGGGGTGTGTGTGCATAGAGGGGATCCTGGAAACACAACCAACTCCAGTGAGCACGTTGAGCGGCTCGTAAGGGGCACGGACGGCGCTGCGCGGGCCGTACCGGAGCGGAGTTGCAGCGGGAGCTCGCTCTGCGCCCTCTTGCGCGCTCTCTTCCTCTCTCACTTTCCCGATCCCTCCCTCTCTCTCTCCCTCTCTCGCTTGCCCGCTCGCGCTCCGATCTGACAGTTCGCTCTGTGTCCCTCCCTCTCAGAGCGGGGACTGTCGAATGTTTACCCTCCGCCGCGAGCGCGCACCCACCACCACACTTTCCCAAATACAAGGAAGTCGAGCACCAGGGCCCCCGCTGATTGGCTACCCGCTGGGTGATTGACAGGCCCGGAATGACTGGCTCAGGACGCGAGGCCCCCCTTCCGGCCGTTCCGATTGGTTGCTTTTTAATTTAGGCAGAGCATCGTAGATGCTGGAAATCTGCCGTCCCCCAGGCTCCCTCCCCCTCTCCACTTTCTCCTCCCCGCCCCTCCCCCGCCACCCCCTCCGCCACATCTTAACTCTTAGTGTCCGGCCGAGTCGTTGGCGTCCCCTCCATGGTTCTGGGCGTTCGCTAGAGATCTGGGAGGAGGGAAGGAGAGAGAAAGGGAGGGAGGGACGGAAGAAGGTGGTGGTAGGGATGAAGGTGTCGGGGGTGGGGGGTAGGGAGAATCAAGGAAAACGAAGAGGGGGAAAAATCATGAAAAATAGCAAGATATCCTCTCCACCCAGGACAGAGTGGTGTTGCCGCCCTCCCCGCCTCCCCATCCTAGAGATTTGTAAAGCGCGCGGCAAGGATGCACCATTCACATTAATACCTATAGACAGATGTGTCCCCAGTGGTTTCAAAGTTTCCTTTCTCCTTCACCAGCCGGCCCCCATCTCTGTCTTTGCGGGGGTGGGAAGGGGGAGCTCGCAGCGCCAAGAGCTCGGGTCGTGGCCACGCTCCTTGGAATTCTGCCACCGCAACTTTCCGCAGCCGCTGCGCGCCAGCGGCGGCCCCCTTTGTTTAAGTTCTCGGATGCCATCATCTGGGAAACCTGCAGCCCGGGACCAGCGCGGTGCCCGCGCGTGCGAGACGGACCGCTCGCTGCCGCGGCTGCGCTTGCCCCCACCCCCCTCTGCTTCTCTCCCTCCCTCTCCTCCTCTCCCCTCCCTTTCGCCTCCCTCCTCGGGGATTCAGGCAAGTAGCGTGAGTGCCCTTGTGAGTTTGGAGGGTGCCGGTCAGCGGAGCCATGCGATGTATTTGAAAAGCAATCAGGCCGACCTTTCCCCATAGGTACATCGTAAGTGTATCCCACCCCAGGGGCTTTAGGCATCCCCGTTCCAGCAGGAGCCGGCCTAAGGAACCGGGATTCACTCGCCGCGCCCTCCACTGCGCGTTCGCGCTCTCTCTCTCTCTCTCTCTCTCTCTCTCTCTCTCTCTCTCTCTCTCTCTCTCGTCTACAGCGTGAATATTAGTGGTGGGGTTGGCTTGCCCTCTATTTTTAGGCACGGTGTGCTTTTTCTTTCTTTTCTGTCTCCAGTGGGTTTGCATAGTGGATGGGGCTGGCGGCGACAGAACGCTTTCTCATCCCCAGCCTGGTTGAAAGAGTTAAGGGGGACGGGCGGGGGAGTGCGCAGGGTAGGCGGGAGAAGCGGGGGTGGGGGACGCAGCCAAGCGGAAACGCTGCACTGAGGAACCTCAGCGAACCAAGAAAAAAGAGAAAGTGGCAACGAAAACAAGGGCAAATTGAACCCTCCTCTGAGATTTCCAATGAACTAACCTAACTCGGACATTCAATAAATACATCGTTCCTAATGAGTGTGCGTTGCGTGCACCCCGCACCCCAGCCGCGGTGCGACGGACGCCTTAGCCTGCTTCTGTTGCGTGCAGAGCCCAGCTCCAGCGGCGCGCGCTCGAGCCGCGGCCCTGGACTTGGATGCGAAGCTGGGATTAAAATGTGAACGGGGCTGCCCTTACCTCCTGGGGAATGATTGCTCTGCTGGGCACAGTTAGGTGAACTCAGTTAAAGCTGGAGAGCGCAGGCTCAGCCACACAGACTTTGCGTGAATTTCAGATTAACAGTAGACGCATAGAATTTATGTAGGATCTTGTCCAGCTCTTGTTGCCGGGGGAGAGATACCATCGTAGGTAGGTTTTAGGAAAGCATTATTGCTAAGGTATAGAGCTGAGAGACAGCGTCAACCAAACCCCAAACAGCGTGGATTATTTTTCTCCGCGTCCCCCTAAGGTTCCTTTTTATATTTATGTATGCGTATATGTATATATAAAAGACGGAACACAGATTTCATTGAATAAATCTGAGATCTCCAGGTGCAGACGTTTGAATAGTCGGTGCCAGCACCCCATGTTTTCCTTTCCTGCCGATTTTGCTTGGATCCGGCTCAAAAACCGAGAAAGTCTCGTGGTTTTGTTTACACTGAATGGGGAGGATAGGAACAGAGCCATGGGGCCGTCTTTCATTAATATACAGTGAGGATTTTGTCTAAATTACTGCTATGAATTTCACAGTACACGCTTTCAAAAGCAGTCTCAGGTGGCCTGATGAAACGTGATAGCGCCTCTGCAAACAGATCCACTTTCTTTCTTTTCAAGGAGGGTGTGTGTGTGTGTGAGAAGCCCCCCAAAACGCGGTGCTACTCGATAACAGTAGTGCATTTCTGTTCCGAGGTCTGTCCCCTTCGTTCCCCCCTTTCCTCCTACTTCGTTCTCCAGTCGCTCCCCAGCCTCCCCCACCTCCCGCCCCACCCCACCCGCCCCATCCCTTTGCGAGTGTGATTGTTTTGTCTGGAAAAAAAAATCCAAAGTATATAACAAGGGGAGAACAGTTAGTGCTGATTTTCATTTGCATACATTTTCATATATTTTGGTGAAAATAATAGACTAGTGGAGAGCTGGGCTTAGAGGAGTCGGTGTAAAGGAAGGCTAAGGATGCATCGGTTCTGGGGAGTTGAGAATGCGCCTTCCCCCTCCAGTCACCTTATTAGAAAAAAAATAAATAAAACATCTTTTATTTTAAAGTCAAACCTCGGAAGTTTCCTCGGTAAGTGTTTTTCATTTTCTTTCCCTAATTTCTCCTTTTCCCACCTTCTTTCTGGGTTTATTTATGCTCTTGTAGGTTTTGGAGTTTATTTTCTTTGCTTGGGACAAGAAAGGGTTCACAGAGCAACTGTTTTGAAGGAAAGAAGGGAAAGTGTGTTGGGGGAGCGTAAAAAAAAAAGCCATGCTAAAATATTACATGAAAAGATGGGCTCACTCCAAAGCTCCTCACAGCAAGGCACATTTTTGGTTTTGGGGTGGGGAGGAGTTTGCTATTGAATTTAATTGTTGATTCTGGGGAGGGGGGAGGCCTTAGAATAGCAGCGATTATAAAGCATGCAGTATTATAAATATTTTTTGTTTGGGGAGTTTTAAAGATTAAGACCAGAGAGAGAGAAACCCTTCTGTAGCCAGTGCTGCTGTAGTGAACTGTGTGTGTTTGCAAGGGATGGGGGTGAGGGGATTCCTGCTGAGAGCAGAGGGTTGGAGGTTGTGGGGTGGGGAGGCTTGGCAAAGGGAGGGCAGAGAGCTGGAGCAGAAGGAAGCAGAGGAGGAAGAAGAGGCAGGAAGTCAGCGCAACCCCCCGGTTAGTGCCCTTTCTGGGAGCACGCAGTAAGTTGCAGCCTCTCAGCTTGGTAGAAAAAGTCCATCAGAAAGAGGGTGATCAATCAAAACCAACCAGGACATCCTACACATCATTCCCAAAGGAGGCTGGAGCTCCAGCAACGCAAACTAGATTTTACTTTGTTTCCCGTATTTGACAGCCTGCCTTGTCCCCCCTCCTTGCCACTGTCACTGGATTGTGTAAAAATTGAAGGTGCAGTTACTTGCTAGGTGCACTTAATTAGATAAATATGGCTGGAGGAAATAGCTAGGCCAAGTCCAAGCTTGTGTGAGCCCCTTACCTTCATGAAATATGCTGGAGAGGATTCTCAAAGCTTCTTGGTTTTGTTCTTTTAAAGAAAGCAGCGTCTGGGTGATGAGTAGGTAAACTCGAATGGCTGGAATTTTATCTCACTTTTGTATCCAGAACACCTTGCAATTTAAAATTTGTAATTTCTTTGGCAGCAGTTGATGCCAAATCAATGAAATGGTTTGTAAAGAGAGAGGAAGACGTTTCAGTTGGGGAGGGGGATAAGAAATCGCCAGTTTTCCACTCCTTGTTTACGTGCTTGGCAGCCTCGCTTTTGACTGGGGTTAACTCTCTGTGCTCCATTGGACCAGATGCCATATAGAGCTGCTCCCTGAAGATCATTTGTTTCCTTGATGGGGAACATTTCTGAGCAGAGCATATTGGTTGCCATAGAGAAAGAAATAAAAGGAAGAACACTAGTCACATTAAGCTATATGTTTGTGCACTGGGCTTTAGATAAAAGGACCTTGGTTCAGCCAAAGAGAAGAAGCCAAACTAGAGATTTCTAGCTCCACTAAAACTAGCTTTATTTTGTTTTGAACTTTTACAGTTGAAACATATAAGCTAATTTTATTGGTTGTTGTTAATTTTATATGACACGGTTTACTGAACAAAATAAACTTTGAAAGTGCTCGGGAGTCGCACTAGGAACTTGTCAGCAGGGGGCGCACTGACTCGCCTTAGCAGGTACTGAGGAAAATGTAGCTGCTTCAAAAGCAAATCTGCTCACCCCAACTTGCCAAAGGAACAAACCTTTCTGTGCAGATTCAGGATGAGGAGTGACTTCATTGCATAACACAGAGCTTTAACTATGAGGACAATGACTTCCTCATCTCCCACCCACCATGTCTGTGAAATGGCCTTGAAAGAAACAGTTCAGAAAAGAATTTGTCTATTTCTCTCAGTGAAGTGTACATAAGACTGGAAAACAGAATTGGGCTGTGAAAGCAAAAACACTTTAAAAAATAATTAAGGTTTTGTAAAAAGAGACTTAAAAGCCATCGTTCAAGTTATATATATATATATATATTTGAAAAACAGTTAAGAAAATAAAATACATTCTAAGGTAGTATCTATTAAATAATGAATGTTCTTCAACTTGATACATGTTTTTACTTCTAAATAAAACTCAAGTCCCTGGAGATTTAGTAACAGACATCTGTGATCTCTTTTACTCCATTTGATATTTACTGGCTACTTAGATTCTTGGTACTTCCCATGGCTATAGAAAGATTTTGTATCTATTCTTGAAGGAAAGTCTTGCTAGGGAAAAGAAAATACAAAATAGTCATGGGCTAGAGGTAACTGTGGATTTGAACTTTTTAACACAATATTATTTAACACTGTTGAGGCAAAGTCTTAATAGAGCACCAGATTTCCCCCTCAGAGATTTTTTGATACCGCCAATGAAGAATGAACTTGATTGTGGTAAAGGATAAAACTTCCTAAAATAGTGAAGGGCAAATCCTGACCGGTTCTGAGGAATTACCGACAATTTTCCCAAGAAGATTTAGAGAGTATGACTAAGACAGGGAAGCCATGAGTGACTGGAAGGGAGAAGCTGGCTTCCACGGTTCAGTAGTTCAGCGCACCTGTGACTGTGTCACCGAGCCTGTTGGGAAGGGACACGTTATGTGGAGCTTTACTGTTGCCCTGGAAGAGGGAGAACGACACTTTATTCTTTCTAACTCAACTTCAAGTCGGTCAGCTTCCAGCCATGAGTTTTTCTTTGAAACTAACTTTAAAAAGTCCAAATTTAAATAGTATTCAATCTAGGAGGGGTGCAAGGTTACTGGGACTAATAAAAGCAAAGGAGAATCTCTAAAAAGCATTCTAATTCCCTGATTTTCATCTGCGAGCCCTCACATTTAGACTGAGGAAATGTACTGTCAGGTTTGTGCTAATAAAACAGTGGAGAACTGAGGAAACTGTGTAATTTGAGCCCAAACATTGCTTTTTCTTCAGCTCTGCGGACATTTTACACAAAAGACTTCTGGGGGAGATATACATGAACTGGACAAATGCCTCAAAGCGGTGGCTTAGTTTGCATGTCCAGGCTGCTAAAATGCATTTAAAAATTATTAAATTTAGTCAGACATTTTACAGAACACTAGTTAAGCCATAATTGTACATATTTAGAGTATAATTTTAGTATCACTTTTCATGAGATCTGTGACTGTTTCTATCTTGGCTGCCACTTACTTTCCCTTTTTTGCAAAGGTACTTAAAAAACCCCGAAAGAAACAAAACGTTTTCTCGTGATATCTATAGTCTTTGGTTACCTAAAGTAAAAGCAGCAGAAAATAATTCTGGGTAAAGCAACAAGTTAATTTGAGAACTGACATATTATAGAGACTGCGTTAGCATTCTATAATGATTTGGAGGTAGAAACAATCAGGCTCCGTATATGAATTAAGATTCAAAGTGCTGGGCAAAGCCACAGACTTTTAATTGTTGGGGATGGTGAAATTGCTTTTGCCAAATGAGAGAATGAAGAACATTACCTAGGTCAAATGTACAAAACACAAAGTGGATATTTACTCATTTGCTTCCATTTGAGAATGATAAGGTGCTGCCTGCCGTAACCACGCAGAAGAGCATTTGCCATTAGCATTTACAAATGAAAATATTAAGCATATTCACAACCCATACTGTGTGCTGTATACAAAGGAGAGGGCTCTCCACTGGTAGCTTTTGGGTGGAAATGAGTATGTGTCATCTTGGCAGTGGATGAGTTGTTTCTTGGTCTTGCTAAGTGTTTTGAAGCTTCCGATGGTTCCCCCTAGTTCTTTGTATCACTTTGATAACTGATTTATGTGATCTGTAGGAAAGGAGCAAGCACTTCGTTTTCTTCCATGGGTTTGAAGGAGTGATTAACAATTTAGACATTGTGATTTCTCACCCTAAAGTAAGAAGCTTTACACTTCCGATGCTTATAGGACAGCGTTAGACTATTGAGCATTTCAGATTGGGGAATGTAAATTTTGAAGGCACAATAAGTTGGTAATCGAGTGCATGCTTTTGAAACAACCCATTTCCAATAGTTTGCCCACTCTAGCTGCATGCATGCACCTGACAAGTCTGGTAATGAAAGCTACCAATCGCTAGGGAAACTGTGGCTGACATAACGTGATGGACTATTCTTGCCTGCCCCCCTCACCTCCCCACCTCACTCTCCAACACATTGGTCTTCGAATTTAAATTCTCAATTCTCGGGGATAGGTAATGTAGGGCTGACTGACCAGAGTGATGATGATGATTTATTAACAAAAACATGGGGGTATGTCCTAGTTAGAAAAAATATTCCAAGGTCAGCTTGGTGTGTGTGTGTGTGTGTGTGTGTGTGTGTGTGTGTTTCTGTACTGTTAAAAACAAAACCCAGATATATTAGCTTTGCTAGGGGGGTGGCTGGATATTTTGAGCTTGTGGTCCTAACAGAATTGAACTCTCCTCTCCCTTGGGGGCATTCCCCTACCCCAAACATTCCCCTTACATTAGACAGTTTTTCCTGTCTAGTTTGGAACCGAATAGTCTTGTGATGGATAAGAAGCATGTGACACATTGTGAAAAAACAACTCTTATGCTTTAGTCCATGTGTTTTTTAATTATTAGGTTTTTAAATATTCGAACTTCGCTATTGTCTATGGAGCTGGGTGCAGATTGCAGTTTACTAGTCTGCAGTTTGGGTATTTTTTACAAATGGTGCTTATGTGGTGTCTTCTCTCCTGCGAAGGCTATAGCTCTCACTTCACTGTCCTGCTCCCTCCCTAGGCCCACCCTAACCTGGTCAGCCTTGGGGGGGGGAGGGTCCTCAAGAAATTGTGGCTGTTTTGTTCACTTAAAAAAATACAATACCAATATCCATGGATATTTGATACTGCAAATATTCCATGGTTTTGCAGCAATACAGTTTCAGCCCTAAAATATCTGGTGAAAAGATTTCGGTGATAGACCTCAGTGGCCTTCCTCACTCTAGCTTCGTGTCACTGGGGTTTGTCCCAAGGTAAAAGTTATGTTTCTCCTATTGCTTTGAATGGTCTCTCCTATTCCCAGGTTGTTTGTTTGTTTGTTTGTTTTTGTAGGGAGAGAATTCCAGGCTTCACCGATGTTTAACAGACGACAAATCTTAATTTAGTGTTACATTAGGGTTTCAAAAGACTCCAGAACTCTAGGCGTGTGTTTTCTAAACGGCGTAGGTTGTGTTCTCTTTATTTTTTAATTCACACTGCAAAAACAAAACTCCACTCGGTTAAACAGTGACTGTTCAAGTGACCTAAGTTCGACAAAACTACGATTTCTTTGGGATGGAGAGGTCTGGAAAGCGATTGCTTTCCAGGGCTATAAAGTCAGATTGGAACTTGCCGTAGAAAGGTTTGCCTTGGGGGACACCAACACTCGAGGTCTCCATTCCACAGCGGCGGGGGTCCTCCCCCCATTTATGGCCACCATAGGCAACTTCTCCCAAATACGCGGCGACTTGTAGGGACCCAGGGCCAAGCTCCGCTTTCTTAGACTGCATTTTGAGTACAGTTTGCGTATTAAAATTAAGAGGATCTCATTATTCCTCTTTTCTCTCTAAGCACTATGACACGCAGAGCGGCCTTCGGAAGTCGAATTAACATTGCTTTTCTATGAAAGAAAAAATGAAAGGAGATTTTTAAAAAAAGACAAAAGGAGAAGGGTAAGGTAAAAGAAGGGAGGTGGAGGAAAAAAGGGAGAGATGGAGGAGAATGAGGACAGGAGACAAGAGAGAGGGATATAGGGGTGCGGGACAGCGAAGAGGTAAACGCTGAGTCACCATTACGGGTCACTGAGTACACAGGAGCGAGATGCCGCAGCCCCTGAAAAACCGGTGCAAATCGCACCCCATCTTTTAGGCCTCCTTCGCGTCCCACGCTGTAGGAGCGCAGACTTGGAGCTCGGCGCCGCGCGCTCGCCTTTGTCACCAGCTTGGTGCGCGGCCGCGGCCTCCCGCGGTGGGCTTTGTTCTGGCGGAGCAGGGCAGGACCCCTCGCACCGCTGCGTCCCCGCCTTCCTGGAACTGGGGACTGTGGGGGTGGGGACAGCGCGACAGGGACGGGGCCCAGAGGCGACCGTCTCCGAGCCCGGGATTTCGTTCCTTTGCTCCTTTTAGTCTTGAGCGTTCTCCCCTCGGGGAGGAGGAACAGCAGGAAAGGGGACCCCCAGCTCTCAGCCAGAAGCGAGGGAGAGGTGCTCCTTTCGTTCCTGCGTCTACTGATTTGTATTGTATACGTGTATGGATGCATGGATGCATGGGGAGACCTGCTGAATTCGGTCCCATGTTCTAGGGTTCTGGCAGAGGTTTAGGCAGCTGCAGGGCGTCCCAGGTCGGTGCCCGGTTATCCCCTAAGATCTGCTCCGGAGGTGTTTTGGGGCCGCGGGTGGGCGCTGTGGCCGCACCCTGGGTCCGGGTGCTGCTCGCAGAGAGAGAGCGCAGATTCCCGCCGTGGATGCCTGTGGCGGGGGACAAAGAGGCAGACGCTCGGAGCAAGCAGAGGGCAGGCGCGCACATGCACCCACGCGCGCACCCCACCCAGGGCTCCTCCCCATGAGCCCCCGCGCCTTGGAGCCCAGGGCTCTGCGTCTGGAAAGTTCACCCCGTGCAGAACCA
Organism: Rousettus aegyptiacus; assembly: GCF_014176215.1. Taxonomy (NCBI): domain Eukaryota; kingdom Metazoa; phylum Chordata; class Mammalia; order Chiroptera; family Pteropodidae; genus Rousettus; species Rousettus aegyptiacus. Next base: position 62,596,873 of record NW_023416310.1, on the reverse strand, counting down.
GCTCACTTTTCTCACCATTGCATTTACCGAACCGCGTGTGAACGTGTGTCACCTTCTCCCTCGCCACCCCCAAAGATGTGGGCAGATTGCAAGAGTTGCTGCTCTGTTATTGTTTGTCAAACAGGCCCTTTCTCTTGGGAGAGGGGCGAGGGGCATGTGGCGGTTCCCGGGCCAGGATTACATTAATCAAAGCATTATTTCCCCTGAGAAGCCGAGCACAAATGAGAGTAAATCCTAATAAAATTGGATCGCGGAGAAATGGTACGCTTTAAGTAATCTGTGCTGCCTGATAAATCTCATATTTATAAGATGTGGGTCTTTAAAAAAAAATCCGCACACCTCTGTTCTTGGCTTGGCTGTTGGGTCTGAATCAGGACGGGGGACATGGCTGAACTTCTCGAGTGAGAAAGGGACATGGAAACCCCGGAGTTCGAGGTTTCACAAAATCAGGTCGACTCCAAAGGGACTTTTGGCCCTTGAAGCCCCCATGGAGTATCTGCAGAGCCGCTGGGCCGGATCGAGCCCCCGTCGGTTCCCTGCGAGGACACGAACTCTGTTGCTCTAGGAACGTGGCCCCGACTTTCCTCTTCCAGCGAAGCTGCAGCCTGGGGGAAGTCCCCGTAGGTGGGGCGCAGAGCCCACCGAGCGGAAAGGCGGGCGCGGCTCGAGAGCTGGGCAGCGGCCGAGCGCCCAGGCGCGTTGAGTACATCAGATTCCCGGGGCTCTCCCGGCCCTTAGCCGGTGGCCCGCCGCATCCGCGCAGCCTTGTCTTAGGCGGCCTCGAATCCTCTTGGCCATGGGAGGGGCATGAGTTTGACGGTGACTGCTGGGGAGGCTGAGGGCGCAGCTCGCAGGTGAGACTTCTGGTACTTTCGGGTAGTCTCAGCCAGGGAGCAAGGCTCGCACTCCGTCCGCCTTCGTCCCCTACGTGGTAGAAAACTCCCCAGTGTGGTGCGCGGCTCTGCGAGGACAAAGCGAAACTTCCCCCTCCCGACCCTAGAGCACTGATTAAGCCAAGCGGCCAGGAGGCAAACTCTCCAGCAGCTCGAGGCCGCCTGCAGCCCCCGAAACCGGAAAGCGGACTGCGACGCCTCGTGGCCTCTCGTTGGTGACTAGTGTGACAACACTGTCCCAGTCCTGCGGCTCAGCAGCAGCCTCAGGACTCAGCCCGACCTTTCGGAGAGGCGCGGAGACTACCCGCTTCTGCCCGGGTCCTCCACCAGCCCCTCCTTCGCGCCCATTACTGGCGGCCGGGTCCCTGAGGGGCGCGAACGCGTCGGCGCCCCCTGCAGGTCAGCGCCGGAGGATCCCGCGCGCCGCCCGCGGTCGTGCGGGGCCGCGGGGGCTCTCCGCACCGCCCACGGCCCGGCCCAGCCCGTGCGCACACGCAGCTGGCGTTGCGTGCCTTTCCCAGCGCGAGCTCCCCGAGGTGGAAGAACGGCGGGCGGAGGCAGAGGGCATAGAGGGCGGCGCGGGGAGGGATGCAGAGGCATCACCTACCCCCGGCCCCCTGCTCGCCCCGGGTCCGCCGCTCCGCTCCCGCCACCTCTCAGGTCTGCGCGCAGCAGACGCCACTGGTGCCCGCGGCCATAAGCCTCGTTCCCCGCCCGCGGACTCCGGAGCTCAGAGAGCCGCGCTGTGCGCTCGGCGAGGCTGGGCCGCCGCACCTCCAACGAGAGCGCCTCAGGACCGCTTCTCCCGCGGTCTGTCAAGGAGAGAGGCTTGGAGCAGTGTGCGGGTGCCAGTGTGGGCAAGAGCGGGTGTGCGGGTGAGTGCGGTGCGCGCGCAGGGCAGGGCAGGAGGCGTTACAGCATGCTCCGGTGCAAGCGTAACCTTTTCAGCCTTGAGATCTAAATCTGCAGCCCTGGAGCTTATTCCCTCCCCCCCTCTACCCCGCCCCTTCTCCACACATGCGTCTCCCTCTTTCGCCTCCATCTCATCTGATTCCCAAAGAGATCCCTCATGTGGTCCGGGAATATTCACAGACACTCTGACTCACGTGAGCTGCGTAAGGCTGAAAGGGACAATGTTCGTTGAGAAATGCAACGGAGAGCTTTTCCATCATCCAGCCTGCTCTTTGGACTGGATTTCCCCCACCCGGAAGCCACGTTTCAGGGGCTTGTGTATCTGCTCCTTTCTGCTTTGGGTTTTAAAATTGGATGGAGGTTGTTTTTATTTTGGAGGCATGGGGAGGCGGCAGGAATCAACTGAAAAATCACGTTTAGGATGTCTCATTAGCTGTCCTGTAACGTGCCACTGTCCTCAGCCCCTTTCCAATTCATGGGCTCCTTTCCAGTGATGGGAAGTTTGGGGGAAGGGAGTGAAGGCACCCACACCTTTTCAGTTCTGAAATAATGACTCCTCTTTCCTCCAGTGAGTGATCTCCATAATTTCATTACAAAAGAGGGTTGTCAGTTATCTCTATTTTAAAAAGAGAAAAGCAGACTAGCAGAAGAAAACTTGGGCCAAATGCAAGTTCCTTCTTCTGAAAACATCAAGCCGTCCTATTCAGACTGTTCAACAAGGGCAAAACAGGGCAGAAAGAATTCAGAAGGGGTGAAATATTTCTCTCCATCACTGAGAATAAGAACCCAATTGCCAAACTGTGTTTTTGGTAACATGAGATTCAGAGGATCCTAAAAAGAAACTTTAGGAATACTTTCAGTTGGTCCTTGTTTGGCCCTAATGTTTGCATCTGAAGATTTTCAATAATTTAGAGATACTTAGTGGTGTATATTTTTAGTACTTGGATTTATTCATATTCGATGGTTTTACTATTAGCCATAATTGTTTATAAGCCCTTCTGCACAGGAGAAAAGCTCTCAGTAAAATTTGCACACACTCACCTCAAGAGACCCTCACCAGCCAGTATCTTGATATAATTTTGACCATTGCTTTTCATAAGATAATTTGTAGACAGCTACATTTTAATAAAGTGTTAACAGTAAAATGTTAATGTTTAAATAGATGAACTTTTGTTTTTAGAATCAAAGTTTAGCTTTTCTTTGAATTATTTATCAAGCTGTTTGCCCACAGGCCTTCCTAAGAGAAGGGAAAGGTGAAGGGGAGGGTATCACTCATTGATTTAAAGCATATGTGGGTGTAAGGTTATAAAACTAGCCTTTTGGAAAACAGTAAATAACTAAACCACATCTATAAACACCCACCTTTGGGACCGTGGGGAAAAAAACGCTAATTACTTTCATAGAAAACAGCATTCAGTTAACAGTTAACTGAAATATTGTATGGCAGTCCTTAAAAGCTCCTCCTCCGTCAGGATAGTACCCTTTGGTAATATACACATATTTATACATGATGTAAATATACATATGCACAAGGGTAGATGTTTATGTACATAATGTAACAAAATATATACATACCCCAACTGAATACATTTGCATATAACAAGCCCATGTGTAATATACCAAACTTATGCGATTAACAATACATTCTATAACAGATAGTCTTAAAATAAAGAGGAAGAGTGAGTAAATCTTAAAGCCATTAAAACAAACTTCAAAATTTCTTTTGAAATCTGACTTGTGCCAACTGTACACGACTCCACAGAAATCAATAAATAACACTGCATAGTTTAGTATTTTAAGCACACCCTGTTTAAAAGCACTATGAACTTAAATATCTTGTTTTATATGAAGTAAAAAGGGCATCATACTTCAGAATGCATATTTGATATGTAAATATTCCATTTAAATGCAGGTATTTTTGTCCTCAAATTAAATACTGTTGTCTTAGAACAAAAATTATATTCTATGTGTAATCAAGAAAAACATTAGTTTTATTTTCTTTTCTACTGTAAAGAAAACATTTTTTAAGTAGCTTTATGAGCTTTCATATCATTAAAAGACATTCAGTAGTCGAATGATAATTCAAAATGTAAAAGCAAACTTGAAATATATACTTGAAATGATTTGCGTAATGTGGGATGACATGTTACGTATTTGCTTCTTGTTTGATGGTATTTTGAATCTTTGCATTTTCGAAGTGTTCTTTCGGGGTTAAAAATAAGAATTACAGTTAAAATGAATACATCAGCCAGGACCCAGTGCTCATTTGTGCTGAGCAAATGTAGAGAAATGTTACACCTGAATGTTATAGTTTAACAGCTATTTGTCCTAGTGGATAAAGGACTCAAAAAAATTTTAAATTATCTTGAAGACCTTGATAGACCAGCTCTCTCATGTAATGAGAGTTATTTTTACTAAGATTATAAAATATTTTGTTGACTTTTCCAAGTTTATGTAAATGTATATTTCTTAACTGAAAAACATATATGATGTTTATGATGGCATTTATTCCCACATGTAATTTATTGCTTATTTATTTCAGAGAAAATATGTCAAAGACTGATGACTCATTGGTGGTGTGTAAATATCAGTGATGAGCTTGTGAAAATTAAAATCAGTTTGCTCAACTGCTTTTTGAGGATTTTATCTTAATCTCTTAAAAAATTTGAAGTTAAAACCATGGATTACCCCAAGTGAAAAAATCTTAAGAGACTATTACTTGGAAAGAGGTTAAAACATTTTACTCTGGATGGGGTTTAAAATCAATCGCAAAAGTAAGTTAGTTTTTTGTTGTAGAAAGTTTTCTATCTGATAGCGTGTCATGACAAGGAAGCATAGGCTATAAATGATTTTAAAATGTTCATTCAAAAAAGTGGATGAAGAATTATTCTCTACAAAAATGTAAAATGATCTTTTTTTGTTGATTTAATTAATGAAGTGGGTGAAGGACTATTTTAGTAGGCTCAAGTTACACACGTAGAAAGATTTGTACGAATAAATATTTTGTCATTCTGTGGCCTAAAAGCAGACAGAACTAGAATATAGCAAATAAAACTCCCCGGAATGTATGCTTCCAAGATTCAATTTCATTAAAAAATTTGGCAGTTAAGGAAAAGAAGGAAAAATGCTTATTAAGTCAGAGCAACTATAAAATGTTGACAGATCTCAAGTTTCGTATCTAACCAGGCTCTTAGAAAACTGCTAGGACGTTGGTGGAGTACAAGTTATTCTGTCAAACCGTTTTTCATAGTAAATTGTATTTTCAATACTCTCAAATTTAAACTCCAACTTTCTAGACTACCCATTTTCTCCTTCTCTCCCTTCTCCTTCCCTTCCTTTCTCTTTCTTTCTTTTTCAAATCAGTAAGCAGTTAAGTGAGACTAATTCAGTAAGGTTCAGAGAGACACCCAAGGAGGATTTAAGGTATTCACCCTCAATGTTTAGACATTATCAGTGACACACATTGAGGTGAGATGTATCAGTGTTCTCTCAAAACATTTATTTTCTTTCCTCCTCCTCCAAGTACTAGCGTCTTTTAAAGAGAGAACCAGACGGCGTCTACTGAAGGCAAAATAAATCGGAGAAGTGAATTATTTGGAGAACTCAGGCATTGATGCTTTCCCTTCCACCTACTTATTAAGAAAAGAAAAAAGGACAGTGAAATTTGCATAATCTAGATTGGCTATCTGCAGTGATTCCATTTGTGAGATAGCAACTAATTCTATAAGCTATTCCTTGACTCTTCATTCTCCCTGTGTTGTGAGAGATGGAACATACATCTGAATGGACCTCCAGTTGAGACATTTACCAAATTCAAATAAAGAGAGATGAGGGGCCTGATTTGCCAGGTTTGGCTGAATACATTGACTAAAGTTATTAGATAATTGTTCATCTTTCTACTTAGCCCCATAAGAAGAGACACACAAATATTATAAAATACTTTAAATTAATGTTAAATAGTTCAACTGGGATTGCTATAGTTATTTACATTTAGCAATGGATTAAAATGTTAACATTATACATTTAATGAATTAGAATCTTAGTCTCCTTGTATCCTCTGACTTGGAAACGTTAACTGAACTCATTGTCAAGCATCTTCTAGGGATGATAATTTTCTCAGTGTAATATGGTGTATTGAAAGGTGGTGGTAGTAGGGGTGGACAAGAATCGAGAGAATAAGAGAGGACAGTGTTATATGTCGTAGGTTGTAATTAGAGCCATAGACTATTTTAAACAGTCTTTGGTAGAGTAGGATAAGATTGAGCATGATTTGAATTTTGTCTAAAAAACATTAGTAAACATTAATTACAGGCAATTTTAAAAAAAGATCTAATCACAAATATTATTTAAAAAATAGCACCTAGAGCTATATTAATAAGCTTTGCTTTCTTTCTCAAATATTTCTGGAAAATTATGTCACTATATTTCACATTCATCTAATTAAACAACTGAAGTATTGTTCTAACACACACAGCACGAATACCCCAAGAATAAATAAAAATGTATGCTAGATAAAAAGAAAATGTTGCTGATTTTATATTTGCTATAATTCCAGGAGGGAGTGGCCAGGTAAAAACTACGGGCTGGTAATGCTTTTTGTTTAAAAATTCATTTTTATTACAGTAACAGAAATTATGTTCTTTGTAATAATCTTAGAAAAAGTGTGATAACCTTTTGAAATTTTTAGTGAGTCCTGTTTCTAGATGCAAATAAAAATAGGGGAGTAGGAAGACTGAATGAATGAACGAAGGATGTTTAACACAGGCCAGTTAGACGGCAGATTGTGCTTTTGCTGGTTACAACTCTTAGTCATCCTCTGCCATTTTTTCTCACTTGAGCCTCTAAAAACTTATACAATGTGAAATTGTTACAGAATCACTAATTATTCCTCATCGCAGACCCTTTTCAATAAAGTGATGCCATCCCCCAAAGAATTATGGCAAAACAAGATAATAGACATTATTAGGAAGTTCCCGTCATACAAACTTAGAAGATTTTTTGGAAATAATACCTTGAGGGATATTTATTTCTCATTTTAGAGTTGAGGCCTTATTCTCCAAGTTGGCCATTGATCGTGGTGGAGGCTGTTGAGAGGTGGCCACATAATTTCTTTATCTTTCACCTGCAAATTACACACATTATTTTGCAGCTCAAAATAAGCATTCACAAAGGGTTGCATTCACTAAATGTCTTTCACAGCATTAGTACAGCACTGAGGTACAAAAGAATATTAATCTAATACATTCCAAAATTCAAATACTTGTGATTAATAAGCATTATTATCTATAAATAAGGCCCTAATGATACTTTGGCAGTGTTGTAAACACAAGAATCAGAGGCAATTATTGTCATTGTTGCTCAGCAAGTACTTCCCATGAATACCAAATGGGTATTGCTGTCCAGCTACTTGGCAAGTAAGGTTCTTATAAAGAAACAGATGTTGGCCAATCAGGACCTGCTACTGTTAACTGCCCTTAGTCCCAAATGCAGTCCTTAAAGAGAGAGCGAGGAAAAGCCCAAGATATTAAAACAGTTTTGACACGATTTTTAAAAAATGCCCTTTATAATAAATCTTGAAAATAATGCTGTTCTCTAGTACTGACTTTGCTGAATTGGCTACATTAGTAACTATTGTGTAACTGCAAGTAAAGGTCTCATTTGTGAGGCTCTAGACCCAGTATGATGAGGTGCCCTTGAAATCAAATCAGTGGACAACTGAGAATAAATTGCGACTACGTGAATAACCCTTCAAGGAGCATGGGCGTGACCATGTCTTTATCTTTTTCTCTTCCTCGGGCCCCACAGAGCTCCCTTCCATTATCCAGGACCAGCCTACCAGGCCCAGGTCCAATGCTGTGTGTGTGTTGAGGGGGTGGGAGGTTGGGAGTAAGCTGCTACAGTACAAGTTAAAGCAAGTTGTCGAGACTCATAGAAAAGTCAACACAGGCCTCCAGCCACACGGTCACTCTGCACTCTGGGTTTTAGAAGTCATTGCAGAACCAGCTTTAGCTATGTGGATGAGTTGATTTCAGCTTGCAGTCTTAGTAAATTCAGTGGCATTGGGTAACAGCTAAAGTGTTTTGTGGAGAAGAAAAAAATGTTTCGTATACATTTTCCTAAGGGTTAGGTGCATTAAGCATCGAATGTAGATTTGTTGTCTATTTTTAAATCTTCTTGTGCCAAGCCTTATTGCTTTAAAGATGTTACAGGTCTGTACAGTGGGGATTGAGAAACTACTGAATTAGTTTCCTCAGGCACTGGAGAAACTTCGAGAGGAGGAGTGTGGTGGCAGTGGGGTAGGTGACGTTGCTGTGGGATTACAGCCCCGTAGTGGGCATTCTTTCCTCTCTCATTTTCAGCACTATAAATGGTCTGGGGGATAATGGTCCACCAGAATTTAGCAGCCTATGCTCAGTCCCTGTGTATGGGGAGATGAAAAAAGATGAACTCTCCCATGCAAATCTTTTCTTATTTTCATGCATAATGACTTAAAAGACAATTTCTTCAACGACAACAACAATAATAATGATGCTATTCTACTAAGGACTTACCATGTACCAGATATTATGCACCTTGTGGGCATTGTCCTGTTTAAGCCTCTAAACACCCTTTGAAGTATAGCTTGTACCCAGGTTGGACAGATGAGTCAGCCGCCAAAGGATATGTGGTGGTGGTACCCAGTCTCCAAAATCGGAGACTCTCTCATCTCAAAGAGAATGTGCTTTTAACAACATCACTTTACTGCTTTCCAAATTTGGGGGAACCCTGATGTTTTCCTCCCTTTTTTAGAGTTTCCCAGATGTCTCCCCTCCAGGGACTTCTTTGTGCCAGCTTTGGAAGTAGTGCTATGGCATTTGTGAGTGCCATGAGGGCCTCCTACAGAAACAAGGACGGCACAGGCTCTAAAGGCCTGCTTTGCACCCCATCCCCACGGTCGGACACACCTTTCAGCCCCACGCAGTAGCTAGACCAGGGTGAGGCTCGCGGTGTTAACCCAATACGATGATTGCGATTCGGTTTGGACTGCCTAAGCGGACTGAAGCATGGCCAGGTACGACACGGGGCTCAGAGGTGCATGCACCTACATCTGTGAACTCCTGCGTTAAATATAATATAGTGACACGTCGGTTTCTCTGCACATGGGCACCCTGGAGAGGAAAATAACTGATTGGCAGAAAGCAACATCTCTGAACATGGTGGTGACCATCGACTCCTGAGACTGTCAGTTCTCCTGGCTGAAGGAAGAGTCCATGGGCTGCATAGGCTGGTTCTGCTTCTCCTTGTGCTCAATTCACGAACGCCTTTGCAAGGGCCATGTGGACAACTCACAGCCCCAGGCATAGCCATGTCTTAACCTCCTCACCAGTCTTGTGTCATTCGGGTGACATTTGAGCTGTTTCAGAGAAGCCCAGGAAAAATGTGCAGTTGGACACTGTGCCCCACGGGCGTGCTGCAAAGCTGGGCGTCGCCCCTCTGTCCACTGACCCGGGGCAAAGCAAATGCTGATTTCTGGCCTGAGCTCACCCGTGGAGCTCCGAGATACACTGGCACTCCACTCACTGTGTCGGTGACATTAAGGTTGAAAAAAACCTCAATAATTATTTCATTCTAAATTGCTGCTGCCACTGGCCCCCCAAGGGCAAAATGTTATTTGTAAAGGTCAAAGTGAAAAGGTTACTTGGCTTTCAGAAAATAACTTTCACCCATTAATTAATTAGTTATTAATTAATTAATATTCTGCTTTGTTTCAAGAAATAGTTTAAGGCAGTTTATAAAAATACATGACAGAAAGAAACTAAAGTAGGTAAAGTGAGCCATAGTAAAATTAGAATAAACTGATGCACACCCTCAAATGTTGTGCTTGGCTTAGAGATGTTAGAAAATCACACAAAATAGAGTTAGACCCAAGATAGAGTTTGTTTTCCCTGTAGCAAAAAAAAAGGAAAAAGAAAAAGAAAAAAAAAAGTTTTACAACAACTATCAATGTTAACTTTTATTTAAAAAGACAGTTTTCAAGATGAACTATCAATTACATCTGGCTTGAATATATACTTCCTAAACATCTTTGATGTATTTAACCTCAAAGAAAATGTTCTAATTGGAATTTGCTACGTTATCCTTTGTATTAAAAATAAAAAAAGTGAATGTTGAGTCCATTTGGATTTTATATTGGAGAAATGACACGTTGATAGTCTTCGACAATATTTGATACCAGCAAATGGCATTTTACTTCCTATACTTACTTCTCATAAGATAATTTGACAGTTTGCAATATATACATTACATCTGTTTCTTCCCAGTACATCCCAGGAAATCAATAAATTATATATATTTTACTGTTTCTTCTTCTCCTTCTTTTGTTTAGGCAGTCAAGAAGCAGATAGGGTAAAGAGCTCAGTACAGTTCCTTGTATTATGGGAATATAAATTCATGCACTAAGCCACAACTAGTTTAGTGACTTGCTTGTCTCACGTAACCCTTTTGGTATCAGTTTTCTTATCTGTTAAATTGTCTGTATGGGATTTAGTTGATCATCAAGTTGCCTTCTAGTCATAAAATCTTGTGTTTGAATTTTCTGTTATCTAGAGAATCCATTAATGTAAGCATGATTTTTAAATATCTAGTTATATTTCAACTGAGATAGAGCTTGCATGTAAAGAAGAACACAGGGCATTCTGTTATGCAGTGTAAATCAATAAAATGAAAATGTATCCATTGACAACATTTGTATTTTCACCTATTACAGAGCTGTGCCATCTCTTTGAATACAATACACTTTTATGCCCCATTAAAGCATGCTTGACATAGCTTTCAACTGCTTGCAAATGCTGAGAAGTTGAAAAACATAACATTTACAAAAGATACATCTGGTGCATATTTATATGACTTGGAATAAGGAATCATTTAAATACTGCTGAGGCATCTCCATATTAGGAGAAAAGATATTCCATATCCATATGTGAAATCGGTAGTAAAATACATGTAGTTTTCAATTTCTCTTACGTGTGTGTGTGTGTGTGTGTGTGTGTGTTTAATTTGACACATTTTAAAAATATGGAAATATTGATTAGGACTTAATTTATCTATTTGAGTTATTAGAAGTGCTTCTTTCCTGAAGTTTATAGATTACATCATTAAATCTAGTTCAGAGTCTGGAGGAGAGAAGTTTTGAAAGGGGTTAAAAGTAGTACTTTCTGCTCAGAAAAGAGGCTCCTTTGGGAGTAGAAATTCTCAGTCTGGGGTTCATGGACCCATTCAGCATCTGGAGGCCTCCTTAGTTTATATGCAAACGTTTGTGTGTGTATATATTCATATGATCTTTCCTTGTTCCCCTAGAAAAGACCTAACTTAATCAGTATCTCAAGGAGGTTTATGACCCTGGTGTAGTGGAAAGACTTGGAACCATAAGAAATACTTGAGGGTTTCCCCTTACTAGTTGTTTAAACTACCTTCTGAAGGCCTTCTCTGTAAAATAAAAGGGTTACACTAGAAAATCTCAGATGCCCTTTCTGACGCCAGCACTTTGTAATTCTGCATCAGAAATGTATCTCCGTTTACCTTAAAACTTAAGGCACCAATGTCCTCAGCGTTTGTTTTATCCGCTGCATTCATTTTTAAGTTGTTATTGTGGAGGTTCCGTGTAGAATATGGGAGAGGTTATGTTAAATTGTTTGTAGGGCTGCACACATGTCAAGCTGGGAAAAAGCACACCTAAAAATCGTATAGCACTCCTAGAATGCCATGTGGTATAGCATATGAAATAGAACTTGTACCCTCCAGATCACACACACTTTAATTAATGTTATGGGCTGTGCTTTAAACTGAGAGAAGTGAGAAAATCAAGGTTAAGGACGCTCCGTTCTTGACTATGTAAAAGGAAAAAAGAGACAGCTATGTAAATTAAGGAGTTCATATCTCCTCGTCAATTTCTTATCTGTTGTCAGTTTGAATGATTTCTAAATCAGAAGAATGCTGAAGATCTGTTTTCCCATCACTTTTGAGCCTAAGGAATTTGGAGCTGGAGTTCTGAGCCAGGAAACAGTCCTGTTTTGAATTCAGAGGCTCTACTGCTGAGCACAGATGCCAGGCTGATGATAAATTCCAAAAGGTTCAGCTTGCTATTTCAACTCCAGAGGTCACAGAGGAGTAGGCAGATGAAGATTAGCAAATATGACTGGGGAGCCTCCATTTGTAGCACCTCAACAGGCTTTGGGGACGTAGTCAGCTAGGAGAGACCCACCTTTACTAAGTACAATATTGCTAGTAGTGGGCCCTGCTGGCCTCACGCTTTAAGATATCTCTAAATTTCTATATATTTCACAAGCTCCAACATCCACAAGGTTTCTCGATTTTTCACTTTATAGTTGTTACGGTGTTATATAGACCCAACCTTCAAAGCTGATATGATCTATTGTGAAAAATTCTTAATTTGAGAAGTATTACTTAGACATTTTCTCAAATTCTTTTTCTTTTTGATTTTTTTTTTTTTTTTTTTAAGGTTGGTCACATCAGTGTGGCAGCCGTGAGTGTGGACTAACCCCTTATGCACACCGCAAACGAGACTCCAACCTCAGAGGCAGGCACCCACCTCAACCTTTCTTTCCTTCTCTTTCCCCAGATATTTTTTTTGTATTGCAGATATAGTAAAACTCTTTCAATATGACAAGACGTAGTAACTTCTTCTGAATTCAAATCTCCATGAAGACTTTCCACCTCCCCCCCCCCCCGCCCCAGGAGGATGGCTTGAAAGGGTTGTTGTATAGAGCTGACGTCAGTAGTCATGAACTTCTGAAGTCTGACTTAAGTCACATATATTACGATGTGTATTGGTAGCGTTAGGAAATTTGAAAACATTGGGATTTATTTATTATTAATTCATACTCCTAAGAGTTGACAGAACTTTTCATGACCAATTGAAATTACAAAAAAGACAAAATTAAGGATTAAAATATACAGACCAAATTTTGATGAGAAATGAAACAAACTCTTTTTTTTTCTAAATGACCATCACTCTTATGCTCCAAAACCTTATTAAAGCCAGAAATACACACTGCCCTGAATATTTCCTTAAGCAGTTGTTATTGATCTACTTCTTCCTGTTATTTACCTTGATGGAAAGATACTTTTGACTCAACTTGAGTGCCAGGCAACCCCAGGAGGTGGGAGATCAGAGTAAATCTGGCTAATGATGTTGTGTTTTCTTTTTTGGAAAGAAGTGAAATAAAAGATTGCCAATTTTTGATGCCATTTTGTCTCCAGTGGGAGCAATCCAAGTGACGGGAACCTTCCTGTGAGTGCTCTCTGTCCTGTCCCCCTCTGCTTCCCAGTGGGGTGCAATGACTCTGCAGTGTGGTGAAGACACTTGAGCTTTCTCCCTAGGAAAATTCTCTTTGAGCATATTGTTCAAGCCACCACAGTAAGATTGAATGGCATGCCATCAACAACATTAGTTGGTTTAGGTTTAACTCTCACCCCTTCAATCAACACTGTACCTGTTTATTCATATATTTGTGGACACAGGTTAATACCATTTAACTTTAGTATCATGATGACTTTGGAAGAAGCTCCTTAGGAAAAACTGCCTATGGGTCAAAATTATTGTCACTTCACAGTGACTCACTGTTGCTGGGCAGCCAGTGATCATGACTTGGAAGATGGTGGAGAAACAAAGGATTTCTGACATGTTTTTGTGATGCTGTTTATTTGGACTGTTCAAGTCCTTTCCCTAAGGCCCTGGTATTCCCACTGTACTCGATATAGATTATTTTGATTTGGAAACAGCATTTGTTTATCATGATATATATATATATATATTTAGGTTGGATAGTATCATGAGATATATATATATATATTTAGATTGGATAGTATTATTCAGAACTGGGAGGTGAAACTCTACCTTGAGCAGTTGATGCATGTGCCTACATGAGAATTGAGACCCCTCAATTCAATATGTAGTCTGCAGTTAGCCTAGAGAATTTTTTTCTTATGTCTCTTGAACTTTTATATATTAATTAAATTAATTAATTATTTATGTGACTTCCAGGACAGTTTTGCTAAGTAAATATGAAACAGACATCTGGTTGGAAAAAAAATCAGATGTTTGCTACCTCACTCCCCTCCAGTGAAAGTAATGAGACCAGAAATCTAAATGATTCTTTCATAGACGTTATTTAGAAAATATGACCACAACATTGCAAAAAATGACTCAGGGCAGCTTGGACACTGTATTTCTGAGGTAGAAAGTATTATCATTTTAAACATAGAAACATTTTTTTTTTTTTTTACTGGTCATTATAAGACTAGTTTTAAATAATACGAGGTCTTACATTTTCTCTTTTCCTTGTATTATCAACCAGGAAGATTTTTTTTCTGATGAAAAAGATTACTAAAATATTAGGGAATGTGCTTTTTAAAAGTATAAGTCTCCATAAGAAAAGGCATGGGCAACTTAATTATCAATAAAGTGGCATGAGTTATTAAATTATCCCTTTAACTTTGGGAAATTATGGGTGAAAATTTACTATGTGATTCTGAATAGTCATGTTGTAGATCCAGAATTTAAGAAAAGCCATTTTGCCAATAATGTGCTAGAAAGAAGCAGTGAAAATTACTTAATACTGAGTGAAGCCCATCATGTATTTATATCCTTAAATGGCTGGCTTGTTTGATCCTAAATGAGTAATAATTCGACTGACCCTAAGGAGAGTATATGTATGTGCTTTTTGAAGAAATAATTTTGACCATTTCAAATCGCTGTTTCAGTATTTTTTGTTTTGCTCCTGGATTTTCTTCCCTTTGTCGTTTTTTCCCTTTTAATGGTGAAAGTCGATCTCCTACAAACTTTTTCACATTTGTTTTGCTTTACTCTGTGGTCCCCTCCTTTCCTAGTGGTATCACTGGGACTTTTTCTCTGCCCCACCATCAAATTTCCCTCTTGATATTCCTTAATGTATCAACGACTGCCCTTTTTCCATAGCACCCTTAGCTCTGCCTGTTTTCTTCAGTTTTATGGCTATATAGTATGTTGTTTTCTTCCTATAGAAACTTCCCAAGCTATTGAAAATTTCAAACCAATATAGGTTAATGAACAACTAACTTTTCATACAGTTTTCATTGAAATTTGGATTGGTCTTATTCCCTAATTTCTTTTTCACAATTGCTCAGTCTTGCCCTCTCTTCCAAATGCACACAGGCCCTGTCTTTTTGTCCTCCTTTGCCTGTCCAGATCCTCCTTTGTCTGATAGGCTTGTGGTTACATCTAAGAAGCTCTAGGTTGAGAGTTCTGCCTAGCCAGCTTGCCATGGCGGTTTAGTACATTCTTCTCATCAGCTAAATAGACTGCACCAGCACACTCATCCTTTTTGCAATAGAGTTGGCAGGTAGCAGGAAGATTCCTCGGATGGGAGAAGACACAGTGTGTGTGTTGAGTCGACAGATTCACAGGGTTCTGACGGGGGCTCTCCACGTACCCCTGTTCGTGTTGCCCTGGGTAAACCACTGAATTCTCTGCACCTGTCAGCATTCTTGGAGATAAGAACACCCAACTTATAGGGTTTTGTGTGAATTTTGTACTTGGAACATTTCTAGTAAGTGTTAATTCCTTCTGTACTTATGTACAAAGGGACCTCAGAAAATATAATGTAGTATACAAGTTAGACACCATAGGCGCAATAGGTGTGGTGGAAGTGAGGTGTGGTAGAAATAATGCCATTAATATAGCAGTTTTAGTATTTTAAAGCACATTTATATCATCCATTTTATTTTATCTTTACAATGACTCTGAGGTCTAGAGAGAATCCCAGACTCCTCAGCAGGCAACTGGTGCATCTCGTTGGGCCACTGCTGCCATGCGATTACTTTGGGAAGAAAGAAATGCGCACTAAAAAGCCACATGGATATTAGGAAGGTAACGGCGAGTGAGAGATCATTCTGACAGTGGAAAATCGGAGCCATTCAGTCTCTTAGAAAAGAGGAGTTTTATGTTTCATTTCCAAGTCCAGAGAAGAGAAACTTTGCTTTTCTTTCCTTTTTGTTGTTGTTGGCAAGGCTCTGTAAGACTGCAACTTGCATATAAGACACACTGGGCCAAATTTTTGAAGAGCTTCTATACTTTGCATGTGTTAGATTTTTCATGCATAGCTGCAGCTCTGGGTGGTGGTAGAGTTTTTGGGGTAGAGGGGAGGGTGGGCACAGATGGGCTTTTCACATTTGCCACCTCACTTCGAATGTGATAATGTATTAATTTTGTGAGATATGATTTTCTTAAAGCAGAGTTCCTTAAGGAGGCTTAAATCTTGAGCAGTGCAGTCCTTAAGTGAACAGTTCTGAAAATGATAAGGAATCTGTGCCTGTCTGCCTGGATAGTGAGAAGAAGGAGGTTTATTGTTTGATATAGAACTTAGTCAAAAGAGAGCTTCAAATTACCCTGCCATTTGTGTGGGCTTGAGTGACTGTCAGTTGCTTGCAGGTCCTGTCACACCTTTCTCCTAGGCACCTTTTGTCTAGAATGGACCTTCACTAGGGAACAGTTAAATATTTCAGAGTTAGCGATTAGATGACAGAGAGGCTTGAGGGTTCAGTTTCTTCTTAGAAAGGCATAGATTTCTTCCTTCTGATATGACCACCAGTGACTTTAAACCTCTTGTTTTGGCTATTTGCCATCTGCATCTGTTAGGAGGATAGAGATGGTTATGCTGTGGTAGCAAGTCACCATTGAAACCGCAGTGACTTCAGACAGCAAGAGTTTATTTCTTGATTGCACTGCATGTCCATTGTGGGTCAGAAGGGGTGTCTGCCAGCTGTAGACATTTAGGGGCTCAGGATGATGGAACCTCCTTTCTGCACCTGTTTCCACTTCATTCTGGTGGCGAAAAGGAACATGATCATGCTTGTCCTGCTCCTAAAGCTTCCACCCGGAAGTGACACCTGCCAATTCTCACATTTTATTGGTCAAAACAATCACATGACCATGCCAAACTTCAAAGTTGCTGGGAACAATCAATCCTATGATGAGCCTAGAAAGAAGGGAAGAGAAATATTAATAAACTGCCTGTGACATCATCCATTAAATGCAACCACATGGGAAGGGACTTCTCTGTGTTTGTGGTAATTAGCACCACCGGTAGCAGAATTTCTCTGCCCCAGGCATTTTTGAGCATTGGTTAAAAAAATAAAAAAAAAAGTGTTGTCACATATCTCCACAACAGCCCCCATGAAGAAGATGTTCTGCATCCCTGGAATCTTATGATACAGCAACTTCAAGGACTATTGATAGTTTGAAATGTTTTCAGCGACAATGAGCATGATGAAAATAATAGTGAAGAATAAAAACGCACCCACAGAGAGAAATATATCCTTTAAGCAGTTGTTTTAACTCTACTTTTCCCCCTTTGTTTTGAAAGTGCCTTTCAAGTCTTAAGCAAAAAACATCTTCGTGATCAGATTAATCAACAGTTGGTGCTTAAGGAAGTTAAGACTCAAAGAAGATAGGTAGAGTAGACTTCTCAAGTCTCTACTACATAAGTTAAAGTGTTTAATTTATTTTGGGGTAATTTGACTATGATCACCACAACCATCACCCTTACCACCACTGCTATCACCTTCGCCATCACCTCCACCATCTCCACCCCCACCGCACTCACCACCACCACCTTCACTACCACCCGCGCTATTACTCTCACCAGCACCACCATTATTGGTCACCACCACCACCGTCACCACCGTTATCACAACCACACTGCCACCATCACCACCATCACCATCACTAGTACTTCTATCTGTCATTCATTATAAATACACGCTTGTGTGACCCATATAATGTTTTTCCTCAGACTATCATGGGAACCAGAAAATTAGGTAAGATTTTGAACACCGTTTTTGTTTTTGTTTTCCTTTTCTTTTTCTACCACACTGCATAATCCAGGAATTAAAAAGTCATGGAAAAAAGTGGCAACTCAGGACTGTCTTTTGGGACTGGATTTGGATTAAACCTATCTCACTCTTTGGTTTGTCTTTTTTTTTTTTAATTAAAAATTATTGGAGTAACATTGATTAACAACATCGAATAAGTTCCAAGTGTATCATTCAACAGTAAATAATATATATTTATATATATATATATAGAGAGAGAGAGAGAGAGAGAGAAAGAGAGAGAGAGAGAGAGAGAGAGAGAGAGAGAGAGCACTGTGTGTTCACCCAGAGTTAGATTTCCTTCCATCATCAAATATTTGACCCCTTTTACCCTATCTACTTCTCCCCTCTCCACTTCCCTCTGGTAACCGCTAATCCACTGTATTGTCCATGAGTCTGATTGCCACATTTGTTTGTTGCTTTCAGTTTTCTATTCTACATGTGAGAAGTATCATGTGGTTTTCAACTTTTTCTGTCTGACTTATTTCGCTTAGCATGATTATCACGACATCTATCCATGTTGTCACAAATGACAATATTTCATCTTTTCTTATGTCTGAGTTATATTCCATTATATATATGTACCACATTTTCTTTATCCAATCATCTGTTATAGGATACGTTGGTTGCTTCCATTTCCTGGATGCCGTGAAGAATGCTACTATGAACATCAGTGTGCCTATATCTTTGCTGATAAATGTTTTCAGTTTTTTTTGTGTGCGTAAATACCCAGAAGAGGGATTGCTGGATCATATGGTAATTCTTAGTTTTTTGAGGAAACTCCAAACTGTTTTGCATAGTGGTTGTACCAATTTGCAGTCCCACCAGTTGTGTATGAGGGTTCCTTTTTCCTCACAACCTCTCCAACACTTGTTATTACTTCCTGTTGATGACAGCCATTCTAACAGGTGTGAGGTGGTATCTCATTGTAGTTTTGATTTGCATTTCCCTAACAGCTAGTGAAGTTGAGCATCTTTTCACATGTTTGTTGGCCATTCGTATGTCTTCTTGGGGGAAATGTCTGTTCAGGTCCTCTGCCAATTTTTTATTGGATTATTTGCTCTTTTGTTGTTGTTGGGTGTATGAGTTCATTGTATATTTTGGATATCAGGCCCTTATCAGAGGTGTCATTTGCAAATATAGTCTCCCATTAGGATGATTGCCTCTTTGCCTTGTTGACAGTTTCTTTTGCTGTGCAGAAGCTTTTTTAGTTTGATATAGTCATTCATTTATTTTTGCTTTTACTTTCTTTGCCTTTGAGGCCAAAATCATAAAATTCTCTCTAAGTCCAAGGTCCATGAGTTTAGTATCTGTGTTTTCTTCTGTGCAATTTATTGTGTCAGGTCTTTTATTCAGGTTTTTGATCCATTTTGAGTTAATTTTGGTTTGTCTTGATAGACAACAGTCTAGTTTCATTCTTTTGCAGGTGGCTTCTCAGTTTTCCCAGCATCATTTGTTGAAAAGGCTTTCCTTTCTTCATTGTATGTTTTTGGTTCCTTTGTTAAAAATTATTTGCACATATATATGGAGGTTTACTTCTGGGTTCTCAGTTTTGTTCCACTGCTCTGTGTCTTTTTTATTTTTTATTTTTATTTTTGCCAATACCTTTATTATTGTCCCTTTATAGTATAGTTTGAAGTCAGGCAGTGTGATACCTCCAGACTTGTTCTTTTTCCTCAGGATGGCTTTTGCTATTCGGGGTCTTTTGTGCTTCCGTACAAATCTGATGAATTTTTTGTTCGATTTCTTAAAAAAAAAAAAAAAAGCCAGTAGTATTTTGATGGGGATTGCATTAAATCTGTATAATACCTTAGGTGATAAGGTCATTTTAACTATGTTGATTCTTCCAATTCAAGAACATAGAATATCTTTCTATTTCTTTGTGCCTTCTTCAATTTCTTTTAATAGTGTCTTATAGTTCTCAGTGTATAGGTCCTTCATGTGTTTCGTCAGGTTTATTCCTAGGTGTTTTATTCTTTTTGTTGCGGTTGAGAAAGGAAAAATTTTTTCATTTTTTTTCTAAAAATTCATTATTAGAGTATAAGAATACTATGAATTTTTAAACATTGATTTTGTATCCTTTTTTTTTTTCATTTCGGTTTTCTTCCTGTGTTGCTTTCTCTTCTTTAAACTTGTAAGAGAACTAAAGCTAAACAACAACAACAACAACAACAACAACAACAACAAAACACCTGGCATACTCCATGATATTCAGTTCCGAGAAAGGGGCTCTTCATTATTGCAGAGCACCCTTTAACTCTCTACCTCGTATGCCGCTTAGAGTACCCCTTTGAATGCATGGGTGTGGCCAGGATCACCAAACCAGGGTGATTTTTCCTGCCAAACTCTGCTTAGTAACCAGCAGGGGGAAGGCCCAGTTCAAAGTGAAGTAGCACAGTTACCCAGGGGATCAGAATGATTTGGTAGAATCCTTGCAATCAGCAGGTCGCCATTCATGCATTCCCCTGTCTGCTCTGATTTGGGTGTGATGCTCCAGGACTCTGGGGACAGTGTTCAGAGTGGGCTTTTTCTGGAAGTGATTTTCACTGCCCACTGAGCTGTGGGGATCAAGGTTTTGTCCTAACCTCTGACTTATGTGGGCAGGTGACATCTTGGACTCTCACCCGTGGCCTATGTAGTTTCAACAGCCCTTTGCAGAGCCTGCAGGTGTTTGTGTCTTTAAAGCCCCTTGCTGCTGAGGTAATCATGGAGGGAAGAAAGCTAAAGCCCAAAGCTAAAGCCCTAGAGCTTTACCCACCCTACCCCTGCCCCCTGCCAAATATTAACAAAACAAGGATGTTATTAAATTACCAATCCTGGCTCCAATTGGATATTTGCCAAGAATTCCATGCTTCCAGCTCATATAATAAGTTTTATTTTTCTTTTGGGGCTTTGTTTTCTGAATCAGTTTACTTCTTCGTGGTCCCATAATCACCAAATGGAATTTTCTCTATCTTTCATCCTTCATCATTAGGGGAAATATATGGTATCATTTTCTGGAAGAAATAAATATCTCAAAATGAAAGACAATATTTAGTGACCAAAAAAAAAAAATATCCCCCAAGAGTACTACTTTTCTGATGAAGCAGAACTGGAAGTGATTAAGGGCTCAGTGCATTAAAACAACGAACACTCACATTCATTCCTTCATTTTCATAAGAAAATCAAACATCCTCTTTTAAGTAAGTCAGGGGCCGCTTCACAAATCTTTTAAGTGAGCCATAGATAAGTGCATCAGTGTGGTTTGAGGAAACGCAGAGAGGAAATTAAAAATGTTTGTTTTATCGAACTAATATTCCCCATTGGAGATTAAAGTAGCAAGTTGAACCTACAACTCTTAGGTACAATTCAACAGTTTAGTTTCTATTTATTTAGTTCCTCACCATCAGCTTGAACTTGAGTATAAGCTTTAAATTGTAGCTTACTAAATACTTGTAAGTATGTTCCTTTAACATAAAATGGGGTTGTCTCCAACTGTGTTTTCAGATAGCAATATACTTATTTTTATTTGATTTGATTTTATTTGAATTGGTGGTTTTTTAAATATGTATATTCAGAATTTGAAATTCCTGAGCATCTTTAGGTTGACTAAAATTTTGGTATGTTGTAGAGAATTATGATTTGAAGATCATATATTTTAATCATGCCAGTTTGAAAAGTTTCTTATGCCATTTTGTAATGTATTTCATAAGAAAATGTTTTTAAAGGCATTATTTAGAAATCAAGGCTAGCTATTTTCATTTTAGGCTGCTACCTCTTAGCTATTCCAATCAGAGCACATTGTTTAAGCTTGGTGTGGTCAGTTTAATCATCAGTGTCTTCATCATGGGTGTACAACTGCGGGATTTTAGATTTATAAAATAAAGGAAAACTGGAATGCAGATGTATTCATTCCCCTGAGGTAGCCATGTGTTTCTCAGATCGGAAGCTACAATAGTTAAGTTTCAATGAGTAGTTATTGTGTTCCAGGCAATAGACTAAAGAATTTTCTGTCCATTATTTCATAGGATGCGGAGACAGTTACTGTTTTACATTTTACAGGCAAAGAAATTGACAACTCAAAGAAGGTTCCTAAATTTTGCACGGGTCCCTCACTGGCAAGTGGCAGAACTAGGGTGCTCCTGAGATGTTAGGTTGGTTCTCTCCATTGGATGTTTTGGGGTTTCTCTTACAACAGGTAGAGATCTGGGTACTTAAAGGTGGTATTCACACTCCCAGGGCAGAAGGCGATAAGCGCAAAATGGAAGGCCAGATTCCTATCCTCTTCTGCTTCGTAGAAATTCTCCTGCAAAATAACTATGCATTTAAAGCAGCCTGTTCCATGGAAAAGCGTGGGCACGCACTCAATTCCCAGTGTGCTTTCTCCCAGAGGTTCTTCCACAAGATTACAAAGACTGGGAACCTAGCCCATTATTAATGTTTTTAAAAAGTTATTCTGGCTTCTTTCAGGGCCATATCAGTTTCAAAGATCGCTGTCAGGGTGGGAGCAACTGAAGTTGAAATGTCCTGCATGCTAAATGTAACCTCAGAGCAGAAACTGTTCTGCACAGTTGAAAAGTCAGTGGAATATTCATAGAAATGTAATATGAGCACAGGATACCAAGTCGGTGTCAAAACTTTGTTCCAAACCATATTTGCTGTTTGTAAAACTGGGTGCCCCGGGACGGCTAAGGATAAAGTAAGAGGGTGGAGTGGGATGGGTTACAGCATGACTTGAGCCAGGTCTGTGGGTTGGGCTGGGGTCCCTTCCTCTGGGAGGGAGGGTCTCTCTCTACAGGAATTAGGGTTCTGGGGACAGGGATAGGTAATGAGGTTTGGTTCTGCTCACTTAAGAGGGTGACCTTTACCTCAGATATGGAAATCTTTCTTCGTGATGCCGCTTAAACTATGTGGTCGATTTTGGAATAGAAACTGGAGAAATCTGTATGAAAATCATTATGCAGTGTTTTGCAAATGCAGAAGTGACACTATTTGCTTTTTCCTTGAAAGTCTACTGATCAGGATATTGTTAAAATCATGACGGTATAGACCCTGATGAGTATCATCTTCAGATGCTGGAATTATGTCTTAAAAGAAACCAAAGGGACCATCTACTGATAACCCAAATTTCCTTTTAAGAATTAACAAATCTCTCTCATTTTCCCCCCTAGGAACTCTACTCATCTGTAGTTAATCTAAGAATTAACATTTTGCAAATTATCACTTCAGTGCCTTAAATGAGGTACGTGCCTGGTGGCTCAGTTGATTGGAACCCTGTGCTAATGAGGTCATGAGTTCAGTCCCCAGGGGGGGCTGGTTCACTTCCCCATGGTCCCACCCTGAACCCCAGCCAGGCTTGCATATGAACACCAGTCACAAGTGGCCTTCCTGGGAAGAATCAACACAAATTCTGGGGGAAAAAAATTTGTGGGGAAAAATCAACTCAAAGCAGATGCGTTAACTTAGAGTATGACAGTGATCTCATGGGTTTGCAAAGTGGTGCTCCAGAGGCTGAAAAGACTTCTTGCCCGACTAGTGTCGCACTTCCCCGGGGCGGGGTGGGGGGGGTGGGGGGGTTGGGATGCGGGGGGGCAGGGGAGGGAGCTTCCATGCTGGGAAAACCAGCTCTTCTGATGTGTGTGGGAAGTTCCGGTTGGGCCAGTTAAAGGGGACTATCATCCAGGAACAGTAGGAGGCTGGATATGTATTCAAGAGGCAGGCTCAGCTGGATGCTTTAGGGGAATTTTGTTGAATTTTTACTAATTACTTATTCAAAAGGTAAATCATTTTGGGCCTCCAAAGGAACATCTGTAGTCATGTAGCCCATGAGACCATTTCTCCCACAGCCAGGACACTCCAGCCATTCGTTTCAAGCTGGCAGGAGACACAGTAGCTGCGAGTTTTAAGGGCCTGGGTAAATCTCACTCTATCCTTTTCTCCATTGCCCACTCTCAGGAACCACCTTTTCAGATCTGGGTCCAGTTCCAAGGCTAAATCCCACCTGAGAATGACTGGATGCCAATGCGTCGACATCCTCTTTGGGCCATTTCTTGGCTTTAGGGAAGAACAGTGCCCAGTGAATACCCAGTTGTGCTTGGTGGCATTCACTGTTGAGACCAGCAACACCCATGGAATTTCTCCCATTTACTAAGAATACCTTCTCCAGGTAGAGGTCACTTCTTTTTTTTTTTTTTTAATTTTAAAATAGTTTAATCACTGTATTTTTATCACTTTGCAGAATGCTTTGTATATAGTGGGATTTCGATAAATATTTGTTGAAAGAATGAGTAGATGAAAGAACCAAATGTAGAATTGGCTCCATTGAGACAAAGGCAATTTTTTTAATGTTATCATTTTCTTGTTTTTCTCCTTACAAAATATGTGGTTATTGAAAATAATTTAGAAAATAGTAATGAGCAGGTATTAAGAAAATAAAATCACCCATAATGCTATCACTTAGAGATAATCTTTCTTGACGTTTTTGATATTTTGGGGTATGTGATATTTATAAATATATGCAAATCTATTGTTATATGGGACTTAGTATGTATTATTGTGAAACTTTTTCTCAACCTATATTAGAAAGTTTTCTGTGATATTATATATTCTTTCACATTATTATTTTTAATGTTTTCAGAGCATTTTATTGAGTGACTTCAATTTAATCAGTCACATATAAAACATCCTTGTAGCTTAAACTTTTTACCTGGCTTTGTTTACCTCTTTGGGATAAATTTCTATAAGAAGAATTAATTACGTGATCCCATGGTTTTCTAATTCGCTATCCCTTGGCAAATTATCAGTCAGAGAGGTGCCACCAATATGTACTTCTACCTGAAATAATCCAGTGTACTTTCATGCTTCTCCTTTGCTGAACAGTCAGTATTATCATTCTTTTAAATAACCCTAATTCATAGGCAGAACGTATATAATATTTTTATCTTTGCATTTCTTTTATTAATAGTGAAG
This sequence comes from Rousettus aegyptiacus, assembly GCF_014176215.1. Lineage (NCBI taxonomy): Eukaryota > Metazoa > Chordata > Mammalia > Chiroptera > Pteropodidae > Rousettus > Rousettus aegyptiacus. Next base: position 62,572,211 of record NW_023416310.1, on the reverse strand, counting down.
TCGAGTGTTTTTTCATGTGGCCATTTTAATGTTTTTGCAAATTGCTTTCTAATGTCTTTTAAGATCTTTCTATTCTGGGGGCCAAAGCACTCACTCCTTTCTATTTTATAAGGCTATTGTAAGAATTAATTGAAACAACCTATTTAAATATGTTTGAAACCTACAAAGCAATACACAACTGTGATGATTATATTTGCATCCTGGTAGAGTGAGGGTCATTAGGAATAGTCACTTATAAACAAATGGGCTGAGTAAATGGGTACTGAGAGAAGGCTTGAGAGAAGGCTTGGGTAAGCTCTGAAGAGGAAAGACAGAGAGAGACACCTGTGGAGAAAGAGAACGAGGCCTTAGCCTAGAGATTTGTTATTTTGAGAAGGTCACCAGAAATAGACAAGGTCAGAAATAATACAGGAGCTGTCGGTTCGAAATGTGAGCCAGTTAAAAACAGAAGGAAGCAAGAGGGCCAAGGAGTGCCCAGGGGTGGTCCGTGGGCTGGGGGCTGAGGTGGGGTGGGAGGGGGCAGGGCAGCTCCTCGAATGTCCCCACACCAGCAGCTGAGAAAACACCAGCAGTGCTGCTTCGCCAAAGACTCACCTAATTTCAGTGTGACCAAAGCAGGTGTGACGAAGAACAGAAAAGGAAACTGGGGCCATTGCACACAAGTGGTCCTCTGGGCAGAGCACGCCTGTGATTTCCAGTAAGTCCCTGGAGTAACCATACCTGAGAAAGGCAAGCAAAATACATAGATAGGCGTAATTAAATAAAGATAAAATACCACCCTAAAATTTTCCCAGAATATAGATGACCCCACATATGTAAAATTACATATAATTATATACGAATGTGTCATTATATCTAAGTTTATTAGATATAAATATATTCTATATATTGTGTACATATTACATGATATAATTATATAAGTAACATAAATATAGGCATAGTAATGAGGCGGGAGAGGGAGAATTATTTTTGCTTTTATTCACATCTTTAAGTGATGTTTTGCTTGTTATAACTAGTATGTATTTTTTCTCTATTTTTAAAATGATCCAATAAGGAAACATTTTAGGACTAAAAAGGTGTCTGCGCAGTGAGTGTGGCCTGTGCCTGTCCACTCTGCAGCACGGTGGGAATTCATTCAGCAACAGGAGCTGAAGTTCTGGGCTGTCACTGGACCCTGGGCTCACTCAGAGGAGCCCCAGGAAGCACCTGAGAGTCACACCTGGGCTCTGAAGGGCACTGAGTTCATCACCATCTCACATTTAGATGACAGAGGGGAAGCCGCGCCTCCTTGACAGGCAGGACCTTAGCCAATGGGTAAGACATTTCTCAGGCTGGGAGAGAACTCAGGTCTTCCTTCCAGATTGGGTGCGCATCGCTGTCCCACAGGGAGGAGGTGCGGATTAATTGCATGGGAAAGCACTTGAGCTTGATGGAGGAGGAAACATGAGAACTCTTCTTCAGTTCCAGGGCTGCCACTGTGGCCGATGCAACTGTGGCCGATGCAACAAAGTATCTGACTGGGGTTTTAGGTTATTTTACAGCAAGTGGAACTGCTTTAAGGCATCAGTGTTTCCTGTGTCTTTCACCTGCCAGGCAGTGTGCTGGGGCCTGGGACAAAGTTGGGGAACAAGACTGAGTTGACCTCTGACTTTCCAGAGGCTACAGTTGAGTTGGGGAGATGGATGGCACACAAGAGACCAAGCAGATGGAGTGTCACACATGATAATGACTGCTCTGAAGCTCTGAAGGAAACCAACAGGGAAAGGAAGATCAGGGCTGGGCTGCTTTGGGTGTAGAGGATGTGGATGGTCTTTCTGAGGAGAGGGCATCTGAACAGAATCAGGAATGAAGAGATGGAGCCAGCAGGTGAATAACTAGCTGGGGGACCCTGGAGGTAGGACCACAGCACAGCCTACTACAAGGGTACATGAACAGCAGTGAGCATGGGAAGTTGGTCAGGATGAAGTTTGAGAGGCCAGGAGGTATCATCAGGTCCTGCTCTGCCTCAGATGTGGTTCATATTTAGGAGTTTGATTTTATCCTAAGTGCAAAGGCCAGGGAAAGTGGGCATAGAAATCCAACATCGTAATGCAGAAACCAAGCCTCAACTCAGCGTGTGTAAAGATTTGTTGAGTGAGTGCACAATTTATAAAAATTGATGTTCCATTCATGGAAGAAAACATCTTATTTTATTTTCGAACTTTGGTTTTGACTTCTATTACCTGAAACATCACTCCCGTTCAGATTTATTTTTGCTAAAAGACCAAGCCAGAGTGGTGGGAATCCAGTAAAATGTCTGGTGTTGAGAAACGTGCCTGAAGTTAAAGGAAAGTTTAATGAGACACAGTCCCCACAGCATGAATTGTGTGAGGTACTTTCACAAATGGGGTCCCGTCCCATCTTTAGCATCAGCCAGCATGTTGGACTGAGCAGGAAGTACTACTGTCTCCAAGGTGCCGATGAGGAACAGCCTCCAAGAAGTAGAAAAAGACTCTGCACCCCTGTGAGCTTTCTCAGGAAGAGTGCCTCTGTTCCAGTGACCTTTCTGTGAGCCCAGGGCAAAGGGTGGCCATGGCTCACAGAGCTGCTTGGGTTCCTTCTGGTGGCTCCAGGGGCTCTTGCTGTCGTAGTCTATAGCAACAGGAAGGAGCTCGCTGGTGGTCATGGGCAGCCCCTGCTGGAGTGTGGGGCACCCAGGAACCTTGGCTGGTGTCTGTTCACCAGGTAGACAGGGACTGGGCCCCTAATCTCAGTCTGTGACCATCCAATATCCACTTCCTATGCCTCATCAGGACTCCCAAATCTTGAGGTCGAGGAGAGGCCCAAGGAGATCAATGGAAGGTTTACCTTTCACCTCCCATCCCAACACTTAATAGCATGGGGCCGTGATGATACTGGATGTGCCACCTGAGAAATAGCATTTGGGTCCTCTGTCATCCTGGAGTCCTTGCCCATCATACTCCTCCCTGAACTTGTGTGCCAAAGTGTCTGCTGTGGTCACTAGAATCACCTTTGTTGTCAGAGGTTCGGGAGGGCATTGGCATTTGGGGGCACACATGTGGCATTCAGACTAGTTAGGGCATATCTCCAGCTGCCTTGGATTCTGTGTTTCCTGGCAGGGTCCCCCTGGGAACTCTTTGGGGCAAAACGACACTTTTGCAATTTAATCATCAGCATGTGGAATACAGTATTCCCTGACTAAGCTTGGATTGAAGGAACCCGTCATCTTTGAGTTCTAGCTCTTCTGAAAAGTGGCAGCTGCCGCCAGATGTGAACTTGACACTTGAAATTGGCAGATACCTGGGAGTTAGTGTGAGGTAGAAAAACAAACATGGGCTTCAGGGTTGATAGATCTGGATTTCAGACCAGCTCTGCATTTACTGTTGTGGGACTTTGGAACAGACAATTTGCATGATCTCTGTGAGGCTCATTTCTCCTTTTTTTAAAATGGGGTAATATAATCTGCTTCATGATATATTGGTGGGGAATTAAAAGAGGAGAATTAAAATATCTGACCCACAAGGGACACTGAAGAAACATCAGTTTCTATGTTCCTTTATCCTCAGTAATTTAATGACTCCTTCCAAAAATAGAACATCCTTTAGAGTAGAACTCTACTCATTTTTTGTTGATGCGACATCTGAAAGGATGTTAGATTCCTTTGTTTGGTTTGTGGTAAGTTGACCTTGCACTTTAAAGAGGGGAAAAAAGTAAACCTGTAGTACCTCAAACAACGAGTCTTTTGAAAGCCTGCATTGGACTCCGATTTCAAAGAATATTCTTATTAACATACTTTCTTATAAATGGCGTGCCACTCATCAAATATTTATAAGTAGTAGCCCGAGAAACCAGTGCTGCGCTTGGCAAGCCTGGGGACGTATCCCACGTGCTCTGTGGGATGGCATAGGTAGGGGAGACCGTTTAATTTTGTGACATGGTTTGGGGGCGCCAGCACGAGCTAGTCTTGGCATGGTTTCCCCAGGATCTGGGCCTGTTCTGGAGCTTTCCAGGACTCCCACGCAGCCCGTCCTTGCAGGCAACTCTCTTTGAAGTCACAGGAGCTCTTTGAATGGAAAACATACACAATGGGGTATTGATGCAAATAAGAATCAAGCCTGATGTACGTGGGGGAATAAAGGTGACTCTCGCCTCAAATATTAGCTCTTTAGCCCAGAAACTATGATTTGATTATTAAATAAAAGAGCCCCCTCCCCACCCCAATCTACCACCCGAGCTCCATCGTCCACTTGCTCAGGAAATGATGAACCTGCTAATTACCTGAGAGTTTAATTAAGCAACAGATATAGACAGTGCAGGGCTCTGTTTTTGCTTTAAACATATCAATGAAATAAACATTCTCAATTCCAGGGCAACTTGCTCAATAAAAAAAAAATAAACATTACTACCTTTTGAAATATCACCCATGGAGTGTGATAATTTAGAAAAATATCTCTATTAGAGACAGTTAGAGATATGTTTTGGTTGGAAACGCGATCGCCGATGGAGCACAAAGCTGCAATTTGTAGACAGGTTAAGGAAATTAAATCACTCACTGTCTTTTTTTTTTTTCTTTTCTTCCAATGGGTTTAAAAGTTAAAGTAATTTGCAAAGAAAATGCTCAGTTTGAATTGGTTTGTAATATCTGTTAATGATCTTTTAAAAAATCCACTTATTCACAATCCTGTGCCTAAGGGAATTCCAGCGTGCTATCAGAAAAATTTCTAAAGTCTAAAATGTCATTAGCTAGTGATTTCTTTGAAGAAAAAAGCCCTGAAAAAATAAATTATATAAGGTATACAAGTGCGCAGGACAATCACTTTGATGAATAATATCTGTTTTTCATACCTAAAAATGCAACAATTGAAATCCAAGCTGCAAAATGATAGGGCTGTCTTTTGAATCACCTCCGTGGAGGCAGCCTGCTCTGTTTATTTCACACATATATTGAACTCTCCCATATATTTATAGATTGTTGATGCAAAAACAGTAGTGTTAGGAACAATTTTGATGATATTCATTGTGTTTACCTTTTGGAAACACAAGGTGTTGCCTAAATACAGGCCTACAGGTGTCGTCATCCAGGACTGAAACAATGGCCCGTTTCAGTGCAGCCTCCCGGGTGCCAAAGCCAGGTGCTGTGAACTGGAGGCGCAAATACTGCGCAGCCCCTCCGATGCCTCCATATTAGATAACGGAGCTGCGAAACACTACACCAAAGGGAAAAATTTCTTCCTGACCTCCGCTGGCTATCAGTTTTTGCCTGGAAGCAGGGGAGTCTTTGTAATACAATATTAGTCAGTGTAACTGCAGATACTAGTTTGGCTGCTAAAAATAGCTAATCTTTTTTTTTGGAGGGAGGAGTTGGATTTTACTAAACCACTGGCTACAGGTTAATTATACACCTCATAAGAAAGCATTTCCTTGTAGCTAGCCTGAATTTGTTACCTTTTAATCCCGCTTTATATAATAAGGCTAGAACTATTCGCTTCTCCAGGGGGCCGGCCCTTCATTGTTGTCATTATTTGTACGTTGAACCTTTAACTTTTTTTTTTTCTGCTCACGCATTGCTCACTTCTTATCTAAACTGCAAAGTGTCCCCATGTTTTTGTTTTTCCTCAAAGGGAAGACATTCTCTTCTTTATAGGCCAGCCTACCTTTAATTATGCGTGGTTCTTCCTATTTTTTCTCTGTAACTGATATCAGGAGAGCAGACTGAGTGGAGGTAAGAACAAACCACTGGCTGAGTTTAACAAAGTTATTCTATAAAGTTTTCTGCATTAGTCCCTCTACTTACTTCACCTAAGAAGTGGAAATCAACGTTGGCAACTTGTCTGCAAGCTTTATTGAGTTTCCACGTGTGGAAGGTTGTAAAGGGCAGATGCATGCGACTTGATGCATCACTGAGTGAGCACATCCTGTACCGCATAACTGTGCTCCACTTCGACAGTTTTCCCAAGGGGTCATATCAGCTTGTACTCCCAGCAGCAGTAGGTGAGAGTCATGCTGCTGCACGTGCTGCTAACATTTGGCATTCTCGGGCTTGTTGGTTTCGGTCATTCTGGTGGCACGTAGTTGAATTTCACTGTGATTTTAATTTGATTTCCCAGATGACTAATAAGTAGAACATCTTTTCATGTATGTTGGCCAGTTGGCTATTTTGTGAATGGGATTTTCAAATGGCTTGTTAAGTTTTCTATTGCATTCTTTATCTTTTCCTTTTGATTTGTAAGAGATATTTTTATATTCTGGATATGATCCTTTTTTGCTTAGATATATTGTGAATATCATATATTACTTAGGGCTTGAATTTTCACTGTGGTATCTTTAGATGAATAGAAGATTTTAATTTTAGTGTGGCCTAATTTACCAATATTTTCCTTTATAGTTAGTGCTATCTATGTCCTATTTAAGAGAACTTTGCTTACCTCAAGGGCATGGAAATATTCTTTTATATTATCTTCTGGAGCTTTATTGTTTTACCTTTTACATTTATATCTATAATCCACATGGCATTGATTTTTGTATGTGGTGTGAGGTTGGGATCAAGTTTGTTTTTTCCTCCATGATATACACTTACCTTACTCCATTAATAGAAAACACTTTCTTCCCCCAGTACTCTAAAGTGATAATTTTGTCATAAATTAAGTATTCTCTTATTTATAGAATACTCATATAATATTTTCCTTTATTCTGTTAGTGTGGTGAATCATTCAAAGGTTTTTGAATGTTAAACCAATCTTACATTTCTGATCTAAGCCCAACTTGGTTATGATGTATTATTTACATACATATTACTGCATGCTTTGATAATTTTTACAACAATGCATATAAATGAAATGTACCTGTGATTTTCCGTTAGTGTAACGTCCTTGTCAGGTTTGTTATTAAGGTATAGCTGGCTCATAAAATGAGTTGAGAAGTGTTTTCTTTACATACTTTAAACAACAAAAACATAAATGAGTCTAATCTAAATGTAATAATTATATTAAATATAAAATAAATATATATATAAAATATATGTAGTTTGTCCTCAGTATATTAGTTAGGGTTCTCCAGAGAAACACAACTGATAGGATATATATAGATACATATGTAAGAGCAGATTTATTATAGGAATTGGCTAGCACAATTATGTAGGCTGAGACATCCCCCGATTTGCTGTCTACAAGCTAGAGAACCAGGAAAGCTGGTGGTGTAAGTCATTCCAAGCCTGAAGGCCTGAAAAGAGTAGGTCAGGGGGTGGGGCATGGTGGTGATGGTTTAAGTCCTGGATGGATTCTGAAGTCCCAAGAACCAGAAGCATTGATGTCCAAGGGTAGGAGAAGATGAATGTCCCAACTTGAACAAAAAGAGAAAATTCACCCTTTCTGGGCTTTTCTGTTCTAGTCGGGCATTCAGTGGGTCAGATGATGCCCACTGCATTGGAGAGAGACATCTTCTTTCCTTAGTCTACTGATTCACATGCTAATCTCCAGAAATACCCTCACAGACACACTCAGAAGTCATGTTTTACCAGCTATCTGGGTATCCTGATGCCAGTCAACCATTACAGTATGTATTTACCACAGTATTCTTTCATTCCAGGCTTTTGTGTATTTTAACTTAGACTTATAGAAGGAAACCGTTTTTTGTGTGAGTTCGACATGGGAGAGTACAGAGAAGCTAGAATCTCTCCTTGGAGTTTTCATATGGCATGCAGCAGTATGCTCATGTGCCCAAAGCTGAATTTGGTTACTGCATCTACATTCTGGAACCATGAACAAGGCCCATCCTAGGTTTACAGGAGAACCTATGTGAGAAGAAGCTTTTTGGACATGCAATAAGCATTCACTTAGATAATCCTGAGAGCCAATTTCATCTACTTTTGATCCCTTCAGTCACTGCTCCACAGAGGTTTTTAAAAATCTTTAATACTGTATATCACCCCATCTCTCCATTCCTACTTGCTGCTGTCCTAGTTCAAGGCCTTGTCATCTCTTTCCTTGACCATGGCGTTTGTAGGACACCTAGTCTCCATTTCATTGTCTTCTCAGCCATACAGTTTCTTTCTTTAAGATTGAGAGCTGACCACGTTTCTGTTGTTGAAAAATAGTGTCTCTCCATTGCTTTGCAAAGTGAAGTCCAAGATCAAAAACACGGTGCAGAAATTCCTCTGTGACCTGGTTCTCACTTCCCTCGCCAACCTGCTCTCATGCTCCACTCTAGTCTTTGGCTTCATGATCCAGAAACTCTGTTTGCTTGCTGTTCACAGTGAATCACCTAGAGTACTTTGAGCCTGGCTCTGGTGTATGCTGATCCTTCTCCTTGGAATAGATTGTCCGTGCCTTTCCTCTGGATTATCCATTCTTTCACAATCAGCTCAGGCCAGATACTCGTGACCCCACACAGCTGGGGCTTCATGGTCCCATTTTTGTCCATGCCTCTGTCTCTGTGATTAGAGCGTGAACTCTCTGGGTGGACCAGGTCTTAATCATCTTTGGACATATAAAACCTGCTGTGTACTGGTTGATAACAGGTACTCAGTAAACTTTTATAGATGCAAGCAGAAGGAACAACACTGACTATTTGACTAGTTTGAGTTTCACTTCATTTCTTTTATGGAAGCCAGAGATGAAATAAAATGGCCAGAATGCTGTGGCCAGAAGGGAGGCAGGAAAGCAAAAGCTATGGAGAGTCTGCAGAGACAAACTCTTCCCTTATGACTAAGTTCACATCAAATGATTAAAACTCTTATGATGAAATCTGCTTTTTGTAGAATAGAAGAGTGACGAGACTTTTCTATAAAGATAGACTTTTCCAGAGAAACAAATCTGAAACGTTCTTTACTCAAAGAATTTTAGTGAAAAAAATAATCCTTTTAATAGGCAAATTGACAAATATCTTTCCCCTTTCCTCTTATTAATAAAAGAATTTACACAGAGACTCTATAAGAGATTGTGTAAGAGATTCACAAGGATCATTAAAGTCTCTACTAGACATTCGCTTTCACATAGTAAAATTGGCTATACACTCAAAACGGTATCACATAAAAACAGAGTTTCTGGGGCTCTTATATATGAATGGTTTTAGTTGCACAGTGGTGCCATTCATTTTATTTGGCCCATTTATTGCAAGTACATTCTAAATTTGGCCTTAATTATTTTTCCTTTCACAAAAATATTTTGTGGGATCTTTTTGAGTCCTGACTACTTCCTTCTTGCCCCTTAAAACAGAATCCAGGAGCGTTATTTTTGTTCTCTTTTAATTAAAATAATTGCTTGGTTCCTTTTAACTAGATTCATGCAGTTATTAGCCTAATACATGGATGGGTGCCATGGGGTGCTTGAGAAACAAAATGAAAAGTGATCATGTAGCTTCACATGAAAAAGATTCTGTGATGCCAAGGAGCATTATTTTCTTCCAGACGGTGTTTTGCAAGAGACTTTAGTAAACTCTCCCCACCCCCCTCCCCTATATCCTTACTAAAAGATTATTAAATGAAAGAATCATTCTATTTTCTTTATTAGTTATATAGCAAATTCAGTACAATTTGAGGAGGGACACTTGGTATGCTGGGTATGGCACAAATCTCTGTTCTTGCTTTGTCTTTCAGAATAACTAGAATTGAAGGATTAATGCTCAGTGTCCCCTTTACCAGTTGATCTTTATCAGAGGACAGTGGAGAAAGAGGGATAAAAATGCCTGGCTAGATGGGTTAATCAAGAATTGTCAGGACCCTGACTCTAAAAGAAAGTGTTAAAATAATGCTTTTGACATCAGGACTTTCTCAAAGTTGAAGTAGTCCAAGGGTTTGGCAAACAAAAGCCAACATGCTAAATCTGGCCCATTGACTGTTTTTGTAAATAAAGATTTATTAGAACACAGTCACACCCATTTGTTTATGTATTGTCTACTGCTGCTTTTGTACTTCAACATGGAACAGTAGTGACAAAGACCATGTGGCCTACACCCCCAGAAGATTTACTGCCTGGTATTTTACAGAAAACATTTGCTGATTCCTGAAATGGTCTATCCAATTCACTGAGTATCTACTAAATACCGCTCCATGCTGGGAAATAATTTTTGCAGCAATTTCATATTGGTCCTCATTCAATGCAATGCTGAAGGCCTCAATAATGTGTTATGCTATGGATATCCAGTACATAGTACACTGGGCAAAGTAAGAAGGGATTTGGAGCAAGAAGTCATGGTTTGAGAAGAGGTTCTGCCATTATAGTCCAGTGGCAAGAAACTGATCATGGTTGGGTTTTTCTTTTATCTGCTGCCTGGAAAAGAAGGTGCACACATGGCTGACTGTCTGGCTTGCAGTGCACCTTTGTTAACTATTCAGGATCTTATGGCCAACATTGTGGACCTCTGCTTCCAGGCCAAAGATGCTACCAGTTGGTGGTTGAGAAGGTCAAGTGAAAGAACGTGAGCCCAAGTGTTTTCTAAACCATAAGGTGCTAGATCAGTGGTATAGATATTATGGATAAAAACATTAGAATAAGTGTTATTTCTATTTGGCATGTGAGACATGAGAGTCAAATTGCTTACCTGAGATCAAATAGTATGTCAGCAGAAGAACTGAAAGCTAGGTCTCCTGAGTTTAAGTCACTGCCCTTTCTAGGATACTGCATGCTTCTTTACATCATGCTTCTTTCCATGGTTTCAGAAATGCTCAGTTCTTTAGTTTCTTCCTTCCTTCCTTCTTTCCTTCCTTCCTTCCTTCCTTCCTTCCTTCCTTCCTTCCTTCCTTCCTTCCTTCCTTCTTTCACAACTCAACATTATTTAATGCCTGCTATGAACTGGAAAAAGAGGCATTTTTCAGGGAAGAGTGATGACTATATAAAGAAAAGCTGAAAGACTCTGAGAACAACTTTGGTCTTGGATGCCTGTGGCTGGAATCCTCTAGAAGTATATAGATTCCCCCCCTGACCCCCTGTGCTGCCCAAGGACATGGTCCTTATTTGTGATGTGGAGACAGAGAGGGTAGATGGGATGGGAAAAGGAGAACAGTTCTGTCACTCAACAGAATGTTCCCTGACATGTTTTATGTAGTTGTGTGTGTGTGTGTGTGTGTGTGTGTGTGTCTGTGTGTGTGTGTGTCTGTGTCCATACCACCTAAGGAAAGAGAAGGAGGGATACTGAAATACTGCTAGCAGGGTGCACCAGCAACTCCACGATTGGGACATTTGACCCATAAAAGAGAAACTGACAATCTGGACTTCACCAAAACTAAAAACTTCTGTATAGAGAGTGAAAATACAAGCTTGGGAGAAAACACATGTGAATCACGTATCTGATAAAGGCCTTGAATCTGAGCACACAGAAGCCCTCAAAACTCAAAGGTGAAAAACCCAAACATCACAATCAGACAACTAGCAAGACATGGACGGCCATTTCACTGAGGACACGGACACAAACAAACATGAAAAGTACTCATCGTTAGCCCTGGAGAGTGCCAGTTACAACTACAAGGGGACATCATCACGTGTGTATCACTGGCTACAATAAAAGCTAGCAGTCACATTCAATGCTGATGTGAAGTCAGGTCTTCCACACTGCTGGCGGGAATGTGACAAGAACAGCCACTCTCGCACACAGGGAAGTGGGTTATTAAAAAACAGAACTACTGTGCAAGCCAACAATCATACTTCCAAGCATCTACCCCAGAGGATGACACCATTGTTCACACAACAGAGCTGTTCTCTTTCAGAGAAATTTTCAGATATGAATTGTCCAATAAAATGCCATATTAAAACATACTGGAGGTGGACTTTACCATAGTGTTAAATGCAGTCTTCAGTCAGGTTGTGTTCATTCAATGATTTGTCTTGTAATTTTTGAAATAACCATTATCAAATGTGCCTAGAGGAAGCAGCTTCTATCAAAATGTTGAATTTGCCTTCTCATGATAGGAGAGCTGAAGTTCTTGACAGTTGCTAACCATTTTTGGTGTTTACCTCTTAAACAGGGAGGTTCACCTATATTTTCCTCATGTTCAACATCACTGGCTACTAGTTCTCTTCAGGTTTATCTGTAAACCTAAAAGTCATATGATTTTCTGAAACAAAGGTGCCAGTAAAGTTGCCTCATAATAAAAACATTTCCAGAATCTTCAATCGTACAGTCATCATCTGCAAAGACCTCTGAAAGGTTACAGTAGAGAATTTCACCTTATTCTCCTCTTTACCTCCACATAAGTTCGTCACGGCCCTGCTCACTGACTTCAGGGATGATGTTATCTGATTCTGTAATTCATCATTAAAGCTATGTTTCTTCTCAGATAGTCCCAGGACCCAGGACGCTGCTGTTTTAAAAAATGTAATTTGTTTAGGCACACAAAAAGTATATTCATGGCAGGATTTAGCACTGATACAGATAACACTTTCCGTCTGTGAGAAATTTGTAAGCATTAACTAATTGATTTCACTTTCCTGTAATGGAACACCTTTTCTTCCATTTGCTATGGGAAAACCCATTTTTTCTAATTCCAGCCTCTTAGTAGGAATTCTACTGAAAAATGGTCACCATGCTGGAAATGTTTTATCGAGGGGAAATAAATCTTTCAACACAGTGTAAAATTCCACTGAAACAGACGACCTTCATTTCCTCTGTGTACACACCTATTTTTAAGTGATTAAGCAATGCCCTGGAAAAAAAAATTAAATCTCTTTGAAAACTGTAGGAACTGTTATTGTATTACTACTGCTACTGTTACTACCATTACTCTGTGCAGTGTTCTTAATGGTTGACATATAATACTTAGTGTTCCTCAGAAAGGAGAGCTTGAGGGGAACCTCATGGCTGTCTCTTCAATGGAGAGGTCAGTCCAAGAGTAGGGGGAGTTTTGGGGAACGAAGTAAAAGGAGTAAATACAAGAGTGTGTTACTGATGTGGCCCCAACTTGGCATGGAGTGGAACTGATTGCTTGATCCTCTGGACGGTGATAGGCTAAGTGTCTGCATTCCTTGAACCTGTGAGTGTTACTTTATATGCTGAAGACTGCAGGTGTGATTCAGGGTCCTGAGATGGAGATTACCCAGGATTATCTGGGTAGGTCCTAAACTGAATTGTAAATGTCTTTATAAGAAGGAATCAGATGCAGAGGCAGAGGCAGAGGCAGGAGAACAGAGGTCAGTGTTACCATGGAGGCAGAGGTTGGAGAAATGTCACAAGCCAAGGAATGTCAATAGTTACCATAAGCTGTGACAGGTGAAGAAGGGACCCTAGAGCCTCTGGGGGAGAGCAAGGCTCCTGCTGACACCTTGATGTGGGCCCACGATACTGACTGCATTCTTCTGGCCTCTGGAACAGTAAGATGATACCTTTCTGTGTTTTAAGCCCCCAAATTTGTGGCAATTTGTTACAACAGCCGCAGGAAACTAATACAGGGACCATCATCTTATAGAATAAACCATTAGGTCTTAGGATAGAGTGGGTGGAGGGAGAAGAAAGAAAGGAAAAAAATTTATTTGCCAGTTCCAACCTCTTAGCCAATGGTTTTCCTCATGGGACATTAACTCCTGTTCTCACCTCTATGTTGAGCACGGCTGGGCCCTGAGTTTCGCTGGAGTGCCTCATGCTTCATGGGTAACAGGAAGCCCTAGAAGGAGGATGGGGCAGAGACCAGTCAAGAGAACACATGAAGAGGCTCCATTAGTTGTGCCCTATGAAGCCTGTTGCATGGAAACTGGGGTGAAACAAGGAGGTGACAGTCCAGAGAAGTGTGGCCAAGTCACCACCTGAGATGTGGCATGTAAGGGGATCTGAAACAATTATCTTCCTCACCTTTCTTACAATTCCACAGGGCAGGCACTCATCCTCCAATCTTGAATGCTGTTAGCTTTGGCGCTCACTGTCACTGAGGGCCAAGTGTCTCGCCTTCAGATGCAGCTACCAAAATCTCTTCCTTAAGATGAGTCAAAACCCACTATCATGAAGCAGTCCCCAAATGGCTCTAGTTTTGCTTCTTGATGCTCATTGTTACACATGGAAGCTCTCTCTGAGTATTTGAAAACGGTTTTATCCTTTCTTTCCCCATCAGGCAAGGACTCCCCATTCCATCAACTCTGGTGTCGTGAAGAGCTTTCTCTTTGTGGCTGGTGGTCACTCCAACCTCTCCTCTGGAGAAATCCTAGTTTGTTTCCTTCCTACCTCGCAGGGATGCTCCCAGAATGCACCAGAACCTCAGGTATGGCTGCTCAAGCATACAGGAGGAGTCTTGTCTCCTCAATCACTAATGTAGCCAGAGATGGTTTTTATTTTATTTAAAATTTTGGCAAGCATATCGTTTTTAGTTGTGCTCCATATGGTGATGAAAGTGCACTTCTCACGCTTGGGTACAGATGACTGTATGGAATCATACGCTAACACCGAAGGTGACCTAAGAGTCCTAAAGAATTCATCAGTTTGCAAATGGTATGACTGTATGAAAGAGATCAAAATGCTACCCGACATCATGGCTCATAAATATCCAGTTTTATGCAGAATTGAGGTCAGTTGGTGATTCCTACAGATCAGTACCAATCAACCATGCCAGACTGAAGAGTGTTCTCAGCCAACATGCCCTACCATCCTCCTTCTTCCTCAAAACAACCAACCAACCAACCAACCAACCAACCAACCAACCAACCTACCTGACCAATTCTGGAGCACCTTCTGACCTAGAAGAAATCTCCCCTGGTAGAAATGTTCCCTCTTCTTGTCACTTAGCAGGCTGCACTGGTTTGGGTTTTGTTTCTGGTCCAATCCAAGTTCCCAGGGTCTTCTGCAAGGAGAGCCATCACTGTGGACTGAAAAGACCAGTGTGAATGGGCACTTTACACTCATCATTCTCATCTTCACAGCAACTCTGCAAGGTAGATTTTGGTACACGCTTCATTTTATAATAATGAAATTAAGACTCGAATCCAAGTTAACTTTCCCTAGGTCATAGTGTAGCAGACCTAAGGTTCTGATTCAAGCATATCAGACTTTCTGCTCTACCACATGGGAGCCAAAATGATTTTGAAGCTGTAGGAGAGGGGAAGGGACCTTTGGACCTCTGTGGGTAGAATGATCTTGGACCTGAGCTTTCCAGGCCCCTGTAGGAGCTTGGTAGCACACCTTTGGCATGAAATGGCTCAGCTTCTGTAGGTTCTCCTGTAGTGACTGTATCTTGTAGTATCATATATGCTAGGAAACAGGCCTTGTCACATTCTGGCCCAGCCTTCCCAGTTCAATGCATGGGTGTTTCTTTGACCCAACATCTATTCGCTAAGTGCCTTCTGGGTCCCTTGGGCCAGGCAGGATGGGAATGAGAAGACAAAGGCCCTTGATATAGATCATATAGCTGGTGAGTAGGATTCGAATTGAAAGACCTACGTGTCTAGTTTGCTGAATCCGATTCTGCAGAGGAGCCAATAGCATTTGAACTTTCTCTGGGCTGTCTACCCAGACCAATGTTCTTGAATCATGAGATGGGATAATATTTTATGAAACATTATACAACTTTTTACCCCTAGTTTTTCTTTTCACCTTTACCTCATTCAAACAATTAGGCTAATGCTTACTCATTACTTGGGGGAAAGAAAGTGACATTGATAAATGAGTCTTCTTCTGGGGTGTAGCAGATTCTTTTGGTTGTCACCCTCGAACCCCTCTTTAACCTCTTTCTAACTGGCAATTACCTGCGATAGAGGTTAGAAAGCCAAAATCTCACTCTTCCAGGCCATATTACATGAGGGATGGACAGATACCTCCAGCACTGACCTGAAACATAGGCCAGGGTCTGTTGTAGTCACTTCTTTCGCTTCCGGCTTTTTTTATGGGGTGCTCAAGGGACAGCTGCCATTGCTAAACAGTGGCCCGATTGAAGGATAGAAAGCGCCTGGATCCTTGATTGTATCTTTGAGCACTGTGCCAGATGCTTTTGTTGTGTCTCATAATAAATTTGTATTTGGTCCAACCTCTGTTTTGGGTTTCTGTGATATTCATCCAAATGTAAGCATTACCCAATATCTTGTTTTGTTTAGTGACAGCCTTGGTCCTTAGGGGAACAGAAAGGCCTCAGGATCCAGCTAAAGATGCGAGAGAACAAAGCTGTGGGGACATTTCACAGTCGTGACGGTGGGGGTGTAGAGAGGAGGAGATCTGTCTTTGCTCTCTTGACGCCCGGAAAGGGACGGAAAAGGTGGATGTGGAATGATGTCTGAGGACCAGGTGGGGAGATTGAGTGACAACTCAGAGGTGGCCTGAGTAGATGCATGGCATCAAACATTGACCCAAACCCTTCCTTACCAAGTCTTAGAACTAGAGTCCTCAGAACTTAGCCATGACTTAAGTGAAAGTGAGACCCCAAGACTGAGTTTCTGCCACTCTGGAAGAATGATGCTTCAAAACAGAAATAATATTAAATTATAAAAAGTTATATTTTCAATCGACCTATATTCGTATGCCCTTTTTCTCTCACAACCTGTGAAGTGTTTGGGCCTGGTTCTGCCACATGGATGGATATGGGCCAGAGATTCGGGGAGGGTGTGCAGAGGGAGGATGAACACTGCTGAGATGCAGGGGGAGGTCTGAGGTGACCAGTTTTTATTTTGAAGATGATTATAATTAAGCCAAATCATTTCCTGCCTTCTTTTACCCACTGCGTTCCGACTTTTTATTCAATTAAATTCAGTTCACTGGAGTGGCAGCAGCTCCTGGACATCTCAGAGAGGGCTGTCTGGCTCTGAGTGCCTCTCTAGCACCTAATAACCATGTGACCTTGGGCAAGTCACTTCTTTTACCTCAGCACCATCTGTAAAACCGAGCCTATCTCACATGGTTGTGGGAGGGGTGAAGGGCTCAGAACAGGCTGGCACACAGCGCATGGTCAGTGTGTGCGTGAGTGTCACTCAGGGTGCTGACACTGAGCCAGGCACCCTCACTGCCCCTTTTGTCACTTGGGGCTTGTGGACACATCACTGTGGAAATGCTACATCATCAGATGCAAACCTAACAGTTTCCTTTCGACAAGAGCGGTGAGCGACGAAGAGTCCCCTTTTATAGCTCTGCCTGGGTGGCTGTTGAATAGCCTGACTTTTTGCATGTTACTTGAGTGGAAGACCTTTGCTATAATTCACTTCTCTTGTATTTCCTTGGAAGTCTCATCACTAACCTCCACAGAAGGGGATCTCAGGTATGGCCTTCAAAAAATTATTGCATTGTGTCACAGCATTAAACTCCCCATGAGAGTTAAGTATGGTTGGGGTAAACCTTTTAAAATGAAACTCCTAATTGCATCATTTATAGTTCTTTATTTCCTTGGCTCAATTCTAATAGTTTACCTACTGATGATGATTTTTCTCTTCTTCATGATTATCACAGCATCAGATCCTATTCTCCCACCACCCCTGCCTGAGGAAAGTGTTCTCAGTGACAGTTGGTTTCACTCCATTGTTCAGGAGAGACGTATTAGAATGGATTCCTCCCCTTCATTCATTATGCCGAAATCATATTTCTAGGGGACAGAGATGAATGTTGTGTGTGTATCTGATTAAACTGCCTGTTGTTTTAAATCTATTTTCACAGAGACTTTTTTCCTCCAAAAGACATTCAATAACACAACACATTACAAATTATATCTGTATCAGTGGTTTCCTCTATTATATTTATAAAGAACTTGTGTGTGTGTGTGTGCATGTGTGCATATGCACGTGTGTGAGCACTTGCTAACCCAGTGATCCCTTGTTATGATCGATATATATTCAACAATTATGAAACAAGTGCAGCTTTAAAAAAGCAAGGTTGGATATGCATTTTACTGATCAGTTAAAATCACACAGTTGTATAAAACACCAAATGCAAAAACTTCGTTAAAATGAAAAAGAACAAGGACATATTATTCACCAAAGTTTTTTTTTCTTTCCCTGAATGACAGACTCTCCATTGTCATGGGCAATTCAGCAGGTCTCCCTTCCAGGTCATTTTCCTAATATATTTCTTTTCAGCAGAGCCTGAGGAACAGGACTAACTGCAAATGTCTTAGGTCTTGCCCACTGCCGTCTTTAGAAACTTCATTAGTCTGTGAGTTCTTTGCTCCCACTTTATCTAAAGAAGCCTCCCCCAGAATTACCAAAATCAATGGCAGAGTTAATTGAAATCTGGATCTCTTAATGTTTCTTTTTTTCTTAAATGATTGCTTGGTTTCTGAAAAGTGAGGTTCAACTCAAAGGACAGCTTCAATTGAGGGTGAGTGAATTGCTAAGAGAGAGAAAGTAGAGGTAGATAATTTTCCAAGTGACTGAAAGATAGTGTTGACATTTAGGATTTCGTTTCCTTTCAAGTTTCACATTGGGGCTTAAGGAATGAGAAGAATGACAGGGCATTTCCATGGCACAGCCCAGGCTCTGTTGTCTCGGATGTGCTTTGAAGAAGGTCGGCCTCTTTCCTTTCCTCCCGGGGGGCCAGAGAAAACAGGAGGGAAGAGGGAAACAGTGGAGGAATTACTGACCACTAGAAGTTGGCCAGCTTCTTCATTTTAATTATTCTCCACCTTTCTGATGATTGAAGTATTCGTCTCACAGGTGCATGGACCTGTCATTGGCCTAGTACTAGCAATACTTTTTATACTTAAGCAGTTTATAACATGCAAAGTAAACTCTATGTCTCTGGATTGTCACTCAATTTGTTGAGGCAAACAAAACCAATATTTTTATCTCTAATCTGTATGCAAAGAAACTGAAGTTCCAATGGATTAGAAGCTGCTCAAGATGAGCAAACTGGTGATGAGTGGAGTGTGTACAGACAAGTCCAGGATTTTAGGGAAAGAGGGAGTGGGTTGAGGGCCAGGCACTTACCTTGATAGAGTGCCCGGTGACGGCTCATCTTCAGCCAGTGGTGACCCACATCGTGTCCCTGGAGTGCCCTCGATCAGTGCCAGTCCAGCCACTGGCAACTGCAATTCAGAACGCTAGTTCCAACCCTTGTATCTGTAGCTTTCAAAATATTCAGACAAAGGACTCCAAAAGGCATCATCTGGTCAAGCTTTGCTGAGGGAGAAAACTTATCCTCTGGTTCCCCAAACCCTGAAGTCAGGGATTAGATTATGCTTATCGTGATCTCAGCTTCCACTGCTCCAAATGTGATTAGTTTTGTAATTAGTTAATGTCATTACCTGTCATCAAATCCAGACAACGTTGGTCTCTAAAACCTCCCCTGGCCGAGAAACCCACAACCTGACATCTTTTCACTGTTTAACACAGAGTTTCTTTAATAATCCTGGCAACTCTCCCCTCATTTCTAGACCACAGGTCTAAAAGTTAGGAGAAAGATATATTTCTTGTAGTTTTTTTAAAGGCAATTTAAAATTCTTCAGTCCATTTCCCAAAACTTTTCTTCACTCCAAGCAAAGCATAAATATAATCTTTTCAGCAAATCTCATACTTCACCATATTTTCCTTCTCATATATGTTGACTGTATTTTGCTTTGGGCAGAATGCCACAATAAGAGCCAGTTCACCACAGGGTGACACCCCGTCAAGACTATTTTTACCTTATATAAAAAGCTCCTGTCTCTTCCTTGCTCCTATTTATTCAACAGATATTCTCTGAGTGCCTATCGTGTGCAGGTACTGGGGACCCAGTAGGGGACAGACTACTAGCTCAGTCCCTGTCCTCCGGAAGCTTACCTCCTTGTGGGGGTAGGTCGACCATAGGACATGAATGGTTAAGAGTATAATGTGTGGGCTGGACGTTTTCCATTTGCCCCTCAGACACCTCTCTCCTTTTGCACCCTGTCATGTGGAGAACCCGGGGGAGGTACATCAGTATAGATGGCATCGGTGTCTTCTTTGCCCTCAGGGTCAGGCTGGACCGGGACCTGAGAATTCAGGAGCAGGATGGTGAGGTCAGGGTCCTGGTTTCCCTGTCTTCTTTGTTGACCTGAGGGTGACACAGTTTCTTTTCTGTCAGTAGGACTCACCCCTCCCCAGTGCTGCTTCAAGCTAAGGGGTGATAAATGCTCACCACAGTTTTGGTTTTCTTAACCCTGATGACACTCCTATAAACAGACCCTTCATTAACCTCCCCCAGTCGCCCACGTGAATGGGCCATCTGTCTCCCACTGAGACCCAGGTTGCCACAGTAGGGTAGGTAGAAGGCAACACCATAGAAAACATGCCATCTCTTCCATGCCCCCAGTTCATCAGCAATACTGCTTGTTGTCACCTGCGTGCTTTTGGATTTAATGCCATCAGGCTTCAGGCTGCACTGCTCTATGTGACTCAGTTACTTTGTGATAAGCCATGTGATTCATCATCATTACATGTCATAAAACAAGGGCACCTCCCTTGCTGGCTCTCTGAAGGTGGCAATTGTGCTCTGTGATGACTGACCAACTCTCAGCACCTGATGCAGTGTGAGGCGGCGACAGAGACCTGCTCATTCGTAGACCAGCTCAGCAAGCTGCCAACAGCCTATAGGAAGAAGGTGTCCCAGCACCTCAGTGTGGTCCCACTCAGCCCTGCCTCCTGCCACGTCAACCTTGCCCTTGCTCCGCGTTCACGGGGCTACTTGTCTGTCCCCAGCCCACCATGCATTTTATTCCTCCGTGATAAAGACTCCGTTCAAGAGTTTTCTTGGAAGCCTTCACTAGTTTCATCAATTTGAGGAAGGAAGACTATCTTTTTTTCTAAGAGTTGTCATTTTAATTTCTTAATTTTCCCCATTATGAAAAAAATGCATGTTAACCGTAGGGAATATTAAATCCAGAAGTTAAAAAAGTCATCATATTTTCATATCGAAGCACCACAGCTATTCTTGATGTATTGAGGGGCGGGGTATCTTTGGGCGAAGCACATTTAAACATCGTCAAGCCACCTCTGCTGACTGGTGCCTTTCTGTTTTCTAAAGAATTTTTACAGACTCTTGGACTTTTTCTCCTGCCCAGTTCACACTGGCCTGAACTGTCCACTTAAGCCAAACCAAGTATTTTCCTTGCCTGCAGTTAAACTTACTGCTTCAGTTCGCAGAGTGAATCTGGGCTTATGCTCTGAAGTTCACGGCAGCTCCTCTTCTTGAAAACAAGGGTCCAAGGATCGAGATGGTCTGGAGCGCGCCCCATGTTTGTGCGTGGTTTACATACTTATCACTTTCCTCTTGGAAGCCCCTGATGGATGCTAAGAAGTTCTGCTGCTCTGTTCAAGTTTTTCAGGTAACTCCAAAACTCCCCTGTCGAGAGACTTCAATGTGGGTTAAAGCCACACTCAGGTTTCTTGTGCAAAAAGCCCTTGAAATATGAAGTTCTTCATTTCTATTGATGAGAAAAGTGACGCAGAAAGAAAAGAAAACACAGCAGCTTCATTTCCTGATGCTACTTATTAGTTTGCTCCCCTCAGAAATGTCTCTGGGAGATTTCGCGTGGGTTTCAGTTATACTCTGGGGGCATCTGTCAACAAAAGCCACTGAGTGGATGCCATTCATGCATTCATTTTTTTTTTCATCTGTAATAGATGAAATAAGCATAATATTCTTCATCTGATAGTGCGCTCAAGAATCATTCAATATAAGTTTAAGTAGAAAACTTTCGGTTTCCAGCAGCCTATTAAAAAAAAAAACACCACCACCACCACCAGTCTGGCTAAAAAATATCCTCAGGAAACCAGGCTGGAAGAACAGAGGGTGAAACATGAATGAGCTATTTAGCTTTTCTTGGAAAATGGCATAATTCTCAGAGGAATGAAAAGCTAAGCATTCCCCAGATTTTTGTCAGACACATGTGCCAATCCACAAAGTGCTGGAACCCTAAGCATGGAATCTGGATTGATTTCCATTTCAGTAATTCAGGTGTTTGTGGCATAGAATAAACACCACCCAGAAGGCAGCATCCTGAGTTACCAGAAGTTTCAGTGTGCAGTATAATTTTAGGCAACATTTTCAGCTTCTTCTATTTGGGGATAGTAAGTCATTCAGTTCACATAAGCAGATTTTTTATTTTTTTTTTTTAGTATTTAAAGAGGAGATTCTGAATTAACCAATTTTTGGGACTAATCTACTGAATTAACTTATTTTTCTAGGGTCATGTAGACCTGTCTTTAATCTGACGATATCTCCATGTCGATAACTCAGTGGACTGTTTGTTGAGAGGGTATGATTCATTCCCATTGTGTTGGATGTCATGAGCTACAGGAACACAACTTGCTATCTATTTCTTTTAGGGAGCTTGCAATCTAGTCAAAGAGGCTAGACAAACACTTGTAAAAAAGACAGTTTATCTGCTACACTGGGATTGTGTTGGGGATACCAAAGAGGTACATGTATTTCCCTCATTCCAAATTAGAACAGCAGGTACTGTGGTCAATCGCTTTTTGCATTTTCTTGCATGGTGAGCAAAGAACTGAATGGGAAAATTTAGGTGCAAAACTGAAAATGCATCTGGATGTTTCTGAGCTTCAAAGCCCATGAAGAAGGAAAGGATTGAGCATGTTGGTGTCTCAGCATTCGTAGTGACTGCAGTGACTGCTGCCCCTGAGGTCACACTGCCCCCTCCAGCTCCCAGGAGCTCTGCAGAGTGGTGAGTGAGATCTAGAGTGAAAGATCTTATGCTTCCCATCAGAAAAATATTCTGCACCTGGGCTTTGCCACGTTGAGACAGGTCCCAGAAAGTTTCCTAACACATCAGAGTCTAGGAACACACAGAAGATGCTGAGTTTCCCCCAATCCATTTTCCCTTCTTCCTGGACATAAAGCCAACCAGATGGAGGCTCTACTTCTCAACCTTCCTTTCTAGGCATAGACTAAATCGTTGCCTATGAAATGTCAGCAGAAGTGATTTGTGCAACTTCTGTTTCACGTCCTGACTGGAAATTGCTCTTTCTAGACTTCTTGTGGGCTGGAACCTAGATGAGCTGGCAACCTCATTAAACCAAGCAGGTGCACACTGCCCGGCACAACTGAGGAGCAATTACAGTAGAAGAATCTGGATCTTGTCATCACTGTGCAAAACAGGACACCCTTCCAGCCTGGAATGCCCAACTCCTGAGAAAGCAATTTGTTTTTGTGAGCCGCTGTATTTTAGGGACTGTTTCATAGAATAACAGAGGTTTTTACCCTGAATAATACGGAAATCTCTGATTTCAAGTCAATATCTCATTTTCCTTTATTATTTCCTGCTTTCCTTCCTTCCACAAATTTTTATTGAGCACTGGATACATATAAGCAATGTGCAAGTTTGCTGGTGATGGCAAATGAAAGACCTGTGTCCCTATCTTCCTTAGGCCTACATTCTAATATGGAGACAGACAAAAACAAGTAGACAGACAAAATTTAAACACCTTCAGACTGGAATATGTGTTGTGAAGGCCATAGACTCTGGGCTGGAATGGAGATGGACGTACAAGAGAGAGCTGCTTTAGATAGGGTGGTCAGGGAAGCCTCTGCATGGAGGTGTTGTTTCAGCTGAGTGTTAAAGGAAGATAAGAAGCCAGGTGTGCATGAAGTGGGGCACATCATCTTGAGCAGAGGGGAGCATGTGCAAAGGCCCTGGGGCAAGGAAGAAATTCTTGAGTGCAAGGAGCCATAAAGAAAAAGAGAGTGAAGAGAAGCACAGTAGGAGGTTAACAATATAAATGGAAGGTCGAAGATTAACAAAGGAGTGTGTATCTGTGTGGGTAATTCACTTGATTGTTGTTTAAGATCACTGTTACTGTGCTATGGAGAAAGAACTGCGAAAAGGTAACAATTTTACCTTTGCCACTGGCTATGGCAGTGCTAGCAGTGGAGGTTGGGAAAGGGTATTAAAAAATCACAGAAGAATTTCTTTGACCACATAATATTTGAACTCAATTAAAAAATAATAAATCCAAGCCAATAGTTTTAAGAGTTAAGTTGGAAGAGGGTTTCTCAGGCAATATGTTGTTCAGTTCCAAGCAGGCTGGGGAAGGCTGGTTGAGAGTTTAGTAGTGGTGCTGTCATCTTGTCGACATTTGTAGTTTCTGCTTCTGGGTGAGGCTGTTGAAAGGGTCCTCCCACGAGATCCCGAGTACTAGTGTGCCTATGGGCTGTGAGGATTGTTGTGATGGGGCTTTGGGACGCTTCTTTTGGAACTTCTACCCCTGGTTTAGGCTAGTGAAGATGGCAATGGAAATACTTTAATTTATAAAAGCTTCCCAGACCATTAAACTACCGATTTTTCTCAAGTGAGATCTATATTTAAGAATCACTATTTCCTTTAAATAGTAATTTTTCTAAGTGAGATTTTGCCTCTTATAGAGCAACATCCTGACTCTTTTTGAAATAACTATTAACAAGTAAGTTATTTCAGGAAGGAAACAGTACAGTTTTCAGAACCTGCATGTGTCAGTGCAGTTATTCTTGGGTTTTCTCCCTAAGGTTTCATTTCCCCCCAGCTTTATTGAGATATATTTGACATATAACACCATGAAAGCTTAGGTGTACAATGTGTGGATTTGATACACATGTGTTGCAAATTTCTAAGGGTTTTAACACAGTCAGCAGAAATAGGAAATAATTTCTCTCTCGTTTTTTTTTTTGACAGTGAAGTGATATTAGGGTCTGAAATAGTCCCAGTTGAGTATATCGCCATAGACTCCTTTTGTTGGGTTAGTTTTTCGCATACCTGAGAGATCTAAAATGAAGTCCACGTTTCAAGTTTGCACATCAGGCAATGGTTAGTGTGCCCCAGTGTCGCTTTACAGACCTGCTAAGGAGCAAAACCTTCCTTTCTCTTCCTTTCCTCCCACCCCTCTTGTCCATCTCTCACCCCAAAGAGTTCTCTGGGAATCGGGATACGCTTGACTGCCCCTGGAGAATAGCCGGCCAGCCATCGGCACAGCTGCTCCCTGGAACCGGCCTGGGAGCTGGGCCCTCCTGGGGACAGGAGGGGGAACGAGGGAAGAGTGGCATGAGACGTGGCCGGATTTCCTGGGGGAAAGTGTCCTTGTGTGTTGTTCTTCCCCTGCCCCCCAAACAGCCCCTGGAAGAGGCGTGGGGAGTCAGATCAAACGTGCCGGGCCAGAGCCATGGCTTGACTTCTCCCAGTCTCATTCTCAGGCCACCAGCTCACTTTCTCCGGCCTCCGTTTCTGTTCCCTTGAAGGTGATAGGGAAGGTGAATAAGATGAACCAGCGAAGCACTGCAGGCTTCTGAGGAGGGAGCCAGATATGTGCTCTCCACTGTTAAAAGAGTGGCTGGGCCATTCCAGTCGGGGACATTGTATTGAGTCCTCCTCTAGTAAACGGTAATTGTTTTTATTAGATGATCTAAAATAGCATGTATTCAGAGCTAGCCACACCAGGGTCTGCTTGGTAAACGCCTGCTGAGTCAATGAATGAAAGTCCTATTTTATTTTGCTTCCGACTTTTCACCAGTTTGGCCCAACACTTGCCATCATTCCAAATACACGGCGATTAATGTTTTCTAGGATACATCTTTTTATTCAGAAAAAAAAGTCTGGCGCATAATGAAATTGGGAAAATGAAGAAATAGTTAAGTATGAAAACTAAACCCTATATCAAGCTTAAAGATGAAGAACCTCTTTAGTTGGAGATTTTCTGAGTAGAACATTGCTGAGAAAAGTGAAGATGGAAATGTTTGTGCGAATGCACGTGTATGTTTATGAGTAGTTTTAAAAATGAAAAATAGGAGAGAGGAGGAAGAAATTTTGATCAGTGTATAAAATCGTTACAATTTCTGAGAGTTTAAAAGGCAATTTCTTAAGGGGCCAATTCCTAATTCTGCATATTAAACTATGGGAATTGAATGGTAAATTGTCATCTGGCCGACAAAAACCCTGAAAAGAGGTATGGAAAAGAGTTACTCTCCGTTTCCATTAATGCCTCTTGAAAGCCCATGGATGTGAAACTGCCTGTAACACACAACCCTGGGTTTCAAAGCTGTCTGGTGACTTTTCAGAAATGATCTATTGTGGCGCTTTGTTTTGTCCAGGTCGCCCTCGTTTTGTTCTGTGGGGGCCGTATCACTCTTCTGCCGCTGCCATTAATCCACCCTGTCTGCTCCTTCCCATTGAGAGGCACATTTTACTCACTGCCCTGCACAGGGAGCCAGGACGCAATGGCTGAAAGGCACAGCATTACTGCCAAGAGGGATCATAGGAGAAAGACAAGGGGAGGGGACGCAGGAGTAGAGTCACTGGGTGCATGGCTTCACCTGTCTGGTGGGGTGGTTAGGAAGAAAAGAATGGGGAATGGGGAGCAAGGGGAGCAAATGATGTGAATAGGCTTTATCCATCTGTGGGAGCCTGGGCAAGTTGGAAAGAAACCTTTCTCTTACACTTTGGCTGGGCTGCTTGATGAGGTACTGGGATGCCTGCTTGTGTCACCTGCAAATGAGGCCACCCTATTTTTCAGTTTTGATTGGACTCACTCAGTCTAGTTGGGTATCTAGGCTCCGTATGGCCCAAGGGTCGTTACACTGGGATTAAATGGCAAATGATACAATGAGTTGTAAAAAAGAAAGTTAAATCCTCCAGAATCTGTAGTAACTCACATTTGGTTTCCATCCTTATGTCCCCTTGGAAATCTCGTTCTATTCTATTCTATTTTAAATAGGGATGATGTTCCTTTATTACCTCCACTCTGTCCGACATGACACTCAATTTTAATAGTACAAGGGGACCATCCAGAAGTCCCAAAGGGTCCTGTGACATACTGGGTTATGGAGTAGTAACAAACATTCTCCAAACATCAGCGGTTTGCCACAATAGTCTGTTGTTCTCACTGCATATCCGGTGGGGACAGCAGGGCTCTGTGCATCACAATTGGTCAGGAACCCCAGGCGATGGAGGGTCATTCTCTACATGCGCATCCACCATCTTCATCGGCAGAAGAAGACACCTCTCGAGGCTCTCACCCTGGCAGGCAAATCTCTGGCTTGAGCGATGATTCTCCTGCCAGTCCAGTGACTGCACCCGACTCCGGTGTCCAGGAGGAAGAGGAGACATACCCTGTATAAATTCTTGGGGAGAAGCTGAGGTTGCACAATAAACACAAAACAGGGCAGCAGACATTTTCACAACTTAACTGAATAATAATAAAAGTCAGGAATTAAATGTTCTGAACACAATATGATTAGCTCCAGCCTCCTTTGCCACTCACACTGTGTGAATTTAGGCAAATTATGTAACCTACGGGCCTTCATTCCATTATTGATAAAGTGAACCAGTGGGCCATAGATCACTGGTTCTCAAACCTGAGTGGGCGTTAATTGCAGGCCTTCACCCCCAGAGTCTGGAGTTCAGCAGGCTTGGGGTTGGGACCAAGACTGCATTTTTAATAAATTCCCCGGTGACACTGATGCTGCTGGTCTAGGGACCACACTTTGAGAGAGTTTTTAGATGAACTCGAGAATCTGATGCAGCTGGCAAAGTCAGTCTTTGCTGTAGGGGATAAGGAGTTCAGTAATAGCTACAGTAAACTTTTCATGTGGAAATTTGACTGGAAAATGATTCACCAGAGTGTCACTAACCCTTCACCTTTTCTTGAGAGCACATTTGCATGTTGGGTTGACACATATAGTTTAAAGACACATCTCAATTACAAGATGCGGTCCACACAGCTGCCCTTGTGGGGACAGAGGCAGCCACTAAACTCTGAGCAATTACTTAGAATTAGATCTGTCAAATTTGTTTAGGGTGACCAGGCAAGTACATACATTGACCTAATGTCATTCTTCCTGGAGAAACGTTGTAATGATTTTGTATATCAGTCAAACTATTCAAATACTAATGCTGCCTTCATGCCTTAATCACCATTCCAGTCAGATGTCATTTCTAGAAGCCCTTGGGGATTTGCATCCCTTAATTATTCTTCAATACCCAAACCAAGCATTCTTTAATTGGTGTAAATTGAACAGTGTTGCAATGCAAACAAGGGAAGGACACACTGATCAATGATTCTGTGCATGTCTATTGAAAAGTCATTGCCATCAGATCAGGTAACAAATCCTTAACTCCATTTGCTTCAGTGGAAACAGCAGCTCATGGAGACGACAAATACTGTTTCTACTTAAGTCCTTACCGTAGGGAAGCATTGGGTAAGTTGTGATTCCAAAAGCTCAGTTTTTGGGGAAGGGGTTAAAAAAATATATCATAAAAATACTCTGTTCCAATGTCAGAAGCCACATACAGGAACTTTTTATGAGAATTCAACTAGATATATGAATGTCTAATCACTAAGTTGTACACCTGAAACTAATGTAATATTGTATGTCAGCTGTAATTGAAAAATTAAAAGAAATTTAGAAAAAAGAGAGAACTCAGCTAGAAACAAAGTATTTCTATCCTTTAGAGATTTGGTGTCTGTCTATATTTCTCTTTGTATCTCTTAATTAGAAATAATATAAAATTTCGGTTAACTTGTCAAGCTGTTCTTTCCCCATGACTTTTTGTTCGTTCCTGATATTGCCTCATCCGTCTACTCATACGTCCAAGCCATGGCCAGGTAACACGAGGCAGGTGTTCCCTTCTCCTTTTAAGGTGATCGAGAAACTCAAGGCAAAATACTTAAGAAGCCCAGGAAAAACACTTCTCATAAACGTGTCATGCTCACTTTTCACTCTTGTCTCTTTCTATCAACTCTCTCAAATTGATTATTTATTACTGAGTTGGAAAGCAAAGGAAGTAATAGGCCTACCACATACCTCTGGCTCAGAAAACTGTGCTCTGATGCTTCAAGGTTTAGTGGCGATATGTGTTCTTTTGGAATCTATCCGATTTTTATCAAAATGAGCTGACCATTAAGGGGAAACGTCCAAGTGGATTTAAGACTGAGGTTTAGAGTAGTCCAGGGCAGAATGCTTAAAAGGAATAGAGAGGAAGAGTAAGGGAGCTGTCAGCTTTCTTGACAATCTTTTTTCCCTAGCTTGGGTTTAAAGAGGAGTTACTAGTGGGCATGCTTGTTTGGGTAGCCTGTATCCACAGTATGCTGCAACTTATACACATCTTAACAAAAAGTACATTGCTTCATTTTCATTGATCTGGCTATGGGTTTTGAGGGCTTTGGGGTAAACCTTATGAAGACCAAGGGTGTCTTGGATTCAGGGGTCACTTATAGACCCCAGCTGGAGGAGTGCAGACAGAATCACACTCCACAGCCATCTTCCTGTTCTTCCTCAGTGGGTCTTGTGGAAAGCAATAAAACGGCATCTTTAAAATGAGAACAGATGTATGCTGGGAAGACAAAACTGATCAATATTTCTCCAACTGGATCAAGATTGACAGTCCAAAAGAGCAAACTTGAAAATGTCTGTACGGATACCTATTGTGGATATTTCATATGACTGGTTTCATACAATATGTGAAGACCTTTTGTATCTTCTCTCACTTTATAGAATGTTTCCAAGTTTCATCTTTACTGTAGCATGTATCAATACTCCATTCCGTTTTATGACTGAGTAATAGTGTGTTGTACCTCTGCCTGTTTTCGTAAATGAAGTTTTGTGGATGTAGCCATGCCCATTAATGGACATAGACAATAGACTCGTGGTTACCAGAGGTGGGGAGGTAGATGGGGTAAAGGAGATCAAACATGAGATGAAAGAAATCTAACTATGGGAGGCAGACACACAGTGTAAATATATATATATATATATATATATATATATATATATATATATATATGCCTTACTGTTAAAGTGTACAGCTGAAACTTATTGGATTTCGTTAACCAATGTCACCATAAAAATAAAATTTTTTTTCTACTATCTATGACTGCTTTCACACTTTAGTGCTGGAGTTGAGTAGTTGTGACAGAGGACAAATTCACTATTTGGCTTTTTACAGAAAACTTTTTTTGCTTATTCCTGTTCTAAATAAATTTTTTGGGAAAGTTTATTATAATACTATGTATGAAAATTCTAAATGTTTAACATAGTTTTTTTTGTCATAAAATAATTTTTACAGTTCCACTGGTTGAACAAAAATGATTGATAGAAAGAATATGAAAATTTTGAAAAAGAGAAGTAGTCAGAAGGCTTGCCCTGCAAGATAATACATATGTCACAGAGCCCTGATGCTGAAGGGTGTGGTGCTGTTGCAGGTAGGTCGTGGAAAAGACTGGGAAGTGGAGAAAGGACAGAAACAGGTGATGGAGGTGGGTTTCTGGCCAGTTTGGGGGACATAGCTCACTCGATAGCAAATGTTGGGCAGCTCTCATTGATACTAGCTGTGTAGAAATCATAAAGTTGGATTTCCCCTCTTCTCCTTTGAAATAAATTCTAGAGGAATAAAATATTTAAATATGTAAAAATATATTAAAAGTATCAGAAGCAAATATTGATAATTATCTTAATACTTTTGTAATAGAAAGACTCTTTTAAGCTTGACAAAAGACAATATAAAGCAAAAAATTGGTTAATTTGATAAAATTGGCTATGACGTAAAACTTTCATACAGCAAAAGTGCTATAAGTAAAGCTTAAAACATAGAACAATATATTGGAAAAATATTTTTTTTTTTGTTATGGACAAATGGCTAATGTCTTTAATAGTAAAAAAAAAAAACGCTGGCAAACAAATGTGAATCTGAATAGTACAAAATAAATAAGTGGGAAATCTACAAACTAGTAATAATTCAATTAATGCAAATAATAGGTAAGGTTGATACTGTGGATGTTCAACCTTGTAAATAATTAATGTAAATGTAATGTAAATTTACATGTCATTTTGTTGTTTATTTGACTGACAAAAATTTGATTAAAAAAATTGAGAATCCCCAGAGATAGTTAAGAGTATAGAGAAAAGGGCTCTCTAACACATTACTGAAATCAATATTTTTAGAGGGAAATCTGGTGGTTCAGATCATATTTGTAAATGTAAATACCTTTCGACTCAGCAACCTGACACCTTGGACATCTAATGTATAGAAATCTAATATGAAGATGCTCCCTGTGGCTCTCACGAGTGAAAGCTAGCACCATAAAAAACTAAACCAAAACAAAAAACATTCCTTGCTGCAGTGAAAGGCTGAAAATTATCTCAATTTTTATCAGTAGTTTTTTTTTTAAGCACTTTATTGAGGTATGACTGACATGTAAAATCTGTATGTATTTAATGTATAACTCCAGGAGTTTGGGGATAAGTCTATATTGTGAAACCATCACCAACATCAAGGTCATCGACATATCTATCGCCTCAAAGTTTCTTCTCATCCTCTTTATTTTCATTATTATTCTTTCTTTTTTTTCTTTTTCTTTCTTATTTTTTGTGGTCAGAACACTTAACATAAGACCTACCCTCGCAACACATTTTAAGTATATAATACAGAATTGTTTGCTATAGACATTATGCTATGTGATGGATTGCTAGAATTTGTATATCTTACTTCACTGGCACCTTGTACCCTTTGACCTTTACCTCTTCATTTTTCCTGCCCAGCAGGATTTGATAAAATAATTTGTGATAGAGCTATATGATGGATTTTTAAGAAGCCATTGTAAATGAGGACATTGATATAAATTCAAAGTACTCCTCATTCTTTATCAAGCTTGTAATTATGTTTGTCTTTATAAATCCATTAAGGTGCATAATAATGCACCTAGTTGCCAACCTCATGAAAATGATAGCTATTACATACTTAAAATATTTTACTTATTTATTTTTACTAGTTAGATGTTACATTCAACATTATAGAAATTAAGACTTGAAACATACAAATTCATGTTTTAGAACCGTGAACTTGAGTTTGTGCGTATATGTGTGTGCATGTATTTGTGCGCATGTGTGTAAGCATGCAAGTGTGTTCGTATGCCTGCATGTTGTGTGCATACATGCATGCATGTGTGCCTGTGCATGTGAGGTCCCTGGAAAGCCTAATATCCAGCTGAGGATGCTGCCACATTCCAGCCACCAAGAGTTGTTCCCTTTTACGACAGATTCAGGGGAATTAGTAAACCCACTAAGGACATAACCTCTGTATCCCTGAGGATAAAACTTTTTCTACCTATAGGACTCCTTTACCTTCTGAGTGCAACAACGTGGTGTGTGAAAACCAAGGAAAACCATGGATAAGTCTGATAAAATTTGCCTCTTGACAGCAGACTCCAAGAACATTCATTACTCAATCCTTGGGAAATTCTCTTCTTTTTCCTGCTTTTCTGGAGCCTTGTCATTCCTCCTGCCCCTTTGGAATTAGTTCCACCTGGTAACTGCTCCGCCTGCCCACTGCCCTCCTCCTCTTTGTCTGCCCACATCCTCTGTCTGTTGGTCTGGTACAAAAGTCAATAGATATACCCAGGTGCGTGGTGCTTGATGCCCTCCTTGCAGATACTAATGGGCAGGTGTATTAAAAGACAGGTTGCTTCAAAGCAGTAATTGCCAAACTTTATTTGATTGTTCACCCTTATCATGAAAATATTTTGAGCATAAACTCCCAATATACTTAATATTGTACTAATAGATTATATACATTATAAAATATACATAAAGATAAAAATGCAAAATGATAAGATTTTTAAAAATATGTAGAAGTTCTAATATTTTTTCCCCCACATCCCATGGAGATCCTTTGGTGACTGGGTGACCAGAGATGGAAAAGACATTTCAGGTCTGACTTTAGAGGCATCAAGGGCACTATAAATTCTGCTCCTGCTCAAGAGAGAGGCTTCTCTCCACAGTGATCTGCCAGATCCAAGATGCCCTCTGGACTTTTGTGAACCACAGGACATAAGGTGCTACAGCAAATGATACAGCAAATGACTTTTTCTCCTGATGTTTCTTTCATGTCCTTCTTTCACTGCTGCATTTGAGCTACCCTTGTGTCCTTTCTCATGTGCTCTGGTTCTTGGTTAGGACTCACACTGGGCCAACTAAGTCTTAGACCATGTAGGCTGTTCCAGCCCATCTTCTCTGCCTTGTGGGCAGAGCTCCTGGTTGGAAGAACTTTGCTTTCTCAGCTACCATGGAGTTGGACTTCCTTGGCTATATGTATACAAACACTGGCCAGTTATTGCCACGGGCAGTGGTCTTATAGGATTGGTCCAAGATCTCAAGGCATTCACCAACTCTGAAGAGAAACAGAAAAGCAAGGGTGCAGAGACACACAACGGGGGCTCTATCTGTGTGACACAACAGAGCATCCTGATGGTGCCTCTACGATGTAAGTCCCATGGGAACAGAGAGGAAAGACTGGTTGAATGAGTGGTTGATACACATTTTATCTTGTATTGGTACCAGTTAGGAGACCTCTTCCACTGCTGGCTTTGGTTTGGGTCTGAAAAATCACTTTAATTCACACTCATGTGGTTTTTCTTTCAAATTGAGAGACTCATGATGCAAGGAAGCCAAGGCTTAGCTTTTGTGTATAATGTCATTGATTTATTCAAGTGAAAAACTGGAACTATTGGAAAAGAAATGCCCTCATGTCATTTCTAGCAGTTCTTCGACTCAGTGCTCTTGGAGCCTTGCTAGTCCCCAGTGGGAGGCCTTGCTTCCTCTTGGGACTTGATTTCATCATTCTGCTTTTTCCCCTTATATCCCTGGACATATGTTTTCCTGCTGGTTTCTTTTCCTCTGTTTCAAAATCTCTTAGTTCTCCGTTATCCCCCAGCCCCAACCTCACCCCACAAGTCAACTTTCACTTCCTCTGGACTCACCTTTCATTGCAATACATCCACTTAAAAAATAAAAATTAAACCATTTTTTTTTATTGTGGTGAAAAATGAAATTTATCATCTTTATCATTTTTAATCGTACAGTTTGGTAGGGTTCAATATATTCGCATCATTGTGAAACGGATCTCCAGAATTTGAAATGTGAAACTGTATATCCATTAAATGACTCGACTTTTCTCCCTTCTCCAACCACTGGTAACCACCATTCTACTTCCTGTTTCTATGAATTTGATTACTTTGGATACCTCATATAAGTGGAATCATACAGTATTTGTCTTTTTGTGACTGGACTCTTTCAATTAGTATAATGTACTCAAAGTTCATCTACTTTGTAGCATATGACAAGGTTTTCTTCCATTTTAAGGTTTAATGGTTCCATTTTAGGGTTTAATGAAATAATATTTCATTGTGTGTACATACCTTATTTTCTTTATCTAGTCTTCTTTTGATGGACACTTAGGTTTCTTCTACCTCTTGGCCATTGTGAATGATGCTACTATGAACATATATATTTATTTAAGACCCTGCTGTAGATTCTTTTGAATGTATACCTAGAAGTGGGATTGCTGGATCACATGGTAGTTATATTTTTATTTTTTAAAAAACTGCCACGTTATTTTCTCTAGCACAAAAAGACCCAGTAATCTCACTTCTGGATATATACATATCCGATGAAACTCAAAACACTACTTCAAAGGGACATGTGCATTCATATGTTCATTATAGCATTATTTACAATAGTGAAGATATGGAGGCAAACTGGATGTCCATCAGTGGATGAATGGATGAAGAAGAGGTAGTAAATATGTATTAGAATATTACTCAGCCATAAAAAAGAAAAGAATCTTGCCATCTGCAACAGAATAAATGAACCGAGAGGGTATTGTGCTGAGTGGAGTAAGTCAGACAGAGAACAATAAATGACAAGTGATTTCACTTATACTTGGATTCTAAAGAACAAAATAAATGAAAAAACAAAACAGAAACAAACTCATAGATACAGAGAACATTTTGATGGTTGTCATATTGAAAAGGGTTAGCAGGATGAGTGAAAAAGGGGAATGGATTAAGAAGTACACAATGGTAGTTTCGAATAGTCATTGGGAGGTAAAATATAGTGTAGAGAATATAGTCAATAATATTGTAATAATTATGTATGATTTCAGATGGGTACTAGATTTATAGGGGTGATCACTTTGTAAGTTATATAAATATCTAATCACTGTGTTGTACACCTGAAACTAATATCATATGCCAACTGTAATTGAAAAAAAAATTATAAAAAAACAAAAACAAAATGTAAGGCCACTCTTTCATGCTTTATTTATAGATGTAATTAATTCCATTCAGAGAGAAATACTGAAGAATTAGATCATAAATGAAAACAACGACAACGATATGAAATAAAATAGTAAGAACATAAAGCATGAGAAATGTCTTGTCCTTTATGACATTTGTGGTATCCAAGTTCTGTTTTCTGCAGAGGCCACGAGTAGGCAGAGTTGAGTGTAAAATACAGTGGAGTGGCACAAGATTGATCATGAAATGCTGTCTTACCACAATTATTTTCTAAATATGGCCATAATTACACTTAACTGTTATTAGTTATATATCACAGTGATGTTAATGAAAATGACATGTCTAAATGGGAACATTTACATAAAGCTCTCTGTTGAGGGCCAAGAAAGCTCACTGAAAAAAAATTCAGAACTTCAGTTGGGACATTTCCTAATTAGATAATTGGCAATTGGATCTTATTTTATCTTTTTATATTGCAAAGTAATGTGTTTTTTTTGTTTTTGTTTTTGTTTTTTTGGATCAAAAGCCTTTTCCCCTTCATGAGTGTCAAAGTAATAAATAAGTGTCTGTCTAAAACTACTATATTATGAGTAAAATAGTTTGGGCTTTATACCAGAATTATGGGGCCTACATGGAATTTCTTGTAAGAAACACACGCAGAAATCCAGTATCTTACAAAATGATTTATATTTCATTCACAGTTTAATTCTATTTTGGGTAAAACTTGATCATTAGTAGACACAAGTGGTACTGTGAGGCCTTAGTCAGTATGTAATATATAATTCATCATTACCTGCAGCATTAGAAACATCTCATTTCTTGAAAACAGGACTAGAATAGTGAAATATGAAAGACAGCCTAAAATTTCTGTGTTTTCTGAAATTGTCAAGCAAATAAGAACGATCTAGAACCTCTGAGGAATTATGTTTAGCCCATTCTAATCTCCTGTGTCAACTTAGCTTTTCTGCTCTTCAGACTCTGGTTACAGCCTCTGAGACCACTGAGGGGCTAGAAGCATGGCATTCTTTGTCACGGCCTTCCGTACTCTGTATTCTGTGCAGCCAAGCTGTAGGAGTATCAAATTTACCTTCAAAATCTTGGCTTTGTGGTTTTTAAAACCCCAAAGAAGAATTCCTCTGGAACAGCTCTTTCAAGATTTTAGCTTGGCTGGTCTTTCTGCCGAGGGCGATTTGTGGCAGGATAATCTCTCAGGAGGGTGTTAGGTTCTTCCTTATTTCTCATTAGGTCCGAGCTCTTTCCTGGCAACAGTGTATCTGTGGAACAGCTATTGTCATCACATCCAAGAAACAGATGAGGTTTAAGACTGGTGGAAGAACAAACTTAAGTATGTAGGCATGATCCAAAGAGATTTGAACAAGTGTCAGTATCTGAAGAATCATAATAGGTAATACGAATTTAAAAAGCGATACTGGTAATGAATAAGACAGGTACATGGGGCCCCATGGCTACCGAGAACCCTGACGCTCTGTAGCTCAGAGAGAGAAATGGGAGTCTCCGGGCCTATGCAAAGGACTCTGAAGCCCTTGTCATCCTCGTGCCCAATATATGTTCAATTGGTATCTTTCTTTCAGGATTTCTGCTGACTTAGGGAAGTCAGAGTGATCGGCTCCCTGCTGCTTCGCATGCTCTCGATTGACATTCTTCCTGATTATCACGGTGAGGAGCACAGTATAAAGCTGAGCAGAGTAGAGCTTGGTTGATCATGAGTCTATTAGCCCAGTTCGGGAATGGGTTCAGTAGCCTGGTAGGGGTGGCCAGTGACATCCAGTCGTCTCCCACAGTGGGTGCAACCCTCCCTCTGTTCTCTCTTCTCTAACAGCTGGGCTTCCAGAATGTAGACGCTGCCCCCTCCCCACACCCACCCCCACTCCCAACACACACAGAGTGGTAAGTTGGCTGGAAGGGAGAACATCTGGGGAGGATTCCTGTAGCAATCTCCAGAGGCTGAATGAGACAAACAGGCTTCACAAATTGGGTTGACTAGACAATGAAATATTTATCGTGATTCCTCCTCTTTTTTTTTTTTGAAGTTCAAAATTCCTTGTCAACCCTGGGCTGAAGCCTGTGTACATGAGAGGAATTCACAATGATCTCTGAAGTGGCCTGTTACCACTTACCAAGGACCTCAACCTGCAGCAGGCGGAAGGCAAGTGCCTGTGTCTGCAAACATGCAGATAGCTTTTCTAATAAAACAGGGAAGTCCATTAAACAAAAGGAAGCAATCTAGAAAACCAGGTTATGTGACCGTCTTTCCTGAGTTTTTGCTTTATGAAATATTTTCTTACATGGGTGAAAACCAAGGCAAATAACTTTGCTGTCATTTAAAAATAGATATTTAATATGTATAATGTTTAATTTTAGAGATAGTTATTATTATTTTTAATTTATCTTGAAAGTCTACTAAAAGCCAATGGAGAATTGTGGGATTATTCAGATAATTCAGACCCAAATGCTGATTTCCCTTTAAATATTTAGATAATGGAAGAAAAATCCAGCCGTATCTGACCTGTACTCGTTTTGCATTAGCTGATGAAGTCTTGGCTATACCCCAAGTCACATGTCAGTGGAAAAGCGTTACAGATTTGTTAGAAAAGAGGACATTAACTTTCTGCCAAAAGTGAACAGACAACTGTCTTCAGTGCTCACATTGGTTAGCAGTTTGGCATCTAAAGGTTTCAGTCAGTTAGTAATCAACACTGATAACAGAGAATGATAAAGTTTCCTCATCTGGGTTTAAAGTGACTCTTGTGTTGGGCCTCCCTTCCTGTCCAGTCCCAGCTCCTGCCATTCCCCAAGGGATCGCACAGTCCGCTGAAACCTCCTCGGTATCGCCATACCTGTCCAGTAGGCTTCCTCCTCCAACCATGTTCATATGCTATGTGCTTCTAACATGGCTCTTTGGGCGACATCTTGTCTGTCTCCTCATGGGAACCCCTGCTCCATCCTAACCCCCTCCTTGGTAGCTTTCTGATCAATCCACTCTCCACTGCATCCTATGCTGAGGAAGGGAGCTCTTCTTTGGGCTCCAATTCTGTCCTATTCACATCTTTGAAACATCACTTTTCTCCTTTCACCAGCCACAGAGCTTACTGAGTGCCTCTCCTGCTCCAGTTCCTGCTTGGGTGGTGGGAATTACAGACACAGTTCCTTCTCTCTTGGGGCTCATACTCTAGTTGAGAAGAAAGATAATAAACATGCATATAAAATGATGACATGTAGTACAATGATGAAAGTACTTAGAGGTTTTTCTTGTCTGACTTTCTCAGCACCCTATGACTCTGAGAGCAGGTACTAGTCAAGCTAGCACAGGGTGGGACACTTGCATATCCAATGTCAATAGATATTGAAAGAGTGAGCAAATGAAAGGAGCATTTTGTTGACTTAACTATGTCCCCAACCTTCCCAGCACTGGAGGATGTAAAAGAAATAAAAGCTCATTTTACTTTACAGTTGGAAAATTTTCTCTTCTCAAAGAATATCTTTGTGACATTTTCAGAGATAAAAGGAATTTTCTCTCCAACTAGAAAACAACCCAAAATTTATATAGTCAGGCACATTGCTAGAAACATCTGCCTGTTACTTGATCCATCATTCAGATAGATCACCCATGAGACATGTAAAAAATGATGTTTCTGTACTACAGGTTTTTATTTCCATTAAATTCTATGGTATACCATCTTAAACAAACATTTTTAGTCAATATTTGGTAAAAAGTCCAATTCAATCAAGTAAATAAAGCATTAAAAAATAATTTTACTTCTTTGCTAAACTAAATCCATTAAGAAGAATACAAGTAGAACTGAGGACAAAGGATATTTAAAGCAAAACAAAACTAAACAGTGAGACCCATTGTGCATTAGCATTTTAAAATTAATTGCTGCCCTAATTATTCATCAATAGAAGCATAAATTAAGCAAATATAACTTAGAGTCAGCTTTCAGACACCCACAGGATTCTCCCCTCAGGAGTAAATTGTCATAATGGTTTGGTGTGACGGTTTATTTTTGCTGTCTTTTCCATGATGAGAAAGAGAAGACTGGAAATGAAGCTATATGAAAATGAAAAGACACTCCAGGGAAAAAGACAAGACACACGCAGGTACTTTTAGTTCTCCAGTGTAAGGTATGAGAAGATAGCAACCAATAAAACATGTTGGAACCAAGGAGCTGCTTTAGAAGCCTTACTGAAATTGCACTTCCATTAATATTAAGTGCAACTCCATGGCCCCAAAACACAATCAACAGGTGACAAATGCAGTTAAGCATGTGGTTGTTATTCATTTTGCCTTGCGTAGATGGGGCTGGCCAACGTGAGTGTTTGCTCCATCTGCTTTCTCTTACGCCAGGTCAGCAGAGCTCTAGGCATCTACCACAGCTAGAATATTTTTTTTTCTGTCACATAGTCAGGTGTGAGTTGTTGGTGATCTCTCTCAAAAGCTTTTAAAACAACACAATGATGCTAATAACAAACAGCTTCAAATCTCAATGACTTAAATTTACTGCTATTTATGCTCATGTTTCCTGGGCTGCAAGTCAGCTGTGGCTGGGCTGTTCTAAGCTGGGTTCAAATAGGAGACTCTCCTCCAGGTATGCTTTGCAGATGGGTCAGTTGGGACAACTAGGTTTTAAGCTGCAGGTTGAGTTTGGATTGTTGCACTTGTCTCTCATTCTGCAAGGATTATCTGACAGCATAGAGCTATCTGGCTCATGACTTTTTCAAGGCAGAAGTGGAAGCTCTCAGAGGAGTGGGTGTAAACATGCAGTTCCTTACTAAGCTCCAAACTGGCATGTGGGACTGTCTTCCCACCTCTCATTGGCCGAAAGAAGTCCCAAAGTCAAAGTCAACTCTTCCTAGGAGGGTAAGTGTGTCTTTGTGTTTGGGGGGAAAGGGAGCAAAAAATAATTTTACTAAAAAATAATTTAATCTATCATAACCATTCCATCTTTAAAAGAAGACCTTCATTGTCTGATTTGGGCCTTTACACATAAATTGTTTAAAGTTTGTCTTTTTCCCTCATAAGTTTGTTAATTGTATATTAGATAAATCAGAAAGATGTCCTCATGACAGATACATGAACGACTTAGAAAGATTCATGGATGAACCTCCAGCAACAACAGCTTGGGAAATCCAGTTGAATCTTAACCTTGCTGTTTGAAGAAGGGGTGCATGGGATACGGGTCTGCAGGTCTTATTTGGCTTCGAGGCCATGCATCAAGCTGCCTGATATAGACCAGACGGGCAGGAATTCCGCCTCAACAGATGTGTGCATGACTTCACTGCTCCAATTTCAGCATCACCTCTCCCCTGTCACCAACCAGCAACCCACACCAAAGGATGTTTTTCTGATCATTTTGCACTCATTAAATGCAGCTGTCACAACAGTGGATGCGAGGACGCATGCAAAACTTTTCTGCCACGTCAAAATAAAGCTGAAAAGCTTTTCAGAAAAGAACTGAAAGCTTTGAAGCCTTCTCAAGGAATATTGGAAATATCACCTTTCGTCATTGACGATTGAAAGTGTTCCATTGCAACACAAATTAAATCTCGGCCCAGACTAAAGAAGGATCAGCCATCACAATTTTGCAGCAGAAAGCATTTGGCCAACTAGTTGGGATTCGACTGTATGATTTCTGGGTCTGAATGGCCTGGAGGTTCCATACTCATTGGACTGGCTAATCTCTGCTAATGATTTGAATGGGGCAGAGTAGTTCCCTGACTCTTAAAGAAATGTTATGAGAATGAAATAATTAGACACCTACTACATATGTACCCCATTAGGAAATAAAACAAACAAATGGATTCTGGAGCCATAACTCAAATGTACTGGATTAGGCTCTCTGGGTGGAGGTGAGGGCCTTCTGTGATTTTGGTGCAGTCATCAGAATCCATTTTGCCCATCCCTGGATCTACGTGGAAATCAGCAAAAAGGACGATATTCTGTATGTACTTCTTGATGTTGGACCTCCTGAACCTTCCTGTTGTTTACTAAGTGTCAGTCTTAACCTCTTGAACAGCTTAAAAGTTGACCCTGGCTTTTGCTCCTCCGAGAAGCCTTCCACTGGCTGCGTTCCTGTCAGACC
Source organism: Rousettus aegyptiacus (assembly GCF_014176215.1). Lineage (NCBI taxonomy): Eukaryota > Metazoa > Chordata > Mammalia > Chiroptera > Pteropodidae > Rousettus > Rousettus aegyptiacus. The sequence goes on along the minus strand of NW_023416310.1, from coordinate 62,531,218 downwards.
AGTTCCCCCTCAGTCATGATCACTGAGGTGATCACTCTCTGTGATGGCACCATCTGCTCATGCATCCCCACTCGACTCGGACTTGGAGAGTAAGAACTGGGTTTATTATCATATGTTTGGCCCTAACAATGTAATGCAGGGCTGTGGCCACCATTAACAAAAATGGTGAAGGACAGAAGGGTGGACAGAAAGGAGGAAGGAGAGCAATAGCATCAGACGATTTCAAGCTGTGGGTAGGCACATCTTGCAGCCAGATGTTGCTTGCATACATCAGGTAACACAGATACAGATGTTTCAGCCTCTTCTCCTCCCCCTCTAGGCACATGTGATAGGTTTTTGGGCACACGGGCAATCGTTATTGTTCAGGTAACAAGAGAAGCCCTTATCTCCTGAGTGATTTTAGCTTTAGGGTCCAGCCAGGAAAAATCTACCTCATTAGATATTTGGAAACTAGATATTTCCTACCTCTTAGTCTCCGCCTAAGTTCCCCTTTGGACAAAGCCTAAAGGAAGCAGGAGACTGTGGTTGGTTGAGACCCAGTCCCATAGCCGTAAAGCAGAGACAAGCAGGGACAATGGCTTGGTGACCGGCACCATGAGAGCCAAAGTGGCTGAGCAGTCTGCAGTTGTTCAGTTCCCTCTTCCATCTTGAGATGGAATGCATGTTTAAATGACTCAAAGCCAGGTGCATGAGCTATGGGGTCTGGGGATTGCATCTGCTTCGCTCTGTATGCTTCTGATATGGGGCAAAATCACAAGAGACTGTAAGGGAAAAAATGTAAGGAATTGAGGTATTGTCTTGACCACAATGCCACACCAGTGAGAACATCGAAAGACCAGAGAAAGAATAAACTTAAGAAGTTGTGGAGGAAAATGTAGAATTCTCTAGTGTTTTAATTCCTGTGCTAGGCACTGACCGCAGCTCTGAAGTGAGATGTAACGGAAAAAGCTGAGGGGAGGGGGGCACTGAGCCTGGAGTGTGTCTCACTGTTTTAGGTGAACCCATAAGGGACAAGGAACCCATCGTCTCAGCCAGGCTCTGCCTTCCCCTGAAAAGTGAAGAATTCACTTACTGGTTGCTTTGTTTATACACAGTACATTTTGACTAGATTTTCTTACTAATTTGAATTTATTTGATATACTTTATAAATTCTTTATCAACAAATCAGGAAACCTTGATGGCGTGTCTGCTGCATGCAAGAAACCTCTGCTAGGAACGCCTTTCTCCCCACTTTTGCATAGCTGGCTCATTCTCTCCCATCTACGACTCACCTTGAATGCATGTCCCCTCCACAGAAGCTGTCCTTAATGGTCTAATTTGAAGTTGGTCTCTTCTCTACCATTTCTTATCTTAGACCTTTTTATTTTCCCTGCCCAACACTAATTATAATTCATAACTAGTTCATTTACCTGTGTTATTATTTGATTGCCTCCTCCCGAAGGGCAGGGCCAGTGTCTGTACTGAAAGACTAGCACAGTGCTCAGCACATCACAGAAATGACATATGAGCATGACTAAACCTATGTGCTTAATGCATAGTGTAAAATTAAATAAGATCTACTCCTTTTTCCAAAAGAGCTCATGATATTGGGAAGAGCTATATACATGAGTAAGTAACAAAACCAGCCATTGAAGACAATTCCTTTTTAGAGTGCCAAAGATAGCTGTAATAGAAAGGGCAGCAGCTGGTCTTGGTAATAGTGTAGGTAGGTTCCATCGTTCTTCAGACGAGGAGAAGGCTGAGCAGAGAAGCAGAGCGGGGTTGGTAATAGTGGGTTTGTGGTAGAAACAGGAAGAGCATCCACCGACTTCTGAACAATGCTGCCCCTACTCACTGTGATTTTAGACCTCCAGTCAAGACGTGTGAGTGTGTGTGAGTGTGAGTGTGTGTGGCCTCAGCCCGAATCAGCAGGTAAATGTAACATGGAGGGTCCAGCCCGTCTGAGGTGAGCTACACTGGGAGTCTTCTGATTTGTCTCATTTTGTTGCCCTCTAAAGCCAAGCTGACTGTGCTATGTCCCTTCTTATGCTAATGTCATCCTCATTGAGTGACAGTAGCTCACACCCATCCCATAGGAGCATAAACAGTATTTAATTATATTATTCGTGCCTCTCTTCACAGTGCTGTGTATATACCTTTTATTTTAATAAGAAAGCATTCGGTGTAATTGGAAACATTTTTGAGTATTTCCTGAAACTCTGGAGGATACTTCAGAGCGCTCTGGGATGTGGTAAAACCGAGACTGGATCTTAGAGTGCCGATGATGCTGGCCTAGAAGGGGCCCCTGAAAGTGGCGACTTATGTGATGGACCCAGCCCAAGTCCCAGGGTCGAGGCAACCACCTATCTTGGTGCCGACCACCCTGGACTCTGGAGGCTTTAGAATTCGTTTTTTTTATTAATGGATGCTTCAGAAAGGGCACTGTCCCTAGTTCCCTTATTTGAACAATGGAAACTTTAATGTGCAGTTAATTAATAATTAAATGTTGTGTTGATTTGCAAGCCCTGGGCTCTCAGAGACCTCGGGGAAGTGGAGGCAAGTTTAGAAACCAAACAATGGAAGGACCCACTATGACCACAGGGCGAGCAGCATTGTTTGCTTCTGAGGAGGCATTTGAGGCACCAAGGAGGCGTTCGAGGCGCCCCTGGGACGAGGCCCTGTTTTCAGTGGATGGAACCAGACCCTGGGGAGGAGGCTGGCCCAGTCTTACCTCTCTCTCTGCACTACCTCAGTTACAGAGGCTTTCTTTCTTTTTACTTTCTTTATTTTCCCCCTTAGTGCCTCAGCACTTCTTTGTGCTGAGAGGAGCTGTGTCATGCTGGAATTCTTTTCACAACAAACTAAAGAACCCAGCTGTGGCGCTGGATGCGGCCCGCAAAGCTGCAGGCTTCTTGCGTGCAGACGGTTACAGGGGGAGCAGTTCAGCTGCTAAGGTGGGCCCCCTGTGTGAAATACAGTCCCAGCTGAGCAGTGGGGCTGGGGCATCTGCGCATGGTGGGTGAAGGTGGGCCCTCTGTGGAAACAGAGGGAGAAGAGGGTCTGGCAGAAATTCAAGTCCTCAGGATCAGAGGCCGTGTGGGGAAGGGCCACAGAGCTTACCTTCCCTCACTCCCATTTTGTAGATGGGGAAATGCAGTCAGGAAATTTGGTAGCTTGATTTTGCAAGAGGAAGTGAAGTGTGGTTTGATCCAAATAACTAGCACCTGTTAACAGTGACAAACTTATCATCCATTTGGCCCTGGCTAAAGGCATAGCTTATGTAGTTACCAAATGACAACTTGCAGGGTTATCTGTCACCAGAGCATGCTTTCCTCAACCCTGCGCCTGGCAAGAATAAAGCACCAATACCTGATTAAAATATGCTTGCTTATCGTTTTGGCATCTGAGTTCCTTCCTCGTAACTCTTCTGTGTGGTCATCTTGTGATGAGTCCCTGAGAGCTGGCAAGGAGTCCGGATTGACTTTGGAAAGTGTTGGCAGTGCTACTATATTCTTATTATGAATAAAAATTTTAAACCCAAGCTGATAAACATATTTTTTTTTCACGCTGAATTCATCAGGAATACATTAACATTTTCTAAAAGGTAAAGACAGAAAAAATAAAAGAATTGAAGGGAGAACATTAGGATGTATTTGGCCATTAGATCCCTGTTTCCATCAGCACCTGTTTGTGAGCCAGAACTTCACCCCATGTAACTAACACTCGCAGAATTAGCCTATGGAATAATTATCACTCCTGATGAACAGGATGAGAGCTTGTTCCCGTGTGTGTGTGTGCAGAGCCCTTCATCCCAAGAAAGAAATCTGGAGTGAAAGCTCAGAGCATATTCTGCACAGGTCCTGTAAAAGGATCCAGGCAAAACAGGCTTTGCAACATTAGTTATGATCATATATGGAAAAAGCAGTTACTTTCTGTGGTGACATATGGCTGAGTTGGTACAATGCCCAGGAATCTCAATGTCCCCTCCCCCAGAAGGGTGAGCCCTGGCTTCGTCCTTCACCCCCGTCGTCACCGGGACCAACAGCACAGGCAGCTTGTGGAGAGATCACCGGTAAAGTGAAATCGCACCCACGTGTGCCAAGAACGAAGCTGCTGTTGGGCACTGGCAGTTGGCAGGTGCTTCTGTCCCCGTCTGTGATAATAATTGTTCCTAAATCAGGGAAATTATGAATGGAGCCTAAACCCATCTGCTTAAAATTCAAGCACAGCGACATTTCATAGTAAACAACAATGGCGACGAGAATGACGGGAACACTTTTTTGTAATAGTGATTCCATCCTTAAATGATGGAGATGTAACCTTGTTCTAACAATATCTTGTAACCAGTAAACACATTTCCAAAATTTCTAACATGGCTGAGCAGATAAATTAAGTTTTATCATGGAAGAGACAGACGACTGTGGCCACTTGAGGGCATGATATTCATTTATCTCCTCATTCATTTATCTGACCAGTATTTGATTCAATTAAAGCTCCCCAAGTGCCAGCTCTGCAGTCAGCATGGGGGCAGGACATGATCTTGATCTTCAAGGAATCTCATTCTGTGGGGAGGACAGAGACTTACAGCTAAGCTACAGAGTGGCACGTGCTTTAGTTATGAGGACACCTCGAAAGGAGTGAGAAACCCCTTGCAACTGGCCCACGAAGTTGGGGAGGACTCGTACCCAAGTGACTCTGGGAGCTGGATGGAGGTGGGAGAGGGCAGGGCCTTTGGGACCAGCCCAGCTGGCTGAGACTTTTGGCTTGGCTGCTTCCTAGCTGTCTGTCTACAAATGATGGACTTCTTCAAGTCTCGACTTCCTCACTTTTCAAATGGAGAGGGCAGTGCCTCCTTGAAGGATGTTGTGAGGCTTTGATGGGAGATTTTATGAAAACAGCTTAGTGGGGTAGAGGGGCTGGTGTTCCTGGGAAATTGAGAGCCGAGCTGTAAAAGAGCGTCTTCCCCCTGCTGAAGACCATCAGTCACCCCTATAGTCACCCTGACTGTAGGGGTGACTGATGGTCTTCAGCAGGGGGAAGACACTCTTAGATTTCAGTTTTATGAAGAACACTTTGGAAACATTTTGGTAAATGGATTAGGTAAGTGAAGGGTGGAGGGCAGTGAGCTGTGGGCAGCAGGACCAAGTGAGATGGTGACTGAGGCAGACTGGATAAGTGATTCTAAAGGCCTCTCTTGAGCCATGGAGAGGGAGAGGAAGGTCTGGATTGTGATACATTTGGAAAGTAGACTGAGAAGAGGGACAGAGAGACAAGGGGGCAGGGGAAATGGGAGAAAGAAAGTGAGAGTGAGCTGCCAGAGAGAAAGAGATTGAGAGGAAGAGGGAGAGAGGGCTTGTGGATGATGAGATTGATGGTGATGACACTGAGTTGAAGAATAAAGCAAGAAGGGGCCCAAGAGGAAAGAGTGGAAAGAGGAGACACACCTCCCATTCAGGAGCACTATCACAGACTCAGGAAGGTGGTGATGACCCAAGCAGGCCAGTCCCTGTCCTCACTGTGCTTATGTCAGGAAAGGAGGTCTAAATTGTCTAAAATCCTTTTCTCCAGCTGTGGCCGTAGGGGTTTAATATCTTGCTAGATACATTCCAGGCAGGCAGCAGGATGCCACCTGAGAATAAGAGGTTCATCTTCCACTTCAAAGTGCTTCTCTCTTCCTTGGCTTCAAGGGCCTCTGGAGCTGTTGTCAGGGGACCAGCTCCAGGTTCTCCCACAAAAAATGGTGTTCCTGGGGAAATGCGAAAAGTGTGAACTTGAAGAGGAGACGAAGGTATTGCTATCTTTTTACAGGTTGGTGCAGACTCTTTAGTGGTCTAAACCAATGACTTCTATAATTAATGGTGTGATTTTAGCTGATGTTCCTTCAACACTTTGGAATGAAGGGCCATTGAGTGCTCTGTTTCTGGGGGAGGGACTAGGCTGGAGGCTGGCATGTGCTTTACCTCATCTAAGCTCTATCATGAGATCCTATGAGAGCAGGTAGTGGTTGAGAATCTCTGTGCTACAAGTAGGGGACACTACAGCTCAGAGAGGTTTAATAACTGGTTTCTGGTCACACAGCTATTCATGGCTAGAGATGGGTTATGAAAGTCCATCATTGGATTCTGAGAACATAACTTATTATATTATAGCTGATTGCCTCTTTCACCTTTCTTGATTTTCAATGATTTTATGTTCCACTCTTGTTGGGTACTTCACCACAAAAATAGGAGTTTGGGGGAAGCTCAAGGAAAAGGTACTAGATGGAGAGAGAAGCTCAAATTCATGGGCTATTTGTAAACTACATGAGCTCTTTCTCACACGTGAGTAGCATCCACCATGCACCTGGACTCTTTCCTCTGCAACAGTGATGAGCAATGTGCGGTCATCTCGCTTTAGGAATACAACACTTCATCTATTAATTTCAGGGGAAAAAAAAACTTAGTTCAGGTTGTTGAACACATACTCATTCAAGTTTAAGCAGTACCTGGCCCTCAAGCTGTGGCTGACCTTAGCAGACTGGGCCCTGGGAATCTGCCACCAACCCAAAATGAGCTCTAGACAAGGGCTCACCCCGGAGATGTGACATTTGAGGCCATGTGCAGACAGCTAGAGCCCCAGTTTGGGGTAAAGCATCAAAGAGAAACAGATCTCTCTTCTTGCCACACATATGTCAAGGAAGAGTCTAGTAAGGTGTTCCTTTTTCACTATTTTATAAGTAGTTAGTGGAGGAGGGAATTCAGTTAGAAAGTATTTTGCAGCTCATCCTTCCCTGTGCTGTCATACTCTTTGGGATGCTTATAAATCTCCACCCAAAGGATAGGGCCCCTCTATCTCCTTCACTTCCCTGACAACTGGAAATCAACCATGTAGCTAACTCTTGTGTCTTGTTCTGGGGTTGAACTCCAGTGCTTATTTATCTCTCTAATTAATTAGTTTATTCTTAAATGTTTACTGAGAGAGAGGCCATTTCTTCTTAAAACCCTTCTCTTTTCCATCTTTAATAATTCTTAGTCCACAAAAATGTGTTCAAAACATGAAAAATTTCAATTCCACATTTCATGGTCTTTTTAACCAAAGTTTCCCCTTCGCTTACCTGCCATTTTCCCTCGAAAAAAAGGTCTTCGTGAATAGGGCAATAATAAAAGAGTGTTTGAGGCTTGAGGATATTTTCAGATACCAGAAAGTTTCTAGACTGTGTATATGTAACTTATCAAAAGGTGAAGACCATAAACATTTTTATCTTTTCCGAATAGTATTTCATGCAAAAAACACATCATACTTTGACTTCTTAATGACAAGAATACCAGCTCTGGCCATTGATGGTGGGTTGTACTTGATTCCAGACAACAAGGCCTACCTGTGTCCGTGGATTAGGAGGTAATGGGAAAGCTGCTTACTTCACCTGGCACTGGAGGTGTGTCCCGTGCCTCCTGCCAATGGGAGAAGGTTCTTCGCCATCTTAGGATCCCAGGCTTCACGTGGCTGAAAGACACACTAACGCTGGGAAAAGTGATGGTCTGCAAAGGCAACCTAGACCGGCTTCGTCCTTGGTTCCATGCTCATGGGGGGAGCAGCAGTCCTCTTCTCTCTCCCTGGGCTGTGTTCAGTGAGTTCTCTTTCAGAGGTAATCTTAGCTCTAAGATTATATCCTAAAAATATTCTCATAGAATGAATTCCTGCCACCTTCTAACATTTATGACAACTGTAGACAGGCAAATTATCTGTGCCTGATATCATCAAGTCAAATTCAAAGGAAAGTCAAAGACAATCAGAGACACCCAGATATCATTCTGGTTATTGTGTGGTTTTCAGCCAGTTAACTAAGGGGCTGTTGAGAAGAAATATGAAAAGCATTAGCAAGGGAATTTGGTGGCGTTGGTAGTGGTGCTTGCTTGTGAGGTCTTGATTCTTGGATTGACTTTTTGTCTAGTTAGATTTTGAGAAGTTGTTGTGTCAGAATTTGTCACATGAGCCAAGAGCTAACTGTGCTCCGTTGTTTCCAGGCACAAAAACCATCATGAGTTTGTTAGGCTTTCTCTCTGAAGAATGTTACTGAGGGATTTAGCCTATGGGTTGGTGGAGTGAAGCTTGTCGATGTGGTTAGAGTAAACGTCACTCTGGGGTCTTTGGCCCTCTGTGTGGACAGACATCGAGTCTATGGCTAATTGGAGTTGCTGCTCAAATGGATGCTTCTTAGTAAAAGCATGGGCTGAAGAGAATTAGCATGACTCACCGGTCACTCAAGATGGACTATGAGCTGCTTTGGCCTTTGAATTGCTTATTTGTACAAGTTAACACATTTCTTATATGTGAAAAAAAGCTGCAATTGAGATCCAAAGACCTGGAAACTTTATTATTAACACCTCTGCAGGTTTTCAATCCCTTGGGGGGCAGGGGTCGTGCCCGCCAATCTGTGTGTTTCATGTAGCATCTAATAAAGACCAGTGCTCATAGAATGCTCCACCCTAACATATTTCACACCCACTTTTACCCCCACCTTAAACCTGGGAGGGATGTGTGCTTGTTATCATGTTTATTGTGTAGCTGAAAAATTAAGACAGTGTGATTAAGTGATTTTCCCAAGATCCTACAGCTGGCAAGTGCTGAGCTGGCCTTTGACCTTTGGCCTTTGAGGGCATTCTCCACCTTCCTGCCCATGATGACACTAAGGGGGTCCTGGGGACAGAGTGTGGGATGGGAGAACTTATATCATTGCTTTTCTCATAAGCGGACTCCTTTGAGAGGATGGCAAGCCTAAGCCTGCCCAGAGAGATGAGACTCTACAGAAATGTTCAAGCCCTCCATGGTAGCATGCCCCAGCTCTCTAGCCACCTCTGCTAATGTCCTAACAATGTTCCTTTCAGGTCCTCCCTTCCTCCTATTGAACCTAAATCCTTCTCACTCACATTTAAGCTACTAGCTTCTCAGCCCCTACTAGTGGATGAAGAGAAGCTGGTTACAATATTCTGTGTGTGAATCCACAACGCTTTGAGAAATGAAAACACACACACCCCAAACAACCCAATTCCCCTACATGCCTGCACTGCAGTAGTGAAAAGCTTAGAGTTCTGCATTTAGAATTATATTTTTTTCCTTTGAAGACAATATTCTTCAAATTAAATATAAATTAACTTTAAATTTCTCAAAAATATATTTCCTCGTGGGTACAATTTCCATATGTATATTTGACAGTGAAATAGTGGATCCTTAAATTACGGGGTTTCAGAAATCTTGCCAATAAACTTTTGAAATCATGAACTAGAAAATCTTCCTATAGAAAAGCATGCCATTAATAATAAATTCTTGGAGACAAAGTGTCCGTGAACTTAAGAGTTTCATTATATTGTGTCTCTGAATCTTAACGCATCATGAACTGAGTTTTCAAATTGAGAAAAATGTATGCACTATAGCAGGATGTACTGCATAAGAGGAGAAGCTACAGTGCTTGGCTCTGTTCTACTTTTATTTCTATTATGGATTACTTTTGTGTGTTTGTATGAGATTCCACTCAGAAAAGAGCCAAGACCCTCCAAGGAAGCAGCTGATTTCCAGTTGGACATGCCCAAAGCAAGAGCGTGGGGCGGGAGGAGGTGAGGACAGGACGCCCACACAGTGAGAATCACAGTGAACAGAACAAAACCTTTCTCTCTACTCTCAGCTGCCTGACTCCTTCCACTGCTGGCCCCAACCTTTACTATCACAACCTTCAGTGAAATGCAGAACCATGTGGACAATGAGAAGATGGGAGAGGCCCACAAGTGGGTGCCAGTTTATAGGAGGAGGAAGTCACTGCTGAATTTTCCCCAAAGGAGAGAAGGTAAGAAGGATGAAGAGAAGGAGAGAAGGAAAGGAGGGAGGAAGAGAGAAGAGCAGAGAGAAAGAAAAGGGGTGAGAATAAGGGGAGAGAGAACGGCAAGGAAACAGCTGTCAGTTTCTGGAAAAAGACTCAGAAAACAACAGTGACAAGTGAAGGCGGAGGGGCCTCAGGGCTGCTGAAAATCTGCTCAATGGATTCAGCCACTAAAAGAGCTGGCAGTTGGCACCCCACCGCACCCCTCCTGCCTTGCTCCCTACCAGGCGGTGAAGCCGGGAGAGGGGTAACACAGTAAACTGTGCTCGCCTTTGTCCTTGAGAGCTTCCACGTTCTCTCTCCATCCCCACCCTCACTGGACTAATTTAAGACCTCCTCAGCTTTCTCTCTGACTAGCTCAATCTCACTTCTGCCTCCTGTCCTCTGGGTCTCAGCTCCTGTCACATGAAGCAGATGCCCCAAGCCTTTCATGCTCTAGCTTCTGGCCCATGTCTGCCTCGCCAGCTGCCTTTCCTGCCACCTTGACCTTGGACCTGGAACTTTGGCCATCCAGAGTTATTGGCAGTTTCTCCAAACAAACCAAGTTTCTTATGGCATTGCACATGCTGCTTCCTCCATCTGGGAGAGTGAAAGCAACAGCCACTGTAGGCGCTCACAAGAGCACCGGGCATAGGCTGGCCTCTAACCCTCTGAGGTAGGCACCAGACTCAGCTTCACTTCCCAGAGAACTATACAGAAGCCTGGAAAGGTTCATGGGCTTAAAGGAAGGCTTGCTTGTGTGGAAAAATGGATTAGATAAAGAAAGAGAGTAAAAAAGAGCTGACAAACATTTAGTGCCTACTGTGTACCAGGCTATGCTTGGCACGTGTGTGTTCCAGATCTAAGAAGCTGTGATGTGGATGCCAAACTGTCCTATTTTTCTAGAATAGAGATTTTTGATCAACGTTTAGTTAGAGGAGAGATATTCCGTCTTCTGCAGGCTTTATTTATTTGTTTTTTAAGCCACAGAATTTTCTGGTGTGATAAGGTGAGGGAGTTTCTCTCGCCTGCTTCTTTTCCCATTGTCAATCTCCTTTTTTGTTGCTTTGCTTGCAGCTGTTGTCTGCCTTTGAGTCACACAGAACCACTTGCAGGAAGACCTCTAGAGAATTTGGGAAGAAAGAGCAGGGAAGAGAGACAAAAGGTGCATTTTTTTTTCAAGAAGCAAGAAAATAAAGGTGTTCTCAAGTGTATCGCCTACAGACTTGTCAGGTAACATTTCTTTAGATGGCTTTGCTTCCCCTCCCTCATGCCTAGCTGGCTCTTCATCATTTTTTAACATCTCTTTGGGGACAGGGACATGAAAGTGTACTGCAGGTCAAAGCCAGGAATCAGGGGTTTTGGGGTCCTTTGTCTGATAGCCTCACTTCCTCTTTGTGTCTGCGCCTTCAGTGAGAGCAGGTAAGGCGGGTTCACCATTCCAGTCACATCATCTTCCCCTGGATGACAGCATCACACCTTCATCCATCCATTTACATTTCAAACTGGCATCCGTCTGTTGTTGATTAATTATTTAGTCGCCCTGGTCATTCGTGAGTGTTTCTGAGCTTGCTCATATTTTACGTAAAAGGGCCGATTTTTTTCCCCTAAAATCTTCTTTCCCTGAATCCTTGTGTAGTTTTCTAAAAGAAATGCCATACATTTTGTTTTAGCTACTGGTACCCGAGATATTAGTCCCCTCCTTTGTAGTAGTTCACCTAGACACTCAGTTCACAGGGCCAGAGACCACCTTCCTGACTCTAACCTTGACCAACTCCCTCTCGTGGGAGCTCCAATTTTTAATAAGTAAATGAAGGCGTTTGGAATGTACAGCCTCAAGGTCTCTCTTATCTTTAATTATTGATGGATTCTATGAGATGTAAAAGGGACATGGACTTCAGAATTCAAGAGGGTTTGGGTGACTCCTCTGACTCAGGCACTAATTGGCTTACTTGTGGGACACGGAGTAGATTGCATAATCTGTCTGAGACTTTCTTTACCTTTACAGTGGGTATAAACATATGTTGGTGCCAGGTTATTAAGAAGAATGCATGAAACAGCACCAGCACCAACACATATTGACTGTGGACCATGAGGTAGATAGCATACCAAGGATTTAATCTTGAATCTCTCATCAGAGCAGGTAAATGGTTCACAGAGATTCAGCCTTCCAGAGCAGCAAGCAGTTTATCATGGGGATGCCTTCACATTATGTAAAATTCTTACCAATAGCGACGTGGGATGATGGGAGAGCTCCACAGTAAAATGACCTCAGTTCTCTGATATGGTAACCTAGTGTTTGTCCTTTGAACATTTGAATTCCAATTCTGATACTTATTCCTTGTGCGATTTTGGAAACATTATTTAATTTTACCAGGCCTCCATTTCATCATGGGCAAAATGGTTCCAATTAAATCTACCTCAGGGGAGATATTGTAAAGAAAATTAAACACCTGGAACATAGTAGGCACTCAACAAATGATTTTTCTTTCTTGACATCATGATGAATTAGTATCTGCTCATAAATAAGCCCTGATCAATTCTAAAAAAAAAAAAAAAAAAAAAAAAAAAAAAGGAAGGTTCAGTAGATATTTCTACTTCATTACCTGAAGTATTATTAGCTTTTAAAGAAAACACAGTGCATCCTTTACCATATTAAAAAGAAAACAAACTGAATCTACTGTTTTGTTTTGTAAGGAAAAAAAGAATAAGGATACTGAAGTCGATTCTCTGTGCATATTGTATCTCGTCTCCCTGTTTTCCAGTTTTCAGACACCAAAAGTCCATCTGCCTCTAAAGACCTTTCTAGTTTCAGGAAAAGGAAACATCATCTAGCTATAATAGTGCCGTTTCATTTGGTGGACTTAAAGCTCCTTTGTCTGCTGTCCTGCTGGCGTGCGCATGAGGCCGGGATGCTGATTTATGGCTGACGCTGCCCCAGCAGGTTAACCTCCATCACAGGTCGCCCTGCTCTGTTAGCTTCATCGCAACCTTTCCCTGGCTCCTCAGTGGTGAAATCGCAACAGAGGAGAACATGAAGCTTGAAGCCCATTGCTCATTACGTTCTTGTGAAAAAAGTAGCCAGTATGCCCTAGACACCACAGCTCTTCCATCTGCTTACATGATCCCAAATCCATCTGAGAGCTGCCGATCTAGGAAGTCCATTCACTGCCCAGCATGCTCTGTTGTTTGACAGAGAGGCCTGTGCTTGAGAACATTAAAACGTGACTTATTTTTCCAGTCCAGGATTTTTGGTCTCCCTTTGCTTGTTCATTCTAAACAGTGCACTTTCTATTTTATATCAAATGTCCCCTACTCTGTGAGAGGCAGGTAGAGTGGACTCTGCTTTTTGGTACCTGGGGAAGCCTTCTTTGGGTCTCCTCCCTCCAGGTATGCTTTATAGCCTCCTAAGCTCACCTCCTACTGCCCCTGGGCCAGATCTCAGGTGTAGTCCAAGTCATACCACAAGATGGCAGGTACTTCAATTGTAGAAGTGTGGTTGGCACCTCTCAGGGCCTTGATTTCCTCAATTTGAAATACTAAGAATGTCTTCCAGGCCGACTTTCTAAGAGTTGTTATGAAGATGAAATGGAATACCTATTAAGGCTGGTAAAATAAGAAAAGAGCACAAAGATACAGGTGTTTAAAAAAGTCCCTGCCAACTAAATAATAGATGACTTGCATTCCCAGGGCCAAACTGTGCATGCCTGAAGCAGTCACAGGAGAAGGGATGGGGGCCTGACCTCTGTCATGGAGGATAAAGAGAGGTGAAACAGCCAAGAGACCGAGTGCCACCTGGCTGTAACTATTTCCCCGTCCCTTTCATTCTCCTTCTCTGGCCAAGTTGGGAGCATGATCTAAGGTGCCAACAGGCAGTATCTCTCAGACCCGGCATCTGGAGCAGAAGAGTCATCTGAATGTGCAGGGTCAGTGCTGCCAACCTGGACTATTGTAAGGAGCTATCCTGCATTCACTAACCACCCAGGAGGAGTAGTGGTTTACACTGGACGAGTCATAGAGAATGCTATTTGTATTTGGGACAACTCTTCTGGAAGAAGGGAGGCCAGGAGCATTTTTCAATAATATATATATTTTTGTACATAGTCCCATGGCTGAATGAGGTATTCCTTGGACCAGATCTAGGCAAAATCGTGAAGCTTTGTCTTGGCCCCCATTCTTTTTTTGTTAAATCTGTGAAAATTGTTATAATATTGAGTCAAGATGGGCAATAGAAGGACTGACAGTCAATCTTCATTTCTGAAGAGACTTTAAATGGAAGTGAGATTATAACACCACTCAAGTAAGAGTAATGATATAATAAATGCTAGCACAGTTGTGGAAAAATATGATGAACAGTCAAAGCTGGTTAAATGGAAATGTCATCAGTGGCCACGTGGGTAGAGTAAGTTACTACCATTGAGGATTGAGTTGGACTGTGCACAAAATGAGGCCCAGAATAACTGTAGCTTCAGTGAGATAAGAGGTTTATTTCCATTAGAACTAAAAATCTGGAGATAGATGGTCAAGGGATATGATAGTCTCACCTTCCTCTCCTTTCTCTCTCTCTTCCGAAGTGATGGTGACTTTACTTGTATAGCACACTAGCCTTCAGAGATGTCCGTCCTCCACCTTTTACTGCTTCTTTCTTGTGGTTATATGTGAACGTCCATTCCTAAGGACGCTTCTTAGTATAAGATGACAGCTCTCAAGCTGCACATCCCACCTGCATTTCTGCCAGCAAGAAAGAGGGATGGGGATGTGGCAAAGGGCACATGCCTGCTGTTTATAAAGGAGGGTTCCCAGGAGCTTCTACACAATACTTTTTATTTATATCTCGTGCCTGGGCTTTAGTCACATGGTCACACCTAGCTGTCTATTCTTCTGGCCAGCGCCGTGCAAAAACCAAGCACTTTGGAAGACATGGTAAACATACTGGGGACCACTCATAGTCTCTGCCATTCTTAAGGTTGCTGAGAAGTGCCTTTTTGCCTTCTCCTCATTTCCACATCTCTTATCCACTTAGTGGATGCCACAGATTTCTCAACAGCATCAGGTCTTTCATCAAGACAAAGTGGATTTTCTTATGTTGTGACTTTCTCCAGGTCACCTGGAGGGTTCCCAGTGCTTGTTCTTTCCCCCCAATAATCTCCCAGCCCAGCCGAGCTGGTATCACAGTGATTCATCTCTCAGATAGCATTTCTTTCTGTTGTCATTTTCATACAAGGAAGGCAGTAGCAATGATAGCAGCCAACATTCACTGAGGCTTACTACACACCAGTTCTTATAGTCTTTTATATACTACTCATAGTTTTATAGTCTTTTTCTCATTTAGTCACCAGCATAACCTTAGGAGATAAGTGTTCTTAATATAGATGAGAGATTGAAGCTGGGATACATGCTCATGCAATTGTACTGCCTATCTCTGAGGCTAACCATTACGCAACATTGCCTCTTTTATTTTATCTGATCTCTAGGTAGGGCCAGCCAAGTGATGATTATTGCAGAGGAAGTTCTCTAAGTGAGTGCGTATGAGAAGTGGTGGTGAGGTGGAAGAAGCTAGACTAAATTCCCAAATGAATAGAAAGCAAGCAGTCCGGTAAGTTCCATAAGAAGCAAAAGTAGTTGACTTCTGTCGTAGATGTTTAGGAGATGTAATGTGAAGGCTTTAGAAGGCATACTATAGATGAGTTCATTACTTTACACCACTTGAAGCTTCTTACCACTCAGGGGGCATAGCTGGAAGCCTTCTCCAGCCTCATTCTGGTACAATTGAGGCCTTACCTTATGGAGCGAGTGTCAGTGGGGCATCTACCCTTGAGGAACTGGCCAGACTTGACTGGAATCCTCATTCCTGCAATGACTCGGCCTCCTTCCTGCAATGACTTTTTCTCAGCACTTGATTCCTTGTCTCCTTTTCACGTCAGTCCCCGAATGCTACCTTCCTAGTCCACGCCATTGTTTTTTTTTTTTTTTTTTATCAAAGGTCAGTCTTTACACATGTCAATTCAGAGTTTAGCGGCTTTACCAAAGACAAGGGCTTTCCCTAGAGAGGTCCCATCTCAGGGAAAGAGGCCTCCTACTGCCCCACACTCCTCACCTTTATTTCTCCATCCTCCGGAGTAACTTCTGGTTCATCTATTTATCACACGATTACTCAGCATTTGTGGATTTATATCCAACTGCTGTTTAAAGTACGTTTCTTAACAAAAACTGATGCCTTGTGCTCTAAGAAATTCTGGAGAATTAAAGTTTCCATCTCCTATTACTATCGATGTTTTGATGGCTAGATTGATACTGTAGAAATTAATCTATATCTTCAGGTAAGAAGGAGATGGCATGAGGCTAGTGTTAAAAAAGCCTTGGCTCCTTGTGTGGGCTGGGAAGGCAGGACTTTGGGATCATGGTGAACTCATTGTCTATAAAGTAGAGGGACTTTCGGCAATATTTAAAAGTGGCACTCACTAACACTTTTGAAGGTGGCCATAAGAAAACATCTTCACAGTGTAAGAGTTTGGCCACTGGTGGAAGTGGTAGAGATGCCTAGTGCTTTCCATAGCTGGCGTTCCTTCATTCCTGAGCACACAAGAAAACTCAACCTGGCCTAAAAGTGGTTGGAGGGAGGCCTCTTGACTAGTACTGTACAATGAGCTCTTATTTTGGTCCAAGGTGGTTAAGAGTTTTCATCCTCTTTCTTACCTGTGAGCCATGTGTTGAAGTGATTGCATTGCAAGACTGCAGGAGCCTTGATCATTGAGACATGAGATAGATGAGAGCCCTACTGACATGTATTGACTTTTTATGCTCAAGATAAAGCTTCTATTAAGGCAAAACTAACAGTCACAATAGCTCCTGCTGTTGTGGCTTTTATTTGTTACCATAGCATAGTATAGTATGTCCCAGCAAATACAAATAGTATGGAATGTATAGATTTTACTTAGCTCTACCATTGAGATATTCCTGGAGGTCTAGCAGCCTTCCAAAGGTTTGATAGTCAGGGGGTATTTTGGAATTAGAAAAAAGGAAGGGTTTTCTGTATCCTTTACTTATTTCTGTTTTTTTTTTTTCCCCCTTAAGTGGTCATCATTTCAAAGAGACTAGGTGATAAGATGACAGATACTCAATAGAAACCACAATAAACAGAATTAGAGTGAAGCATTTGGTTGGACACTTCCCCAAATCCCCTCAAGCCTCTGCTTGCCTAGTTAATATGCTGTTCTGGAACATTCTGCCTGACACAGGTGGTCTTGCAGGCTAGTGAAAAGGAGAGTGTGGT
This sequence comes from Rousettus aegyptiacus, assembly GCF_014176215.1. Lineage (NCBI taxonomy): Eukaryota > Metazoa > Chordata > Mammalia > Chiroptera > Pteropodidae > Rousettus > Rousettus aegyptiacus. Next base: position 62,514,137 of record NW_023416310.1, on the reverse strand, counting down.
GCTGAATCTATATGCTACCATCCTACCTTTCATAGCAGCAAAGACTCCAGACTCTGTTTCCATTAGTAGTCATCAAACATAACAATTAAACACACACCACATTGAATTAGAAAGCACCTAGAGGATACTTGGTGTCCATTCTGTTCAAGTCTGCAATCTGCTCTGAATATTGACAAAGCGAGACTATTGGTTATAGAAATGGGGGAGGGAACGGTCACCCCAAAGACGATTAGGGTAGCAGACAATTCACGTATTCTGCTCTTGGAAGCTTAAAGGGTGCCTTGTACAGTGTCTAATACAGCACTAAGTAAATATTTATTGATTAAATAGTGACAATGAGTTAAGAATGAACATGCTAATTAGTGGAGAGTGTTGTTTAGAAACTCATTCTAATTATGGAGAAAACGTAGGTGAATCTCCATCAATGGTATCTTCTCCATTATGGCTCACCCACTGGCAAAGAGGTCTGGGATGTCTCAACCTATATATGTGTGTGGGACTCCCCATGATGACCCAAGTTTAATGCTCTGCCCTCTATTCTCTGATCCCATTCCTGTGGATGAGGACAATCCAGCCACAGTTTAGCAGCTGGCTTCATCTGCAGCCATTCCTTCTAATGATGAATCAAACCTGCTGGTGAAAGTACATATGGGCAATTCTACTCACATGTGCTGCTTTCTAGAAAACCCCCTATGATCATGGTGAGCTCATTGTTCTTGAAATAGAAGGAAGCATGAAAGTAACATGGGTTATAAGAGGATAGATGTACTTCATTAAAAAGAAAACTGCCGGACAAAGAGCCAGAGGTCCTACTAACCAAATGCCACCCCTATAATCTAACTTTTGGAGTTTCGCCTTCAAAGATGAAGAGGGGCCTTCAACTGTTAACTCTCAGAGGGGAAAGGTTCATTTTGACTCCCTCATCAAAGAGCCTCAGGCTCTGTTCCTGTGTTCAATGATCCTGTCTCTGGCAGGTAAATGCTCACAGGTTCCCAGGGCTATTATGACAGTTCTCCAGGTGAGTGGGCTGCTGACATTCACTTGTGTTATTGAGAATGGAGAGAGCAAGTGAAATTTTTCTACTTTCGTCTTTTCAGGATGCCCTCCAGGAAGACCCCTGTTAATCTGACTGTGCATGAACATGCTACCCCTAAGGATTTCTTCTTCTTTCTGTAACATCTTGTGATGGCCACATTTTTCATTTCTGTGACTTCCTACCAGCTTTTGAAATGACTGACTAGAAGCTAAAGTTATTGCAGCATTGACTATGAGGTCTCATGATTCACATGACTAGTTTTCCTCAAGATGATTACTGGGCAGAGTTTGGCAGCCAAGCTATGATGAGGAAGGAGCACTGGAATGGGAGTCCAAAAATGTTATAAGTGGGGCAAGTCATTCACCTCTCTGAATTTTATTCTCATCAATTCTAGATGAGAGAGTGGATGAAAACTGTTCCCAACTATCAAGTCCTATGAGTCCTAAGAAGCTACTCCAGAGGAAAAAATGCATATTGGCAAATGTGTCTGTGTACACTCTTTCTTCTCGCCTTTATAGACTAGTTTGAGAGAGTTCTGAGTTCACCTAGTAATTGCACTATCTTAATTTCATATTGAAGACACAGTTTCAATAACTTAACCATAAGACTTGCACACTGGCTGACTTCTAGCCTTCTCCTAATAAAGCAGATTAATTAATCCAGACAATTACTGTCAAGCCTCCATATCACAAAGCAGAGGAGCAATGCTGGGAAATCTCTGAGAAATTTGTTTTTGTTTGTATAGATGATATGGTTAATTTTAGGGACCTCAGTGGAATATTTTCATTAATAATTTCAGTAACTATTACACTTAGATAGTGCTGGTTGAGTATAAATCTGCTAAAATTATTAAGTTTTGGCCTATTTACCAATGGGAAGGATGAACATCAAGCATTATTCTAGCTTTTCCCCCCTAGAACTTTAGCAATTAGATAAATATCATGAGAATGGGCAAATCAATCAGCCAGTCAAAGCACAAAAATAGTCAAAAAGCAAACTATTGAAACACTACCCAAATCAAACAGAGGCTTACTGAGAAACAATGTGTTAACGTGTTGATATGAAATGAAATAGACAGGATGTAAAATTGCTATATGCAAAATTGCTCAACAAGGACTTTTGCTATGTATGTCTCCAGGACCTTGAAAAAATTGAGAATTGATCATGCAGTGGGTCTATAAATAGAGCAAGTAGGGACAATTAGATCCTCAGGATGCATTCTCATAGTTCTTTCACTCGCTTCAGATTCATAATTTTAGATTTTTCTATTTATAATTTTACGTTTATGGCCCATGGAGGAAGCTGAGTATAGCACTTCGACAGAGGACTCTGAAAGAGCTATAGTTCTAGATTCTGTACATTTTTCTTGACCATAGAAAATGTTTTAGTTTTAACTTTGATCACTGTCTCATTGGTCCACTTTTTTAAAAAGAAGAAATGTATATTTCATTGAAAAATCAATCCCCAAATTTATGTTACTGAGGTACTTCTCAAGTGTTCAAGTTATGTACAGCTTAATTTATATACTTTAGCCTAAAATAAAAATTCTGGCATTCTCATTAGCCTTCTCACAAAACAAGCCTTTAAAGCTTCCCCAACACATGTGAAAACCAAATTTTATGAGGATCCAAGACCAGCCAGGAAACTTTAGAAAAGACTAGTTTTTAGAACAGCAAATTTTTAGTTGTGCAAAGGACATTGCTAAACTTCTGGGTTGGAAGGTATCCTGCTCTACCTAATTCTATTTATGAAACTGCATATGTGCTTTGAAACTCCATTTAGATCCAGCTCTTTCAGTTAGAGATGGAAACCATATGTGTGTCTAAGGCCCGTATGTTTGGGCTTGGAGAGTCTTAGGTTTTGTTTTGATTTCCAGCTCAGCACCCTTTTCAGATTTAGAGGCATCCTGGGTATGTTCTTGACCCTCTGTGTCATGCAGCAATATTTTAATTATTTGTTATTCTTCATAGATGAATCCTATTTCCATATACATACAAAAGTATTGTGGCCTTTCATTCTCAAAAGGTTGTTCTAAGTAAAACAGAGATTTGAAGTAAACATGCGGAAAATTCCAGGTCACAATCTTGGGTGAAATAGTATTTTGTTTATTGTGTATTTGAATTCAGTAGGACCTCTTTTTTCTTTGATTCATTATTATTTGTGTGTGCGTGCGTGCGTGCGTGCGTGCGTGTGTGTGTGTGTCTGTATGTAGTGTGGACTTTGGCTTTTGCTGCGCATACCCCTCAAAATGTGGACATACCCCAGTGTGAAGATGGCTGGCTGTCCACCAAATTTATTTTCACACTCCTTCAAGGTAATAATCTAGTTTCAGCCAGCCATGTGGCCTCTCAGCTAGGGACTATGTTTCAAGTCTCACTTGCAAGTGTGCATTTCATTCTTGCCAATGAAATGTGAGCGGGAGTGATAGGAGACATTTCTCGGCCTCCACTTAGCTTTTCCCTTTGCTTGGTACTAAAGTACAGAACAGCCTACAAGCAGCTTTGAACATGCAGGTGACAGTGATATCTTGGGGGAGGGTGTGTGGAGAAACTGGATGGAAGGAACTGAAGTCCTTTAATGTTTGCAAGGAGCAGACCTGCCTGCCAGCTCACCCCGGACCATTGGGTTAGAGAGAAAACAAGCTTTTTTGTCCTTAAAATTAACTTTTTACCCTAAAATCATGGGTAGACCTCAGGGCTCATGCATCATAATTGAAGGAAAAGAAATCCTTTTCTACACAGAGAATGAAGAGAGAGCCTTAGGCTGTGCTGACCTGTGTTTAACAGGAAATCCATTTCTGAACAAAAAAATGTATTGATCCATTCATAAAAAAATGGCCAATCTGGTTACTTGGCCTCATATTATTTAGAGTCAGAGGGAATGTTTATTCAACCTAGGAACTCTTTATTCATCTCCTTTGTTGGGCAGTCACTGAAATCTCTACATATGAACTTTTTAAAACTTAGGTTAATGACAGAAATCATCACCGTTTAAAATTGTCTTCTAGAGAAAGTGTGGATAGTTAAAAATGAGTTGCTAAGTACACAAGATTTTCCCGAGGATGATGGTCAGGGAGCTCCTCTCACTAGGTCACCTCTCTAGAGGGTGGGCTTTGGTGGGCAGGCCCTGGGCTTTGGCGGGCAGGCCCTGGGCTTTGGCAGGTGAAATTTCGTGGGACATTGGTTTATTTTTACCTAGCTCAGTCTCAATTCCTGAAACTATAAAATGGCAATGACGATATCTACCTCTTTCATTTTTGTGCTTCATAGATCATAGAAATAATATTTATATGCTATTTGACACATAAACTATGATTTATGTTCATTGGTTGATGGCAGCTTCTTTCAAGTTCCCATTGCCGGTGGCAATTACCCGGTGCGCGCAGAGATGAAAATCCGTGTTTCTATGACAGTGAAGGAAGTACAGCTGGACTTTCAGATTAGTGCCCCTCTGATTTAGTCAAGATTTGTGCTGAGGCTTTGAAAGATCCTATAAAGTTAAGATGTTTTAAAGCATAACAGAAATGCATATATTTATATATTTTTCATTTTTCACATTATTTCATGATTTATATTTGACTCTCTGCATCATATTTAATTGATATAATGTATCCAAGGAAATGTTTAAATAAAATGCACTGTTCAGTGGGACCAATAGTAGTGCTTGTGTATTATTTAGAATAGTATCTAATGTTGAAAAAAAACCACTGTTTGGGTGTTTTGTAGACAGATTTTACATGTCTTTTTTTTCACATTGTATCATTTAATCAGTTGGTAGAGTAGAAGGCTTTATGCAAAGGTTGGTGAGTAGTAATATGAAACAATAATGTATGATGATAAAGACAGCTATGGCTATGATGAAATTCCTATGTAGTCTTCCATGTACTTTGATTTTGAAGACAAATCATCATGACCAGGCTTAAGTCCATCTTAAAGGTGTTTTGAGAATGGTTTTTGGCTACAGTCTCTAGACCACCTGAGAATCCAGGAATCACACCTTTGGCCTGGAATGGTCAGGTGTGGTTTTAGGAAATCAATTGATTGAGAAATTTGGCAATAGTTGAAATGAGCATCTTCAGAACATAGTGGGCTCAATAATTAATTTTGGAAGTTAAATTAACCAGGTAGAAAAGTTCGTGAATTGATTTTCTACAAAGATCAGAGTCAATGAAAAAATAGAACAAAATGAATGGATGGCAGGGCCCAGTTTTGTTGGTTTTATATAGATATTTTTACTTTCGTGTCCTGTTGTTTTCATGAATTTATATGTGAAATAGTTGTGTTTGTATGCAAAAATAACATAGATAGTTGAAGCAATTATTCATGGAATTCAACTTCCCACTCTTTACCAATCACCTGAGTAATTTATATTAAGTATTCAGAATAATAAATGGAAATTTAGTACTGAAATATCTGAGTACAGAAGCAAGTATATGAATTTCCAAATCTATAAGAATGCACAGTGTAGCATACTGGGTAAGACCTAGGCAAACTTTGAGGATGTATCATCCATGGAGCACTTGGTTTCTTTGACTCCATTGTCACCAACTTTATCCAAAACATGACTATCCATCTGTGTGGTACATGGCTGTCATTTGGCTTCAAGGCAGAATAGGGGTGAGAGAGAAAGGGAGAGATTGGTGTATTGCTATTATTATTTCAGGTAAGAGAACTCAAGTTACATGTCCTTCTGATATAGATCAAAAATGCCATCATTCTATTTGAAGGATGTGTCTCTGAGTTTTCCTCCTACATCTCAGGTGCCCTCGATGAGTCTCTTATCTATTAAATGTAGGGTTTCATCTGTTAGATTATGGGTCGTTGCAATTTTTTCATTAGACTCCCTTCCCAGGAAATTTCATCCAATCTTGTGGTTTCTGTTTCATTTATTCTGCATATCTGTACCCTGTAGTGCAGGCAGAGCTTTCTTCTAAACTTCAGCTGCAACTTCAGATTCACCTATTTATTAACATCTCCATTTGAATGTCTCAAGGTCCCCTCACATCCAAAAGGTCAAAATCTGATTTTATCACTTCATTTTCACCTCTCTCTTCTAAATCTCAGTCTCTGATTCTCTATCTAGGTGCCCATGATTCCCCTTCTCTCAACTCCTCCCCATAAGCAATCAATCAATCAACCACCAATCAAATCTCTATCTCTTTTGGTATCACTTTATTTCATGCCAATATTATTTCCCAGCTGGCTTTTCTTCAAATTTCCCATGTTTCCTCCTGTTAGAGGATTCATGCAATTCTCATGCCCATACTTTGCCTTTATATCATGTATCTTGGTCTGTGGTCAAATTCTTGTGTGCCTGCGTGGTGCTTGTCTCTTTCCGTAAACATGAACTCCATGAGAGCATGAACCGGGCCCATTTTGGTTCTTAGTGTTCAGTTCATATTTATTGAATGAATAATTGATTCAATCTGGCTTCTTGTTATAGCCTCATCACCCATCTCTTTTGGTCTTTCTCTTCTCTACTTCATTTGCTATGTTGCAAAACAGAATAAGATTTTAAAGCACATTTTATCATGCCATGTCCCCACACATCCTTCAAAGTGTGGTAAAATCTGAACCTCTCTACATAACTTATGCTTTCATGATTTGGTCCCTACCAATATCTCCAGTCTCATTTATTTTTGTTGCTCATCCCTCTCCTGTCTCTCATTCCCATCTTTCTTCTACTCCTGAACCCTCCTATCCTTGCTAACTCATCCTCATCCTCCAGGTCTCAAATTTCACCTGCCAGGAATCTTTTTGTGACCTTCGAAGATGTCTCATGACCTACTTTTGTGCCTCTACAGAAATTTACATGTGTAATAGCACCTTGAATTATAACACAGAACTGTTAAATGTCTCTTTTTCCACTGTATTCTTGAGAGTAGTGTCCAGTGCCTGGGAAAAAGTAGGTGATCAATACATGTGACTAAATGACTGACAGATGAATGTTCAGCTTGTAGTGACAAGATGTATGGTGATTTATGGCCCAGAGCCCTGTCTCAGAGTGATGGTGGGTTAGGACTAGTGTAGACTTATGGCCACTTTGGTTCGGTAGGTCCTGGAAAGTTTCCTCTCAACCTAACTGGATTCTCTGGATCTTATTGAGATGCCCACTTTAATAATTAATTAAGAGAGAGAAGTAAGGGGAAAGTAAAAAGTGTACAATGAGGAAGGAGGAATGCAGGTGGAGACTAGATAAAAAAAATATACAGCAACAGCGTAAAAAAAACAGTGACAAAGAGCTAGCAGTGTTATCATTTGGTACAGTCTGAGTCATTTGTGATCCAAATCATTCCATAGTGGCAACATTACTGTGTGATGGAGTTTCTTGACTTGCTTTCATTGGGATGCGATTGCTATACAGAAAGGCAAAATTATTTTGTACATTTGGGAATATGAACCTTAATTGCAATTATTATTCTAATTCTTAATTCCAATTCTGGCAAGCCACAGCACTGCCTGTTGTCTCTGTTCTTTTGTTTTTCTCGTATGGCCTAATAAGTGTTGGATTTTCAGTGATAATTTGCCTTTCTGGTACTCAGGCTAATTTTTAGAGAAGCTCAAGCTTGGTTAATATTTTAAAATTTACAATATAATGCAGCAGAACTCCTTTTTTCACTTATTTTTAACTTTCAGGAAATTGTGCTACTTAACTGAAATTTTCATGCTTAGTCACAGCCTAAACTAAAACAGTTTTTAGGAATTTAATAGTTAACTCATTTCAGATGCTTTTCAGTTAAGTTGAAGATGGATAGTATTTGTGATTTACAAAAAACATTTCAGTTTTTTAGTCATTAGTGAACCAAAATACCTAAATCTTAAAGTTAAGAAATATGTGGATACAAAGGTAAGCGAATTTAAAAACAAAGACAAACAAAAAAGAAAATATTGTTAATCATCCACTTGGTAATTGCTGAATAAATTTAATTTATGCTTTTCTATATACTGAAGACCTATCTTTATCCCCAGTAAGGTTATATCAATATTTAATAATGAGGTATGCATTTAAACCAATTAAAGTTAGTTGTATAATTAGTTCACTTTAGTTCAACTTGGCAGACATTTCTTTTAAACAATGTATGTGTATTTATTTTTTAAAATAAGGATTGTATATACTTAAGGTAGACATTATGATTTGATGTACATATACATAGTGAAATGATCACTAGAGTCAAGTTATTTAACAATCTTCTTACATAGTTTTCATTTTTGTGCATGAGCACCTGAAATCTACTTTCCGAGCAAATTTCCAGTATTTGATGCAGTGTTATTAACCATAGCTATGCTGAACATTAGAGCTTTAGACTTATTCTTCCTATGTAACTGCAACTTTGTGACCAACATCTCACATTCCTCCCAACTCCCTGCCCCTTCTACTCTCTACCCCAGTGTATTTGACATTTACAGATTACATATGTAAATGAGATATGCAGCTTTTTTTCTTTCTTTGGCTTATTTCACTAGCACTGTGTCTCCCAGTTTCATCTATGTTGTTGCAAATGACAGGATTTCCTTCCATTTAAGGCTGAGTTATATTCCATTACATATACATTATATATATGTATATATATAATGTACGTATACGTACAATAGTCATACACCTAGGTTGTTTTCACATCATGGCTATTGTGAATAATGCTGCAAAGAACATGGGAGCACAGATATTTCTAAGGGATGTTGATTTCATTTTTGGGCGTATATACGCAAAAGGATTGCTAGGTCATATCGCAGTTCCATTTTTAGTTTTTTGAGGCATAGTCATACTGCACCAATTTACATGCCCACTGATGATGTCAAAGTGCTCCCTTTCCTCCACATTCTTGCCAACATTTGTTACCTTTCACTTTTCTTTTATAATAACCATTCTAACAGGTGTAAAGTGATATCTCATTATGGTTCTGATTTAATTCAGCAAACATTTTTGGAGTTCCAACTCTCTTCCAGATACTGAGATAATTACTAGAGATAAAAAGATGGCCATAACTGATCTTTGCTTTCTTTTTCTTTTGAGCAACTCAGAATCTCCTGTGTGAGAGACATGAGTCTTAATTTCCTATGGCTTCTGCAACAAATGACCACAAACTTGATGGTCTGCTAAAAACAACACCCATAAATTATAGTTTTGACAGTCAGTGTCTGCACTGGGTGTCACGAGGCATAAAGCAAAGCATCAGAATGGCTGTGTTCCCTTGGGAGGTTCTAGGGGAGGACTTGTTCCTTGCCTTTTCTAGCTTCTAGAGGCTACCTGCAGCCCTTGTCTGTGCATCACTCTGACCTCTGTTTCTGTCATCTTATTTCTTTCTCTGACTCTAACCCTCCTGTCTTATAAAGATACTCTCGATTACACTGGTCTGAACTGGGTAATCCAGGATCATCTCTACATCTCAAGATCCTTGATTTAGTCACATCTATGATGTCCTTTTTGCCATGTACAGGAACATATTCATAGGTATCAGGGATTAGGATGTGCACATCTTCGGGGGCCATTATTCAGCCTGCTACGACATGTAAACCACTAAATCATCATGTGCTTTTTCATCTTTTAATGGTCATACTCTTCCATTTTGCTAAACAGTGAGTGGGCAGCTCCTACAGCTCTGCAAAGCCCATCCAGTCTATACAAACTGAAGCACAATGTGATGAGCCCTGTAAGATAAGCCCCGCAAAACATTACTAAGAAGAAAATGGTGGAAGTAAAGGCTTTGGATTGTAGCTGATGTTGAAACTTGGCCTTGAAGTATAATATGAGTTCATCACTTACAGAACTAGATGTGCAAAGGCATTGAGGCATGAAGGAGCTTGGTGTTTATGGGGGTGGTAAGCAGTTGGGTTTAGTGTGTGTGTGTGTGTGTGTGAGAGAGAGAGAGAGAGAGAGAGAGAGAGAGAGAGAGAGAGAGAGAGAGAGAGAGAGAGAGAGAAAGAGAGAGAGAGAGAGAGAGAAAGGCTGGGAGCCAGGACTAGGGGTCATGGATGACAGGAGGCCTTAGATTGAGCAAGGAGAGAACAGCACCTGGGCGATATTCTCAGACAGACTAACATTTGCAGGATGGTCAGAGGAAGTGTAGGAAAATAATGACAAGATGTCATCAGGAGACTCAGGAGAAAGTGATCTTGTGAAGTCAAGGAAAAAGATTTCAATCAGCACAGATGTTTGCTGCTGCATTTTTCTTTTCTGAGATGGGAATTTTTTCTTTCTTCTGTAAGTTTTCTTTCTTATAAAATAAGAAACTGTCAAAGGAATTCAATGAAAAAAATAGCTAATTTATTTTTTGCTCCTAGAACTTAATTTAGACTGACCAACAATTATAGCATGAACTGGTGCTACTACAAAGGGTTACTAGGTCCAAAAACGTGCTCCACCTCTTTGAATGGTACTTTCTCTAAGCTGCTCTCAAGTTTTAACCTTCTATCATAATTTTAATGGCTTAATCATTATAAAAGATAAAGTGATATACCATCAGAGTTGAGAGAGACAGCCTCTGTAGAGTCAAAGAAAAGAAAAGAATTGAGGCAACTGGATGATTTAAGTAAAAGTTCTAATTTTTCCTAATTACCTGAAGATTTTAGAGGATTGGAGAACTTTATATTGAGATTATTTAGAAAATAGATCAGGACATTAGAATCTGTTGGTTAGGGCTTCCAGAAATGAAGTCTGCATTTCTCCAAATTGTTTTGTCTTATTTGACTAAGGATAGTGGTGAAGGGTGTAGATTTAAGTCATCTTGCCTGGGTTCACATCTCTGCCCAGCTCTACTCACTAGCTGCACCACTTTGGTCTAATTACTTAGCTTTTATTCATCAGCTGAATGGGAATAATGACAGACTCTGGCTTAACCTGGATGTTCCTGGAAGCTGAGCGTGAGCAAAGGGATCTGTTTGAGTTGCTTGTACGAGAATGGTATCCCAGGCAGCAGGAGTAGGAACAGAGGAAGAGACACAGAGAGAAGAGGGGGGGTCAATCTAAGGATAAGCTTCTTAGGGGGAATGATGCTGGGGGTGGCAGTTTGCTCCAATGCTGGGACTTCTGTTAGCAAAGATACCACATGTGGCATGGCAACTGTGATTGGCTAAGTTACATTGGTCCCAAGGTATCTGCCAAGTGATATCTGGTTTTCATAGAACCCAGACGGGTGAATTGGGTGAGAATATGATGGGAACCACAGCTCTGCCATCTTTAATCTTGGACAGTAGCACTGATTATTGTAGTTCCTCCTTGGATGCACTGGTTTCCGTGTGTGTGTGTGTGTGTGTGTGTGTGTGTGTGTGTGTGTGTGTGTGTGTGTAGGGATGTCTGGGTCATTTTAGAAATGTCTGCCTGCTCTTCCCATCACAGTGCTCCACAGTAAATAAACAAGATCTGTCAGTTGTTAAGGTTTTGTATCCCAGCGACACTCTAAGCAGTCCAGGGAAACGGTTGCAGGGTGGGCTGTTCTCTCATCATGTACAGACCTGGGCCAGATCTCTCCATCACCTGTCTCACTCTCTCTGGGGTCTGTGGTGGCATTTCTGATGTGTCACCCAGAACCTGTGTTCATCAGCCCTGTAAAGACTGGCTAATTCCTTTGCAAGGACTCAGTTGCACAGACTGAAGGTCTCTGTAGAGAACTATCAGGAGAATTTTTATTGTATGTGTTTGTAGGGATGCCATAGAGTCCTCTCTCAGGAGAGCTAGGTGTTTCCTTCAGTCGATGGCTTGTGGTCTGTGAACTGATTTAGTTCTGGAAACTGGGGTGGGGTGGGGTGAAACTTTCTGCTGTAATGGCTGATGTCAACTTTCTGTTCATCAGTTGTGGTATTGTTGTTACTATTATGTGATTATTATTTTTAATATGCAAGTTGGCACCCTGGTCGTTGTCATCTATTTGCCCCTCAGAATGCTATGATCTGTTGGCTACTGACACAGTTCCCTAGAGGTCAAGGTGTCCCAGTTGCCTCCCATTACAGCCATTACCGCTATTGCTGCTGATGGTTAGCGATGCCCCCACGGCCTCTGCTATTCTAGAAATTTGATGCTCGTCAATGACACTGAGGAGCCTAGTGTGGCTGCAGAGGGCCGCAGCACTGAATGGCACCAAAAATCCAGACTCCCCCCCACCCCACCTCGTCCCCTGCCCCTTGCGTACAGGGTCTGCGAGCAGGCTCTCCAGACTCTCCTCTGAGTAAGCCCTTTAGGACATTGTTGCTCCTTGTGCCTTCTGACTCTTCCTCACCTCTATGCCAAGACGGTTCTCTTATGTCCACTTCTTTAGCTGTAGACTATTACCTCGTTCCAGTTTCAAGAAACCATCGATGGCAGGTACGAGGACTTTGTCAACAAGCTCTCCCTGGTCCAGCCTCATGTTCCTTTGGTGCCATTTGCGGCCTTGGTGCGCTGGTCTCACCTGCGCTCCTGCGGCTCCGACTCGGGATCAGGGAGGCGTCCGTAGTCCTCCTTGCGGCTTTTTCTCCTAGGTCTCTTGCTTTTGAGCCTGCCTTGAGGTGAGAGCCGACTGATCCAAGCCTGCTATTTTGTTTTTTAACTTCTTTATAGTCATTTAAAAATAATAGAGTTTTAAATTTTTTTAGGGCAGTTTAAGGTTTATAGAAAATTTGAGCAGAAATACAGAGTTCCCACAGACTCTTTCTGCCCATCCCCCACCCCATCTCCTGACACAGCTTTCTTCATTTAGTAACATCTCACATTAGGGTGGTACATTTGTTGGAATTGATGAGCCAATATAGATTGGCTCAATAATATTGATAATATCAAGACTACTGATTGTATTATTAACTAAAGTTTGTAGTTTACATCAGGCTTCATTCTTTGTGTTGTACATTCATTGGGTTTTGACAAATGCATAATGAAATGTTGTTTTCTTTTTTTGAGCGTAACAAACCGATGGACAGAACTCCCTCCACAACAGTTATGGTGACCATTGCCCTGTACCATTTAAGTGCTGTGGTTATTGCTAATCTGTACTTCACCTTCCACCTGTCCCGCATTGCAATCTCTCACAGACAGGAGTCCCAGAGACTGTGATCATACCACCTATTTGCCTGCAGCGGTGGCATCCTTATTGCCATGTGATGGGTCAATGATTCAGCTCCAATGTCTGATTCTGGGCAGCCGCCTTCCTGGGCTGCCTTGTTACCAACCAGCCCAGCTTAGATGCCCTGAAAGCAGAGGCCAAAGACAAAAGCTAATCTGAACAGTTTACAGAAGCAGAGATGGGGAGCCAGGGGAGGGGGCCCAGAAGGATGAAGAGTCTGGACCATGGGAGCTCACTGAGGAGGCCCCGGTGCATGGCTGGCTGCTCCGTCCCCCAGACCTTGTGAGACATATCTCAGAACTCTACGCCTTTGATCCTGGGTGGTCAGCACTCTTGAACTTCTCATGCACGTGTGCAAGTGCTAAGCAGGGTTCTGTGGGGCCCACCTGCAGCATCGAAGGAGCCTAGGGCAAGAGGTGTGAGGTGTGAGGAGCTGCTGTGAACTGATGCCCCATCATGTTGCACCTGAGCAGAAACGCTTGCAGCCCACTTGGGAAAGATCACAGCAGCAGTGTTGGACTGGGGTTGGGAGACAGGATTTGAGGTCGCAACGCACACAGGGGTGGTATCCAGATGAAATGAATGTGTGTACACCCCTCAGAACATTGCTAGTATGTGGCGACCTCTGAAGACATATTAGCTGTGATGGTGATGGTGAGGATGATGATGATGATGATGATATTATTATTACAATTACATGGAGCAAAAAGACAAAGCAGCATGTACAAGTTAAGTGTGCTAGTTTCTCTCTTGGGAAGCTGTCACATGCTATAAAATGTCATCGATGTTGTTCCCCAGTGACAGCCAGTTGGGGGCAGCCCGGAGCTTGAATCTGGTCCTCTGCACAGTTCAGGTTTGTGAAATCCGTGGCTTTGAATGCTTTGAGTCAGGAGTTCACTGTCCATTCTGCTACAGCTCCCACCACACTCTCTGGCCCCACTGCCACTTCTCGGGCTTACCCTGAAAAGTCACATTCCGCAGTTAGTACAGCCGCTTGGTGTGCCTGGAGAAGTTACCGGTACTGCAGAAGAGTCAAAAGCTTCTACTGTCTAGGAGTTGTAACTATTTTATTCCAATATGGCCAGAGCGAATTGGGAATGGTCAAACAATTATCCCGTCTCACCTACATTTAGACCAGAGCCTTGTACGGCTGAATCTGAAGAGGAAAGAAGAGTGGAGGCCATGCAACACCTCCAGGGGGCACTGGTCACACACGTGAGAAGCTCTCTGAAGTGTGCTCTCATGGGAGCCATTCACACTGGACCCCCTGTGAGTGGTGTCCCTAGAGATGATCAATGACTACGTTGGTATGATGGCTAGTGGCTCTGCCCTTCGGCCAGGTGACAGGAGAGAGCTGAACTCTCCCTGGATTCTGTGTTCATAGGATGTACCAGCACACCTCCATCTTCTGGTTTTGTCTTTCAAGCACTTTGAGGGCCCAGCAGCTTCTTTAGACCTTCAGTTACAGACAGAATTTTGTTCTACTTGAGTGTGTAAATTCTGGTGTAGTATGCCACAGCATGCCTGCTTTAATCAAATAAAGATCAAATTTTGGAAAGCTACGTTGTCAGAAATAAGCAAAATAATTCTCATTGAATCTTTTTTATCTTGGCTAATTGGCATGTAAAAGATACTGGTTAAAGAAATATTTTAAAGAATATTTCCAAGTATTTTCTAATATTCTTATTAACTTATTTTAGTTGATAGCTTTTTTGTTACATTTATGGATAAATAAAAACACATCGTGATTAACTATCATATTAATTAACTAAATATTTTGACTAGGTTGAATACAAATTACAGGAGTTTAAAGATTAAATACAAGTTACAGGGACTTAGGATGTATGTGCTAACAATATGTTTTTAAATATAAGACAATTTGCTTCTAGATCATGTTAAGCCTAGATCAGTTCGACAGAAATCTTCTTTGCAAAAAGCATGTGTTATAACAGTTGCCAGGATAATAGATATCTTCTGCCTATTTCACCAAAATATTGTGTGTTTTTTTTCTATTAAAGAAAAGAAAGAAATACATTCGTTGGCCATAATGAGTTTTAAAGAGGTTCTATAAATGCGGGTGTGCCTCAAATTAAAAAAGCCAGACATTTAAATAGTTGACCTTACAGAGTACGTAAATTAGAGGGTAATTACTTAAATGTTCTTCAGTTTATGAAAGGATTTACAACAGGGCTTCTCTAAATAGCTAACTCTCTAGTGAATTTAAATTACTGATGTGCATGTTTTAAAATTTTCTTTTTTGAAGAAACACACCTGTTGCTTCAAACAAGGTGTGTCAGGATTAAGAACAGCTGAAGGGTTTTCCCTTTGCTAAGCACATGTTTTCCTGCAGTAACTCATATTTGCTGAGCCTTCTTTTGGGGAGGGTGCATTTTTTTTTAGTGACAAACCACGAAGGCAGTACTGAGCTCACTTTGAAGTTGGGCCGTGTGGGGTCTCCAAGCACATCCTGGTGGTCATAGTGTACCTTGGATTTCTGGTAGGGATTGGGGCTGAGGGGAGGCAAATATTTTGTAGAGCCCAGGGCCACCCTGGCCTGAGCCTTTCCATCTTGGGTGGGAATGAGAATTGAGGTGGGGAAGATCCCAGATGGTGAAGATCAGTGAAGAACAGGACAAAAAAAAGCATTAACCTTGATTGGAATCAACTCTGTGATGCTGAGTAAAGGTTTTACCCTTAGTTGCCCCATCCTTTAAAAGGACATGGAAATTCAGCCAATGATGAGAAACTCTTCCCTTTAAGACTGTTGTTCTTACTATCCACACTCATATTAGATCTAAGTTCTATTTAAAGACCAAATCTCATGAATGTTATTCTACAGGAGGCTGATCTTTTGAAATCATAGGCAAATTCCTGCCTTGTGATACTTATAGGTAGCATGTCTTTCCACCTGCAATGCAGCTTGTCAAACTTGAGGCTTTGTGAGATCACTGACTTGGCCCTTAACATGTGCCTTCAACTGGACCAGTTCTATTTTTTAGGCAGAAAGAATAACTTCAGGATGGAGGCCCACGGTCATTATTCCCAAGCCTCGGTCTGCTGCTAGTTATTGATCCAAGGAAAGTGTCCATCATTCACTTATTTAAGGAGTGTTTCTGTTTCCTACCTTATGTTAATGCCTATTGTAGTCACTGGATATAGAGCAGTCAATGAGACACAAAATACCTACCTGTCCTAGTTAGGGGAGATAGGCAGTGGTAAATAAAGCAAACAAAACTAGAATTGTTCTTGGTTTAAAAAAAAAGAAGAAAAGAAAAAGGAGGAGAATGTAGTGCTTTTCATGAAGTCCTATGAATTCATAGTAAAATATTGCCTATATAACAATATTATAATCCTCTTGGTATTTTATAATTAAAATTTCATTTATATTTATGAAATAATTGTGATATCAGATAGTGGTACAAAATTTAACAAAATGAAAAGTTGATGTGTTAGCCGACTTCCATGAGCGCCTCAATAATCCCCACCTTGTGGTGCTCACATATTTGTGGAGGACTGGTTTAGGGGTCGTGCTGTGTGAGCAGTAGTCAGTTCTGAGATGAGTTTCTAAAAGAAACTAATGTGGTTTCCATCGTGGTTACTTTCTTTTTCTCAGATCTTTGGATGTGGTGGAGATCAGCACCATGTTGTGAATCTTCCTGAGGAGAAGTCCCGGCAGTGAAGAACTGAGGACTCTGAGCAGCCAGGGAAGAAATAACGCCACGCAAGTGAGCAAGGACTGAGGTCAAACCTTCAGTGGCCGCAGCTTACATAGCAACTACAAACTGTGAGAGACGGTGAGCCAGAACCACCCAACTCACTCCTGGAGACTCCTGACACTTAGAAATTGTGAGATAATAAATAATTGTGTTTCAAGCCACTAAATTTTTGGGCCATTTGTTATGCAGCAACAGTTCACTGATACGGTTGAATCCTACTGCTGAATTATTTTCAAATAACGAAAACTCAAAAGTACAGCAACTACTATGCCACATGAAAATAGATGCTCTTTGTAAAGAAATGTGGGCAGATTTATACTTTGTATGGTACTATTGATCATTCTTTGTTTACAAGTGTCCCCAGCACTTGTCAATGTTACTACTGTTTCAGCACGTTGCACATAATTATGTATTGACTATAACTTCAGCATGGTTGCATCTCTTGGCTGAAATATCATTTTACTTCCCTTTCTTTTATTCAAATCTTACTCCTTGCTTTAGGTCACACATAATGCACTTAACAGCAGTCACGAGGATAAGTAATACAATTTTTTAAATCTAATTTTTTAAAGACTCTGAGAAGTGGAAGGAAGATTATTTTACACCTGTTATTGCAGTATTTTATTCATGACACCTCTTTTTGCTCTTAGAAGTATTCATGCATGGGTAAGTCAGATGGTCACCTGAGCCAAAAGCAAAAAGCTCATCAATTTATCTTAGCTTCTTTCATTTCACAGACTTTTGGGTGGAGACTAGAGCTACTTTAAGGTTGAATTGTAGAACAACAATGCGCCCAGGCCTCCTCCATGCAATGATATCTTCCTTCCTGATGCCCACATGAACAGAGACAAGAGTCTTGATCCACAGAGCTCTGAAGCAAACGTCAAAGTGGTGCCAGGTGCCCAGCACTACCACTGCAGTATCAACTGCAGCAATGATAATTAATTAGTTCTTTTACTTCCTTAGGTGCCTAGGGTGGGAGGGGACAACCATGAGAGTGCTGCTTCCCTTGCAGCACAGAGGGCTGAAGGGAGGCATCTCTGAAGGCTGAGGCAGGGCGATTGTGCCCTAGTTCCCCAGCGAGCCCCCAGGGGACAGGCCGAGCCTTAGAAACCAATTAGTCACTTATCATCAAGTGTGTCTCCTGCAAGTTTTGCCCTTGGATGACTTGGGAAGTGAGCAGGGTCCCCTCATTTTGGCAGATGTGGACCATTCTGGAAATTCGGGTGGATCAGATTTCAGCAATGCCAGCTGAGAAGGATTTTTCCTGCACTTGGATTTTACAACACGGAGTAGGCTGGCATTAGCAAGCCAAAGAGGATAGGATTTGGAGCTGGACCAATCTGGATTTGGGTTCTAACTTTAGCACCTACTGGTTATTGACCTTGGCCAACCTGATTTATATCACTGAGCCTCAGTTCCTTCCCCATGCAATAACGCCACTTCTAAGTGTACTAAGGATTAATTAGGACAAGTATGAAATGCAGAACACGGGCATAGGTGTAATTACAGCACACTGGCTGTGTTTGCATAATGAACTTAGATGATAAACATTTCTAAGAACCTATTCAACATTGTTTCCCTGTTCCCTGCATTGCTCTCAGCTCAGGGTCCCATCTGACGTTATTTCCCCCTTCTATTGGGGACATCTTTTATCCTCTCTGTGACCATCTACAGCTTATCTAACCTTCAGACCCCTTTCTCTCCAATCCCTATTGATTTCTCAATCTCTCTCCCCATCTATCCATCTCTATCTTTGCGTCTCGTCAGGATTGAGCTGCCCTAGCCTAGATTTAATAAGTGCACTTTTGTATCAGTGTCTCTCTCTTCCCACTTTGTTTGAGTGTCTTTGAGCAAAGAGATCATGTCTTAAAAATGGTAGGGCTCAGGCTGTATGAAAAATAGACACTGATTGGTAGCCTTATACAAGAAGCTATGACTGTAGAGGAAATACTTTTCTTAACTCCAGCACACATGTTCATGAGGGGAGAATGCGGAGAGTGGCACCTATGACTTACTTGATATATCCCAAGAGTTGAGTGTTGATTCTTAAAAATCCAAATACACAGCAGTGACATTATTGTTTTGTTTTATAAAAATTTGTTTGTGAATCAATGACTGAGAAAATCTGGTCTAAGAAGTTTGTAACACCTGAGCATGGTTATTGAGTAGAGAAAGAAAGGGTTATTTATAGCCATCTTCTGCTCTGTCAGGTGCACAGGAGGACTTCTGTGTTACTCTGCTCAGCTTCAGGCATAGCCAGAAGTGGAGAACGTGTGCCACAGAATACTACACTGGAGATGTCACTCAACTGAAATGAACTTGCTTGGGCCAAAGGCACAACGACAGGGGATGTGCTAAAATTACACTGGCATTTACTCTGCACTAAAGCAGCTGACTTTTGAAGTTAGGTAAGGTGTGTGTGTGTGGTGGGAGGTTGTATAGAAAAGTGTTAATAAAATCCTGAGCTATTAAAAAAATAACAAAAATCAGGAAAATATTCTAAAGTTCTTATGTGATAACACCCCTAGCAGAAGAAAAATAAGACACCTGTCATACATTAGAGTTGAACCATTACAACCTTTTAGTATTACTGGTGGCTCCTCATAACATATTGAAAAGGCAGAAAGGGTGAGAACAAGGGTAGAGCATCAGTGTAATTGGGAACAACTTTTAAAATTTAACCATTAAGTTCAGATCCTCCTACTCTACCAAAATCTTTCATGTAAACCTATATCTTTTTCATCTTAGTCTTCTTGGCATTTATTGCATATAATAGGCACTCAATAAATGGTTGTGAAATAAATTATGACTAAAATGTGCCCACTGGCTTTAGTTGCTATAATTTAAATGGTAAAAAAATGTATATTTTACTATTTAATTGGAAATACCGAAAACTATATGCAAAACATTGTACAGTCTTGCCTGCAATTCCTTACTTCTTCCCCTCTTCTCCAAGTACAAGACAAAAAAAAAACCACTTATAGAAAATCAAATACTCTGCTACACATCTTTATGGATTGTGTTTTCTTTAAATTTTATGAGATTCTTCTTTTCTGTCGAGAAGTAGAAAATCATTCTAAAATTTTAGCTTTGATTTTGATTCTATAGATTGTTATTGTTCATTTATCAATTGTCATTTTTAGAGATCAAGGTTAAATTCAATTTTTCTGAATTAGAAAAAGATACATTTCTTTATATACACTTTTGTGCACTTGCCCATTTATTTTCTTGGGAGAAATCCTCAGATGAGAATTCTGTGTCAAAGTTCTTTAAAAATGTGTGCTACAATGAACTTTCAATATACTTTCACCATTTAATCAGTTATTAATCAGTTGACAATAACTAAAATCTATCCAGCTCCTTTAAACAGAAAGTAATAATTACCAGTTATTTGGTGTTTATGATTATTGGAGGGCTAGAGAATCTGTCTGTAAAATGAGGCTGTAGAGAATCAAGTAAGCCCCAGAATTCCGTTACCTGTGTTATGATTAAGAAAGCGACTCGATTTGTGGCAGAAGGTTGCTGAATTAAGAGGTTACTGTGGTAAGTTCGAACTACTTCCACTAAAATCCACAATGCCAAAAGGACGCCTCATCAGGTCACCAAGGATGGTCGTCAACAGATGTCCCTAGAGTTGTGGAGAGGCAGCAATTTCAAGTTACACATTATCGTACAGTTGCTGCATTCTCTTCTGGAAGCATTTCTCTCTGGCTCCTAGGGCCTCTGAACAAAGAAAGCCCAAGCTGCAGGTGCAGGAAGCAGATAGATTTTGTGGCTGTATACTTAAGTGGAAATGTGAGAAAAGACCAGCCGTCTTTCTTCTCTTGCATGCTGGACTGACATTTTCCAGCAGGAAAGTTATAGTGGCATATACTGTTTGCATTCAATAAGTCCTGGGCAGTTGTTGGTAGAAGGAAGGTGAGAATCAAAAGAAAAGTCCATACGCACATGTCTCACTACCAGAGGAGGCACTGAGGTCCCAGCCGTCTTGGAAGGGGTCTAATTATAACTAATTTGCTTTCTGGTGCTGGCTGGACTTCAAATTATAAGACCAGCTAGACCAGTCTTGGAGAAGAGAAATCCACATATCACCACCATTTGTGCCACCCTGGCTACTTAATTGGTGAGCCCATTCAGAAGGCACTGGGTAGTTGAGGTTAACAGATGTTTTGTAGGATCTTCATCTGATTATTAAGAGGACTGATTATTGAGAATCTCTTCCATAAGGACACCTTTTGGTGAGCGTTCACATCCCACTCTGAGTCTATTCTAATATATGCATTCATACACACATTCACCAAACCAACTTGTCACTCATCTTTCACTCTTGATTTTTCCAAAGTTTTTACCATGTGGCTAAACCACTAATTACCTCCCATAAATTAATGTAGATTTGACCTCTGGTTATCTTTATGTTTAGACAAAGTAAAACAAAAATGACTTCAAACAACAAAACTTCTGTTTGAAGTTCTGCCGAAGGGGAGAATTTCCTTTTACCAGTGTCTTTCAGAGTTGTAATGGTGAAAAGCCCACTCATGATTATCTGCATTATCATGCAGAAGAGTCTATAAACCAGGCTCCATTTTTTTCTTTCTTCTTTTTCTTTTAAGAGTAGCTGTCCATAAAGGACTCCCCATGACGCTTGAACCTGACATGGTTGAGTGCTGGGCACACCCATCTTTATGGGTTGATGACTCAGATAACACCCAGTTCTGGATGATCAACTCAGGACACACAGTTACTTGTTGTCCCATATTCAGGTATTCAGTCTACCAGGATCCATAAGTTTCCCACGAGCTGTTGCTTCAAAGCCATATGAGTCTGGACTATTATATTTCCATTAGGGTTTGTCACAGACCCTCTACAGTATCAACCCTGTCTTAGACACTTTGTGCACAAATGGATCTGTGGTTTCTCAAGGTCCAAATGTTTGCAGCTACCAGGACCATCTGGACAGCCTTTGCTGGTCCTGGGCCTCCCTAAAAGGTGGTGCCCTCATGATTTACTTGGTAAATTAAATGGATTGAAGCAGCACAAATAAATGTAGTGTATATTGCCTCCAAAGTTCAAAGAGGACACTTTCTTAGTTATAGTGGGTTCATGATGCATCAAATTTTCTTGCACTTTGAAGAGGCTTTCTTGATATGTCCCAGACAATTGGAATTGCTGAACTTTCAATGTAGGAGCAAGCCTTTGAATTTTTATCTTTGACTCAGGTCCTCCTGTGACTTACCAAGAGATCTGGGGTAATTGTTGTCAACATTCTATGAAGTGATCAAGGCATCTGTGGAATAAATTATGACAGAGTGAGAGAACTGACATAACCCTGAGATAAGAGGGTGTGGTATACTTCTTCCAGGTGAATGCATATGTCTACTGAGTTATGGTTATAGGGAAAGAAAAAAAATTATCAGATACCAGAATCTGTTGTTTTGCTTTGATAATGAGACTACTTAAAACATTTTAAAAATAATATTTGCTCCAACTATGAGATGACTTTAAGAACAATGGGATATTTATTTATTTATCTATCTATCTATTTATTTATTATTTTTTAGGTGAAGCAACACTTGGTTGACCTCACAGATTGCAAGGACCTTGTCAGCTTAAAATTCCTTATTTTTTTTTTTTTTGTTTTTTATGCCTATAGTACCTGGTATTCCTAAGTGGTCTCCCATCCAAGTTCTAACCAGGCCCAACCTTGCTTAGCTTCTGAGACTTCAGATGGGATCAGGCTTATTCAGGGTAGCATGGCCATAGATCAGCAAGGACATTTAATATCACCATCTGATTAAGTTTTTAAAAATCCAGCAACTTTCAAAACCCATTTTTCTTTATTATAGACTAAATTGTTGAGTACAATGGGGTTGGGATAAGAATCAATCTTTCTGAATCTTTTAGGTCTTCAATGGTGGTCCTTAACTCAATGATTCAACCTGTAGTATTGCTTTAGGTTTACTATTTTGTATGAAGATATGGTATAGAAATAGTTTTAAAGGTTTCCACTTGGCCCTTCCTCATGCTATGGCTCAATTTTCAAGCATGACTATTCTAGCTGTACATGTCAGAAGGAGATACAAACCACAGGGTGGGTTCACAGATCTCACACCTCATTTTTATAATTCTTCGCTTGACTGGTGGACCACAACAGTATTCTATTTCCCCAGAAATTGATGTTAACTCAGAGCCAGTATCTAAAAATTGCTGGAAAATTTGGGACTTTTCTTTTCCTCTCTAATTCTTAGTTTCTTCATCTGTGACAGGAAGAGAAATATTGTAGCTGCTAAAAGGTTTGTGGTGAAGATTAACGAAAGGGTACAAGCAAAACTCTCAACAGAGTACCTGGCATGAGGTTAAGCCTAAAAATGCTAGTATCACCCGGATTCTTGAAGATGATGGTATCTCTTTTTAAGGCATGTAGCAGACTTGAACCTTTCCTCATTTAAGTGATGAACAATTCTTCATTACATTTATTCCTTGGTATTTTATTGTTTTTGTTGTTACTCTTGTGTGTTCATTCGCAACGAAAACACCACACTTAAGAAACTATATAAAACTAAAAATTTGACAAATAGAATTATAACTTTATTTTTGAATTGGAAAATTGAAGGTTTGATTCTATTTTGCACTGTGAAACCTTAAAGTAACAGGGCATGACGATGCTGTTTAGAACTACACACTCTGGTCAGTGGTCAATGGTTTCTTTAAAGATTGACCTTTCCACTAGGCTGCAAGCTTCCTGAGGTCTGCAGTCAAGTCTGCTCTCTTATTGTTCTAAATCTGTTATAGGACTGCTCTCGTATGTGCTCAGGAAGTATCTGTTACTTGAACAAATAAATGGCTTTACAGAAGCATCTGATTTGCCTCTTATTTCCCACCCTTACAAGCTTCCAGCTACATCAAGCTTCTTACTATTCCATGAATACTCTAAGATATTTATCTCTCCATGCCTTTTTGCATGCTATTTTCTCTTGGTGTCATGTCTTTCCAGCTCTCTGTCAGACAGAAAACTGTCATGTAAAAGAGTTCCTGAAAGAAACCTTTCCAGAGGGTTCATTAGCAGTGAGTCACTCTTTTACCCTTGCTCTGATAACATTTTGCATTTTCTCTTACTATAATTCTTATTACTTTGAACTTTATTTATGTGTGCACATGTCTGCCTTCCCATGTAGACTCCGCCCAGCATGGCTCCGGGCACACAGATGTGCAGTAAATGTAGAATGAATGCATGAGGCTCAGTTCTGCCCTTTGGTTGAAGGGGAACAAGGGGAATACATATCCCTGGTTCAAAGAGGAGAGAACATTGCCCATCCATCTCCCCACTTTGATGGTGTCTTTTGCCACTAAACAATCAGAAGGGAAGGAAGAACACTTCTTGGTTTCTGAAGATCATACTGTCTTGTTGAAAAGCCTAAGTTGCAAAGAGACCATTTTTAGACATGACTTAGATCTGAAGGAAGCAATTTCTATATAGGAAAAATGTAAACTAACTAACATGCAAAGGGTAAAATTCTTCAGAAGGAAAGGGTGGTTAGATGGAGAAACAAGGAAATTGTGTGCAGCACTGAAGAGTTTACTTGGTAATCTGCTTTGTCACTTTCATATAATGGAATTGGAGGATAAGCATCCTGATGTATCACATAGGGTCTTCTTTCAAAGAGAGTTAGGAAAATGGGGATAGCATTTCATTTCCTGAAATACATTAGTACAAGTTAGATAACTCATTAAGTAGAACTTCGGTTTTCAGGACAAAGTTTTAGAGAGGAAGACAATCTAACATAATTTTATTAATTTAAAATCTTTATCCCTTCCCCCCACTGAAGTGAAGAAATCATTTAAAGAAGTCAATAGAAAGAAATGCCAACTGCAAATAATAAGTTATTTCAGAGACATGGGAGAAAGAGTACAGCAGTGTTCCTCCAATGAGGAGCTGTGAATATTGGGGTAAGTTAGAAGGGAGTAAATGCATTAGGGAAGCTATTTGGAGGTATATGGCAGTGGGTGATGGCAGCATTAGAAGAGAAGAAGATCGCAGAGAGGGTCTTATGTTAGCAGAATAATCAAGGTAAGGGGTAGAGGGTTAGGAGAAGCAGATGAAGCATGAAAAGGGGTTAGTATTCTCAACTTCTCCTTTTGAGATTGGAGTAATAAACCCACAAAACACACACAGATATGGTCTACGCATTAGTAGTTTCATACCATGAAAATAGGGAAATAAACACAAACATCTATTACTGGTATGATTGCTTGGGTGGGCGGCTCCCTGGTGTGTCACGCAGATCATGGAGACTGACTGCCAGATTTCAAAGTCTGACATTCTCCTTCTCTGGACAAGTGACTAAATCTTTCTGTGATATAAGTTTGCTATTATTATATAACATGTGGAGCTACATAGGTGATGCATCATAATTATCATTAATTTGTGCTCCACCCTAATATGACTTATGTAAAGCCACAAAAGCCTGTATATATCCAAATGAACTGACATTGGGCTCTTTTTAACTTTTCAGGGAAATTTGGTAACTTGAGATCGAAGTTTTCTTGTGTTTAGATACTGAAAATACATATTTCATAATGAAGTAACTGATGATTTTATTCATTTAATTTTTAAAATGTTATTGTAGATGCCTTTTTATATTTGTTTGGCTTTTATTAACCCATGTTTATTGAGTACTCGTAGTGTGTCAGACACTGTTCTAGATGCTCAAGGGATGAGATTCCTGTTCTCCTAAAAGATTTCCAAAAAACTAAACAAAAATTTGGTAACTTATACTTGTTATAAACAATTTATCAGACATTGGGGCTGATACTGTAAAAAAGATTATAAAGAAAGGCTCAGTATTTAAAATGATATGATGCAAAAATCAAAATTCCATTCTTCTAAATGATGTGAAAATGTGTTGGACAAAAAAAACTTTATGTTGTTTTTTGTGTCATAATGTTATTCAAATTTATAGGTTATTACCACATGCTGATTTAAGACCTATCATTGTGGAAATGAAAGCACAAAAAGAAAAGGAAGATAAAAATAAATGACAGAAAAACCCTGAAAGAATCCTGAAATAATATTTAAACACAATAAATTGAAAAAATACAAAAAACTTAAAACTTTACAAATAAAAATAAACCATTTTGATGAAGTCCAAGGTTCTTGATTTCTCAGCATAAAAATCAGGGATTACAATCACTGAAAATCAGGGAAGGAGAAAAAAATTAAACCATGTGTAGAATTTATAATTTTCTAAGCATTGTCCATGTTCAATCTCATTTAAGCTTCCCATCCAACTCTTAAGGAGAATTTTATTTTCTTCACTTAAGAGGAGAGAACAGAGGAGCTGACAGGGTGGGTAACTTTCTCTGGGTCATGAAGTTAGAATGGGCTGGAGAAAAGACTTGAACTTGCTCTATTTGCTTCCAAAGACTAAACATGTTTTTGAAAAATGACATTCATTCCCACGGGGCTGTCCAAAAATTATATTCAGCTCTTAAAAATGATTCATTTTCAATTTATCATAGTTTCATCTTCTTGATGCAGTGGTCTAGGTAATGAGAAATATCCCGTTCTGCTCCTGGTAGGGGCCGGAATTGCAATTGAACCGACACACTGGTCACGCACTCCACGCATGCGTACATGCATCAGCATACCCCCGCCCCCCCCCCCCCCCAGCACCATCACTAGAAGTGCTCTTTTAGATGTGGTATAAAGATCAATAAGACAGAATTCCTGTTCCCACAAGGCTCACAGTATGGTCAGGAGATAGTTACTTCATCAAATAATGAGATAATAAAATATGTCAAAGTGATTATTATCAAACTTTTAATTTAATTCCTTTAAATTAAATGCAGAGAATACTTATTAAGTGCTATTATATGCAAAGAAACTGTAGTTTTATAAATGATGCTCTGGAAAAATGGTATTCTATATATATGACACAGTACAATGAGGAGGATGTAAGATAAGTGCAGACTTGGTATTTTCATAAGGACAAAACTGTCTTAGCCTGACATGACGTTTTAGAGAAACTCACCTAAGGAATTTGTCTGTGTAATTTTAGCAAGAACAAAATTTTCACCTGAGTTTGCCAAAGGCAGGAATACTTAGGTCTAGAGATCAATAAAGCTATTTTTAATTAGGAAAGAAACATAACTTGTTTGAGTCATCCCAGAATAGAGCTTTATAAAGCAAAGTCAAAGTTATGACTCAGAGTCAAAGTATCTATTATCTGGCTATCAATTTAGACCAGTAACATGCCCAATTTTTCTTTCTTTTTCCTTTTTTTCTTTTTTTGGCATATATTGCTCAAACAGCAAGGCTTGTCTGAAGGCACTAAAGGATATTAATACAATATTTAATTATGAAGAGACATATCTCTATTTGATAGAGAACAAGTAACATCTATAAATGTTAAATTAGATAATTGCATTCATAGAGTTAAGTGTAGCTAAACTACTATGAGATTATTGTTCTAAGATTATACTTTTTTTCCTGAAAGATTTGTCCCTTTTCATCTACCATTCTGTTTTTGATTTTAATTTAGTTTTTAATTGTGTTAACCTCTATATTAGGCACTTTAGATCTTCCATAGAATTTCAGGGTAAACATCACCAAATTCTAATCAAAATAAAAATTATAGGATATGTTATATCTATGGAAAATATATTTGTAAATGTCCATGTGTATGAAATAAAGCTATACGCTCTGAGCATATTTTATAGGGTTGTAAAGACTTACTAGAAGACACTCCAAAAGCACAGAAAACTCATTTACATCCTTGTTTCTGAGTTCTTAATTCCATTTAACTCAAATTTGACAAAATTCATTCAGATCAGATTTGCTGTCAACACCACCTTGTGCCCCAGGACAGTCCGTCCCGTTAAGGGGCTTTCTTCATTTGTCACCTTGCGTCCAGCAAGCCAAATCCAAATCTGTGGAGGAAAAGTAATTAGATATTTTAAGCAGTGATAAGAACATCACGAATAATCAATTTCTATAGCCTTACCAGCTACCCAGTCAAAGAAAAGTCTGTAAATGGAAGAATTTTTTTACAAAATATCAGGGAGCCTATCAGTTTTGATTGTTCAGTAAGCATAGATTGCTGGGTTTAAAGGTAGAAATGTAACAGTGGTTGCCTTTAATTTTTCCTCTCAACTAAGAATAAGGTGAGTTGCTCATAAAGACCTCAATATAAGCAAATGAGTATCTTTATGGACGTAAAGATGTATTGTCAGACTCTTCACCAAAATAAGAAATCAGCAAACTGCTTGGGAGTAATTAGAAGTAATCTGATGCACGCCACCTCACAAAAGAGGAAGAGCTAATTACAATTACAATACACACTGCTTAGGAGCATATTTATTGTGCTTACTTTAAAGATATTTACCTCACCTGAGAGAAAAGGATGACAAAGTCATTTCCTTAGAATCAAAACAGAGAACATCTTCTACCAACTATATTTATTTCTATTTCGAAAGTTCATGGTAGACTGTGTTTTAATCTACTTTAACCTCTGGGCTCCTTAAATGTTTAAAACTAACATTGCTTGAGGAAAAAAAAAATCATATCCACCTTCAACTCCCCTTTCTCCCCACTGGAGACAGAATGAAATACAGTAATTTGATGCAATAATTTAATCATAGCTTCCTTGAGAAAGGAATTCAATACTTATACACTCATTATAAGATGAAACATGCAGTTAAGCCTCAAAAGTGAAACAAACCACAAAGATCCAGTAGGACTTTCCCAGCAATGTGTATACGGGCTCCCTCATCATGATACATGGGATGTTCGCTGCTGTAATTAAAATAGCACCAGCTAATATCAAAATGTCAAGTCACAACAAAGTATAAAAGTGGAAGTAGATTAATAATATTCCCATTATTCAAGGTGGCTTTGAGTTATTAAGATGCATTATAAGGCAAAAAACCTGTACTCCATACCTTTGGTTAACTTTCCTTTAATTCTGTCTAGAAAGTAACATCTGCATTATCTAGAAGAAACCTGAAATTAAAGTTTAAGTAGAAGAAGAAGGAAATTAAGAGCTAAGGGGATAATTGTAACCTTATAAGAATCCAGCGGTGATGCATTTCTCTGATCTCAGGGCATGGCTTGGGTATGCTGAAAGTGGGTAGAAATTGAGTGAATTGGTCGCTCTTCACATAGTGCCAGGAGGGTGGGGCACACATATCCAGGTAGGCACTTGGCAGAAAGTCTGTCCCTGGTGCTCCCTGGCACTCTGACTACTCAGTGTGTGGAGTTCTTTGTACAATCAAGAGGAGACCCACACAGCAAAATACCACAGGACCTGCCTCTGGCCCTGCATGACCTTCTCTGTGATATAGCCTCCATATTATCCAAGGCCTGAATTAAAATCTGCTCCCTGGAGAGGGCAAATCACTGAACATATGTTTAATCTAAAAACGTAGTTTTCAAAAAATGTGGTTTTGGAATATGCTAAGATATGTCCTTACACTAGAACCTTCTCTTTGTCCCAAATATTGGTCGAATGGAATGGAATGCATATACCCTAATATGTACATTAGTGCTGGAGTAGGATAATTTCAGGGCATCCTTGTGTACTTTGAAGAAAATGTCAGCAAAGTCAAAATAAGATGCTGACAAAGTTATGAGCACATTACTGCTGTAGGTTTGTTCCCATACATGATTTAAATTTAGACCTCGCTGAATTAACATTTTATTTTAAGGCATAGGAAAGACAGAGAGTATGTCTCATTGATAGCAGGGACGCAATCAGATAACGTCTCTCAAGTTCATCAATTACTGAACAAAAAGATGCATACAACTTCTTCAAGTTTAAATACTTAAAGATATAAGTTAATGGATGTATTTTCATAATAAAGGCCTATAATAAAGCTTTAGTTGAGTTTATAACAATGCCAAGATAAGCAACAAAGACTCTTTTAAAAATACCACGAGCCTTATTAAAATAGCCAATTCTTTTATGTGATCTTTTGGTTTTCTTCAACATTTATATTCTCAAAATGTGAAAATTGTCAAAGCCACTTTGACAGTATGTATCACTAAGCACTGAGAGGAAAAAAAAGGAATTTTTCAGAAAGCAATGGTACCACCTGAATCTGCATTGGGTCAAAACTGAAGACTTCGCAACATGTCAGAATCGAAGTAGGCAGGCCATACTGCTGAAGGTCCAGGCTTGCTGTAAGAGACATTCTCCCCACCTGACACACCAAGTCTATAGCAAACATCAAATGGAGGTTCATGTGACCAGTGACACCAGCATCTAGTTTTCTCTGTAAAAGTCACATAAATGCGAGGTACTGTAACAACACACACACATGATTTCTGCCCTTCTGTCTGCATGCTCTCCAGTGAAAATAACACACAGGTATTAAGACAACCTTGAGAGAGCACGAACTGCTGGGCGACGCTACCTTCTGTGCTGCCAGGGGTCCGTGAGTTTTCACCAGCTGCCTGAGTCTGTCCGGACATGTTCCAGTGCTCATCCTGTTAGAACTGGCAATTAAACAGAGCGTTGCAGCTAGGAGACCCCACATTTGATTCCATCCTCTTCTCCTCTTTGCAGAATCCAATTTGATTTTTTTTTCCCACTAAAAAAATGCATGCACACGTGTTAACTCTATGTATGTGTGTGTATTCCCGGTACACCAAAACGAAAGTGACAACCCTGTAATAATAAAATATGGATTTCCTACCATGAAGGAGAATGAATTTTACAAAAGTACAAATTCTCCATGGTTATTTTTTAATAGCCATGTGGTTAATAGCCATGAGGTAAAAGTACATTTATTTTGATACTACTGTCTTTGAACTCTGTCTTGTCTATATATGCTGGCACAGAAGTTCCGAGTTGGGCAACTATTGAATATATAGAAAAATGGAATAGAAACGTTAAGACTCAATAGTAATCTGGAAAAAGGATAAATACGCATTAGTATAAATATGAAAGTCCTTCAGGTCTATGACATGATACAAAGAGAACAAGTAAGAAAAACTTGTAAAGTGTTATCAAAATATGAAAAGAATCTTGCAAAGGAGCACACTGCATGTTTATTTAAGACAACTAACTGTGTTTGCTGACATAAAACTGCATTTGAGCAGGGGACCGGTGGGACATACGGATTGTCGGGGGAGCTGGAAATGGGGCAAGAAAGACCAAAGTTAAGAGGCCTAATGACTCGTGACATCTTCCCTTAAAAATAAACCCCCGAACAGGAGAGGAATAATAAATTTCAAAATCACTCACTGACTGGCAACTCAGATTTTGCTTTTTAGTACGGACAAGTAAATTTTCTGAGATAGTTTGTTGTATTTAAAGACAGTGTAAAACTCTCATTGCAAACAGTTGTTTACAGTGCGTTTTTCTGCGCTGAGCTGTTTTAAAGCTCAATTGTGCATTTTGCAGATAAAGTGGGAAAACTAACTGAAGGCTGTATTGTAAGCAGTGGTTGCCGTGGAAACCCCAGTTTCAAGAGCTGGTTCTCCATTACCACTTAATTTAGGCTTCCTAATTGCATTCCACTAAATCGGTAGCGACAATATCTGCAGAGCAAAACTGCGTGCCCAGTCTAGCGCAAACCTCTTTGAAACAGGCTTTTTGAAAGCCAGGAGCTATAAAAACTCAGCATGACGCGGAGCATATGAGAAACCTGTAGTTCAAATGTACTACTGCCTGCTTTCTCATCCTTGGTAACTTAGTGCGCTCCACACCAATCTATTAGTTCAGTCTACCTTAAAGATCATAAAGCTCTGCCATGTGGAAACTCATCTGTCCAGCAACACATCGGTGCAAAATAGCTTTAATTGTACTCCCAACCCAGTATCATGTCCATCTTATTTTACTACACACCAGCAGGTAGCCATGCACAGTCTCAGTTTCCTTGAACTGCCCTTGCTCCACAATACGTGGAGAACAATACTTTCTCAGTTTAAATTATTTGCCACTGTGGGGCTGAGCAGAGAGCCAGACCGCCCATATGTGACTTGAAGAGAGGCTTGTCAGAACCACTAGACATAAAAGCATTGCAATTATCGACCACACTGCTTTAATAGAGGAGGCGACTAATATGATAGTGTAAGTGACTGCCAGTGAGGAGCTCTTCGTCACTGTCAGATTAACACTTGAGTTAAACTCTTGTAAATCAGTCACATTATGCTGCTGGTAGAGAAATAAACACAGACCTATTATGCTTGGGATTCCAGAGGGCTCTCTCTGCAAAAGGAGTTATACCGGATGCCCTATTAATCTGAATTTTGTCATGTTTATTATTTTGCAATTACTAGCATGCATAACGGTGGGAAGATTTAAGTTGCCCGTGATTAGGTTTGGAAATGGAAGCATGTGCCTTTGGTGGCAGAGGAGAAGGCCAGCTTGGCTCCATGGCCTGGCCTGGGGCGGGATGCGGTAAGTATTCTCTGCGTTGTCCAGTGGGAGAGGAAGCCGGCTCAGCTCTGATTGACAACGAAATCCCACAATTCTCATTTTCTCTTTCAATGGCAAACGCTTTCAAGCTAAATGCCTTGCTGCCTTGGAGTACATGACTTCGTGCCAATCCACGGCGAACGCATCATTTCCTCGCCCAGGTCCTGAGGATTTGGCATCTATACTGTAGGCAAAGAGACTCTTTTGCTACAGAGAGACAAGTAAAGAACTGCGGTGTTTTATCCTCTCCCTGGCATCGGTGCATGTTGCTAACGCCGCCTGGAAGCTGCTGCCAAGCACTCCACTATTGTCTTCCAGCTCCCAAGGTTTTGAATGCCCTTGCTCTCCCAACTGTGGGTCTGCTGCAGGAATGAATGAAGCATTTCCCAGGACAAGACTTTATGAATGAGACAGCTTATGTATTACAAGGCAAGAGGCTCCATGCATTTCCCAGATTAAGAAAGCACATGTTAAGGGAAACTTGCATCTCTGTTCTAGTAGGAATGTGGAGGGGCAAGAAAAAGAACATCCCTGACCAGACTGTGCCAGAGAATCTATCCACTGAGGCACGATGTTAAAAGGCCAGGAGTATAAGAGCCCTAGCTGAGGTCTCTTCTTGGGTATGACCAGTAGCAGGTCCATGGTAGTGGGCTAGGGCTACTGCTGTTGGAGAATTTCCATCTGTAGGAAAACAAGGCTACTGCTGCAGGTCCAGGTGTGGCAGGCTGCTATGCAGTGGCAAAACTGTGTCACCTCTGCACAGAACTCAGGGTTCTGTGACCGAGCTTGGAGACTAAGTTCCAGCAAAATTATGAGCTATAGTTCTGGTATTTTCATTATCCTAAGTCAAGTAGGCCTCATCAGAGGGTTTGTTTCTAGTTCACCAGAGCTTCCTTATGAGAGCCGAGAGCCGTGAACATACTTTTCTGATTCTGATGCATCTGCATGCTGGGAACTTCGATATCCATTTATGTCTATGTCTGTTAGTTTCTTCCTCACTCTGGATGGAGAAAAGTAAATGAGCATATTTTGCATAATCACCTTGATGTTGCCTTCCTTCAGCTAAATAAGAAAAAGTGAACCCCTGTCCCCAGACCTTGCTCCAGGCCGCTATCGCATACTCTTTGTCTGCAAAACACTTAGAAGCAGGTCCCAGAGGAGCCAGCAGGGACTGAGATCAAGGCAAAGTAGAGGCAACTTTGTTCAAGCATCCGCTCTCTGCTCATTTCCTCCTGTGCTACCCCTATGGAAACGCCTCTGATTTTATCGTGTTCTCCTACTTTGCCACTGCTTATCTCTGATCCACCTCACAAAACTAATAAAATAAAAGACTAATGTTTCCTTCTCATCCTTAACAATTAATTCCAATTCTAAAACCACTTTGATCTTCTCTCCATTATTCTAAAACTAAACCCCAAAGCTTTGGGCTTAAAACAAACCTTGTTCCTGTATGTAGCCTAGGTGCCCCATGGAAAGAAAATCGGAGCTGCCACAGAAAATGATTACACTGAATTACAAATCACAGAGAGTTGCATAAATAGTTATGAGGGAAAATTGCAGGATAATGCTGCTGATAGAATCAATAGCATCCTTGATAGTAATATACCCAGGGGTTCTATATATTATCTACCCACTGAAATGTCAATATAATAAAACCTACAGAGGAATTTATATCAAGATTCATTCTCTGTTAATTCCCAAGTGAATAATAAATCAAATTGGATATCTCAAAGATCTTCTCTTATCGACTTGTTTGAGAAACTGGTTAAACTGACCATCGTGCTATTCCAAATAATGAATATTAGGAAGCATTTCTCCCTCTTTTACAATTTTTACAGCATATTTTAGCATATTTCCCATGATAGAAAAGAAAAAAATGGATATTTTATATATCTCGTCATCGTTAGGATGCATGCAATTGTACTTATTAGAAAATGTTTTATATTTATATTATTTTTCTTTGAATCTCAGTGCTTAGCAAGGGACCCAGAATACAAGGGGTTCCATACAAAATACTTTTTATTTTAAATAAGCAAATATACATTGATCAGGCTTTCTCTGTAGCTATCACTGCTCATCTTCTCTTTTTTCTTTAAATTAAGTAATCACTTGGTGAATTTTCAAATGTTAGTAATCCATATACATTTTTGGAGAAAAATTCAAGAGGCATTTTAAGCAGAAACTTTTCGCGATCCTAGAATGACACCATGAATGAAACTTCTATAGGTCTTACTGTCATGTCAAGTGTCTTTGCCAGTGGCAAGAATGTTTCTGGCTCACTAGAGGATTGTGGATCAAATCTCATTAACACAAACATGCCTTTCATGTACATCTCTTTGGGAAAAAAAATAAAATTTAGAGCTCCACATCATGATCTATGTATTGAATCAATATTTATTATAATAAAATTCCAGGAAAAATAAACATTTTTATTTTTCCTTTTTTAAAAACAAATCTTTGTATTATGTTTGATTGCTTTTAAAAAGTATTTAATCTGATTCAAATAATAAAGTAGCTACTTTCCATGTATTTTAGGCACCAAAGAATATCAAAAGTGGTCGCCCCAGAGCTGGGGGCACAAGTCAGTGAAGCAGCCAGAGCTTCACCTGGTAGGTGTTACAGTTTTCAACAATCTGGCCATTGTCTTTAAACAAAACCTCAATTATTAATTCTATTTGAAATAAAAACTATTCAAGAAAACTTGGTTCAATAAGTTTTGATTTGCTACTTTAATTCTTAGGAAAAAACAAACAAACGCCTAGTCTGAGTCGGTTGGCTCTCCAATGTGTGACGTCTTATGCAACATGTAGGGCCCTCTGTACAACAATAAATAAATATTAAAACAACAACAGCAGAGCACTGAGCTGAGCATGAGCTGGTCTAAGTATGGGGCCCTGTACGACTACATAGGCGGCATGCTTGGAGGCTAGCCCCTCTGGGTCTAAGTCATCATGGTGGTGCCCCCTTACTGGCTGTGAGCTTGTTCACCCCACATAGCATCTGTTTTCTGGTCTTTCCAGTATGGTCTTTAAATGTGCCTTTCCTCACACTGATATGCTTGTTGTGAGCATTACATGTGAAAGTTCTTTGTAAATTTTAAAGCATGATATAAAACTATATCTTGTAATATGTTTTAAAAATTAGTTATCAATTACAATCGATATACAATATATTATGTTAGTTTCAGGTGTCCATTGTAGTAGACATTTATATACCTTATGAAGTGATCGCTGGATAAGTCTAGTACCCATTTGATATCATACATAGTTATTACAATATATTCATTATTTTTTAACTGTGGGATTGTGGTAAGGATGGGAATAGACAAGATTATGACATAATCAAATGTCGTCTTCACTTTTCCTTCTCTGACCTCAGAGTGAAATGACTTGATATTTCTTTCAGTTTCCCTGGGTTTCAGATCACATGAACACACCATCTCATTTTCGCGGGGGGGGGGGGGGGGTGCAAAAAGCAATGCAATCACCTTCTGTCTATTGTCTTAGGTCGCTACTTGAACTAGTCATTGGGGCCTTAGAGTAAATCAGTTACCAAAAATTTATCATACTGAATTGAGTGTGTGCCTGGGTAAATAAAATAATGGAGTCCCTGAGAGCCACTTTTCTGAGCTCTAATAGCATAAACATAATATACTCCAGTGGAGCCCCCATGATGTCAAAAGAGCATGGTCATCCCCTCAGACCCAGGCACAGTGACACAAGTATACAGTTCCTTTCCTTGGATACCATGGCCACCACTCCTGCTTGAGATGAATAGCTGTTGGCAAGTGTGGGGACCCTTGGCAGGCCCAGCCAGCCTCCAGGGGTGTCTGAGGCAGCCTTCTGACCAGAGGGCTGCCTCAGAATGGATGTTTCCTTTGCATCAAAGGCAAAGAGACCAGGCCTAACTCTCCTTCTGCTGAGACACTTCTCACTAGATTGACTTATTAAGTGGGCTCCAGGTGCCCCAGGGCTAAGTCTGACTACCAACCCCAGAATCTAAGTAACAGCCTGTCAGAGTTTTTCAGGGAAACTTGTTGGCGTGCAGGCTTGGCCCGAGGATGCTCAATAACCATAATGTATCTTCAAAATGTCAGGTGCCATCTCCAAAACCCATATGGGAGAAGATCACCATACACTGACTCAAGACAACACTGGCAAACTTGTATCTTAAACAGTGACTACCATTAATAATAAACTAAAGTTTGAGATGAAAAAAAGAAACCATCTGATGGTAACATGGACAAATGATAGCAGGCAGTTAGCAAAGAAAAAATAAATAAAATAAATAAATAAAATGGCCCTTAAACACACGAAAAGATGAGTGACCTCCTTCATGGTGAAATAAATGCAAATTAAGAGTACACTTAGACGGAACTGGCAAAAAACTCATGTTTGTTAGCTAATTTATTGGTGAGACTGTGAGGAAACAGATCCCATCATATATTGATGGTGAAAACGTAAAATAGTACAAGTTCTAAAGAGGAAAATTGGGTGATGTCAAGAAAAATTTTATATGATTTTGTTCTTTGATCCTGAAATCTTACTTATCAGAATCTATGTAATAGACACACTGTGAAAAATACAATAAGGCTTATGTACAAAATTATTTATTGTAACATATTAGTGTTAGAAAACATTGGAAACAACCTAGGGGTCTCCATTAATAGGGGATTGTGGGAATAAACAATAGAGCATCCATTCAAAGAAATTCTACCTGGTCAAAAAAATAAAGAGAGAGAGAGAGAGAGAGAGAGAGAGAGAGAGAGAGAGATAAAAAAATGAGAAAGATCTTAATACATGAAAACAGCAAAATGTAGAACACAAACTTTTTGCATAAGAGAGGCAATATAAATATACTTACTATTTACTCATATTCTAAAAAGCAACACTGGAGAGATAAATAAAAAAAAAATCATTACTTAAAAGAGAGGGAAGAGGGGACAAAATAGAAACAAAAATTCTCTGAATCACGTCAATATTTTGCAGATTCAAAAAACAGACAATTTCAAAACCCTTTAAAATGAATTAATCCATTCTCTATTTGGTGATGATCATGTAGAGAAAAGAATTATTTCAAGTAACTTTAGAGAACATTATTTAACCTTTGCATATGTAGTGAAATATTTTTTGGAGACAAATAAAGCTACAACACAGCATTATACTCCATTCAGTAATTTTATTGTTAGTAGTAATATTGGTCATATTACTTTTGGTTATTTTTCATATTTTGTAGGATAAAATAAATGAGTAATTTCAGCCAATATTTTCAAAGTAAGAGCAAAAAAGACAAGTTAAAATCACAGGATATAGGCAAAATTCTTGCAATGTGATTGAAAATTTCAGAATTCAGAATTACTCAGTAACTCATAATTTAAAAAAAATATGAATTGGTAGATTGGGGCGAAAAATTGATGATATTTAAGGGTATAAATTTGCGATGAGTAGTAAATAAGCCATACTGATCTAATGCAATGTAGAATGAATATAATTATATTATACTATAATCATACAATGTGATAAATATTAATACAATAGCAATAACATTACAATTTATAAATGTATCAAAGTAAGAGGTTGTATACCTTAAATTTACACAATGTTAAAATGTC
Organism: Rousettus aegyptiacus; assembly: GCF_014176215.1. Classification (NCBI taxonomy): domain Eukaryota; kingdom Metazoa; phylum Chordata; class Mammalia; order Chiroptera; family Pteropodidae; genus Rousettus; species Rousettus aegyptiacus. The sequence goes on along the minus strand of NW_023416310.1, from coordinate 62,476,324 downwards.
AAATATGTTCAATTAAAAAAAGTACTAGCTCTGCCTAAAAGTAAAGGCAATGCCAAAGCAATGTCCTTCCCTAGTGTCTCAATGCTGATGTCCTAATACTATTTTCAATTGAAAGGAACTAGCTCTGGGACAGAAAAGATAAAATGAGCCAGGACTCTTGCTGTTTCAGAAAGGAAGGAAGCTTTCAAAGACTAGTGAGCTCACATCAAAATGACACACTAGACAACATGAAGGGGTACCACTGACAAAAGATGGAGCATTTGGAGGATCAAAAAATGATGACTAATTAATTAAAATAAACAAAACATGAAAAAAGTGAACTCTCAGTGATACTAAAAATGTGTGTGTGTGTGTGGTGAGGGTGGGGCTAAAAACAACAACAAAACAATGTGTGCACACATGCAAAACAGAACAAAACAAAATGATTTGTTGGTAACAATTCCAGGTAACTAAGACATCAAGTCCTTTATCCAAACATTAGCAACTAAGGAAAATAATCAAGCATTTCCCCTGCTTTTATGTACAAATGCAGTAGCTTTAGTTGAAGAAAGAAGATTCTTTACAAAAACTGAAAGATTTGACTGGATTTGAATGTCACCATTTTACATACAACGAATGATCTGACTAGAGCACAGGTTGTCAGTGGAGGAAACCATTAGATGAGAATGTGATGGGAATTCTATGATGGTGAGTTGAGGCTGTCACCACCTGATCCACATAATTGTGATTGACTGTGCTTCCAAAAATGACCCCGGTAACATCTGCCATGACGTTGTGACTGCTCATCAAGAGATAGAGTCTCTTTCCAATCATTTAGATCTACGTTGGCCTTATGCCTTGTTCTGAACAACAGAATGACGTGAAAGTCATGCTATATATTTTCCAGAGCTGGGCCTTCAGGGACCTGCAGCTTCTGTCTTTGCCACTGGGAACACTTCCTCTTCAAAGCCAGTTGTTTTGTAAGACTACCCAGAGACCATCATGACATTGGAAGGCCCAAACTAGCCACACAGATGAGAGCTGAGAAGCCAGACATGAAACCTTGTTGAACTTACCAGCCCAGCCACCAGATAAATGCAGTAGAATGAATGATCCCAGCCAACGTTTCATGTATAAGGAAAAACTGCCCAGCCAAGTTCTGTCCAAACTGTCATCTATGGAACTGTGAGCAAGTAAAATGGTTATTGTTTTAATCCATTAAGTTTTGGTGGTAGTTTGTTATGTAATAGCATAACAATGAAGTATCCAATTCAGGCACAGATCATCAATGAGGAAATCAATAAATGAAAGTTTGATAGGAATTTTTACATTGGAAAGAGCAGCTGTCACTATCTGAACATTGCTAAAGGAGGGTAGACAGATGGTAGGTGCCTCTTGCTGTGATGCAATAGGGAGTACACAACTTATGAAATTTTCTTGTAAATAAAGCAAATCACAAAAGATTCAGAGGTAAACCTAAATTTAACGTATTATTTTACGTGAACTTCCGATTTACAGAAACTGCAGAGATAACTACAAGTTAAATGACACTGAGAATAACTGAACAGATGGATCCCGAGAGAGAGATTTCTATATAACAATAGACCTGGCTGATCTTCAAAGAGCCAATAACCAAAAAGAAAAAAAAAAAGAATAAAAATTAGACCAAGCTCTAAATTAAGAGATTTAAGAGATCATCGGCGATACAATATATGAATCTTTCTGGGCTCCTGACTTACACAGGGGTCAAGTGGCAAAGGACAAACTGAGACATGCAGGGAAGTCTAAGTACGGAATGGGTGCAACATGATACCAAGAACTTATTTTTGATTTTTTAGGGTGGGATAATGGCATGGTATTTTTGTAATATAATTTATTTTTTTTTTTTTTTTTTTTTTTTTTAAAGAGGAATATGCTGAATATGTAAAGGTAAAATGACATGAGGGTGGTATTACTTTAAAATTCTTTACCAATTAAAAAAAAGGAAGGAGGAAGAAAGAAAAATAGGAATAAATGATGCAAAAGTCTTGATAATAGCTGAGTCTGGTGAGTAAATACAGAGACTCATATAATATTAAAAAATCTACTTTTGCTTATGTTTTAAAGTTTTCATAATAAAATTTACATAACAAAAATACATACAAAATATGAAAAATTTATATTTTAACTTAAATCATGTCAGCATTTGTTCGAATCTAAAAATATGACATTAAATTACCAATGACATAATCTAATGTTTCTCCCCAGATATTTAAATAAACTTGATCTTCCAGAAAGACCTACCACCACTTACGCTCAGGTAGGAGGCAAGGCTTCTTATACCTTTACCCCTCGGTGCATACTCTCCTAGTAGTTGGTTCTTCTTTATTTTTATTTTAGTGGTTTTCAGGGTTATGTGTTAACTATCTAATTATTTACTAAATTGTGAGTGCTTGTTGGGCATTGATAGGGTTCTAAGAAAATAATGTAATGTAAATATGACAATGTTTGACAAACTTACTCTGCCTTCTTTTAATGACTGGATCAAAGCACAGCATGATATCTGAGGTGAGCTCTGGAGCGCACCTCCTTAGGTTCAAATCCTGGTTCTACCATTGCCATTCTTGTTACCTTTGACAGTGACTTCCTTTTCTACGTCTATGTCTTCATTTATAAAATAAAAATAAAACCAGCAGTTCCTATTTAAAGACCTAAATTCTCGGCAGCATGACTCACAATAGCCAAAAGGTGGAAGCAACTCAAATCTTCATCAATGGATGAGTGGATAAACAAAATGTGGTATGTACATTCAACGGAAAATTGTTCATCCTGAAAAAGGAAGGAAATTCTGATGTATGGTACAACATGGATGATCCTTGAGGACATTACACTAAGTGAAACAAACATGTCAGAAAAGGAGAAATACTGTATGATTTCATTTACCTGAGGTAGAGTAGTTAAATCCATAGAGATAGAAAGTAGAATGGTTGTTACCAGGGGTAGAGAAGGAGGGGAATCAGGAGACCTTGTTTAAGAGTCAGAATTTCAGATTGGGAAGATGCAAAAGTTCTGGTGATAGTCGCACAACTATGTAAATGTACTGAATTGCACACTTGAAACTAGTTAAAATGGCAAATTTTATGTCATGTATATTTTACTACCACTAAAATAGAAGAATTAAAAGCTTTAAAAAATTTGAACAACCCTAGCAGCTCTTGTGTAGGATTGTTTTAAGAATGATTCAAAGTAACAGAGTAGAAACCCATGGACCAAAGGGAATGCTCCCTAAGTGACAGCTATGCCATTATGATGCTTGTTACTATTACTTTCCTTTCACTCCAAAGACAAGGCATTAACCCAGTCAACTAATGCCCTTTAAGACAGAAACTTTTTTGAAGGCTGGGCTCAGGCTCATTAGAAAATCTAATGAAAATTATGGTCTCTCTCACAGGAAAAATTTTTATCCTCTCTTTTTTTTCACCCCTGCCCCACACAACCATGTTGCATACTTTTGATATATCCTCCCTTCTCTAGTAGGAGCCAGAATCTATGAACCTCAGGCTAAGAACCCAAGCTGTCGCACATTGGTGACTGCTGATGTTCAAGCCACACTGGGAAAAGTATTTGTATTGTGTGAAGGCTAGTTGGAGAAGTCAAAGGAATTACAGAAATGATGGAATTCATTTTTGTTGCGGTAAAAATATGCATAACATAAAATTAACCATCTTAACAATTTTTAAATGTACAGCTCAGTGGAATTAAGTATATTCACATTATTGTGCAACGATTGCCATCACCCCGCCACAAAACTTTTTTATCTTTCCAAATTGAAGCTCTGTCTCCATCAAATAATAACTCCCCATGTTTTCTTCCCCCAGCCCCTGGCACCCATCACTCTGCTGTCTGTCTGTATAAATTTGACTACTTGTGGGGACCTCATGTAGTAGAATCATACAGTACTTGTCTTTCTGTGCCTGTCTCATTTCAGTGGTCACAATATCTTCAAGGTTTATTCATATCATAACATGCATCAGAATTTAATTCTTTTTGATGGCCGAATAATATTTGAAACAATGAAATCTTGACATGATGGTCAGTGTGAAGTGTGGACACCTAGATGAGTGTCGGTTGGTACCTCTTTGGGGACAACATACTTTCTTGGAGGTTTTCAAATTACACTGTGGAATTAGTTGCTATTTTGCTGCTCTCTGAAGCCAGGTTAGGCTTAGTTTTTAGGAAAAAAATATTGCTAATATTTATGAGCTCTGGAAATCGGAAGAATTACAAGAGGTTTTTGGAAAAGCATAGATTTGGAACCACTATTTTCAGAGTTCATTCAGGATGATTCTATTGACCGCAGAGAGAGAAGGCAGCTTCCTGATGTTACACTTGCTTCCTGCATCGTGGCTTTCCATTGCACGCCCATGTTTTTTTGGCATTCAATATGCTTGTATATATTTCAACATAATTTTTGGTCATGAGAGCAAATATTTACTGGTTTATTAGCCAAATGGAAGGAAAATCAAACATGACCTTCTAGGCCTGAGACGATATCTAAGATGTGAGTTTAGGGAACATAACTCCTCCATATGGAATCTGAATCAGTTGGGTGTAGGCCTGAATGTATAAATTCTGTGGGGAGTTTTTCCATCTCTCCCTGCATTGTTAATATTCAAGAAAAACAATGTTGTGTGTAGAACCCAATGAGATTAGACTAAAACCTAGAATAAATAAGGATTTTGATATTATCCTTTCCTGACTCATGTCTTGCATGTTTTAAATTCTCTTGGCCCCATAAACACATTACAACTAATTATGGCTGAAACTCGAAAGGCTTGGGGCTGATTACATAGTGAATTCCAAGGCATGAAAACCTAGCTCAATTTCTCCATGTTGGCCTTGGCATACTTCTACTCAAGGGCCAAAAACACTGGGGAGGTAGTTTGCAGCCAAACACATACAGGGGAGGAGGAAAGGGAAATAGAAATCAATCATCCATCATTGCATCATAAAAACCTTGTGGGGCTTTGGTTTTCCTTTAGTTTGTCCATTTATTGTAACAGCTGGAAGGGTGAGCTCAGGGGACTTACAGATATTTTGTAGTACTAACATATTTGGTGACAACTCAACTGTTGGAAGCTTAACAAAAGCAGAGAGATTAAAATCATAGCTAGAAAGATTTGAAAATTCTCTGACATCACAGAGAAGAAATAGAAGTTTTTCTTCTTTGATCTTATATGTGACATGAGTGTGATCAGTTATCAGTTTTATAAACTGATACACGGGAGCAAAGAACAATACGGAATGTGGCTACAGCGTGGGACATGCCAAGGGCCTGGAGCCTTGAAGCCAGGGCCAGCTAATCCACCAGGCCAGGGGCAGGGGGAGGACCAGGGGCCGTGCCTACGCCCACGATGCTTTTCATTTCTTTTAAATTCAGGAGAAAAAAATACTTTTGGGTTAAATAAAATGTTTGAACATATTAATAATAACATACTTGTCTTTATATCAACACAGTTGGAAAAATGTATCTTTTGATGTTATTTTTATGGAGGAAGGGTCCCACGAAGGTGAAAGTGTCTGGGGCCCGTGAAAACCATCATGATGCTCTTTCCAAGTGAAGCCCTTAGAATGTTGTTCTACGTTGTCCCTCCCCAATGCCTCTACTGATATCTCCGAAGCAATCCTGAGGATTTAGGCAGTCTCCTTTAGCCATGTTTCTTTTTGCATCACTGATTCAATATAGATTTACAGGAAACAAGATGGAATTGGATTTTAACCATTTCCCTTTGAGATTCAGTTATTATGTACCTATTTGAGTTTCTTTCTCTTTTGAGTCCAGTATCCTTCTTTTCCCTCAACTCTCTGGCTTGTAGTGAAAGGAACAGACCCTATGTCCTGAGAGATGAGTAAAGGAACCTGACAGTTGTCCCTTCAGGGGTCGGAGCAGCTGTCATAAGATTGCAAGTGTCTTTGGTTGTGAAGCAGAGGGGAAGGGTTAAATGGCATTAAAGTGGAAACCCAATGACTTGTCTTCTAATTTACCACTTAACCAACTGTGCCATGTCAGCCCTTCTGAATTCTATAAAATGAGACTAAGTATACCTGTCTAGGTCACCTTCTGTAGTTGTTACAGAAATCAAATGAAATAACAGGTGTGAACGTGTTTTGTAAATTTGGAAAGTTTTCTCCAGTGTAAGGATCTATGGGTCATTTCACAAATTAGGCCTCAGCTTTTTAACAAGTATAAGGGGAGAATGACTGTGGCCTCCAGCTAACCTCAGAGGAAGGCTGTGTGGTAAGGACTGGCTAGCAAGGGAAAGTGTCCTGAAGACATTAGTGCTCCTCTTAGCTGTAAGTCATTGTGAGGCTGATTAATTTGACCTGGATATCATCACACAGAACACAGACTCTACCTGGGACTTTCCAGAAATGTTGTTTGCTGGACCAAAAATCTACTCAAAAGGAGCACCTTTGCATTTAGCCCAGCACAGGCCTCTCCCCAATCAGGACACTAGGGCAGCTTAATAGCTACCAACCTTGGTTGACACCTTGGCCTTACCTAGAAACCTTTACCCTGTGTATCCACACATGACATAGTGATGCTCCCACCTGCTGGCAGGGGATGATCTGAGAAAGGGCCTAAACTTACCGCAATTACCTTCCTCTCTGGCCTAGTCTTTGTTGTGCTTCCCAGTAACCACTGGGAGGACAAGACTTTCCGACCACTTCAGCCCTGGGAGAAGGCTTCATGACCATCTCACTGGAGCTGGAAACTGAGAGAGGGAGTGGTCCACAAGGGGACACTACCCATCTTCAAAAGGAGCAAGAAGGTAAGGTAGCTGAGAAAGAAGGCAGATAGGATCTGCCCAGGGTGAAACCCCATTTAGCACATCCAGAATGTAAGGGTACTGCACAGTTACATCAACTTACAAACATGCGAACTGCCCTCTGATTATCTGGTCACGTGCACATTCTTTTTCTAGGAGACACAGACTAAACACGAATCATGATTCTTTTAGACTGTCATCCCTGACTCTTTCTCCCTCTCCCTCCCCACAGAGCCAGGCTCTGTGCCTGGGGCACAGAGGTGAGGACAGATGGGACAATTCTTTTCCTCTTGGAACACACATCCTCATTAGGGTGAGAGTCAAAATGCAAATAAGCAGATAAATATCCCAACACCCACACTGTCCATTCCACCATATCCTCCAGTTCCCTTGGACCCGCATCTCTTCTCCACCCTCTCGCCCTGCTCTCCTAGCTTCACACTCAGCCTATGGCCATCTTTTATATTTCATTCATTAAATGGACGCCAGTGGATTCTGCCTACCTCATGGACCCATCACCAAACTCACACATCTTTCTGTATTTGTGTCCTTTCTCTTCCCTTCCCGGATCCAGATCTAGATGCTCTTTCTTTCTAAAGGACTGGCTACCTGTTGTGTCTCTGCTCCTTGCCTGTATTCCCGTATGTCCCACACCATACCAATATGCTTTGTACCTCTCCCCCCAAGAAATGACCAACTGTGTTTAACCTTATATCTTCTGTCAGCTTCTGCCCATTTCTCTGCTCCTTTTCAGAGTTAAACTTCATAAAGCTATCACTTTGCCAGGGTGGCCCCATAAATTTGCAGGGCCTGATGTAAAATCAAAATGTGAGGTCTGACCAGGGACAGGGAGGTCAATGTCCCCTTCCCAGGGTGGCTGCCTCAACTCCTGGTGGAAGACTTCCCCCAGGGATTGCAGTCCATGTGCTAGGAGGCCCCCGGACCTGGATAGAGGTAGGTGCTGTGACCCCCTGAGTTGCTGGCCAAATGCTCCTTGGAGTAGATGACCACTACTTCCCTGTCCTGAGGGCATGCGGCTGACCTGGAACATCCCCACTCTGTACCCAGTCCCTGCTGAAGGTCAAGGGTGACAGTTGAAGCTTCCCTCCCCTACCATAGCCTCCCCTCCTCTCCCTCACCAAGGAGGCCAGCAGGTGGAGAGGCAGGCGGGGGAGGCCAGCCAGGGTGTGGGTGCCCAAGTGGGGATAAGGGGTGGGTTGGATGTTGTTTCCTAGAGGCAGGTGGCCAAGACTCCGTTCTGGGGGAGGCTGGAGGCAGTGGGACTGTGAGGAGCTGAGGTGCCAACACCATAGCTCACACTCTATTGTTATTGTCCCATCATATTTAACTTAGAAATCCCAAATTCAATGATAACGTTAATAATTTCAAGACGGAGACCACACCGCATTCAATTCCAAGCATCACATGCTGCACTGGTCACATGCTGTCTCTCTTCTTCCTGTGAGTCTGCCTCAGCCTACATGGCTGGCTCCTGCCCCACCCTCAGCCCTGCTCTGCACCTGTTCTTGCCAAGTCTGCCAAATGCAGCAAGCAGGGGTGTGGGGGTTGGGGTGCTGCTCTGTTCCCTGCCACCTTACTCAGCCTTCAGCCAATTCAGCAGCTCTGGAAGCTCTAGAAGCTGTCTCCTAGACCTCGTGGCTTTGGAGGCAGCACCCTCTCTCTCCCACCTTGCTCACCCTGGCTGCTTCCCAGTGTGCCCTGGGGCTTCATCCCAGCCTTACCTCCTCTCACTGGCATCGTCTCCCTGGATTCTCTCCTTCAATGCTCCCAAATGGGACACCACTTCACACACATGACCCCTACATTTGCAATCTCACCTGAAATTGGCTCTAAATCTAGCTTTTCACAACTGATTTTTAAGTGCTTGGGCCTCATTTGTGGTCCTCATGCTTATAAAGCAGTGACTTTTATTTTATTCTTTATATCTATAACTAAGTGGAGGCTTTTGCAGATACAGGATTCAAAAATGAATTCCAAAAGTTCTATTTCTTGGTGCCTAATATGGTTGTGGTGATGACTCATGGATCCTTTTTCGAAAATCGGTTTCTTAAGGAATTCTAGAAAATGATTTTAGTTGAACATATAGTTAGGAGTCTCAAGATGATATGGCTTAGGGTTGAAAAGTACCTAAATGTCCCTTGAGTTTCACAGAGGGGCCCAGGGACTGCAACTAGGGGGTCAGAGGGAAGCTGACTGGGTGGCACCCAACAATTTTAAATTTATTTGTCTTCTGCATTGTAATTTCATATACGGTTTATCAGAAGAGAGAATATTGCAATCTAGAGAATGTAAGTGACTTGCTAAAGCCACATATTAGTGCATGGAGGAGCTAGGGCTAGAGCTTTAGTGCCAACTCCAGGCTGCTCACAGGGGTTTCAGAATAGTCCCGACTCTACCTACGTACCCACCTACCTAAACATCAAGTCTGTAATGCCAAAATTCATCTTGTGCTGAGGAAATTTGGCCTTCCTCAATCTCCTCAAAATCTCTAATTTCGAGCAACGTCTATATTTCTTGTTGTTTTGGTTTCAAAGCTTTGAAATGGCCTTTCAGCAAACCCCGAAATGCTTGAAAAGATCAAATTAGTGTCACAGCTCCTATTCCAGCATGTAGGGTCCTGGAGTTACACACAGGGTTGGAGCTCATCCTGCATGATTTTACCAGCAATGGACCCAAGGTGGTGAAATGATCTACTGTCCTGCCCAAAGCATGATAGGTAAAGCCCAGATGCTTTAAAAGCAACACAGCTATCATTCTTACATATTCTTAAATCTTTTGAAAAATTTTGTTTACTGTCAGACAATACTCCTGAGTTTGTTACTGTTGAAAGAAACCTGTTTTTTTTCATTTCCTAAAAAGAATAAAGATTAGTGCAGCTCAATGGGAAGACTCCGAATTTAGACCCAGAAAGGAATCTTGACTCTGAGGCATTTCAGTCATGTTATTTGTCTATTGCTTTACTTCTATAATATGGAGAATTTAATCCCCTTCATATGCTATGCTGAGAATAGATTTATTAAAAAATATGTGAAATGTAGAAGTGAGTATGCAATAAATGGAAGTCTATACTTATAGCTTTGTCAGTGATCAACAGGTAAACACTATTTATAGACACACAAATATATGTTTATAAGATTTTCAATATTATATTAGTTGTTTTGTGAACTTGAAGGATGCTCTACTATATGTTATTGAGCAAGTATCATGTCCAAAGACACTGCATTCAGGATGCAAAGACAAGAGATAGTTTTCACACTTAGGGAGCTTAAAATCTAGCAAAAACATGCAACACTTTTATGTAGCCACATGACTTTTTATTTATCTTGAACATTTCAAATGTCAGAAGCAAATTTCTCTGCAAACTTAAAGACAGTTTCTGATGAGTAGTCAGGCATTTTGTCTTGAATTCATATTATCAGCTTGATATCTCTGCTGTGTTAGGAGTTACAAGGCAGCTGAAAGGGATAATATTAAAATAGATTAGGTGATTGTATTCAGTGTCTATAAAAAGCTATAATCTAAAGGCCTAGAAAGTTTATTTCTATAACTACTAAAATGTAAATGGACATTCAAATGTAGCATTTATATTTTTAGCCAAATATGGCTTTTATCACACATAAACAAACAAGTAATCCAAGATTGTCAAAGAAGTTGTTAGAAGTATAAAATGACTAATTAAAATAAGAAATACCGGTCTTATTACCCTGCAGTGGTCTGGAACTGAATTGAATGCCGTTTGATTTAGGAATTACAGCAATTCATATCTTAAGGGCTCTGGAGTCTTCGTCAAACCATGGGAAATATGGTACATTAACTCTGGAGACCATACATAGAGATGCTAAGCTAAGGAACATTCTAACCAATGGAAATTCCTAGAGGGGGAGCCACGCTCCCTTCTCTGCATTCCACTTTTGCTCTGCCCGGTTTGAAGCAACCTTTGTTCAACTCCCAATGTTTTAGCTAAGTTCTTCTGAACTGGTAGCAAATTCTCCTGTTTTAGAAAAATCACTTATTCAATAGGCGTATTTCCTTAATTCTCTTTGTAGGATTTTTGTGGACCCGAACATGAGCAATGTGGCTAGAAACTTGCAAAACTGGATAAAAGGGCAACATAACAAGCCTAACTCCACCTCTGGGAATAAGTGATGTCAAATCACAAAATTTATTAGATAATGAAGGTGTGTTAGGAGAAATATTTTGTCTGAAATCAATCAGATTTATATTGGGATCTTGGAAGTGATTGTACCTATTCTCGAATTGGACTTTTTTAAGGTCTAATTTTAACTTTAAATGACTCATCTTGCATTGATAAAGAAGTTCTGAAATTCTTCTGATGAGCTTGAATTAACACTGGATAAAATTTTGTGATAGATGGTCTGTTATATTGGGCAAGACAAGCAAAAAACGAAAACACAGTTTAGCGCACGTTTGCAGCATCAACACTCTGGGAGCACCTTCCTTCCTCCTCAGTTGATGCTTTCCTCTTGCTGTTGTTACTCTTTTCCCCTTTACCTCTCTCCTCTCTTTCCCTCCTCCTCACCTTTCTTTCTTCCCTTTCTTCTGTTATACTGATATTAATAAATGAATATTTCATTTGTAAAATCCTTTTTCACCTTAAAGGAATTGTCATTCTGCCTCTTCATTCTGAAATAAATCAGAATTTTGATATATTTTTTAAATTGATCTTTTTTTTTAAAAAAACACATCATTACCTACTAGAAGTTCTCTCGTGGGCTAAAAATTTAGGCTTGTATTGCCAAATGTAAGTCCCTAAATCTTAATAATTTGATAAATCTACAATTATCAATGGCTGATCAATAATAGATATTGATTTTGGAAAATAGGAAAAAATTAATGTACCAGAAAGACATTAAAATTTTCTTTTCCTTAAAGTCTATGGCTAATAATTACTATAGGAAATACTTCTTGTATTAGACTTGAGATTTGTTTATCAACTCAATTTATCCAATATTTATTGTGTCTACTATGTGATATATGACCAAAAGGAAAACAATGTATTTAAATGAAAAACTTTGGCACACAATTCCAGAAAACGGTAGATGCCTTACTACTGACATTAACCTTGTGTCACTTAAAAATATAATTCTGGTGTTGTAGAAAAAATCCTTTCAGAACGAGTGCTAGCACTTTGTTTTTTACAGGACACATTGTCATGTGTCACTTCAAGGAGCATATGAATAAAGACATTAAGGCACTACAGTGGGTTAAAAGACCATGATTCAATCTCTTAGTCTTTGCTCTTTATACCTAATCATAACATACAATTTGCTATCCAGACATAGATCCATTTATTACTGAATAAAACCAGAGGCCCAGAACCAAACCTCAAGTAGAGAAATAGCTGACTTCATTTGGTTAACAATACTTCATAAGTTACATTCATAGCTAGGATACTTGAAAATTTTATCTTTAATTTTAAATTTAGCAGATAATACATTAAAAAATAATAATTTTCTTTTTTTCCTCAAGTGTTTTTCTTAATTGATTCCTAGGCAAAGTTTTATATTTTTAATTCTTTATTTTTTAAAAGTATCCACATATGTTAAAATTTCCTTTATATCTAGATTCAGTTAGAAATCAAATATAAACAGATATATGTGATCAGATTGTACCTAGTCATGAAAAAGTCACGCCCCCCAAAAGTTTAAGCAGTAGAGTCCAGCTGCCTGTGTTTGTATCCTGCCTTCATCACTCACCAGCTGGGCAATGCTTGGCAAGTTACTGACCATCTCTGTGCTTCTGCAAGATGAGGCTGGTGATAAAGCTCATTCATAGGGTTGTGAGGATTAATACATAGAAAGCATTGAAAGCAATTCCTGGGACAAAGTGAATCCTCAATAAATCTTTTTTTTTAAATTATTATTATTATATTAAAAGATAGATAGATTTAAATCTGAATGAATATAGTCAAGTTCAGTCTCACAGAGACACTTCCCTTTGAGTAAAAGAGAATGTATTGCCTATGGGGAAACTCACACAGACTGAATCAATCATCACCAACAGCAAATGATACTTAAATACAGACACTTAGCAGACACAACAGATGGAGGGCAAGAGTTCTGTCATGGCTTCTCCTATTTTGTTGGTAATTTTTCACTGTGCAGTTACTTCATGGTACTCTGAGGTCTTGTATCTTGAAAACATTTTTTTTTCTCCCTTATTTTCATCATCTTTTCCTTCCCTCAATTTTGCATCTCCTTTTGGGGTCCGGGGTGGTGTCCTCCTCACTTCTTCCAGTTCCTTTACAATCTTTTCCTTTCTCTTGCAAATCTTCAAAACACACACCTCACGTATGCGCCAGAGCCCTCCTATGCTCTGCTTGTAGATGTGGATCCAGCAAAAGTGGCATTGTTGGTTTGGGCTTGGAGACCACGGAGCTCTAGGTCCTCAGCTAAGGCAGCTGAGGCCGACAGATGACCTGACTGGCTCCTCATTACTATCCATGCCTAAGCACTAATTCTTACCACTGAATTGTCATCAAATTGTTGAGATGAAGGAACTGGATTAACCAACTGGAACTGGGACTGAGCAAGCACCCCATCACAGGTTTCTGATCTCTAATTCAGAGATTTCTATATCAGCTCCCCAGCCCTGGCCTGATGGTTGGGAACTGGATTTTGGTTTCTGCCTTCTCATAAAATCACTTACTGATGAACACCAGGTACAGAAAAACAAAGGGATCATGAGCATGGTATGCCACCACAAATCCTATGTGAAGCCTTGTTTGTCCTTTAGAACCTATCTGTTACATCCCAGCTCTAACATTGGCTGTGTCTTTTTTTGCCTTTACCAGAATAGTTCCTCAGAAAGGGGATACTATTTCCTTCTTTATTTGATGAATTAAATAAATGCAAGAATTTTATCTCTTAACAATGTTAACATTCTATATATGAGCCACTTTATGCATATTAACAACTTCAATTATGTAATTAACACAATATTAAAAATTATATTTTAATGGACTTAAAAAGTGTTAATTGACAACTTATGAAAACACTAAGGATTGTCCATAGAGTCAATACTTACAGTTATTATTGGGCATTTACCAAAGTTTAGAGAAACATGTTCAAAATCTCATTCATGCTCAGTGTGTTAATGCAATGACATGAATATCATATGGACAACAATTCAAATTCTTCCTACAATAAAGGCTGTGGAAACCACCCATAACATGAAATGGGAGAGAGAACTAGATCACACTAACGCACCAAAGCAAGTACGCAAAGGCTGAAAGTTGATCTGCTCCCATAAATCAACTGTGTGTTGAAGTACACAAATCTCCAAGTGGTGAACACATGTCTGGATTTTTTCATATGCACTTTCTGAAAAAATGTACTGTGAAAGCTATGGTGCCCAAAGCAGAAACCAAAAATCAAAACAAAAACCAGTCACTTAAACTACATCAATATTGTAAAAATGAAACTAGATGTTGAGGCATAAATAGTGTGCCAGAAAAAAACGATTAAAATGATATTAACAGAGTTCTATATTTTTCAACATATCTGTCCTCTGACAACTTAGCAGTTTGAGTGGGTGTGAGGCTAAAAATGGGCTCAATAACAATTCTGTCAAGATTGGAAAGGAAGAAACCAATTTTATGGTAACTGGTAATTAGTGAACTAAAACCTAAATTGGAACATGTAGACACAGAAGTACATTTAAAAGTTTAGCTTTTGAGAAAGGAAATCTATTGCAATAAAAAGTCAGTCACTTCAATCGACAGCAAGAAGTCCTCTTAGTGTTCCATGTGTAAACGTAGTCATGTCACATCAAACTACCCAACCTGGTTAAAAAAACATATTCCTCTGAAATTGTCTACTATTTAAGTGATCCAAATTAATGACAGTTGCCTCAATCTGAGTTTGGTGGTTCCCAGTGACAACAGAGCCTTCGACTACTCCTGCTCTGCTGTAGGCTGTCAGAGTACCAGCTGAGCTAAGGGAAGCTGGTCACTTTAGTAACTTGCAGTTATGAATGAAGGACCATTCTTCCTTCAACATAATGAAAACGATTTCTGGTGGATCCAACATTTAGATACCCCTGGTGGTTAGAGCTTCTTCTAACCTTCCCATATCTCACTGACAAATTCAGAGGTATCCAAATACTTCCCTTAGTCTCTGGATGTTCCTCCCTCTAGTATGTGATTGGCCTTAAACCAGAGTTTTCATTTATAACTTCTGCCAAACACAAAGAGTTTGAGGCTACTTACTGGTCCTTGCTCTGCAAACCATTTACTTGCCTCCTTACTTTGTACTGTATAGAAAAGCCGTTCCAAATGTGTTTTTTGTTTATTGGTAATGGGGCTTGTTGGAATGAAATTGCTTAAGAATGTTTCTATTGCAATTAAAAGAGGTATAATATTTATATTAACATTTTAAAGTTTGGTTATTCTGGAAACAACAAGTTACGTGAGTATAAATAGGTGATAATGAATATGATGAAGTATTCCATATTAAAACTGTAGCTTTCTAGAGAAATGCTAGTGACTAATCTCTTTAGTACCAGCTACAGGACTATGTAAGATATTACTGTTAGGGTTGAGTTTCTGTATGGCTCAGATAGGAGATAAAAAAAAATTCATGCCATGAAATTTTCCTACTTGAAATCTTAGTGATTGTATTGATGACAGGTTGCTTAAGATCTGATTATGAAGAAACCAGATTAAGAAATGGCCATGGGAAAATAAAACTAAGTCTTTGAATTTAAATACTTTGCCAGAAATATTGAGGAAAATCATACTGGTTTGGCGGAGAAGGTTCTGGATTCAAGGGTACATTCTTTTCTGTGCTCTGAGAGCCCCTCCCAACAGTCTGTCGTGTGTGCGTGTGCTGATTTATGGCCCAGTGTACACAGCGTTTACTTCTCTTTCTTCTCAATGACTCGGCTCTTCCCTAAAACACTACAAGAGTCTTTCCCCTTGGTTTGTCCTCTGGAATCTCTATATTCCACTGAGGACTGAATCTACATATTGTAAACTCAATTGTCATATTTTCCTTCAAATTCTTAATATGACTGCTCTGTCTTTCTCCAAAGACACTTTACTTTTTATGTATCACCCTGTGGAGGTCACACTTTCCATACCCACAAGCACAGGTGCCAAGCTGAAAATATGCTACCCAGGGCATATTTTCAAAACAGTTCAATAAATATTTGTTCCACGTTTATTATATTTCAGATGCCAGGTGCTATGGGCTGAGGTGGGCAAGAAGAGTGGATACAGAAATACAAAGGAGAGACTTAACAGCCACTGAGAAGGTTAGGGTTGGTGGAGGAAAGCCATATGCACCGAAATCACCATAAGAGTCGAGTGTGGGAATGGAAAAATTCAAAGTGTTCCAGTTACAGACTCAGTAGTTAATGGTTCCCAGTGAAAGGGGAGAAGAAAGCTTGGGAGAGGAGCTTGTACTTCTGATGGGCCTTGAAATGTGGTTGGGTTTGGGTGTCGGGGAAAGGTGACCGGAGGCACCCAGACAGGGTCTCAGAAGTAAGGAGGATGAGAAAATGCTGGGGGTGATGAGTGTCACTGATTCTGTGAGGGCAGGATTGGGGGGGCAGTAAGAGCAGTGAGTTAGGTGACCTGTGTGGTGGGTAGGGACAGTTGTGGTGGACCTAGGTGGAGTTTATGGTCTCAATCAGAGCTGTCAAAAGATTTTCTAAGCATTTTATTTTCTGAGAAAATGCTACACACAAGCATAAAAAAGAAAATAACCCTCACGGACTTCCCAGCTAGAGTGAGACCACTACTGATATTTGGAGATGTTTCCTACTCATTTCTTGTCTGCAAATATTAGAAAATCAATTAGCATCACATTACATGAATGTTCTGAATTATTTCTTATTAAACTATGTATAATTCTTTTGTATTCTTCATATTCAATAGAATTTTAATGGCTAGTTAATATTCCAAATTTATATGTTTTCCTCTCGTAGGGAGATCTGTTGATGTAGTATTACCATTCAGCATTACATAAAAAATAAGAGATCATTCGTTGCCTAACCCTTATTTTCATAAGACATCATAATTAAACCTCACTTTATTCCTTTTCATCATTAGAAATTCATGCCATTTGACTAAAACTCATGGCAGCTTGGGGCCACTGATGCCTTCTGGATCTCCACCAGCCTCCTAGAGGATGACAGAACCTGCCAGATCCTCTTTCTTCCTTTTCTGAGTGTTTTCACTGTGGGCTCTTAAGATTCCTCCTCACTTCTTTCAAGCAGGGGCCTTTCTACAGACTTCACTCAGTTATCCAAGTTCGCATTCTCCCTTGGCCAAAATGTGCTTCTGCCCAGGGGATGTTCTGATGAGGATTCTCCCTGTTCATTTATCCTTTGTCAACATTGTTAATAATGATGGTATTCCATGCTTTATTTATTTCTAATCAGCTGACACCACGGCAGTCACTTCAGACTTTTAACTCTCAATCCCAATTTTTACCCCTGTCCAACTCACTCTAAGCAGCGTACCTTACATTCTATTAAGAAGACTTAAAATACCTAAAAAGATCTGTTTTTGTATCTTGACCCATCCTTAAATATAACCCTGGACCGATGCTTCTTTCCTGCTTCAGAAAACGCCACATTAAATATAAAAGTGCCAAATTATGTAAAAGACAAAACCAGTGGTTCCTTTTCAAAATCTAAGTAATAATTAATGAATTAGTGAAAAAAAAAACTGTCTTTTGCTTTTGACAAATAAAAAATACCAACTTAATTTCAGTAAGACTGTAATAGTTTAATTTCAATCATTATGCCAATTGCTTTCCTTTTGCACATCATTAAAACCTTTAAAAATCTGGTTTTAAGAGTAAAACACTTACTGACAAAATTCGAGAGGATACAAGAATAATGCAAAGGAAAAAATAATCTGTGGAACAACACAGATAGCATTAGGTAGGATCTAGATTATTCAGGTTTAAAAACTGTCTACTTAACTGATTAGCTAAATGATTTTAGGCAATTTAACTCTCTTAGTTCTAGTTTCATCCTTGTTAAAATAGGGATCAAAACAGTATCTATTCTGTGAATTATTTTGATGACTAAATAACTCATTAAGTTTACCAAATTTTCTGGCATGAACCTCAATCGCTGTAGTTTTTATCCCTTTTCCCAATTTCTATGTATACATATTATATATCATATTCATATGTAAGTATTTACAAAACTGGCGTCATGTGCATTCAATGTGCTATGGCCTGCTTTTCAACTTAACATTATCTTGTCAGCACTTCCCTGAGCTATTTTGCATTCTTTGAACACATGGTTTTTAATGGCTGAATAGCATTCTGTTCTATGGATTTACTATAATTTACTTAACTAAATCTCTATTGTTGGTTAATTAGGCAGTGGCAATTTTTTGGTATCATAAATAGCATTGCAATGAAC
The DNA here is from genome assembly GCF_014176215.1 of Rousettus aegyptiacus. Classification (NCBI taxonomy): domain Eukaryota; kingdom Metazoa; phylum Chordata; class Mammalia; order Chiroptera; family Pteropodidae; genus Rousettus; species Rousettus aegyptiacus. The sequence goes on along the minus strand of NW_023416310.1, from coordinate 62,458,109 downwards.
ATCCTGGTACATAATTCTTTGTTTGTTTCTCTGATAATTTTCTTGGGATAAATTCCAAGAAGTGTAATTATTAGGTCAAAAGATCAGAACATTTGTAAGAATCTTGATACATGTGGCCAATCTGCTCCCCAGGAAGTTTTCACTAATTTATATTCTCCTCAGCAATATGGAGGCGTTTATTTTTCATGCACCTTGACTGCTAATAGAAAATACGCAATATCTCATTTTTGGAGACTGCTAGCCTCTTAATAACAGGAGACTTTACGGCATTTTTTCATTCACCCATTTTGGTTATAGGAGTGAGTTTTGGGTGATGCTGGGATAATAGACCTTCAGTGCAGCTTTCCTTTAGGCAGTTGGTCTCAGAGTACTAAAACGAACTTGAAAGTCTTTAAGACATAAATATGTAACAATAAATGCAGTTCTCAACAATTATTTTACAGATGAATGTTATGCTTATTTTTAAAATGTCTATAAAATAATGTTGTTTCTTTGGTAATTAATCTCCAGCTGTTTTACCTTTCCTATAACTTGTAGGATGACTGAGTCCCCAGGAGCTGAAAGCCAGCCAAGTCTTCTTCCACTCCGAGACCCATTTTAACCTCTCTCATGGTTGGGCACCAACTCTGGGTACATGCCATTGAGTATGCCTAAGAGTTTGCTCTTGACATTTAAAGAGGAGTCAAAGGGACATCTTTTTTAACTCACAATAAAAGGATTCCCAAGAATCCATGGTGGGGAAAGAAGTTGGACATAGGATTGCAGAGATGGGATAACTGAGAACAAGAAAGCTACTTCCATCAGAAGATACTGAACCAACTACTTCCAGATGTCCTAACTAATATTTCTGAGTCCCTTTCACAGGTAAGGTTAATATAATAAGCTATATCCACTACCATAATGGTGCATTTTATATAATTATGTACATGAATTGTGTGGGTGTGTGTTCGAGCTGTTTTTGTTTTTTTGTTTTTCTGTTTTTGGGGTTTTTTTTTGTTTTTGTTTTTTGGCTTGAAAGTGCGCTTACTGTTTAGAAAAGGAGGAACTCTGTGAGATGAAGGTTTTAGTTTGTGTTGAATCTAGGCGTTTGTACTGAGCAGGGTAAAAAAGAAAGTCCTTCGTTTTGCCTAGAAGTGTGATGGCAATTAACACGTTTGTCTGAGCAAATGAGAAGCAGCCTCTCTGTGCTGTGAAGAACTGATTAGAGCAAGCATGCTCTGAGTGAAAAGCGGGTGGGGGGAGCAGGGAGGATGGTATGAGTGAGCGCTGCCAGCACTTCTGTTGGGCCAGACAGCTCAGAAGAAACTGGAATAGAAAGCAAATCATTCAGGATGGTGAAAACCCATGAAACAACCCATAGCTGAGAAGTCAAGAAAAAAGCAGAGCTTATGTAAACAGAGCTCAGTAATAGATTGGTTTAACAAAACGGTGGTTATAAATTAGATTTCACTGGTTTTCTTCATAGCTTGCTTAACTTGTTTGTCCTGTTGTTTTGGTCACAGGTTTGAGTTTGCTCAGTAGACATACTTTTATTAAAAAATAAAATAAAATAAAATAAAATAAAATAAAATAAAATAAAATAAAATAAAATAAAATAAAGACCCAGTTAAAATTGTCTGTTAAATCAACAGGGATTGATTTCAACCGAGGCGCTTTGGTGATAGGCATGCTATACTTGTAAAGTGTAATAATTGGTGTTTTCATATCGCACTATCATCGTTGGGGTACAAAAAGTGACTAGATTAACACTGTGATTTTTCTAACTCTTCAGTGGCTTTGTTCAGCAAATCCTCTAGACGATGTGATGTTTTGCCAAACACACTCTTTGTGGTTTAGACTGTACTCTGACTCCATGGTTGCTGTGGACAATCCTCTCTGTTAGCAGGTAGTGTGTCAGTGAGGCGGATGAGAGCACAGGGTGGAGAAGGCTCTGTAACTAGAATTCTGGTGAGTCAGTTTAGGTTGGGACTTAGGACTGCGATTTCCTCTCCCAGCCCTGAATTTGTGCGTTTGGCACATGAATCCTTCTTGATTCTTATCTTAGTCTGTAAATAGCACAGCAATTGCACATGGAAAAATGGAACAAATCATACTTTCTTTCAAAGGGCAAATTAAACATTCCATAGAATAAGGGAAGAGTTGTTAGCAGAAAAAAAATGCACTCTTGCTAGTGCCAGTGTGAAAAAAGAACAGAGTCAATTGGACTCAAAATCAACCTTAAAGAAAGTTTTGAGCATTTGCACTTTTTTTCTTTAACCACCCTCTTAGTCCTCCTGCCAAATATCAAATCCTGAGTTTTCCGAAGGTTTGAAAATATTCCCATTAATTTTTTTCTCCCATAGCCTTGTATTTACCAGGGCTTGAAATGAAAATACTGAAACCTTGTAATAAAGGGCACTGTGGTATTCCCGGTCTGTCTGAGGCCAAGTGCTCCTGGCAGAACTCTCAGGAAGTCCCCATTCCTACCAGGCTACAGTGGGGTTTTCAGTTATGAGTTGTTTTGAAAATTCAGGTAAATCGAGAATAAGCTGTTGACTAAAAAAAATAAAGGGAACTATTTCTTTGACTAATAAATTAATTTGTGGATAAGATTCAGAAACTATCCTCTTTGAAAGAGAGAGATGATGAACCTTCTGTGAGAGTGACCTCAGAATAATGAGATCTTCCCATTCTGGTATAGGCTACAGCTGGGCCTGCCAGTTACGATTTGGATAGAGTTCACCAATGCACATGGACTGTGGCTCACCTATGGAATTCCAGAATGTCCCATTTTATTATTCAATCTGTAATGCCTTCAAGAAGCAGCTGCTGTGTGAATGCCTCAATATGGGGGATATTCTGATTCGCTGAGCACAGCCACCCAAGACAATGCACAGTCCAAAGCGAGCATTGGGTTACGATTGCTCAGTGGATGGCTAGACAACTCAAATGAGAGAAAAAAGAGTGGACTTAAAAAAGAGAATGCCCGGCTCTAGCACTGAAGAAAGTGTAGTGCAGGAAGGCTGGGTCTTAACCACATTTGTATAGCTGGTTAGTAGTAGTCTAGTTAGGCCTAAAGTGCAGACACTGACCCCAGTTCTTCATTCTATCACCAAGTGTGCCAGCTCGCCTTTCCCAAAGATGTGACCAGCTCCATTATACATTGCCCATCTCATTTTGGCCATTAATTTGAAATTTATCTCATGCCCTGGTCTACAATTTTACTTATAGCAGCAATATCGGTCCAGTTTCTACACAGCCCATCTTCTATCTCTTAACTAACTCGAAGCCACCTTTCTTCAGCTTCCTCCCTCTGTGCCACTAAGCAGAGTCTCTTCACCCATCTGTTCTTTCTCTCCATAGAGGGGTGTTCCTATTCCTTTTTAGGTGAGATACCTTCAGTTTGGGTCTCCATCCCATCTTCTTTTACCCTTCCAGGGTGTAGGTCCTCTCTACCTCTGGTCACTGTGGGCTCAAGACCATTCTCGGGACAGGCTCTTTTGCTAGTCTATTATTCCTCCATTTTAATGTAAACTAACATATTAAGGGGAAATCATTTCAGAAAATATGGGGAAACAAATTATGCACTAAAGCAAAACTCTTTTCCCCTTCTAGATATTTGAAAAGCAAAATCATAATCCTATGGAATAAGAAGCCTAACAGTATATGCTATTTATTTGATTAAAAAAACATGTGTACACTCTACACAATATGAGAAAAATGTAGAAAAGTCTAATGGGAAAAAATGTCCTAGAATTTCTCGCTGCATTTCAATGTACTGCCATGCACATATAAATCTTTTTTACCATGCACATATAAAGAGCATACTGTCTGCACTACTTTTTGGGAACATTCCTAGGTTCAACATAAAAGGATGTGTAGAGTGGAGATTAATGACAGATACTAGTCACCCTTGGGTGCCTTCATATTCTTTACCAAATTAAAAAAATCCTAAATAGTTTAGGTCATTCGTCTACAGATGCAGTAAATCATTACTCAAGTTTTTGGCAATGAAAATACTCACTCCATTATTTTATTTACAGATTTCATGAAGAAAGATATTTTTCTAATTTAATGGTTTTCTTAGTGTCTCAATTGTGTCATAAACTTAGCTGGAACAGCACTCTAGCACATAATAGACCGAGAGGCAGCACAGTTTAGTGGCTAAGAGTAGGGTGTTCCTGCCCCATGGTCCAGCTCTGCAATTTATTAGCTATAACTTACGAGTTGGTGATAGTCTGAATTCTTATCTTCTTCATTTCATACTGATCTTACTTAGCAAGAAGCTGGGTGAATCCATGTTAATAGCCACTGACAACTTCCTCTTTCAGAGTTCTCTCAGGCATCCCTGATCCATACTCCATTCCGGTAAAATTAATTTCTCCCCTTTTATGTGCTCCTATATAATAGGTACTAAAGTATATCGTAGTATTTATTTAAATATGAATTCTATTTATTTGTTTGTCAACTCTCAGTTATGTCTATCAGTATTGTGAACCTGAGTTTGTTAAACATGGGGACTTTAAATAAAAAAAATCTTTGTGTTATCACAGGACAGCCTGATATAGAGAGTGTTTAATAAAAAATGCCTGTCAAATGTATAAATCCTTCACTGCTGAAATTGATTGTCTAACTTAAATTTATTCCTACTGCATTTTACTTTTTGGGCTTCAACTTCTCAGTGATGTTTATTACTACTTTGTTGGAAAATATAACCAAAATAAAAGTCAAAACAAAACAAAACTGTGTACAATAAGAATGTAGTGATATTGCTTGCTTAGGTGAATATTCCACGTGCATTTAGTCATTAATATGAAAATTACTCATGTCAGTGAATAAGGTGCATTGACATTTAAAAAAGTAATAACGGCCAAATAACAATGAAGTTGCTGCTTATTATTATAATTTGTTCATATTTTACAAATAATCAAACTAAGGCACAGAGATGCTAAATGAGATTAAGAGTGACATAGAGACTTAATGATGGGACTAAGACCACAGCATGTTATTCAGAAGAAATGACAGGTTCTTGAGATTTAGTGATAAGTAGGAGGTGTTAGATGAGAAAGCCTTAGCAGAGGAGCCATTGTGAGTTGAATCTTGGAGTGGAGAATAAAAAGCATTCCCAGGTGGAAAACCTTTGTAGCTGGGGATGACATGGCTTGAGCATGAAGAAAAGTTAAGACACTTGGGGCTGACCAGATGTACTGCCACAGAAGGCATAAAGTCATTTTTCTTATGTAGCTTGTAATTCCCTCTCCTCCAGGAGTTAGCAATTGGCTCTGGTGTCTGAGCGGCTCACCATTTTACTCACTGTTCCTACAATACTTGTGTCTTCCTTCTTTACCCCAAATTTAGAGAGACCAGAATAAGGTTGAAGAAATAATAAATGTGATAAAGGCAATGAGCAGAGAAATCCAGTTGTTCATGGGTATGATAAACTGAGTTTCAAAAATTCATAATTACATTAACATACTCCCTCTGAAATAGAAACATGAAACAGTTAAAAGATCTGAGAATAGTTTACAAATATAATCATTTGAAGTTATTTACTTTGAAAGTCTTTGTATAGTAGACTTTGCAGTGGGATGGAATGTGATAAAAATCAAAATTTTACTAAGAATGCAGAAATACACCTTATCGGAAAAATTTCAAAGTTAATAAAAAGAATCTAGAGAAGCTATGTAATTAGCGATGAAAAACTCTTTAAGGTTGTGGGGTTTTGGCAGGTTTTAAAAACATGAACCATAGTCTGCTATTAGAATTTGGAAAATATTTATGCTTTTGTTTTTCTCGTGCATTTTCTAAGTGTTATCAATTAATAAAACGTATGCCATAGCAAACATTTGGTAAATGTTTACCATACTTATTTATTCATGTTTAGTATTTTTATTTTTCAATTATACTTGACATTTGATATTATTTTACATTAGTTTCAGGTGTACAGTATAGTGGTTAGACATTTATATAACTTACAAAATGATTTCCCCCTCCCCCAATTAGTTTAGTACCTACATGGCACTATTCATAGCTATTAAAGCATTATTGACTATATCCCCATGACTCTTTTGAAATTACCAATTTATACTACTTAATCCCTTCCTCTTTTTCACCTAGCCCCCCAGTTTCCTTTCCATCTGGCAACCATCGGTTTGTTCTCTCTATTTATGAATCTGGTTTTGTTTGTTCATTTATTTTGTTTTTAGAGCTCACGTGTAAGTAAAGATCATATGGTATTTGCCTTTCTCTGTCTGACTTATTTTATTTAGCGTGATACTCTCTAGGTCCCATGTTGTCACAAATGGGAAGAATTCATTCTTTTTTATGGCTCAGTGGTATTCCATTGTATACATGTACCACATCTTCTTTATCCATTCATCTATCAATGAACTCTTAGGTTGCTTCCACATCTTGGCCACTGTAAACAGATCTACAGTGAATATAAGGGTGCATATATCTTTTCAAATTAGTGTTTAGGTTTTCTTTGAATAAGTACCCAGAGATGGAATTGCTGGGTCATAAAGTAGTTCTATTTTTAATTTGCTGGGGAACCTCCAAACTGTTTTCCATAGTGGCTACACCTGTTTGCAATCCTACCAACAGTGTACAAGGGTTCCCTTATCTCCACATTCTTGCTAACACTTGTTGTTTATTGATTTACCATAATTATTGAATTGTACTTATCTCACGTTTTTTTCCTTTTCATTTCTGAAAATGCATTATATAGATGCAGTAGAAGTTGACAGGCGCACAGATGTTGAAGTGTGAATTCTGGATGTTTGCAGGTTGTAATGTGTGGAATTTTGATCTTGAATGGGAGTTTAACATTACAACCTTTCGTGGTTGGAAAAATTCTGCAATAGCAACAATTTCACATTTGCATAAACAGCTTTATTATAGTTGAGGTAATATATAGTAAGAACACAAATTACTCTGACCAGAGTTAAACCTATAACGCAATCACATTTGGATGAGGATTTTACTTAAAATCATAGACTCATCAACTTTAAAGTGTTTTTATCTTTCACAAGAGACAAATTTATCCTGTTATGAATAAAATCTCTTAATATTTGCATTTTCTGGCTGGCATATGTGTATCACCTCAATGGAACTTTAAAATAAGACCACACATGTGAAAAAAATTTTTTTAAAAAAGCATAGAACCAAAACATTTGACCAGAAAATTCTACTTTTTGCTTCAAATAGTAAAGTAATTCAGTCTTAAGTGTGTATTTTAATTGAATTTTCAGCCTATAATTCCTTTCAATTTTTGATTTTACTTCGAGGGTGCAGAGGGTACAGAAACAGCTAGAATCTTTTGAGATTTATCCTTCTCATACCTTCTGTTGGTGTTGGCATCATTTCTCTCTTCGCTTTGGTGGTGGTACAGTTTTTGGTGGTACAATTTTACAAGTGTTTTGTAAAAATGTTCATGAAGTTAGGTAGCAACATTCCAAATGTAATAAATTATGAGGTGTTTTCTTGATTAATCAGTATACTTTATGACACACCTTTGTAAGTCTAAAGTTGAAAATAATTTGTGTATCACAGTCAAAGATATAATATTGATTTGAAGAATTATGTAAGTTAGTTCAGCATTGACTCCTAGGAAATTTCACTCAGGCATGTCTTAGTTGTCTACAGTTTGAAAATAAAAAGTAATTGATCTGAGAAATACAAATTTTCTATTGTATGATATTGCTATTTTTATTGTAACTCTAAGTCAGTTTTATATAGCACAACTTGGAACTTCAGATGAGCAAACCTTGATAGTTTTTAATATGTTTGAACTCACCTGGCTATTAACTCCATCTCTTAAAAACATTAATTTGTAAATTTGAAGAGAATGAAACAAAATTGTCTAATCATTTGCAAACCAGTAAAACCATTTAAAATGAAAGCACTCTTCTACATTTTATTTCTCTGGTGTCATTCAAATTGATGTTAACTTGTCAAAGCCATTCTAATTTTTATATATTTTATTCACTCTTAAAACACTGAATGGCGCTTTGCTTCTTTAAATTTAGAAGTGGGGTGTTAATTCAGGAAACAGCTGCAAAGATGTGCAAGTCTTTGTATTTTTCTCTTGACAAATCAATGGTTTGTGCAGATATAAGGAGAAAAAAATGCATTTCCAACTTAGAATTCTTTTAAGGGAAGGAATGAGCAAAGATGAAGGGAATACTGCTAATGCTTCTCCAAACATCAGCTGGAGATTAGAATATCATTCAGCTAATTTTAGTCTTCATTTTAAATTTGAAAACTGAAAGAGAGCTAGAATTTAGTAATAAATTCTGGCTAGATTTTCACTTCTTTATACATTTGGATTTTTAGACACAACCCTATGAAGTATATACAAACAATATCCCTATTTCACAGATGAATTAATGGACAAAGGGAGAGATTAGCAACCTGTCAAAGGTCATACTGCTGGCAATTTGAACTCAGGTGCGCTACCTCTGGCGTACACCATATGTTATCCTGCCTTCCTGTAGCTGAAATTAGTATGATTGCATATTGTTTTGAGCCCTGAACAAGGGGTTTGATAAGTACTTTGGAACATCATTGGTTTCTTGAAGATTATTTGTAAATAAAAATAAGCAAAAAGAACACATTTGAACTCACATGGGATGCTGTTACAAAGAGATGAAGATAATAAAGCTTTTGGGGTGCGTCATTTCAGGTTTTTCAATGTGTTCGGACACTTCCGCACACAAACATACTTTCGCTGACCCCTCGGCTTCCTCTAGGAGAACAGTATTCAGCAATCAACCAGTCCTTGTTGCTTCTCATCTTGGGGGATACTACACAGAGTTGCCCAGTTAAGAAACTGTTCAACAGCAAATTAACACGTGCTCTCTGCAAATGTCTGCCCCCGCGTGTGTGAGCGTGTGCGCTGGTGAACGCGTGGGCATGTTGGCTTTTTCCCCCCTCCAAATTATTGCTGATACTTTTTCTTCTCTGCTCCTAGTGTCTTAATACTTGCAGTGTTTCTCTCCATCAGCCATTACAGTGTCACCTCACGACTCCTTTTTAGTTTCTCTAGAAATTGACTGCTTAAATCTGGAGGTACTCCCAAGGGCTTCCAATTAAATTGTCTGATAAGAAGTAGCCTGTATTTAACCCAGATGATTTCAAATATACTCACCAAAATTTGTGCATGCTCTCTTTTCCTCTCTGTCTCTTTCTCATTTTGTGGCACTTAACTAAGACTGCTCACCAAATGTTTTGGTCACTGCCTTCTGGGTGCATTTTAAATCTGCATTTTCTGTCCTTTTCTGATGTACAGGGTCATGTGACTAATTCTAGCCAATGAGATGCAGCATTTCTTTGCTAGTACAAGACACTAGAGAATACCGTGCCTCCTGCAAATATAGGTCACATATGTAATTTTAAATTTTCTAGTAGCTGCATTAAAAAAGTAAAAAAAAAAAGGTGAAAATTTAATAATCTATTTTCTTTAACCTAAAATATTCAAAATAGATTATCATTTCGACATATAATTAACATAAAATGATTGAGGTCTTTTACATTCTTTTATTATTACTATTATTATTTCTACAAAGTCTTAGAAACCAGGTGCATATTTTACACTTACAGCAGTCTCAGTTACCGCAGTTCCCGTTTCAAGTACTTCGTAGCTGCATGGAACCAGGGCTACTGAATTGGACATGAGAGCTCTCTTTCCTTCTGCCACGGTGACGGCCACGGTTTGAGATGATGGCTGCTTCACTTTGGGATGCAGAGTGATGACATGGGGACCAGTGCTCCCTGTTGTCCCAAGAGGAACCTGGAATATAAGTGAGGATTCAACCTTTGTTGCTGTAAGATTAAAATTCCAGAGGACTTGTTACATCACAAGATCAACTGGCCTATCTATCCTGCCTGATTCTTTCTTCTTCAGCCAAGATAGAATAATGCCCTTTATATTGTTTATCACCTGCTTTTGCATCTAACACATTTTTAATATCCTTTAATTTGGTATGCGTTCTTCTATACCACAGCATCTTTTCTGTTAGCTAGATAATAATGTATTTTATGCACACACCATAGTTTATTGAACCAGTTCTTCCATTGTTGCATGTTTAGAGTTAATTGCAATTACACACTGTAACAGTCAATGCTGCAATAATCATCCTTATAGTTAAATATTAGGGTACAATGATTATTTGTTTTAACATAAACTCCTAGAAGTGAAGCAGGTGGGATCACTGCGTGGCATTTTTCTTTAATAATTACTTCTGGTTACGCCCTCAGAAAGTATCAGTGTATTCCTTTACCACCTGAAGCATGGAAGGGCTTTTTAATTTTAATTTCTTATTGAGGCTAAGTACTTTTCATATGTGAGTTGGACATTTGTATTTATTATTTTGCTTATTCCTTGTTCATGTCAATTGTCCTTTTTTCCCTCATCTTTTTTAATTGATATGTAATAATTCTGTCTATAATGCATACTATTACTTTTTGTTATCATAAATATTTTATGTCTCATTTGTCATTTTTCTTGATTTGAGTTTTTATAAAGTTAGAGATATATGATTTAAGTGTGCTTTTAAATATAACTTGTCTTTAAATCAGGTTATTTTGTTTTTTCAGAGGTGAACTAAAGTAAAACATTATAGAACATTTAGTTAATCATTACATGTTCTCCCATGCTCTTAAAAAGCCACATGTAAAACCCTCCTTGATCACAGAACAAGACATGTGTTATAAATTCTAAGCAAGACATCCTACATTTTTAACATAAATACCCTAAGTTGTGTATCTATTTTCTACATGTAAAATATAAAACAGCTATCCAAAATTTCTACAACAATTTTAGATTAACTATAGTAAGTATATCTTATGGTTTCTTATGCCCAAGTCACTTTCGATAATAACTTAAATGAAAAAAAAGGTAATTATCCTTTCCCACATCTCCATTTTGGTCCAGTGACTCATCATGAATTGTTTCTAAAGGATTCTCTTGGTTGTAATTTTCTTGGTGGTCCCTAATTCCTGTTATCATTCCATGCTTGCAACATCTGCCTGTTGTTTATGGAAAAGTGGATTGTGAACTACAAGCTTATGCTATTTCATAGCACTTGTATGTCATTCTTAACACACACAAGATAATTTGCATTCATTTGTAATCATTGTTCTTTGCAAAATACTGGTAAGAGGGTTATTATAATAACTGCCATTTTGCCCATGGGGAAACTGAGACCCAGAAAGGTTAAGTGACTTACCCAAAGGCATACAGTGAATTGATGGCACAGCCAGAATTGCAAGCGTGAATCCTTAGAGGTTGTCTATTGTTCAGTACACTGAGCCATAGGGCCTCTTGGCTGTGTCGTCTTTCTTCTACATGTCACGTTTTATTATTCCTTTACTACGCCGACAATTCTTGAAGAACACGTGACATGCTTATAAGACAAGGTTAGAATAATAATCTCTCTATTTTTTCTTTTGTTTTAAAATGTATTAGTTCAACAACTTGGAAGTAGGTGAGAAATGGAGAAATCATTTGAGCTTTTTACATGGAACAGCTACATGGAATCGTTGAAGAATTCAGAGGTATATCTAGTCTTTTCCTGTAGGGGATGGGAAATGCACTCAGGTGAAAAGAGTAACCACGTACTTTCCTATGCTCACATATCTTTAAATAGTAGAAGGTGAAGAATAATTACTAGGAGTATCACAAATAAAAGTGCTGTGATGTCAGAAGTCTTTTAAATTGTTCCGAGTGATCCCACTGGGTCACTGGGATAGTGATTTCAACTTACCCTTCAAGTTTGCACCCCAGATTTATTTAAATTACTCCAGGTAATAACAATACTATTCAACTGTTAAAATGAAGGCTGTTAGTTAGCTGAAAACAAATTTTCAGCTTCAGGTATGAGAGAACAGAACTTTTTGCAGTGTCCTCCTCCTATGAACACTACTATTTATTGTTTTTGACATAAGATTTTGGAGATAGTTAGGAAATTTGACATTTGCATATGTTTTTGAAAATCAGTATTGTATTCCTAAAAATAACAGGCTATAACTTAGAAATTACTGTCTCCTGCTTCCCTATTCCCCTGATTTCATTTTAAAGAAATTTTATGTTTGTCTGATGTTGAATACTGTTGTGGATAGTTTTCCCACAGTTCGAAAGACAAGCTTTTGGCTTCTCTTTCTATATAAATTATGAGAAAATGTGATTTTAATAGGAATCTTTGGAAAGCACCTGAAGTATGTGAACTAAATCGTTGTTCAACTTAATTTAGGGCCCTAATTTAGAACATAATCCTTGTTTCTTGACTCCAAATGGTTTTTCAGTAACCGTCTGCCACAATTATTACCCACCCTCAGGAAGCAAGCCAAGTACTCTGAAGGTAATCAGATTAAAAGGGGAACTCAATCCGACTTACCTTAGAAGTGAATTTTTTTTCTTCGAACTTTCAGGAATAACACTTAAATACATATTTATCTAATTCTGTGGTTCAGTATGAAGAGTATTAGGTCACACCTGCATTTTCTTTCTCCTTATTTCACAGTGCCTTTCCTACACCAGGAAACCTGGGGATGGAAAAACTCACTCTCTTTGAGGCAACTTTAGGATTCAGGCTTCCGAGGATACTAAAACAGGAAAATCAGTCAAACAAACCAGAGGTCCTTCTGTTTACCTCCAAGTCAAGTGGGTCATGTATTTTATATAAAAGTATAACCCCTATCCCTTTTGTCACCCTCTCTTCCCTGGCTTTCTATGTACTGCCTCCAATTTTTGTGTGGCCACACCTCTCTCTACTCAATAAGGGAGGGAGACTTTCTGGTCTACATTCTGATGAGTGGGGGCGCGGCAGGGCAGGGTCCCGGAGGTAGATCAAATAAGATCCCTGGCCTGTTTCCCCACTGCCCATTTCTTGCGGCTGAGTCACTGGCCTGAGGTAGGGGATACTGAGGACTCTACCACTGAGGAGAGAAGGGAGGACAGTCTTTGTAAACTCATTTCTCCGCAGCACAGCTTGCATCTTGCGCAATTCCGTGTGTGACATAAGTTAGGGCCTTTAAAGACTGAAGATACAGGGCTGGGGGACGAAGTGTCCCTTGTCACTTAAGATAGCAGTAAACCCACCCCGTCCAAAAAAAATAATAAAATTCCAACCACAGCACGTGCAAACACAATTTCAGAAGTAAATAGTTACTCTGTCTAGCAAACAACTCTTTAGGTTCATTTAACTGAAATTCATGTTTGGAAAGGTCATGATTGGAGGAAGATGTTGGCAGCCCCAAGCTTGCAATAGACAAATTCCTGAATCATCCTATTAAAACCAGATATCTGGCTACATTTATGATGCTATTTTGGCAAATACTTTTTTAAATACAATTTTTCAAGTTAAACAGTAACTTAAATCCTTTTCATATAAGCTTTCCCCTTCATTCACCCCTAGATCCGTCCCCCCCACACACACATTAACACTAAATAAAAACCAGAAAGAGCAACCTTATGTCATTTATTTCTTTGAGATTGAAAAAAAAATTTTTTTCCCTTGGAAAACTGGTTTTTTTTTTTTTTTTTTTTTTTTGGTTTAAAGCAAAAACACTTCAAAAGGTACTTTGCATTATATGTTTATCTTCCGTGGGAAAAAAAAAAACATTTAGTGATTTTCTCATCCCTTTCTGACAAGATCTGTACTAAAATATCTTTCCAAAAAAGGAGAAATAACATAAAGGAAAAAAAAAAAAAACACCTCTGTGAGCAGCAGAAATCGCTTCTTCAACGAGGGCCATTTCTTCTTTCCCCGGGGTGGATAGGAGGCCATCCCCAAGACCCACGACTCTGGGGCCCTCTGGGCTCCCCGACGTCAGCTCCCACCCCATTCATTCTGCTCGACCTGGGAGCCCGGGTTCAGCTCTCCGCCCTCACCCCGCTCCCCCGGACTTCACCCTTGGACCCCGCTATTGTCCCTCTTGTTTGACCTCTGTTACTCTACGTTCCAACAAGGTGATCTGGAAAAAACGCCACTCGCTCTCCGGCGGGCTCCCCGACTGACCTTTTCGCGCTCTCGGCGGCGGTCCTTTTCTGTAGGGGGTACCATGGGGCGCTCGGCTTTGCAAGGCCAATTTATGGCGCTGTCAGGGGCTCGGGCGCCGCGCCTGACCCCGCCGGCAGCCCCGGGGAGCGGGATTGTTCCCTCATTAGGCTACCGAGAGCGGCGGAAAGGCTGGCGGCCCTTTCCCACAATCGGCGACAATGTGCGGCCGCAGACATGTCACACTCGCAGGCGAGGAGACATGGAGAGGATGTGCCCCCGAGTGGGCGCTGGGCACTCCGCATTCCCACGAGAGGAGGGGAAAAAATGAACCCCCAAACCCCCAACCCCCAACTTCTCTTCTGCTCTGGCTGTCTTTACCAGGGGTTGGTGGTGACCGTCCATACTCATTGAAAATGTACCGGAGGAAGAATCGAGAAAGCCTTACAAAGAACCAAATCAAGAGTTAAGAAGAACCAAAGGGCAGTTGGTGAACCTGGGCACAGTAGGTCTCTGCGCAGGGCCTAGACGGCTCAAATGTAAACAGAAGGCTGAACTCTGCCCTGCCAGGAGCTGGGACTGTGATCACCGGGAGAAAGGTAGACTCAGGGCTGAGCAGAGTCAGTCGCTAGGAGATGAGCGCTTGCAAATGCTTTTTTTTTTTTTTTTTTTTTAATAACCAGGAAACAGTCGCTGTACGCAGCGGCCCGCTCTCTGGCCTTGCTTCTAGAGCCAGTTGCCTTTTTCCTATTTAATGTTATTTGTCCAGAACGTGTGTGCCTTGCTGTTCTTTCCCAGTGAAGGTGTCTCCCAGAGAGGTGAGGGGCCTCCAGCCAGACTTTCACACTCTCACTTTTCCTCCGGGCCAGGAAAGTGAGGAAACCAGCCCAAACAGCCTTCCCACCCCCCCATCCCTGCAGTTCTCTTTGGCTTGTCCCATTGAAAGGGCCTTCTCTAAAACTGCAAATAAAGAGGACAGCTTCAGAGAAACCGGGCAAAGGCTCAAGGGGAAGGGACAAAAAGGACTATCTCTGTCCTTTCCTCTTGGATGTATACAAAAGGCTGTGCTCAGATTCTTAGGTCTGTGAAATGCTTTTTGAGTTGAAACACAATACCCGCCTCACAAGGCTTGCAGGGAAAGCGATGGTAAGCAGCAAAAACTTACGGTAATTCTCTTTATTTTACAAATACCACTAACTCATCTTATGAGATGATGCAAAAATATTTAACTTTTTTTTGCACTTTTCCAAAAAGTGGTTTCTGGACTCTGTCTCAGGAAGCAACCACATTTACTAGCAGGTGATTCAAAATTGTGCCCTTGAAGGAAAACTGACTGCAAGAAGTTTAAGAAATAATACACAGTGTTTTCACTTTAGAACCCTTCTTAACACAGTGTTCTTAAGTTGCAAATGTCTTTATTTCTTTAGTAAAATATAAAATTAAAACTATAAAGAAAATAGTTTATATTTTAAGATGATATTTATATAAAATATATATTCAAGGACATCAATTGTCTGTTTCAACTCCATTTAAAAATTCCACATACTCTAGAATTTTAAATTACTCTTAAAGCAGAGCTAAAGAAATTTTCATGATGGTAAAATAATATGAATTCAGCTTCTTTAAAAAGATCAAGTCTCATCTCTAGAGTTCATTGTTCTATGATTTTATCTAAGGTACCCAAGTTTTCTTGACAGGATAAAAAGGACTCTAGGTTCTTGTTTTTAATATTATAACAAGAACCGAGGGTGTAATTATAAGGCAGTTTGTGTTAGCTTATAAAGTCCATTGCAAAGGTTAATTTGATTGTGGCAGTTTTTGTCTTTTCCTTCCTTCCTTCCTTCCTTCCTTCCTTCCTTCCTTCCTTCCTTCCTTCCTTCCTTCCTTCCTTTCTTTCTTTCTTTCATTTCTCTCCTCACCCCGACACTGTCCCTCCCTCCTCCTCCCCCTTCCCCTTCTCCCTTCCTTCCTCCTCTTTTCTCTCCCTCTCTCCTTCTTTTTCAGCAGTTGGCTTTCTGTTTGTTCACTGTTAAGCTTAAAATTAAATGTATACAGCTTTTCTTTTTTTAAAAAAATTGTGGTCTTAATTTGAGGCACACTGTGTGTATTTTCCTGAAGTTTGTGATGGTTGGTTTTTGGTGGTGTGATTTCCTTTTAATTTTTTAGTTTTTCCAAATCTGTTAAATTTTACTGTTCTTGTAGTTCTATGCTAGTAAATCTGCACTTGATCTAGGCCCAAACATATTTTGATTGTAAATAAAAAAAAAAGTCTTCTTTTATGAGGATGTTCACTTCACAGCTTGAGCAGTGTAATTTTTATACAGGTCTCAGCAATCAATAAAAAGCCACAGGAGGAATGATTTATCTTGTTGGTTACAGAGACTGTCACCGAGAGAAATTGTAAAAGATCAATTTACACAACCTGGTGTGAGAATGTTATTGATATAACACGGTTGATCAGTTTCTGGTTGTCTCAGCGCTGGCACAGCGGAGAGAGCAGCACCCTGCGATCGGCTCACTCGCCAAGGTCTTAATAGACTCCGCGGTCCATAAAGTGGACACAGAGCCAATGGCAGCGGAGGTGGCCCGGCGGGCGCGGGAGGCTCATGGGCGGAGTGGACCGGGAATTGGCTGATTACTTGGTTAAGCGGTGTCTGGCTTTATCCTCCTCTGTCTCTGTCTCTGTCTCTTTCTCTGTCTCTGTCTCTGTCTCTGTCTCTCTGCGTCTCTTTGTCTCTGTCTCCGTATCTGTTTCCCGCCCCTCCCACTGTGAGAACTGTTCACTTGGAGACACCCTGTCTTAATTACAAAGAGCCCTTTTAGCTATAGGTCACAGGACTTGGCTCTCTTGACAGGAAATAAGGAAACAAGCTACCTTCCTGGAAAAAAAAAAAATTCAAACTTCCATTCCTCAGATTAGTTAAATGAAGCTTATCAAACGGTTGGGAGTTGAGCCTTTGACAGTTGGTTAATTGCAGTTGGTACATTAACTAGTTTTAACCAGAGCTGTTTGGGATATAAGCAAATATAAATGAATGAATGAACGAATGAATGAATGAATAGAGCCTTGGCACTTCCAATGAAAGGCAAGGTGCAGCAGCAATAAAAAAAAAAAAACCCTGACATTTAAAAAATTTAATCTCAGTCTTGCTGTAAATAATACAACACAAAATGAGGTCATATACCTTTAACATTTTAATTAAGTAAATTTATGAGCATTTACATTATTTAAAATGACAATGAAACTACTTCTTTATGTCTGAGGTCTCCTTTCTTCAAAATATCCTCCGCCTGTATTTTTATGTTAAACATAGTATGAAAAGCTACCTAGTAAATATGCAATTCCAAATCTGGGTACACCGTGCTCAAATACAGAACTTTTCAAATGAAGATAAATCTGAGTTGAATTGGTTTATTTTCTGATTTGCAATTCTTTAATTTTATTAGAGAAGATGGAATATCAGTTGTAGTAAAATAAAGAATACCAGCAACAAAAAAAAACACCCACTCCAGTGGTTTCCTTATTGAAAGAGTATTATAATAAGGCTAGCGGAAGAAAAACAACCACAATTTAGAAAAATATAATAGTGTTTTATGTATTTCATTTATTATTTGTATGAACATGTAATGTCACAATGATGATTATATTGTGGCCGGAGTTACAAGAATTCAAAAGAATGAAAAGTCTAAGAAGGCAAGTTATTGTATGCTTCCAGCTTAGACTTTTGGCTATAATTTTAGTAATATTATCTCATGCTATTTTGCTTTCCCTTGATCTGTATGCTTTTGCATGTGTACATATATACAGGTGCATATATACACATATATGTTTTCTATTTGAAGTCTGTCTTTGCTTTTTTCATTTATTTGAAACCATGCACATTTTTTACTTTGGAAATGAATGAATGCTGTGCTTTCTGAACACCTATTAAAAAGATCAGACTCAACCAGTTCTATGCATTCTATTAGATTAAATTTTCATTGCTAAATGTCCAATTAGTATTTATTTGCTTTTGTTTACAGAAGAGTGAATCAGTGTGATTTTGCTTTCATATTCCTGTATATTAAAATTCCCTAATAGCTCTCATTGTCTTTTCATTAGCTACAATTAGCCCTAGAATCTCTTATCACATTTATTATAAATTGAACACAAAGCCTGCTCATAAAATATGTTTTCCCTTTAACCTCTTATCCCAGCTCTTTCGTGGCCTGTCAATATTCCTATCTCAGTATCAATGATGCCTGTAATCTGGTATCAGACAATTCTGTCGCTTATTTTCCTGTCTGGGCTAAAACTGAATCAGCACGCATATTATGGTATGGATGTAATGACTCTACACCGGGAACCATGCTCCTCTCCAGATCAGAAAAAATAGCTCCTCAAGTTCTTCACATCTGGAGAAGGGAAGCTTGCTCATATCTTCAACCCATGCCTTTTGTTTGGTTTGGTTTTTAATGCAGTTTTTGTTCCTGCCAAGCTCCTGATGGCCCCAGGCGGGGCAGTGGTCTAGCACTGACTGTTCTCTGCCCTGGTCCCCCTCCCACATCCACCCTGCTAACCAGATCAGCCCCTCCCCGGCAGGCATCCTACAGATCCAAGTTAAAATGCAATTTCCTGCTCTTGATAAGTAGACACTATCCAGCCAGAACAAAACAGAACACTCTGATACAATTGTCTCATGGCCAAGGGGGAAAGCAACTCCCACCCTTCAAGTCTCCCATCATTTAAGCCAAGCAGGAAATGCAATTTCTGATCTTTATTCCTGTGTTTTTCATCAGACTCTCCAGAAACATATTGACAGGGTCTGCACATGCCAATCATTCAGGGAGCCCAGGCCAAGATCTCCGCCATGGGGATGTCATAGACAATCCACCGACTCTACTTAGTCGAACATTTATGGACACTTCCAATCTTGAATAGGCAAATAATCAGGAGAATTTTAGTTCAACAGTACCAAAAATGCATGTTTATACCAGACACAGTTGTCTACCGGAGTGTGCCTTATCTTGGGAAGGTGTCCAGCTACCTAGAAATAAGGTCTGACTTTGCCAAATGGCTTTCCGTAGGAACTATCCAGCTGTATTCTCTCTCCTGAAGATTATCAGTTCTTAGTCAATAATCGTTAACAATATTTGCTGCCCCTGCTTTTGTAGGAGTTCCTAAAGAAGATATAGTTTTGAATAAAGTTTCCAAGTGCGTACAGCAGGGTAAATGATAAAGAGCTAAGTAATTAATCAACCAATATGTTCCCTTTACATGCAAAGCACTCTAGGTGCCCTTAAAAGAGTTACAGAAGAATGGCCTCTCATCTAAATGGGCTTGTTAATTGGTTGGCAAGAAATTGTTCTCAGTGATAAGGAGTAAATATGAAATTAGATTGAACAGTCTAGGTGTTTTCCAGGGGAGTGGGACATCAATAAAGTTTGAAATTATCAGGAAATTTTCCAAAATAGAAATGCTTTGGTTTGAAGGGAAGAAGACTAGAAATTAGAGCAGGAGATATAGTGTGAAGGCAAGAATGAATTCATCATGGTCTGTAGTCCATGTTATGACAGAGCTATTAGGTGAAGTTTATATTAACTGCTGGGTAGTGATGGCAAATAACTTAAAAAGACAGGAGTCCAAGTTATAAAGAGTCTTAATAGGCATATCAGATGTTTAATAAATGTTTAGGAATCAAGTAAATGAGCTTAGATTCAAGGCAGTATAATGTGAATCAATGACTACTTCTGGGTTGGTACAGACTTAATGAAAGCAACCTTTTCAAGATACTGTTTAGACATTGGTAGTTTGATACTTGTTGGTGAGAGAGAGCGAGAGAGAGCGAGAGAGAGCAAGAGAGAGCGAGAGAGAGCGAGAGAGAGCGAGCGAGCGAGAGAGAGAGAGAGAGAGAGAGAGAGAGAGAGAGTGTGTGTGTGTGTGTGTGTGTGTGTAGGGTTAGGATACAAAAGAGACAACCACAGAATAATCTGCAGTTATCCAGGTGAGAGGTGACAGGAACCTGAATCAGGATGACAGGGGCAATGAGGAGAAATGGATGGATTTTAGAAACTTCAGAAACAAACAAACAAAAAAGCCTGGTACCCCCTGGACAGTAAATACAGGGTTGATGTCAGACAAATGTCATTGGACTAATATTGTAGATAAAGAATGAATCCGAGATGGCATCAAGTTTAGGGACAAATATAATGGTTGTACCACAAGCAGGAACAGATTTCCTGTTTTGGAGAAGTTATACATAGTTTAGGACATGCATTGAGAAGAAATTATAACTATTTCAAGTAAAATACTTCATAGAAAGTTAGATATAGACTAGACCTTGGATGAAAGAGTAAGACTGGTGATACACGTGTAGGGTCATTGAAATTTTATATTATTTGATAAATCCACCATGAATGTAAGCTGTATTTATATACATCTAAACTGGGTTTGAAGAGGAATAGGATACACTTAGTCACATACTTTTTATTTTTATCTATAAAGTTGTGTATGTAGATTAAAGTGGCATAGAAATAGCATGCCAATATAATGTATGTAATTTATACTAAGTAAAATAAGATCTTTTTGGACTGAACCAGGGTTTCTTATTATATTTTTGAAAGTAAGGGACTCATTTTATTTTAGCTTTTTTTTTTTTTGATGAACCATAAAGATTTGTGCATAGAGAAACATGAAAAATAGAACCTCTCTTTCCTCTTAAACAAGGCGCCATATAATGGACGTTCTCCACACGGAACTCATATTTCACAAACTGGAGTTTGTGAACACAGAAAAAATCTTCTGAGGAAGAAGGAGTTGTTGAGTGAGTGATTGATGTAATAAAAGCAGGACTCAGGGTCAAATGATCAGGCAACAAATTTCAAGTGTGTAACTGGGCACCAGGGTGTTCATTAAGGACCAGCTTGTTTAGGAGAGCTCTGAAGATTTTTCTCAACTAGTACTTTTAATTTGATCTTTGCCAGAATTAGTCTTAGAAAATAAAAAAAAATAATTTATGGAACAAATATTCTAATGCCAATGAATCAAAATATTGGTAGTATTGTCAGCTCAATTACGAAATTATTTTCTGATGACATAAAAATATTTTAATTTTAATTAAAATTGATGCCATACAAGAAAGACTTAAGTGATGTCGGGTGAGCAAAACTAAAAAATAAGAACAGATTAGTTATAAAATTTCACTTTGAAACCCTTTTAAAATCTAAGGGATAGAGTCATAAGTGGCTACTCACTTCTTTCCATAAGGTTTGATCTGGTTTTGGAAGAAAAACTTTAAATTATTTGTGAATTAATGCTAGGAAAACTAAGGTTATGACAGGTAGGCTTTACTGGACATAGGTACATGAGTGAGAAAAAAGGAAAGAAAAATCTATTTGTGACAAATGCTTAGGGTTCATTTAAAATTCTGTGGCACAGTAAATGAGGACATTCAACCTGCTAAGATTAATTGAAAGCATTTTCATTTGACTAAACCTGGCTTTATTTTAAATGTGAGAAAACTGGTCACGTGAATATCCTTAAAATCTTTGTAATCAAAAATAAAATTATGTGAAACCCCAAAATAATAACATTCTCAAGGAGAAACAATTAAATTTGATTAATTAGTTTAATGGAATAAACTATACGTGCTTAATAAGAATTTAGTAAATCAGGAATAAAAGAAAATGTCTCAAACATCAGAAGGACTTATTAGAAAACAACCCCTGCAAATTTCCGGAAAGGTTTTATTTAAAGTCAAGACGACAAGAAACCCTCTCACACTGCTGGTCTGACAAGGCAGCATGACAGATGAAACAGAAAAGAGAATATAAAACAGAAGAGAAAGCAGCAAAAATATTAAATAAGAATTATTATTTTGGGCACAGTTTTATTGACTGGAACAGAAAGATCTGCTCACATTTGATTTATTCATTTTTATTATGAGATTCCAGTGAGTAGAGCACTGGTCCTTTTTTTTTTTTTTTTAATTTGTGGTAATATGAACATAGCATAAAATTTACCATTTTAATTGTTTTTAAGTGTACAGTTCAGTGGCACTAAGTACATTCTCACTGTTTTGTAACCGTCACCAGAACCATTTCATCTTCCCAAACTGAAACTCTGTCCCCATTAAACACTAATTCTCCATGCCGCTCCCCACAGCTCCTGGTAAAACCATCACGATGTTCTGTGTTTATGACTCTGACTACTCTAGGTATCCCCTATAAGTAGAATTATACAATATTTGTCCTCTGGTGTCTGATTTATTTCACTTAGCATAATGTCTTCAAGGTTCATCCACATTGTAGCACATGTCAGAATTTTCTTCCTTTTTAAGGATAATATTCCACTGTATGTATATATCACATATTGTTTATTCATTCATCTGTCTACAGACGCTTGGACGGTTTCCATTTTGGGGTTAATGTGAACAATGCTGCTATGAACATGAGTATATAAATATATATTTGAGTTTCTACTTTCAATTATTTTGGTATATACCCAGAAGGGTAATTGCTGGATATCATGTAATTCTGTTTCAATTTTGGGGGAACTACTATAGTGTTTTCCACGGTAGTTACACCATTTTACATTTCTACCAGTATTGCACAAAGGTTCTGATTTTCCCACATCCTCACCAACATCTTTTATTTATTTATGTATTTATTTATTTTTTAAATTCTGTTTTTTTTTTTTTTTTTTTTTTGATAATAGACATACTAATCAGTGTGGGCAGTGTGGGCATTGGTCCTTCAGAATCCTCTTTTCCACATGAACTGGGGCATGCATCATTTAGTTTTAACCAATTAGTTCTTAAAGATAAAAAGATAAAAATCTAAATATATGTTGAGGAGGCACAAACCCCAGATGCTGAAGACAAAGCATGGTTCTTTGTTTTGTTGAGAGTGTGGAATATAATCATGCAACTGTTACGTCATCACGTACTTGTGCCTGAAGACAAGAGCCTCTGGACAGGCTTGTTTGTGCCTTGAAGGCACAAAGGCACTCTCATGTCTCTCAGTCTTATCAAGTTTCAGAATGTCGTGGAGTTGCTCTTAAATCTGGGGACATAAGGATATTTATTTTTATGGTTGTGTGATACTTGAATTCCCTCCTCCAATCACCAAGATATGTACTCACCCTAATTTCTTCAGCTATTTGTCTTCTCTCCTCTTAAACTTTCCACCTCTTTTAGACTCAGTCGAGAAACAAGAAAGTTGCTTCTTATTTATGTATATTTTTTCTCTTCATCATTTCATAATAGTTCTCAATACTCTTTAGTTCAGGTGGCTTCAAAATCAAGCTGAAGGAAAAGCTGATTGTCAAAGGTCACTTGTATTTTACATCATCAAGATGAGAAAATTGTTTCTATCTTTCATGGTCCCTGTTTGTGTCTTTATCTGGAAACTCTGAGAATCCAGCCCCCCTGATGGGCACAATGCCTGGTACTTGAAGAATTAAAGAAGTTACCTGGAACAGGATATGATGGCCCATGAAATGTTTGAAAGGAGGCAGAAGGAGGGGATAGAGTCTGGTGGGGATGGAATGGAGGAAACAAAGAAATTTGAGATGTGGGGTCCCCAGCAGGGGAGTTTTGAAAAACAGTATCAAAATCATTATTTTTTTTCCCAGTAGGTGACATGTGACTGGGGAGGGACCACTACCTGCTTCTAATGTTTAAGTCTGGGTAAGCTTTTCCAACAATGAATATTTTTAATCATCTTTTGGACAACAAAAACAAATCAGGTTTCTAATCACTATAATAAAGATCAGATAGAATTCTTTGTCTTCATGAGCTCATGGAGTAATAAAATCACGTTCAAATGCAATTGAGGTGTGCTTGGTGTGCACGGGGTAGTAGAAACATAATTTCAATGTACATTCTTGAGATGCAAAATTTATAAAGTACTCACGAAAATCTCCTTACTTGAGCTATGTAATTTGAGCATGTCTCTTAGGTAAATATAACAACAGAGATGAATTTTATACTTTAGTTTCTTGATTATAAAGAAGAATTCTGTTTTAAAATATGTATTAACAATATGACAATAATGTTATAGAAAGTAAACCCTTTGTATTGAGCACTTTTTTCTAACATGGTAAGGCATTTTGGAGATCATTCACTGAGCTTTGCCTTTATTACAAAGGGAAATACCCAATGAAAGTATTTATTTAATGAGTATATTTGAAAAAAAAATGTTTAAATAAGAAAATACTTCAAATAATATCCTGCTATTTATTATAATCCTGTGAAATTTCAGGATTATACTAAATATGGCAGATGAGAGCTACAGCTTTTATCTAAAAAAAAATGCTTTACACAATAAGAAATGCTGATTTTCTGTACCTTTATTTTAACAGTATGAACATTTAAACCTTCTCTGTAAAGAAAAGAGATAAAGAAAGAGGGAGAAAGAGAGAGTTTGGGGAAGGAAAGGTAATCCAAAGGGGCTACCAAAAAAACCATCTTTCACTTTCAATAGGCCTTAACGTTTAAAATCTCTGACGTTTTCTTGTGTGTTATGAAAAGCAACAAATTTATCTTTTTCTATTTTCCCAAGGGAGGTTGACCCAAATCCAACAGCAGCAGTTGAAAAATTCCTCTAAGCTTTATCAAATGGCCCCTACGGAGCCCAGTTTAAAATTAAAAGCTGCCCTGACCAGAGGGAGTATATGTGACTTTAATAACTGAAATGTGTTTTTACTTTCTATTACAGAGGTCAAAAGGTTTCTAAACAAACCAAATTTATCAATTATTTAGAGCTGATTTCTTCTGAAGGGGTATTTCTGAGATATTATTTGGTGGATAAATTCAATGTTCTAGAGCCAACAGCAGCATTTTATTCATAACAAATTTCCACTAAACTGAATTTACTGGGGCAACTTAATTTCCACTATCGTGTTTGCACTGTAGAAATATCAACTGAAGTGTTATAGTGCCTAACTAGTGGGCTTTTCAAAGAAAAATTCCATCTAAGCGTGCTTATTCAGCACCCCTCCCCCTGCTTTCTGTTTATTGCTTAAGAAATGAACTGGTATTTCTATCTACTGGGATTTAAAAAATACATACATATATATTTTAGCCCCTGAAACATTCTTCAAAACCACAGAGACACCTTTAAAGTTAAAAACAGTATCTTAAACTACATTGTCATCCTAGAGGCCGAAGAAAATGAGATTATAGTCAAGATTTTGATTAAAGAGATTTTGTTTTTAAATGGAGACATAGGTTTGTTTGCCCACACTTGTGTGCCAACAAATGCACATGTGTCCACGTACTTGGAGTAGGTCAGGGCCTCTTCTGGAAGATTCTTCTGGAATCTTGATGGACCACTTGGTTAGCGCTCTGTGTTAGAGAATTCAATAACAGTTTATAGAGCAACTGCTCTTGATTCTTAACACAGTGCATAGCCCATGTAAATATTATGTTTATTATATACTAACTAAACATATATTGGGTTTCTGCCTAACGCCTGCCATTTGGTGTATGCAGAAAACATTATAGAACAGTTCATAAATTCATTTGAAGCTGTGTTAAATGAAAGCAGCCATCCAGAAGCTGAAATTTTTTCATCTTTAAAATAGCAGCCTTCCCAGCTCAAAAGCGGTAGGTTTATTTATGCTGTTGAATGCAACACACCAAAGTAATCATAGAGCTATGCGGCATATTCTGTTTTAAAGAAAGCAAATTTTGTTAAGGCAAAAGACCGAGTTATAGTTCCTTTATCAATGTAGGCTTTTACTTTATTGTTATTACTATTATGATTTTTTTTTTTTTTTTTTGTCAATTCGAGGAGTGGGGAGGGGGAGGAAGCTTTTCCGTCTCGGATACCTATTAGCTTGATCAAAATGGAAATAACAGCAATTAGATTTTCCAGACGTCCACTGATAAAGATAAATGAAAAGTGAGGGCAGAAAAGAGGGATGTGGCAAGCACAGGCAAGCCATTTTACCTCTCAGGGAATTCAATGGCTGGGGGAGGGGAGTGGTGGTCAGAGGCTAGATGGCTTTCACCTCTGAATAGCTGGCTAACATCCAACCGGAACCCACAAAGACCCCCAAAGGCTACTTTCCACCCTTGTGTGGGCCTGGTCTGTGGGGGTGAGGTGGTGGTCTCAAGTCAAAGACACAGATGGATAGTGACTCTCAGAGCTGCTGCCTATGTGAGGACAGACTGAGCGTTTTGAACTCTCACCTCTATGCTTCATTCTTGCAACTGGCTCACGGTAGGTTTGGCTGAATTCAACTCCAAATATAACATTTGGAATTTTCACTAGTTCACTGAATTGACAGTTTCAGCTCTGAAGGAATAGAAGACTAGTGTTCTAGGCCACTGCTGCCATTTTTATCACCACATCAAAATATGTATTAAAATACCTTTGGAAATTAACACTGCACAAGATGGAATTGCGTTGTCTTGGTAACAACTTGGTAGGGATACTGGGGTTGGGGATATTATATCAAGTCTATTAACCAACTTTTCTTCTTTTTTCTTTGCTCCGTGAGGATAGGGGTTTCATCTGTTTCATTTACTGACATATCTTAAGCACTTGGAACAGTAGCTGGCACATGGTATGGGCACAACTGGACAGGTCAGTTGTTTGAACAGTGCCTTTAAACCTCAAAGCTAGGAGCATTGCTTTTCCCAAGTATTCATCATTGCAGTGAAAATTTCAGGCTTCTGGTTCACTTCTTTGAGTAGTTGTGCCTTTGTTCCTTGTCCATAGAAAGACACTGGATCCTCGGCAGGCAGAACCTATTTTGACCCTGCTTCAGTAAAATACTGGAGAGAGGTAGGTTCCATCAGGAGTTGAGTATCAAGCCAATATTTGATAAATTCTCCCTTGTGGAGAGAAACAAGGGGAACAAATAGAAGACTTCGATTCTTTCTGGTTGTTAACTTTTTAAGAATTGGTATTTGTAACTGCTCAGATATGGAACTTGGAGTCCCACGATGGTTCTTCCTCATGAGGTTATAGCAACCAGGTCCATAAAAATATTTACTACAATTCAGAAATTCCAGACTTTTCAACTTCTTTCCCCAGTACTCTTCCCACACATCATTTGACTACCTTGGTTAGAATAAAATTCTTCTTGAGAATTGCAGACTTCTAGTACACGACAAAATACTTAGTGAGAAAAGAATGCACCCTCTCAAACCCAGGAGTGTCCAGGGGCTAGGTCTGGATGTTCTTCAAATGTCACATGGCTCTGGACTCATCCTTTCCCCAGTCAGAAGGTTTACAGTGCCTATCCTATCCAGATGTTTGATTTTTGAGATATGAACAAAAGTCATGTGTGTAATGATCTTTCTTCATCCTTAATTCTTCTTGCACCTGTGGTCGATCATGTGCAGGGGATGAGCTGTATTAGTGCTTTAGAAATCTCAGTAGAAGGAAAAGATGTCTGATCAACATCTGCCTTTTTTTGCTGCTTAGAAGGAAACACTACATCTCAAACAAGGGCAAGGACCAACCTTGGTTCCTGAACCTGCCAGTAAGTCTCTCCTGCTGAACATGCAATTGAGGAGAACCAGAAGGGGAAAGTGCAGCTGCCAGGTAGGATTCTGCACGGTACTTCCCCTTCCCTACCCAGTCTGTCCCAAGGGAAGGCGCAGTGGGAAGTAGTTTCAGATGTTGTCACCAAGTCAGATAGTAGCAGCTGTAGGTGCATTTTGTCAGCACTGGCATCTCCATGTCTTTGAATCCTCCATGTCTTTCTACTCTGTATCCTGGATTTCTTTAGTATTGTCAGCCATCCTCTGGTAAAAAGCTCAAAAAGAAGTAGAACATGAAAATTGGAGCTTTTCCTAAGTTTTTGCCTGGTTGTTCAGTTGGTTCTTATCTTCAGCCTTGATTATAAGTAGGAAGAGAATGGAGCCCATAGTCTTTGGCTAATCTATGTCATTTGCCGAGCTGGAAAAAATGAAACTTCATATGGATTAATTTTTAAGAAAAGTGACAGTAATAGGACATAGCACTATGTGAAGACAAAATTGAGATATCAGGTTTTAGAATGATGCTAATTATTTTTAATATTATCATTAATATAATTTTCCATTTAAAGAACAGTTTTCTGAAGTACAGGGGGAAAAAGTCAATAATTTGTGGCCAACTGGGCTTTAAGAATCATCTTTAGTTGTCAAATCAATAAATAATTAGCTAATTAGCATATTTGTGTCCCAGCATGAATAACACACACTCCCTCTGCCCCCACCTCCCTCACACACACACACGCACGCGCACACACACACACACACGTCCTCCTGTCAGGACAAATATAGTCACACCAGTAAATATAGAGGTTCACAGAAACATACAGAACCCGTGAATGTGTAAAGTGCTGACAGAACAGCCCCTGTCAACATGAATTCTTACTCCCCATTTTTTTCTCAGAGCCAGTTTACCAATCAAGCTCCACTATTTGTAGCATCAGAAGAAACTACCTCTAATGTAAGTCTTACGCCTAATTCTTACTGGCTTGTCAAAGTTGCTCAGTGAGTGTTTTAGTGTACTTGGATTCAATTTTCTATTGATAAATATTTTACCCAGTTGTCACGATTATCTTAACATAGAGACAAGAAGATACTAGATTAATCCAAGTGTTTTTAGAGACAAGCTGATAACTTATAGAGAGATGTGTTGATTTTATTTGCAACACAAAACTGGTAAGCCATTTAGTTTTCTAAGACTTAGTTGGTAGAAAGAATAAATACTTGTCTTTCCACACAAATGTCAGCCAAAACCCCTAAGCCATTCTTTTTTTTGAACATTCTTTAAAAAAGAAAATGGAAGTTCTGAGACAGTGTGACTTTATTTTTCATTATTGCCAATTACAAAAAAAAGATGGATTTTATGGACTGAATGTTTGTGTCCCCCACAAATTCATATGGGGATTCCTAAATTCCAATCTGATGGTGATGGGGTCCTGATAAGTGATTAGGTCATAAGTGTGGAGCCCCCTGATTACCTGTCTTTCCACCATGTGAGGATACAGTGAGAAGACAGCTGTATGCAAACTGTGAAGAGTTATCTCACCAGGAACTGAATCACCTGGTACCTTGGACTTGACCTCTCCAGCTTCCAGTACTGTGAAAAATAAATGTTTGTTGTTTAAATCACCCAGTCTCTGATATTTTGTTACAGCCGCCCAAGCTGACTAGAGCATTGGATAACCCTGAAGTGGGCGAGGTACCCTCACAGAGGACCACAATCTACACTCATATGTGACAATTCTGAAGGTCATCCTCACGTAAGTCAAAAAGTGAATTCTCCTTAGTCCATTTTATCTGGAAAATGTTATTTGATGAGATCGCCATGGTCTCATTCACCGTTGGGTCCTGAGTACACAGTAGATGTCAGGTGCTCGAGACCTGTGTATGGGCAGTCAAGTGTTCACTACTGACTGTTTCTGCTGCTGACTTCCCTGCCTCCACCATCCTGCCCCCACCTCACCGCCACCAAAAGGAGCTGCTATTTGTTGGTTTTATTGCAGAACACCATTCTTCCAGCAGGTAAAGTAACTGTAAGTTAAAATTCAGACACACAGATTTGCTTCTCTTGGGTGTTCTTTCTTCTTGCTGGTTGCAGGAAAGGTGATCAGGCTGCTGGCTACTGTCCCTTCCTTCAACCCCACCTTACCCTATCACTCATACACACACACACACACACACACACACACACACACACACACACCCCGGTTCAGCCTTTTCCCTTGATCTCTTTTATCTACTGTTCTACTATGAGGCAGGCTAAACTGACAGATTGGTTTGGGGCCCTGTCACTGTTCCAGGCTCACCAGGGAAGCATGATTTTAATTTATTTGCTGCTGCCACTGGACCATACCTGTCTGTCAGGGGATCTGTGTGGAAAAGTTGTTATGTTCTGGGCAGGATTCAGGCAATCTCTGGGTGCTTGGGTCACACAACTTTCATCAGATTCTTTACTGCCACTGGCTCCTCATGGTCCTGAATGGTATTAGCATCTCCATTTGACAGGTGAGGAAACTGAGGATCAAGACTTGCTCAAGAGTCCCTAAATGGGGAAGTAGAAAATAAGGAAGCAAACAAAACCAAAAATATAATTTCTGTGTTTATCAGTGCCATAAAGATAAGGTGGGTAAGGGCAGAATCAGTGATGGGTGGGGCTATTTAGTTTGGGTTTTGGAGAATGCTTAGAACTCATAAAAATTATTCTGGCTTATAGTCGAATGGGTCGTGTGTTGAGGTCACACTGGACCAATTTAACTCTCAGCAGCGTCATTCAATCAAGGAATAGTTCTAAAGAATTTAATCTACCTACTGTGTAACTTATGCTTTCATTTATGAAAACTTGCTCGCCCATACACATTTATAATCTTATGAATTAAAAATTAACGCTATGTTTTTACGGGCTGAATAAATTTTTAAAAATCATCTTCTTTAACCAAGGTCTGGTTTTTCAAGATATTATAGCTTTGTGTTAGCGGCCCACATAGAACGTGACAGAAGCAAGTGAAGGCTCAGCACTTAACAGTTTATGGAAATGCTCAGTGATGGAATGATTCCAAGAGCTGTTTTGACATACTTTACACATTTGCACACACTGTTGTTAACCCATTTGGTGCATTTGTGCAAATTAGAAAACCGTGCCCCTTCTCTTGGGTGACCCAGCCCTGCCCAGTCGCATGGCTTGGTGAGCCAGAAGTGGGCTGTATTCCAGCTTGCCCTTCCTCCTTCGACCTGGAGCCCTTGGGCATGGTGTCCTTGACTCTATGACAGTCCTTGAACTTTCAGACAATAGTGATAATTCCCTAAATTCTGTGGCACATTGAAGCAATTGCTCAAATGCCAACTCATTAATTCTCAAAACCATCTTGAAGGATGAGTGGGGAGAAGATTCTCATCCTCATTTTATTGTTATGGGACCAGAGTACAGAGAAGTTATGTGACTTCCCCAAAGCCACATGGACCCTAGGTAGCCCTGACTAGAACCAGAGGTTACTAACCCTTGGCCTTAATCTTTCAGATTTATTAAGCATCATATGGGTTAGAGACATCATTCATTCATTCAGTCAGTCAGTCTGTCATCAGTCATTTGGGATTACAGGTTCTTGAGGGAAGGGCTGTGCATTCATCTAAGTGTTCTGAAAATGTATCACTCTATTCGACACATACTAACTATGCAGTAAATGTTTGTTCCTTAGGGTTAGTTGTTTTGGTTGTGTCATGACAGATGTATTCTGCTGATACTTTTGGCTGCATGTGATGCCAGCAATGTTTCTCTGCCTTTTATTTATTTATTTATTTATTTTGCTGCCCAAACTGTAGGTGTGGCCTATATCCCACAGGCCCATTTGCTTTCCTGCAAATCCAGTTCACAGCTGCATTGGTCAAAGCTCTGTGAAAAAGAAAGGAAGGCAGATGACAGCTCACCCTGCTAAATGGACAGATGTAGGTCTGAGAGGCGGCTCAGACTAATGAATCTACACCTTCTGCCGTCCTCAGAAAAACCGATGCTATTGAAGGAGCGAGACTGCAGAGGCAGATATCAGAAAACTTGGGCTCTTTTTATAAAAGATGTATGATCATTGAGGTTTCTAGCAGCATTTTACCCTGCTTATTACCTGCTAGTTTACCTATCATATCTGTCAGGTCCTTCAGAAAATGAAAAAATAACCTTGGAGGGCGCAGAAGAAAACAGCTCGGGTCCCCTCCCCCCATGCCATTTGTTGGGTTATTAATAATGTTCTTTTAGACTCTTCGGAGCCTCAAAGAGGAGGGGACTTGGCTGATTCTAGTGTCCTCAGCAGCAATAATTCCCCTTCTGAAGATGCTCATGAGATTACGGGTGAAGCATCAGAATTAGCCAAATGGGTAGTCAACCTCATGAAAACGAAGGGCTTTTTGTGAGTAAGTCCCAGTTGAAATGATGAAAATCACCCCCAAGTTTATTTTCCATAGGTCTAAAAATATGGGGAACCAGTGAGTTACTCTTATGCTGCTCATAATAATGTCATAATTGGATGATCTATAAACGGCATTATGCAAAGAAACGTTGAACAAATGCAGCTGAATGCTCTTCGAGTGGGATCTTTTCTTTCTCACAATTAAATGTCATTATGAGGGATTCTACTCTATTTTATATGTAATCAGGACTTGTAAAGTCTCAATATAAACAGCATTTTTATTTGATCAGAGTTCATTATGAGAAGCAACTACTGTATAGAAAAATGTCTGAAACGATAGTCTGGACTAGATAGAAGTCAGGAATTACTGAACGGAAGGGGAAAAATGGCTGCCTTGCCAGCCACACATACCTTTGCAATCTGGTGTATTTCCTTATGTGGCCTTGCTTGGGCTTATAAACCACCGGAATCAATTTCTTTTAAAAACACGTTTTTCAGAAACTTATTACGCACTTTAGAGATATATTATATACCTTCAGCAGCAAAAGAAGAAAAATTACAGGTGCAAAAGCAGCCCATTTTTCTAGCAGCTGAAAATGATGCTGTGTACTGGTCACAGGGGAACAGTAAAAATTACACTCCGACAGCAACAGGGCAGAAGCCCCACAAAGGCACAGCCGAGCGAGTGGCACGGCCAGGGAGTGTGCTAATAAATCAAGATAATTCTCTGCCTGCCTTGAACTTAGACCCGGCTACAATTCACTGGTACAGCCGAGGAAAAAAAAAAGTCTGTTAGTGGAATTCAGCTTTACTGGGGGGACGTGATTAGTCACTGGGCAGATTGAGCCTCGATTGCATCTAAATGGTCCACTTTATGAACCATTTATCTTCTGCTCAGACCATTTTCATTACACCAAAAACTGATGCTGAGCCACCAGCTGTAAGATACAGCCTGGTGAAAATTAATAACCTTTTTTTCCCCCCTTCTGCAGGACTCCTGCATATGCGAGCAGGAGCATTTATCCCTGTTTTGTTGCTATTTGCATCCCAGCATCCCTGGCAGTCTTTCAATTTCCTCAAGTCTCTTAGCCTTTGCCCCCTGTTTCGCTTTTGCAACACAAACAATCCATCCTGTGCATTTAAAATTCTCTTAGCGCCCTGACATCACGCTATAGCCTTAGAGCAGGGAGCAGTTTACACAGAAAAGGCTCTTATTAATTCCTCTGTCCTGCTTTCCTGCTAAAATATAGGGATCTTGAGATTACTGCTGGGTCCCTTAAAGACCATTTAGAGCTGTGCAATTTAAAAAAGGAGACCTTTATTAATACCTGCTTAGGCTACTGACTGCGGGGAGGGCAAAGGGGGTCTAGCTGTGATGGAAGATAGTCTCTTACTGAAGCAGAGTCACATGACCTGTAATTCACGGCAGCCTATTGAGCCTTGCGTGGCCACTGAGATATGTGCTGATATGATTACAATAACATACAATGAAATTATGGAGTATTAATGGTGCTTAACCACTGTCAGGCATTAAGCAGAATTAACAGGAGTCTTTTTCTGAGCAGACATAGTTTTGATAGGGCTGATTAAGGATTTGGCTATCGAAGGGAGCTCATTATGGTATTAATTGAGGTACAATGAGCCCAAACTGTGCTGTTTTGGCATATTTCTGCATGGGGCCACATGTTTGGTGAGAGGCTTGGAGCTCATCGCCCCAGCCCTGGAGTTGTTGGATGCCATACAACTCTTGTTTCCTTTAGTAGATTTTGTAATGTCTTCTGTCTTCCTCTTTTTCTCTTTTGAAGCATGCCAAAACTGTTTTGATAACCAGTTTTTTTTACGCGTAACAAAGACCAGCCTGTCCCTGGAATTGTTTATCAGTTTACAGAGAAACGTCTGTCTGAGGGAGGATTTTGTGATGATGTTTGAAATTCTTCAGGAGAGATTTGTTGTTGTTTTTCCAATACCGTAAAGTTTAGGCTGAAGGTGAAATGGTCAGTTTAGTTACAGTCTGCATTTGTGATTATATTATGCTTTGCAGATTTTTTTCTTTAATACATGTCATGTGATGGCAGTTGAAGAAAAGTCACTACTTCCTCAATTTTTTAAAAAATAGTCCTTTCCTACCATAGTAGATCTTTAATAAGGAAAGGGATTTTTGACTTGGGAGTGTTGAGCTTCTATTGCTAGATAGGATGCTGGGTGAGGTGACTTTAGAAAGGGCTTCTTGAGATGAACTGTTCGGTGGCGGGGGCCTGAGGTCAGAATGAGCCGCCGACTAAGATGAAGGTGAACAAGAGGGTTCCGGAGCGGGTCTTCTTCTCATGGGGCACAGTGTATAGAGCTTACCCTGGGCAGCCAGGACCACGGTGTGGCTGCCTGCTTGTTGGTGACGAGTGCCATGCTCCCACGCTCATCCCTGCAGTTGCAGTGAGCCCCGGGCTGATCTGCATCAATTGCTGGGATGGCCAAATGGAACTGATGAGCTGTGTCCATTCGTTTTGTCTAGACGTGGCCTCAATTGACCAGCTGGGTGTGCTCGGCTTGTCCGCTTGACAGCTGCTAACTGTCAATGGGCCATATGTAGCTCTGGAAAGTTGCAGACTTTGGAACGCTCAAGGGCACAGATCAAATTCCTTGGGGAGAGAGGTTTTCCATGAGCAAGTCTGGGGGCTCTGATGAGCTCACTCTCACCAGTCTTTTTTTTTTTTTTTTTTTTTTAACAAACTTATGACCAAAAAGACAGTGGCTAGTCTCAATTAAAAGCCTTGGCCAAAAACCATTGTCAAAGCTATGTTGGGTATTAAAGGCTTCAAACTGAGGGAGAGCCCTGGTGACTGGATGCATGTAAATAAAATCTTTGGTGACACTTTCCTCTCACCAAGAGTTTGGATCTGACTTTAAGTTCAACTTTAACTTGTCTCCTCAGTTGTTTTGGATATATCTACAGCTGACTTTCCCCATCCTTTCTCCATGCTGCTGGACAGAGCGCTCTAAAATTCCTGTCTGATTGTCTGATCCTCCTGCTCAAACCTTTTGGGGGATCTGCACAGTTGACAATTTCGGTGTAGATACACGGTCATCTGTAATTTCACTCTGTCAACCTCTCTGATAATATCTTCTGCATGCCAAGATGTAGGTAGAAGCAAGAATCACTGAGGAGAAGAGGATGCCTATTGTATGCATTATATAGCAATGAACACATGTGAGTCAGTCATTTATTTTTTAGGAGGAGTCAAAATATTCCTAAATCCTCAATAAAATGTTAGGTACTCATGCTTAGAAAATGGAAGATCAATAGAAAAAGAAAAGTCACAAGTAAATAAGTGATGACAATATTGCTTTTAAAAATATAAATGATGAATGAATGAATGAAGGCATTAATGAAAGAGTAGAGTTCAGTTAAAAGCTGTTTTCGTAGTCTAAGAGAGAAAGAATTAGGACCTGATATTAATTTGTGTCAATAAAGTGAACATGAAATTAATGTGAGTACTAATTAGGACTGGGAAATTCCCCTCCATCAGTCTGGGTGTGGCTCTGCCACAATGAACTTTTCTCTACCTATTGCTAGCGATATTGGACTTGATGGCGTGATGTCGTGGACTTTCCATTAACATGTGCATATTGCTACGTGATGAATTGAAAGATGCATGTCCTTTGTGAGGGGCAAACTGCTGCAGTCTAGGAAAGCTCTTGTTAGCCTGTAGAACACAAGGTCAAGGAACTGGGGGTGTGAAGGTGAAGTTTGTGGAAGGCTCATGGGTAGAAGAAAAAAAAGCTTTCTTCTTTTTTTAATTTAATCATTTTGTTTGAAAGAGCATAGACTGTATTTTAGACTATAGTTATAAAGATAAAATAATGTATATTTGGAAGTCATTTTAAAATCAAGCTTGAAAAAATAAAGCAAATATGGGAGCTGGGAAAGGACTGTTACATGTATGCTAACAAGCCAGGAAAAGTAATTCTGGCTTCCAGAAGCCAGGGGAATCCTGGAAGTCTCCTTGAGGGCAGGGAGCATTTCTTAGGCATCCTTGCACCCTTTGCACCTACACAGTATCTGGCACTTCGCACATACTCTGCAATTTTTTTTTTCCTAAATTAACACTGAGAAGTTAAGATATATAAAAAGTTCTGAGAATCACACATTATTTAACTGGTAATTTTTTTTTTAACTACGCATGTATATTTTAAAAAATATTCTATTGTGGAAAAATACAACACGAGATCTACCTCCTAATCAATTTCTACATGTACAGTACATTTTTGTTGACTAAAGGCACAGTGTTATACAGTAGATTCTAGAGCTAATTTATCTTGCTTACTGAACTTTCTGCCTTTGATTGATAATTCCCCATTTCCTTTTCCTCCTAGCCACTGGCAGTTATCATTCCATTCTTTGATTCTATGAATTTGATTATTTTAGATATCTCATATAAGCAGAGTCATGTTGTATCTGTCTTTCTGTGGCTGGCTTACTTCATTTAGTGTATGTCCTCCAGGTTTATCCATGTTGTCACATATTGCAGAATTTCCTTCTTTTTAAAGACTAAATAGTATTCCATTGTATGTATATGCTATATTTCCTTTATCCATTCATCCACCAATGGATATTTAGGTTGATTTTACATCTTGGCTATTGTAAATAGTATTGCAATAAACATGTGCATATATATGTATTCAAGATTGTGATTTTTAATCCTTTGGAATACATGTCCAGACATAAGATTACTGGATCATATGGTAGTTATATTTTTTAATATTTCGATGACTCTCCATACTGTTTTCATAGTGGCTGCACCAAGTTATATTCCCATCAATAGTTCACAAGGGCCCCAATATCTCCACACCTTCGCTAGGACTTATCTTTTTTTTTTTTTTTTTTGATAATAGCCATACTGACAGGTGTGAGGTAGTGTCTCATTGTGGTTTTGATCTGCATTTCCATGATGATTTCTGATTTGAGCATTTGTATGTCTTTGGAGAAATGTCTAATCAAATCTTAGCTTATGTTTTACCCAGGTTATTAATATTTTTTGTTTTCCTGAGTTGTAGATGTAAGCTTCAGGTGTTTTAAGCTTAGTCTGACACAGTGTGCATCATTGCCATAATTTAAATTAGATAGCTTAAAATTTTAAGTTTTTTCATTAATATAATGAAAAGCAAAATACTTATGGCATTTCACTTACCAAAACTCAAAGTGCCAAGCAGCATGTAGGATGCTGAATGGAGATAAAGCAAATAAAAAGATCACTAAAGATCCAGTGTGCTCCTCCCCCAAAGACTCATCCTCTGTGACATTGATCTGAGATGACAGAGAATGTGTAAATATGCCCTCATTGAAACCAAAGCATTGAGCACGGAAGTTAGTTTAACAGAGGAGAACAGCATATATTTTGCTTATTATACTGTGTGCTTTTTCGATAGGTTTATAATGGAAACAGTCTTCCCTTGGAGAGCATACCAGCATTTATTTCAAATCAATGTTGAAAATTAAGTGGTAAACCTCAGGGGAGGGAGACTCTTCCATAACCACTACTTCTTATTGGAAATCTTTCTTTCATGTTTCTGCTTAGTACTCAATCCAGAGTTTGAAATTAATTAAAAGATATCCTTTCTCTAATCTTTAGATAATTAGCTTCAAAGATTTTCTTCAAAATGTTGTAATAACTTTATCTTTTATGTGTAAATTTAGAACTGTTTCTATCTGGACAATAATAATTCAGTAGTAGTAATTGAGGAAAAAATTTTGTCAGTTATTTGAGTGGTTGTGGTTCAGTCATCGAAAGTAAGTATTTTTTATGAAGCAGTTTTTAGATTTTTTTTTGTACAAGACTAAAAGATGAATAAAGAGTACCATATAGAGTCCTAAAAATTAGAGTTGGAGAGTACTGTGTAAATTTTAGCATCTTATTTTGTGAACAGGGAAAATACAATCCTGAGATGTAAATATCTTCAATTATAGAAACTATTGTTATTAAATAAAAGCTTCCCAGTCTCCTCTTGACCATCTTCAAAAAGATAGAATAAGGAAAATCATTTTCAATGACAAGAGCATTTTCAGTTTGCTGTAAGTTCAGCCTTTAAAGACATTTTTTCTCTTAGAGGAGCTGAGAAAGACTAAATAAAGATAGGGGGAAATTCTTTGACATTCCTTCCATTGGAAGCAGAGTCTAATTCTCTTCCCTTTGAATTGATGTGACCTGATCAACAATAAGAACGCAGTAGAAACTACATTTGCAAACTTCTTAGGCAAAGTCACAAGAAGCCTGGTGGCTTTTGCCTGAGTATCTGAGGACAAGCACTTTGGAGCTTGTCTCCAAATGTCTGATATTCTAATGCCACCATGCTTAGAGGAAGCCCACGCTAACCGCTAACCGTGAAGAGAGGTTGCATGGAGAGGCGCCTGATATGTGGAAGA
The DNA here is from genome assembly GCF_014176215.1 of Rousettus aegyptiacus. NCBI lineage: Eukaryota > Metazoa > Chordata > Mammalia > Chiroptera > Pteropodidae > Rousettus > Rousettus aegyptiacus. The sequence goes on along the minus strand of NW_023416310.1, from coordinate 62,419,849 downwards.
GGAAGCTTTCAGGTGATCCAGACTCAGTCACATCTATCTGAAACTCTGAAAAATCCCAAGTGAGAATCACCTAGCTAAACCTGTCACTTCCAAATTGTGAGAGGTCATAACGAATTGATATTTCATGCCACCAAATTTGGTGATGGTTTGTCATGCAAGTGTAGATAACTGAAATAGCAGGCACTTTTAAAACTCAGAAAAAAAATCTTGGAGAAGCATGAAATACCCTTCTAGGAAATTATGAATATGAGTGACAATATCTGACTTGAACAGTATGGATTTTTCTTATCTGAGCGAATTTGGATAAAATATTATAGTAGGTCCTCCATCTCCACCCTTCTGCAATCTTTTATCTCTAGTCCATTAATCTTCAACCCATAACCTGTAGGCCACTAATTTGTTTATGTTTATTTTCATTTCCGTGAAAACTATTTTTGCGAAAAATATCCTGTAGACATATTTACATCACAATGGCTGCTTAGACTTACTGTTTTGATCTCTGTCGATTTGTCGATTCATTCAGAAAATATTTATTTATTGGACTATGTGCTAATCAATATGTCAGTCACTATGGGAATACAGCAACATATACGCTAGTCAGGGTTCCTGCCAGGCTCTAGGGGCCTTATAGTCTAAGAGAGATTGAACTAAATAAGTGATTGGACTCTGCAGGGATCAACATCTAGAGCCGAAGGAATGCAAATACAGCAGCGGAAATTGGGGCATTTAAAACTTAGATGGCAGAAATTTCATTTTAGAGCCAGGCGGCCTTCCTAAAATCTGAACATCCCATCTGCTCCTAAGACTGGCTCTGTGGGAAGACTGCCCACCCTTCTTAATATTTCTTCTTAACATGGAATGCTATGTTTTTGTTTCAGAAACCAGATCTAAAATCTGCAAGGTGGAAGGGTTAAAAGGCCTTGGATTCATTCGTCTCACCCAGTCTACCTGGCTCCTTGACAGTCAGTGGCTCTAGAATTACCACCAATTCATTAAAATCTATTTACTAGCTTCTGTGAACCAGGCACTGTGCTGGATCCAGAGGGAAAAAATCAGAAAGCTCATAACCTAGAAGGGGAAGGGGAGAGGAATAAGTAAATGATTACAATACAGAATAATAAATGCTACAATAAAATCAGTTTAAAATGTTAACATATCTTGAGTAACAAGGATGGGCTGGCAAAATGATATGTGTAAAGGATTTGATAGACGACAAAGAAGGCATTCTAAAGCCATGAGTGTCTACAGCCATGCCACCCTGAACAAGCCCAATTTTGTCTGACCTCAGAAGCTAAGCAGGGTTGGGTCTAGTTAGTACTTGCATCAGAAATCACCTAGGAAGACCAGGTGCTGCAGGCATACAAAATAAACAATAAAAAATAAGGGATTGTGAGCTGACAAGGTCCTTGCAATCTGTGAGGTCGACCAAGGGTTGCCTTGTCTAAAAATAAAATAAAGTAAAAAATAAAAAATAAATTAAAAAAATAAAGCAATGGGAAAAGGAAGATGGATAAAAGATGCTGGGACAATTAGATTTTTTTTTGGAGAAAATGACACTGCAGTTTCAACTCAGATCATAAATCAAATAAAGTCTAGAGGAATTAGAGTTAAACAGAAAAAAAAGCCATAAAAATTGGAAAAAATGATTATAAATATCTACCTGATCTTTGACTGGGTAAGGACTTAACAAGAAAGATCATAAAGGAAAATATTAATAAATGTAACTACATAAAGATGGAAAACATTGTATGTCAAAAAAATCAAAAGATTTGGAAAACATTTGTAACTAACATAAAAGATAAAAATTTAACACCTCTGATATATGAAGAACCCATTCAAATTGGCAAGATAAATAAAGACTTCCACAGATAATTGGCTATGGATGTGAAAGATAATTAACAAAATAGAATTACAAATAGTTAATAACATAAAGAAATGTTCAGTTTTGTTATAATCATGAGCTTACAGCTTTCATCATATAAAATTAGTAAAATTAAATAATTTTTTGATAATCTTATAATGGTTTCTTTTTGGTTCAGACAGACTGCTGGTGGCAGTGATATTGGCAACCTCTTTCTGAAAGGCAAATTAGCAATATAGACAAAATTCTTTAAAATATCTATGCCATTGTTTCCCCAGGACCTCTTCCTCCTCTGTGAATTAGTCTCAGGGAAAATTGGATATGTTAACAAGGACAGCTGCACAAAAATGTTTATTGTAGTAGTAAATAATATATAATACTTGGAAACAATATAAATGACCACAATTAAGCACAACATGATAGCTTGCGTAATGGGATATTATGCAACCATTTAAAAATACTTTTTTGGTATGTCTGTTTAGCAACAATCTGGTCTTTGATAAACCTTGTTGGCTAAAATACTGCCACGAATCTTGATATATTCCTAATGCCATGGATATATGGCATTAGGAATCTTGATATATTCCTAATGACATGGCTTTGATATAACATGTAATGAAAAAGCAATATGCACAATAGTACCTAAAACATGATCTAATCTTTAATTATAAAAAAATATGCAAAAAGTTAACTTTTTAATTAGATTGATAGACATATTAATGATTTTTATTTCTAGCTTTATATACTAACATAGGATTCATTTTGAAAAATTTTCAAATCAGTTTCTTTTACTTAAACATTAGAAAAACACAGAATAAAAACATTATATTCACAATTTTTATGAAAGGCAAAATATTTCATGTATTCATTGATTTATCCAACATTTATTGAGTTCTACTACATATCAGTCATTGTTCTAGGTGCATAGGGTATGTCAGCCTAATGTGGGGTTTATAGTTTAATTGTGGGCAACAGAAAATGAACAGTAAATATATCAGATTAGTTAGTTATATATTGTGTCAGAGAAAGATAGGAGTGCTATGGTGAAAATAAAAAGTAAAGTGGGAAAAGAGGAATCAAGAGTCAAAAAAAGCAGGGATGTTGGGTGACTTGGGTAAGGGAAATAGACAGACAGGTTGAAGTATTAAATCAAATGGTTATACCAGGCTCATTGAGAAGATGACCTATGAGCCAAGACTTGCAGATATGAAAGTTGACCATGTGAGTATCTGGGGGCGGGGGTGGGAGGGGGTGGTTCACTCCAAGCAGAGAGAACCACAAGGGCAAAAGTCTTAGGACATGGGGCTGCTTTGGAGCAGAGCAGAGAGGCTGGGCTGCTGGAGCAGGATTAGTAAAAGAGAAAGCAATAACTAAGATTAGAGAGGTACTTGCCAGAGGGCTGGGCAGGCAGACCGGGGAGGGCTTTGGTAGCCACTGTAAGAACTTTGGTTTTACCATGAGTTGAAAGGTGAGCCATTGAAGGGTTTTGAGAAGATGGATGGTTTCCACCTCTGGTGGCTGTGGAACTTTTAGACATTAGAGTGCGGAAGCACAGTGTGTAGATGAGAGGCTAATGCAGTAATCTGGGCATGAGTATGGTGACTCTGACTACATAGGAGGATAGTACAGTAATTTGAGAAACAGTGTGGTGACTCTGACTACATGGTAGCCATGGAAATGACACAAAGTCGGGTTCTTGATATATTTTGAAGGCAAAGCCAGCAGAATTCCTAATGGGGTATATGTGGATGTGAGAGAAAGAGAGACAAGGATGACTACGACTTGAGCAACTGGGAGATTAGAGTTGATATCGACTGTGATGGGAAAGCCTGCAGGTGGGCAAGTCCAGATGAGGTCACTGAAAGAATAAGTCTAGAGGGAGAAAAGAGAAAGGACTGTACCTGGAGCCGTTTACCATTAAGACTCCCAGAAGAATAGATGAAGAGGCAGTGGTGCCTGAAAAAGACTCATCATGAAGGGAAGAGGAAACCCTAGAGATTGTGGTAGCCCCAAAAGGCAGAGGAAGAAGGCACATCGAGGAAGAGAGTGTGATCAATGTAGGAAGCACTGGCTGAGAGCGAAGATGGAGAAGGAAGGAACCACAGTTAAGGACTTTTCCCTCAGGTGTTCCAATTAGTGAACATTGTGAAAACCTTTTTGTATTGTAATTCAATGGATGTAATACTTCTTAGGGGTTGTCCTGGGGGCTGAACTGCTGTATCCAAGTTGAAGCACATCCTGCTGAAGGTGAGAAGCACTGATAAGTTGGTGGGCAAATCTATGGAAACTGGAGAGGAAATAAAATTGAATGTGAATAACCCAGCTTCTAAATTTAAATGTGTAGTTTTCATGTCAGGGGCCTGCCATCATGCCTTTGCATCTTAATCCAAACTTGCTCTCACTCAAGTGATAAGATTCATGTCTTTATTATTAGGAAACAAGGAATAAAGGATAGCAAAGTTCTCCTTTATCACTAATCTGACATAGAGGGATGAATGAGACCAAACATTCAATATAAGTAAAACCACAATTTTCTCATACTTAATAAAAATGATAAGATTTTTATAGCACATTAGTTTAAACCAAATTTGCTAATCTGATTTGATAGAAAGGAGCTGTGTAAAAGATTAATAAAATGGACTAGTGCTTCTAATATAATTGAAGACTCGGATTTTTCACGTCATATTAGTGACTTTCATGCTCTGTACAATTTTCTGATGGAATTAGTGCCATATGCAACACATGAATGACTTTGATGTATCATATTTTCTGAGGGACTTTGTGATACATAGGCAGTTGCACATCTTGAAACATTGTTTCAACATATTATCAAGTGTTTTGTTATCCTAAATTGAAGAGAAAGTCACTCTGCAAAAGGTAATCATTTTCTGCATTTTTCTCTGTAAAGTTGATGACTTCCTCAGTAGGACATGCGATTCAAGCTCCCTGCCATCCTCCACCAGCCAAGATGCTCATCAACATTGACCTTCTCATGCTTTTTTATCTCACCTCTGACAAGCAGACTTATGAGCATGATGGACAGAATTGTGATGCAAATTAGGTCCCTGAAAAGTGCTATTTAAAAAAATAACAAAGCTTATTTATACAAATAGATGTGAAAGCTATATTTGTGGATTTCGATGAAATTTTTCAATGGATGGGTTCTTATTTCTAGTTCAGGCCACATGGTATCTCCTGTGCTAGGCATGGCTTATCACTCCCATCTTTCATCTTGTCATTCTTTTTCTCTATCCCCTTGTCCATGGCTTTCTGAGCAGCTCTTCCAAAGATTTCAGACTGTTTCCTACCTCTGGTACGTCACCATGCTGTTAGCCTGTCCTCTTCAGACTGGGAGTCTCGTCACCTTTGTCAACCCAATGGCCTCCCTTCTCTTTTGATCCTTGATCTCTACATGCCCACTCCACCTTTGTCATTGGCTTAAGCCCTTCTTTCTAGAACCCCCACATTACTGTGACCTGATTATGACTTTTATTGCACTGTATAAACATTTTATGCTTGTGTGTCTTTCTCCCTTTCTAGATCATGAGCTACTTGAAAACAGGGACTATACCTTTCATCTCTGAGTCCATTCTTCATTTTCTGTCACAAGAAATGTCTAATGAGTAGATAAGTGGATGGGCAAATGTCAAGGTCACTGGAACTAAACTCTATCAACCTGGAAATTCCTTTCTTATCGATAATAAGTCAACCTGAATCTGTACATATTTACTTAGAACAGTTTCTGTTTTGTTCAGTTAAAAATAATGGACAGAATTGATTCTATCTATCTATCTATCTATCTATCTATCTATCTATCTACCTGTATATCTTCATCATAGTCATTATTATCATCATCATTATCTTCTATCTGTGCATAAATTGTAAGGCAACCTGGTTTTTTTGCTGGTTGGAGATAAGTAAAAACATCAAAAAATTATAGAAATGATTTTGTGAGTATGCTTCCCTCTTTTCTCTTCTCATCTTAGAAAGGCTATTAGAATTAACACCTATGTTAATGGGTGCTCCTAAGAAGACACTAATAGGAAGTCCGTCTAAACAGATAATGAGACTCTTTCACTCAACACTGATCTTTTGATAACCATGTGAAGCAAACGAACTGATTTAGCCCATATTCAGTCCAAAGTAGCCTTCGCGTGGCTGGCTAGGGTTTTAAATTCTGTTGCGATTTGGAACAACAGTGTGGCTACTGTGTACTACACATAAGACGGATAGAGTGTTTAAACCTTCTAAACAAATGGCAATTCAGTGAGTGGTACACTGTAATACATGTTACATTTAGTGAGTGTGTCAAGATCATGTGGACCGATTATTTATTTGACTAGCTATTCTAGGAGAAACTGACTAAAGGAAATTGCATGCACGTAGAATGCCTCCCAATAAGGCAGGGTATTCTTTGGAGTAGATGGAAAGATTCTAAGAGGTGATTTCTACTGCATTTTAGATAAATTTCCTGTGAGTATTCAAATCCGAAATTATAATGGAAATCAAGGTGAAAATATATTTGTTTCTCTGTATTTTGTTTTACGTACAATTTTCTTACTATTTTGACACATCCATCTGTATGGCACGTAAGAATGGTAACTCACTCTTGTTTCAAAAATAGATTCTTTTTTCCCATCCTGGGCAGCTCCAAGATGTTTTAAATATACAAAAGTAAAAACTGGTATTATGTAATTAAATAAAGCTGTCTTCTAGCTTCTCCTGAAGTTGGGCAAGGAAAGAAAAACAAATAAATTAGAAACAAGGTTTTGAGTTTGTATTTTTCTCTCTCACGCAGGCTGTTCTTCTTAACGTAAGTGAATGATAGAATATTTGGCTGCAATAATTGATGGCGTTTTATGTGATAGCTTATTTTAAAATGCTTTGAGTTTTTATAGTCTGAGACAAACTCTTGCTGTCGAAACAAGAGATGACCCTCCTTGGACAGACTGAAATTTAATAGTATAACTTTAGAGCTGGCCACCTCCTCCTGTATTTCACTGCCCGCTCTAGTGATACACAGAGACTCAATGTCACCTGTGACTGAGGTGTTGTATCTCTTGTTTGTATTCAAGGCTAGAAAGAATGGAGGCTCTGTGAGACCTAACCAAGCTCCAGGTTTACTTACACTTTCTGAACTACATTTGGGTGAGTTAAGTAGAAAGGCATGCTCCATTTTATAAAACCAAGTTACAATTTCAAAAATATGCAAGTCAAGAGAAGAAGTTTGTCTGTATAAAGCTATGATATTAATGTGTATATTTTCATTAGGTTTTCAAAGTGTTTTCACGTCATCTTAAGCATTCCTCACTGTCTACTTATGTGTGAGGTAATATTATTTCTATGTTAAAGATGGGGAAACAGGCTTCAAGAAGACAAATGACTTGTTTAAGATTATGTAGTCATCAAGAATCAAAAATGAGAACTCAGGCATGGGACTTCTGATTCCAGGTCAACAGTGGCAGATTCAAAAGTAAAGGTCCACGATGAGCCACAATCCTATTATATTTATATGCAGTGTGGGTCCCCTCCCAACAATAATCTGGATTGCCCTCTGTCACTCACTGAAAGAGATAAAACGGTTGCAGTGGGACTCGAGTAATGTTCTAGAAAAACTTGAAGTTTTGGCCTTCGTCTTATGGACCCTCACTATGGAATAAGCCAGCCACCACCCAGGAAGCTTGACTGTGAGGAAGGGCAGCTAGAGGCCGTGTGCATAGAGAGAGAGAGAGAGCTGACCAGGCCCAGGTTGTTCCAGCCATCCTATGTCAGAAGCTTCCAGAAAACTCAGCCCTTGCCACCATGTGGCAGCAAGTGCATGACAAAAAAGCTGAGCAACAACAGCTCAGTTGAGTTGAATATGAGCAATAATAATAAATTATTGTTTGAAGTCACAATTTCTGATAGGTAGCAGTAGATAACAGGAGGACTGATATGTAAAACTTTTCCTTTTTTCCTTTGAAAATGCCATGAACAAACACATGAACAAACTAACACCAAAACTTCAGTGATCATTTTCTTGAGCTGTTTTTATTATTATTATTATTATTATTATTAAAGCACTTTCACCCATGAAAGTTAAATAGTGTGAAAAATGTTTCTGGGCATGTGGGAAACTGTCATATTTCCAAGTAACAGTTTTCAGAGAGCAGGGTTAGGGCTAGTTCTCTACGATCCTCTCCTGATTTTGGACACATTATGAACAAAGGCACTTTGTTCTGAACTACCTTACCAAGGATGTCATAGAGTAAACAGCTTTGGAAGACAGAGCAACTATTGCCACTTAGAGCAAAGAAGGAGATTTCACCTTACTTGCAAGCTAACAGGTTAGTTGGCCATAGTTTCATGGATGTTGGTAATATAATAAAGATAACGCTTTGCTCCAAAGCAAAGAGCAGATATTCTCAGTGTCTACGATTAAAGATTAATGTTCTCTAATCTCAGGGTTCCTCTCTTGTAACACAGTGCATACAGATGTCACCTGGTTCTCTTTGTTTCACCTTGTGGGAAATGGAGCTTGGGGAATCAGTGTAAATGTTGACACTCTGACTACTGCTCTTCTTGTGAGCAATGCACTGTCTTTTGCCCTGCACCCGAGAGTCTCATGACTTAGATAGGTATACCTTGAAGTTATTGTGTGTTTGTCCTAAACCACAATAAAGCAAATATTGCAAAAAAAAAACAAGTCACACGAGTTTTTTTTTTCCAGTGCACATAAAAATTTTGTTTACCCTATATCATGTTAAGTGTGAAATAGCTTTATGTCTAAGAAACAATGTACATACCTTAATTTAAAAGTACTTCATTGCTAAAAAATGCTAACCATAATCATCTGAGTCTTTAGCAAGTCAGAATATTTTTGCTGGTGGAGAGTCTTGCCTTGATGTTGACGGCTGCTGACTGATTGGGGTGGTGGTTGTTGAAGGTTGGGTGGCTGTGACAATTTTGAAAAATAAGACAATAATGAAAAATTTGCCACATGAATTGACTCACTTTCATGAACAATTTCTCTGTAGCATGTGATGCCATTTGGTAGTATTTTATCTACTTTGAAAATTGTAGTCATTCTTTTCAAAATTTACCTCTGATTTATCAACTAAGTTTAAGTGATATTCTAAATTCTTTGTCATTTCAACAATCTTCACAACATCTTTTCCAGGAGTAGTTTCCATTTCAATAAACCACTTTCTTTGCTTATCTATAGATAGTAACTCCTTATTCATTAGAGTTTTATTATGAGCTTGTAGCAGTCTGGTCATATCTTTAGGCTTCACTGCTTAATTCTAGTTCTCTTGCTGTTTCCACCATACTTGTAGTTACTTCCTCCACTGAAGTCTTTAACCCATCAAAGTCATTAATGAGAGTTGGAATCCACTTCTTTCAAACTCCTCTTAATGTTGATATTTTGACTTATTCCCATGAATCGCAAATGTTCTGAATGGCATGTAGAATGGCGAATCCTTTCCAGAAGGTTTTCAATTTACTTTTCCTAGATCCATCAGAGGAATCACTATCTAGAGCAGCTAAAAGCCTTATGAAATGTATTTCTTAAATAACAAGACTTGAAAGTCGAAATTACTTCTTGATCCACGGGCTGCAGAATGGGTGTTGTGTTGACTGGCATGAATACTGCATTAATCTCATTGTCCATTTTCATCAGAGCTCTTGGGTGATCAGATGCATTGTCAATGAGCAGTGACATTTTGAAAGAATTTTTTTTTTTTGAGCAGGTCTCAACAGTAACCTTAAAATAGTAAACCATTTTGTAAATGGATGTGCTATCATACAGTTTTTGTTGTTACATTTACAGCGCACAGGCAGAGTGGATTTAGCATCACTCTTAAGGGCTGTAGGATTTGAGAGAGTTGGTTGTTGTTTGAAGCTTTGAAGGCAAGTGTTGACTTCTCGAGCTTTGAAAGACCTAGATGCCATCTTCCAATACAATTACATATCACTTAACGATGGGGATACATTCTGAGAAAGGCATTATTAGGCAATTTCACCATCGTGTAAATGTCATGGAGGACACTTACACAAACCTAGATGGTATAGCCTGCTATACAATCAGTCTCTATGGTATATGTAGCCTATTTCTCCCAGGCTACACACCTGTGCAACATTTTACTGTACTGAATATTATAGGCAATTGCAACATAATAGTAAATATTTATGTATTTAAATATATCTAAACATAGAAAAGGTACAGTAAAAATTTGGTATGAAAGATAAAAGATGGTGCACCTGTATACTTCTACTTACCATAAACAGTGCTTGCAGGACTGGAAATTGCTCTGAGTGTGTCAGTGAATGAGTGGTGAGTGAGTATGAAGGCCTAGGATGTAACAGTTCACAACTGTAGATTTTATAAATATAGTACCCTTGGACTATACTAAACTTATAAAAATATATTTTTCTTTTTTCAATAATAAATTAACCTTAGCTCACTGTAACTTTTATACTTTATAAGTTTTTTAATGTTTTAAAACTTTTCAACTCTTTTGTACTAACACAGCTTAAACCACGCATTGAACAGATGTACAATTTTTTTATATCCTTATTCTGTTTTTCCTTTTTTAATTAAGAAATTACTTTTTAAACATTTTTAAAAACCAAAACACACACATGCACATTTGCCTAGGTTTACACAGATCAGGACCATCAATATCACCGTCCTCCACCTTCACATTTTGTTCCACTGGAAGGACTTCAGGAACAATGACATACATGGACTTCTTATGTATGTCACCTCCTATGATAACAATGCCTTTTGGAACACCGCCTGAAGGTCCTGCCTGTCTTTAAAACATTAACTTTTCTTGAAGAGGTGTCACCCTTTTCAAAAATATGTCCACGGTGGTTTGCTTTTTTTATTTTTCATCATAGATTTGCTTGTAATAGATAATGTACCATGAACATTCAGATTACTAAAATCCTTTCAGTGTTGGGGGTCCATGTTTTTAAACTTTTTAAAGAAGCTTATTGAGGTCTACAAAAGCTTTTGCTGCAAGTTTCACTGCTAATTTTCTTGGAGAATCCTTTTTCTTATTCTGCAGCTCCTTTTCCTCTTGTTTCTTCTTCAGCTCTGTAGTTCTGGTCCAGTTCCCATGACTCCTCATCAGTCAATTCTTCGGAGCCACCACTAGGAGCTCTTCAATGTTATCCTCATCCACATCCAGGGGAAGTTGTTTGTCAACCACAGCCTTCTTGATTTCTGCAATTTCTTCATCCTTGGCGAATATAAACCCATATCACTTTTGGGTATAAATATGAAATTCTTAAATAAAATATTACTGGAATGAATCTATCAGTATTTAATAATTGTATCTGTTCTGATCAATTAAGGCTTAGTCCACGAATGTTAAGAGTATGTTCAAATGTATTAGTATAATTTATAATATCTAAAGAAAAAGAAAAACATATCTCATAAGATCCAATGAATCATTATGTTATATTCAACATCTGTTCTTGATTATAACAACTTAATGCAAAAAGGACACAGGCTATATCTCAAACCCCAGAACAGCTTTATGTTCTATGGTGAAGGAGTGAAAGTATTTCTTTAAATGCTGGAGAAAGCAAAGATCTCTGCCATTATCATTGTTATTTATTTTATTCAGAAAAAGTCAGCCAACGCAATTAGATAAGAAATCTAAACATGGCATACAAATATTGAGAAAGAAGAGATAAAATTATTATTTGTGCATGAGATGATTATAAACTTGTGACATAAAAAAGAATCAGCTGAACTGCTCTCAGGAATACTAAAAAACTTTGACTGGTAAGCAAATAATAAAATCAAATGTAGTAACTTTATCTTAGAATTATAATAAGTATTAAAAATTTTATAAAAATCCTATATTTCACAATAGGCTTGGAAAGAAGAATACTTGACTGACCAGAGAAACTTAAACTCTACTGAGCCACATTATAAAAAAAAGGCTTGCATTAAAGAAACAATTGCAATGTTGTTGGATGGGAAAACTCAATAGTGATAAAAACATTAACTTTTTCCAAAGTAAAAAAATAAATTTAATAAAATTTCAGTAAGAGTTTGGAACTTAACATTAATCTAAATAATCTACTAAATACTCTATAGTATAACGGGAACTTTGAAAATAAGAATGAGAAAAGATTTGCTTTAACAGATATTACAATATACTATGAAGCTGAAAAGAATATGAAATTGGTATAATAGTAGTCAGATTATTGGAACAAAATAGTAAAATAAAAACATAGATGAATAATTAATTTTGGGGTGGGTGGGAAAGCCTACATTAACATTGCATTTGAGCCAGAAAGCATGAAGGGAATTCCAATACATTTTACCATATTATAAGAAACAAAAATTAAGCAAACCTCGCCCCAAGTTTCTATATTATAATAGCAAACTAACATAGAAAAGTAAAATTAAAAAATAGAAGGTAAATAACAAAATTGAAGAACACCCTTGTAACTAAATAATAAATGTTATTTAACATTCTTAAGATATAAAAGAGCCTTTCTATCTCAAAAAGAAAAAAAGGTGACTGCCCCAATGGACACACAAGATAAGGTCATAACAAACCAGAAGAAAGCACAGGTGAAAAACTTCAAATTTCAGAAATCAACAAATTTGCAAATAAAAACAACAACATATAATTTATCACAAATTTAAAAGAATGAGAATAATCAGTATTCCATGTTTGGGAAAACATTCTGTCTAAATGGATATGAGGAGTATTAGTAAGTACATACTTTTAGAGGGATTAATGGATATATATGTATCTGTATATGAGTGTACATATAGTAAACATTGTAAAGATGTGCTTTCTTTTTGATCCAGCAGTTTCACTTATAAGTTTTTTTCCCCCAAGGGAAAAAAATAAACAATCTAGTTCTATTATAAATACTAATGACCTTTATCTCCATGTTCTTTTAAAAAAACATTTCAAGTAAATTTATTTTTAGTCATAGCTTCAATACTATTCTGAATGACATTTTCTCCTTCATTGTTTCAGGGGCTGTAAATTCTAATCCACACAGGTCAAAAACCATGGTTTATAATTTCAAAAGGTTTTCAGTGACATTCTTGAATGAAGAAAACATATTTAAAGACAATATTAAAGACAGACCAAGAAGAATCCAAAAACTGTTCTAAAAAACAAAGTCTTAAAAAAATATATCAGGATGTGACCTGGGTTTTAATTTGAATAATAATAATAAAAAAACTCAGTTCAACTAAATTGAAAAAGAACTGTTAGTTGCAAGTTAATTTGGCACTAAGACTGAAGCACTAAGAAGTGCTTGGATTAGAAAGGTGAACGCTGGAACCATCTGTTCTCAGTTACACGTTAAGGTCAAGTGGACACATTCAGGAAAGGGTCTCAGCAGACTGAAGTCAGAAAGAAAAAAGTGGTACTGGTGGCTAGAAGCACCAGGAGTTGCGAGATTTTGAGACACTTGTGATTTGCTTTGTCATGAGAGAATTTTGGAGGTCTGCATTGTGGCCTGTTGAAAACAAAAAAGCTGTAATATGCAGAAACACTGTGTCCCTGACAGTGTAATATCAATTTATTGCAAGTAAAAAGCCATTACCAGGATTCATAAAAGAAATCATTAATGGTATTGTTAGCTTTTTAAAAATTAAAAAATAAATAGCCACTTGCTAGTTGTTTTGAATTGCTAATAAATTTCCATAGGATCATTACCAGTGAGTTAAGTTTATTCCTCCAAAAGCTAGTATTGCAAACTTAAGTCAGAATCACTCATAAGTACATCTTCTCAACTGTGTTAAATGGAAACGAGAGGTTTTAATTGAAGAGATTTCTTTTATTACCGCCTCAACAAGGCAGGGCTCTTGTTGCCATCACAGGGCAAGGTGTACATAAATCCCTTGGGAGCGTCATTTCCCTGTAGTTTTTTAAGGAACAAATTCCATATTGAAAATCAATTGACAGGATAATCTATAAGTTGGGGATGAGTGGGTAAATAAAATAAAATGGTTGCTCAATAAGGGGAAATCCGCCTTTGGAAAATATTATACTTTAAAATTCTGGCACTATTTTCCTTTCAGCTGTTAACTGAACACTAACACATCTCTATCTGGTCAGTCTGAGAAAGATAATCAGGAGAAGGAGGCTTTCATGGGGTTTGACACCATGCCGTTAAGACCTTCCTCATCTCTGCACGACCTCCAGATTCTTGCCAGTAGCCTCCAATTCTCTGGTTTCACAATATACACATAGATATTTTAAAAATAAAGTCATCCCAAACCTAAAGAGTTCATCTCCCCTTTATTCTCTTTCCTGTCACTGGCTCTCACGCCTGCCCACACCCAGCCCCAGTCCATCCACCGTACAGCCCACTGCACTGATGCAAACAAAGGGTACAGCCTGGCTCCTCCTGGAGTATCTCATTCCCAGGAAGCAGGACCTGGCTGGGGGAGCCCCTACAGCTGGCACATCTGTCACTCCAGAAATGATGTCCTGCCCTGGCTGATCCACTGTACTATCAGAATGGGCAATGCACTTCTGTAGAAAGGTGCAGGGACAGACAGCTATTATGCTGAGTGAATCTGGGCCAGTCTGGGAAGAGGGATGCAGGCCTGTCTCTCTATTCTCCTTTAAAGAGAGTTTTCATTCCTAATAGGAGAGCCTCCTTGGGAGGTGTGCACGTGCAGACACACTTACACACCCCTCAAACCACTCTACTCAGTCCCCTCTTTCACCTGTTTTGGAATATTTCTCTAGCCTATATATATATATAATCTCACAGATTTTATGTAAACCTATCTCCTAGTGCCAAGGACTCCCTACTTACCGGTGAGGAAATTTGAAATAAAAAGCCTTGTCCCCACCTGCCTCTGGCTCAGTCAAACCAATTACCAGTTGAGCACAGGAGTGCCCAGTAAAAAACAAATAAACAAACAAAAAACCCTCAAACCGTGGAGCAGTCACATTTTGGGGGAGACAACAAAAGCTTTTATTTGCAAAGGCCCAGAGCTGGAGAGATTTTTTTAAATTAGCCAAAGCACACTGCTCCCTGGGAACAGAGGGTGCCAGGAGCCCCTGGGACACCGTCAACTTCCCTCACTTGTGTGGTGAGAGGCAAAAACTGCTTTAATTGCCCAAGTTTATTTTTTCACAGCAGTCTTTAGGGGAAGACCCTTGGCAATCCGCACTTTGAAGATTTATCCATGGTGGTTACTAGCTAGCTCTACCTTTATATATTTGCAATAAAAATAGCTCAGCAGCAATTCACTTCTTTTTAAAAACTCATTTCTCTCCTACCTTTGAAGTGCAAAGAACTCTCTTAGTTACTAGCCTTTTTGGATGGCAAAATGTTAATCATAAGAATTTATTTTCTGTGCTAACAAATGTTTTCTTTGGAGTTTTTAAAAAATTGTTTCGACAGAACTTTAAAAAAAGACATAAATTCAGTCAGATTGTTGGGATATTTCCCTAGAGAACAATGCCTTCATTTATAAGATTCTCCTAATCTCTGAAATGCCCAAGGTGTTTACGATTCCTACAGGGAGAAAAAATACTTACCACTGAGATATTAAGTCAAAGAACATTTTCTTCTAAGGAGATTTTTTTCCCCAGTGATATAAAACATAAATAATAATAATAGTAATAAGGTAAAAAATTTAAGAAAAACACAAAAATATCCCATCTACTTTCTGAAAGGCCCCCTTTCCACCCAAAGTTTCTGCAACTGTGTACCGGAGATTCTGAGGTGTTTCTCCAGAGCTCTGATCAGCAGATTTGATATATAGATTTAGATCAATTTTTTCTTATGGCAAATCTATATGTTATTCTCCGTCTTCATTTGGCGCTATTTGCTGAGTGGCTGTTACTCAGGGCAAAGGTCGCTCTCTGGCGGTTGAAGCAGCCGAGTAATCTTTTACTCCTCATGAGAGGAGTGTGAGATATTAAATCACACTTGACGTACCTGAGGCACAGCAACTTCATCCATATTTTATCTGCTGTAAATTTAATACCACAGCACTTTTTAGGGTGATGTATTTATTAACTGGCTGGGGATGAGCAGTACAGAAATTCAGTTTGTTCAGGAAAATAAAATGAAGACAGTCTGACAAGTTTATGAAGTAAGCACAATAGCTATTTATTACTTTTTAAACACATAGTTTGCTGAAATGTCTTTAGCAGTGTTTGTTCAATAAATGCATAATGCTTTCTAAATCACCTCAGCTGATTTTTTTCTTTAAATTTTAATAAAGTCTTTCCCTCTTAAAGCAATCTGCAAGCTGCCACCTACACTGGCTGGGTTTTGGCTGGCTTACCTGGTGCCCTTTGGGGAAAGGACCACAGCTCTGTTCTGCGAGAAATGACCTATGGAATTGTGGGAAAGGAATCACACTGAGACCTGCTAGAGCCAGTCTCTTCACCATAAGGCACTTGACAAACCGTTTTAGAGTGATGCTCACCAAGAATGCTGCTTCTATTACTTTGCTTACCTTTCCTTCTCCTTCCTTCCTTCCTTCCTTCCTTCCTTCCTTCCTTCCTTCCTTCCTTCCTTCCTTCCTTCCTTCCTTCCTTCCTTTAAAAAATAACATTTCTGTGGTTCACAGCATTTGTGCTCCAAAGTCCTTATTTTACATACAGATAAATTATAGACCTTGCCCTATGATCCACAGTCTGGCCCCACTTGCCCTTTCTGTCTAGTATCAGCTATTTATTGAAAGGGAGAATGGAGTGTGCTCCATTCATTTGTGTAGCCATTATGTTTGATAAAACTTTCTTTCTTTCTTTCCTTTCTTTCTTTCTTTCTTTCTTTCTTTCTTTCTTTCTTTCTTTCTTTCTTTCTTTCTTTCTTTCTTTCTTTCTTTCTTTCTTTCTTTCTTTCTTTTTTCCTTTCTTGAAAAGTAAAATTTGGAGAACTTGGGCTGAGTCTCAGCTTCTGTAAGTTCCAGCTGAGTGGGGACAGCATTCTTGCTATAATGGCCGCCTTCCTGTTTCACTTGTAGATGATTTTTGTTGGTACTCTTGGCATATAGTCAACTTGATCTTTTTAAATTTAGAAATAAAAGATTAAATTTTTATTATGGTGGCAGCCGATATCTCTTAAAAAAGTCAGGAAATGTCTGTACTTTACCCTTGGGTTCAATTTAGTGTCCTAATTCCACAAAACGGGACTAGAGCAGTGGTTCTCGAAGTTTGTTTCAGATTATCAACCATAGCATCTCCTGGGAATTTGTTGCACAGGTGAAGCCTCTGGTCCCGCCCACAGGTTTGGAGTCGGGGAGGGGAGGTGCTCAGCAGTTCCTGTTTTAACTCGCCCTCCAAGTCTGAGAATCAAAGGACTAAAGTCTTGAGGAACTTCAAATCAATGACCCACTTACAATGTTAGCGTCCCATCCTCCCCTCTGTATTGTGTGTGCGCTCCTGGGGGGAGCAGACACCTACCTGGTGGTGACCCTAGGAGAGTGATCAAGAATGTGACTGTCTTTAGCAACACTTCTCTGAAGAAGTAGTTCCGGTGCCAGGTACAAATACTGTTTTGGATTACCCAGATACTTAGAATCATCTTAGAATCATCTCTTGACATGGCTTATTGAAAGATGACTTACTTGCTCTCACTTTAAGAAGGGGAAGGTCAAGAGAATTAACTTTATTCATTCATTCATTCATTCATTCATTCATTTATCTATCTATCTATCTATCTATCTATCTATCTATTTATTTATTGGGAAAAAGTAAATTGACATCAATAAATCTCTAAAAGTTAACTACTACAACTTTTTAATAGTGAGGCGACATACTTATTTGTGTCTTTGGTTTTCGTAAAGCATTTATTCCTATAAATAGTTGTAGATATTTCCAGAAAACATTTCGGTTCAATAGAGCATTCACTGTTTTCTTTTTCTATGGCATGATTTTAAAACAAACAGAATGTATAAATAAGGGATGCTTCAAATCTATCTTTTTATCATGTTTTAAAATATATTAACTCTTTTTACCTTCCTGAGTACACCATTCCAAGATGTATTTCAGTTCTTTCCTTGACGCTTCTCTTTTCCAAGGCTTTGCAAGATGCAAATCTCCAGCTTTCTCGCCTCTGAAAGAATGTATCAAACTGAACTGTGAGAACAGGAGCTTTGGATCTTACAGTTTGAGGAAGCTGATTGCGTCATAGGTGGTATGTCAAGACAATATGGTTACTAAAGTGCTGGAAATTCACAAAGGAACTTGAATTCGCCTCTAAAATTTTGGGATGCATTTCGAATTCACAATTTAGAATTTAAATAGAACCACAATCTGATGTCTGATCTGAATTGTTCCTTTTAACTAAAAAATGTGTTCCTTTTAAGAAGGTCAAGTCTAATGAAAGGAAACATATTGTGATACAATTGAAAGAAAATTAAATGAGTTTTTAAAGCCTAAACCTCCAAAATCTGTTAGTCCTTTTTACTCCAGGCTAAGTGTAAAGTGTTCATTTACAAAAATAAATTCTGAAAGCATTTAAGGATATACATATGACGACATCTTAATAATCTTGAACTTCGGTAGCTGAAAGCAGAAGAAAAATCTACTGATCAGGTTAATCTATTATATAAAGCAGTGTTGTTTTTCAAACAGTTGTTTGTGACCCAATTATGACTCATTAAGTAAATTTTGTTGGTTATGATCTACATTAAAAAATTAAGTTGAATGGACGAATTAGACTAAGACTAAAATAGAATACAATAGAAAATAACAGAATACATTAGCGTATATAGTGAGGCTAAGTATTATTTGGGGGAAACTTGTTTTCATATGTTGATGAGTTTTGATAAAAAAACACTAATAATAGAGTGTAAAATTGTGAAGTGTTTATAGTTAATGGCTTTTTTTTTTTATTATTAGGGTGATTTGTCTGGCATTCTCTTACCTTCAACAAGAACAAAACAATAACAAAATCTTCCAAAGTAAATTCAGACTAGAGGTTATTAAAACAAGAGGAATGCAGCTAGGCAGTGTTAAAGCAGACAGTTTGAAGTGGTCTTTGGATATCTTGATTCTTTCATCTATTCATTTATATATTAGTGAATCTTGAGTAAATTAATAAGTTTCTCTTTTCCTCAATTTCCTTATCTGTAAAATGCCACTGACAATAGAACATATGTATTAAATTATCGTGAGGGTTACATGAGTTAATACATGAAAGTGATCAGAATAGTGTAAGTATTAAATAAAGTATTAGTTATTAATGTGATCTATAGTTAATATGTACCTAGTATGTATAACGCATAGTGCTAGGTTCATGGGGAATCTAAAATAGTTTTTCAATCTTATCTGTGACCCTTCACAGAAGGGGCCTTTAGGTCAAGCTCCTATTATTGCCTTTGGGATTAAATGAAAACGAAGGGAGTTCATTCATGTTTGTTTAAGAAGTATGTATGTGTGTATGTATATTTGTGTTCTGAGAAGCAGAAAGCAAAGCAAAAGTCAAGACTTTGGAACAGAGGTTCTGGTAGAATGGAGAAATGTCACAAACATGCTACCTTGCCAAACTGGCTATCCTTCACCAAGACTCTTCACTTTGTAGAATGATGCTCATTTGTGCAATGAAGATCCATGCTATGATTTCCAAAGTCCCTTCAGCGGTGAATTGATGTGTGCTCCCCTCCCATCCAAATTTGCATGTTAAAGCCTTAACTCCAATTTGACTGTATTTGGAGACAAGACCTTTAGGAGCTAATTAAGATTGACTGAGGATTGAATTAAACACAGCAGAGTGAGAGACATCCCCAGATTTCTCTCCTTGAAACAACAATAAGCTGAACATCTAAAACTCAATTTAAAAAACACCCAAACTGCATACCAGCACATTTGAGCGTGGGATCTGCACATAAGAGCTACCACAGGTCAGAACCCTTGGTGTTGGGTGATGGATTGGGAGAAATAAAGAAGGTGCCAGAGCTTCCTGTAGGAGGAGGGGGAGAGGGGAAGATGCAGCAACTTCCCTGAATATTCCTGTCTTGGAATGCTGTGAACTCCACGCGGCTGGCAGCAGTGCCCAGTCATCAGGGCAGAAGGTAAAGAAACGGGGATGGCAGAAAAGCGGGATGGCAGAGAAACAACAGTTGATTTTTACCAGCTGCGGTCACAAAACCAAAGCTGAGTCACAGTTGCCATCCTCCAACTCAGAGGGCCCCCTCCCATACCCTATGGGACCAATCACTGTGGAGCCCCAGGAGAATCTGAGCAAATGCTACCGAAACTGTCGCTAACATTGACAGGAACTGAGACTGAGGGTAGCCAGTGTGATTAAACATCTATAAGGAAGAAAAAGACATTATTGAGACTGTATATAAAGCCGAGATACAAGAGGCTTCAATGCCACCTACTGGAAACCAAAAGAAAAACACCTTCTTTGCACCAATCTAGGGACTATTTTATAATAAATCTTCTATTTGGGGGGTGGAGGGAGCAGAACACACCTCCATTAATGCCCAGGCTGAGAAATAGTCCGTTAAACACCATGAACAACGAAGGTGACATCTCAGAAAGAAAGAGAAAAATCTCCAGAAAATAAGTTTACAGTCATAGAAATACGTGACTTAAATGACAGAGAATTCAGGATGATATGTCTAAAAAAATTCAGTGAGATCCAAAATCAATCATATTAACAATTTCAGGAATTGAAAAAATAACTAGATAAGCAGATGAGTTCTTTAGCAAAGAGATTGAAACCCTCAAAAAAGAACCTAATTGACCTTCTGGAGATAAGAACACACTGCAAGAGTTGAAAAATGAAATAACAAGCTTGGGAAATAGAGTCGACCAAATGGAGGAAAGGATCAGTGATATCACAGACAAACATCTAGAAATAAATCAGAAAGAAGAAGAGAGAAACCAAAAATAAAAAACAATGGTAACCACATGCCAAAGATTCAGAACCGAAGTATAAAACATAAAACAAGAAGGACCAGAGGGAAAACCCACAAAAGCCAACCAAAATAAAGAAAACAGAAACAACAAGGACAAGGAAGCAATGGAAACATTGAGCTACCAGAAAGGAAAAGATAAAATGGCTATAAGAAGACCTCATATTTTAATAATCACCCTAACCGTAAATGGACTGAACTCACCAATAAAAAGGTACAGAGTTGCAAAATGGATCAAAAAACAAAATCCAATCATATGCTGCATCCAGGAGACACATCTCAGTTCCAAAGACAAATATAGACTCAAAGTGAAAGAGTGGAAAATGATATTTCAAGGAAATGGCATTCAGAGAAAAACAGGAGTAGCGGTATTAATATCGGATGAAATAGACTTCAAAATAAAAAATGTAAAGAAAAATACTGAGAGATACTTTATAATGATAAAGGGAATTATGCACCAAGAAGACATAACACATTAATATTTATGCTTTCAATCAGAGAGCCCCGATATATATAAAACAATTACTAACAGAACTAAAGGGAGAAATAGACCAAAACACTCATAGTAGGGGACCTAAATTACCCAACTACCAGATATGGATAGATCTTCCAAACAGAAAATCAATAAAGAAATAACATTCTTAAATGACACATTAGACCAACTGGACATAATTGGCATTTACAGAGCCTTCCATCCAAAAACAGTTGCTTATACATTCTTCTCTAGTGCATATGGAACATTCTCAAGGATTGACTTCATATTAGGACACAGAGATAGCCTCAACAAGTATAAGAGTGTTGAAATCATACCAACCATATTCTCTGATCATAATGCTTTGAAACTAGAGATCAATTGTAAAAAGAAAGCAGAAAGAATCATAAATACATGGAGATTAAACAACATACCACTGAAGAATAACTGAGTCAGAGAAGAAATAAAAAGAGAGATCAAGAAATACATAGAAATAAATGATAATGACAGTACAACATATCGAAACTTTTGGAACACGGCAAAAGAGGTCATATCATTACAGGCCACCTCCAAAAACAAGAATTAACCCAAATAAACAACCTAATGTTTCATCTTTAAAAAGCTAGAAAAGGAAGAACAAATGAAGCCTAAATTGAGCAGATAAAATGAAATTATCAAAATTAGAGCAGAAATAAATGAAATTGAAAACAAACAAACAAACAAAAAACAATAGAAAAAAACAAATGCAACAAAGAGCTGGTTCTTTGAAAAGGATAATAAATTTGACAAATGCCTGGCTAGACTCACTAAAGAAAAAAGAGAAAGGACACAAAGCATCAAAATCGGGGATAAAATAGGTGAAATTTCAACAGAAACTGCAGAAATACAAAGGGTCATACAAGAATACTATGAAAAAGTATATAACTCCAAATTGAATAACCTAGAAGAAATGGACCAGTACTTAGAAATATACAACCTTCCTATACTGAATTAAGAAGGACCGGAAAATCTGAATAGACCCATCAGCATTATGGAAATTGAAAAAATCATCAAAAACCTACTAAAAAGTAAAAGTCCAGGACCAGATGGCTTCACCAGTGAATTCTACCAAACGTTCAAAGAAGATTTAATACCTATTCTCCTCAAACTCTTACAAAAAATCAAAGAGGAGGCAATGCTTCCCAACTCATTTTATGAGGCCCAAATCACCTTATACCCAAACCTGGTAAAGATAACACAAAAAATGAAAACTATAGACCAATATCTCTCATGAACACAGAAGCAAAAATACTAAATAGAATACTAGTGAACTGAATACAGCAACATATTAAAAAGATTATACACCATGATCAAGTGGGCTTGATCCCAGAGGCAAAGGGATAGTTCAACACATGCAAATTGATTAATGTGATACACCACATAAAAAAATTAAAAAATAAGAATCATATGATCATATTAGTAAATACAGAAAGAGCATTTGACAAGATACAGCACCTATTTATGATTAAAACACTTTACAAAATCGGTATAAAAGGAAAATACCTTAATGTAATGAAGGCCATATATGACAAGCCCTCAGCCAGCATTATACATAATGGTCAAAGACTAAAAACCTTCCCTCTAAAATCAGGAACAAGACAAGTCTGTCCACTACTGCTACTGCTATTCAATATAACATTGCAGATCCTAGCAAGTGCAATCAGGCAAGAAAAAGATATAAAAGGAATCCAAATAAGAAATGAAGAAGTCAAACTGTTACTATTTGTGGATGACATGATTCTCTAGATAGAAAACCCTAAAGACTCCACAAGAACACTACCAGAAACAATAAGCAAGTAAAGTTTCCAGTTACAAAATCAATGTTCAAAGATCCATAGCATTCCTATACTCTAAAAACAAAGTGTCAGAAAAAGAAGTGGGAAAAATAATTCCTTTTGCAATTGCAACAAAAAGAATAAAATACCTAGGAATAAATTTAACGAAACATGTGAAGGACCTATATAATGAAAACTGCAAGACCCCATTAAAAGAAATTGAATAAGATACAAAGAAATAGAAAGATATTCTGTGTTCTTAGATTGAAAGAATCAACATAGTTATAATGACCATGTTACCTAAAGCATTATACAGATTTAATGCAATCCCCATCAAAATCTCATCAGCATATTCTAAAGAAATAGAATAAAAAATCATCAGATGTATATGAAAGCACAAAAGACCCTGAATTGCCAAAGCAATCCTGAGAAAAAAGAATGAGGCTGGAGGCATCACTCTGCCTGACTTCAAATTATACTGCAAAATGATAGTAATCAAAACAGTATGGTATTTGCAGCAAAACAGACACATGGATCAGTGGAACAGAATCAAGAATCCAGAAGTAAACCCGTATTTATATGGGCAAAGAATTTTTGACAAAAAGCCCAAAACTTACAGTGGAGAAAGGAAAGCCTCTTCAATAAATGGTGCTGGGAAACTGGAAAGCCACCTGCAAAAGAATGAAACTAGGCTGTTGTCTATCACTGCACACCAAAATTAACTCAAAATGTATTAAGAATCTGATTATAAGACCTGAAACAATAAAGTGCATAGAAGAAAACGTAGGATCTAAACTCAAGGATCTTGGACTTGGAGAGGACTTTATGAATTTGACCTCAAAGGCAAGGAAAGTAAAAGCAAAAATAAATGAATGGGACTATATCAAACTAAAACTTTCTCCTCAGCAAAGGAAACTGTCAACAAGGTAAGGAGACAACCATCCAAATGGGCACATATATTTGCAAGCAACACCTGAGATAAGGGCCTAATATACTAAATATACAAAGAACTCATTTGACTCAATAATAACAAAAAACAAATGATCCAATCAAAAAATGAGCAGAGGACCTGAACAGACACTTCTCCCCAGAGGACATATAAATAGTCAACAAATATATGAAAAAATGCTCAAAATCGCTAGCTAGTAAGGAAATGCAAATCAAAATCACAATGAGATACCATCTCACACCTGTTAGAATAGCTATAATCAATAGGACAAGAAATAACAAATGTTGGAGAGGATGTGGAAAAAAGGAACCCTCCTCCGCTGCTGGTGAGACTGCAAATTGGTACAGACACTGTGGAAAACAGTATGGAGGGTCCTCAAAAACCTAAGAATTGATCTACCATAAGATCCAGCAATCCCTCTACTAGGTATTTACCCCAAAAAACCTGAAAACTTATATTCAAAAAGATATTCGCACATCGTTGTTCATAGCAGCATTATTCACAGTGGCCAGGACATGGAAGCAACTGAAGTGTTCTACGATAGATGATTGGATAAAGAAGCTGTGGTATATATATACAATGGAATATCATTCAGCCATAAAAAGACATGAATGGACCTTGAAATAATCACACTAAACAAAATAAGCTAGACAGAAAAAGTTGAAAATCACACGTATCACTTATATGTGAGATATAAGCTTTAAAGCAACAAATGAACAGGACAAACAGAGACTCATGGACATGGACAATGAACTAGTGGTCACTAGAGGGGGGGAGGTGGGTGAGGGGGGAATAAATATAATGCTAAAACAAACAAACAAACAAACAAATAAATAAAATGTTAAAAAAGAAACAGCAAAAAAACAAAAAAAAAGATTGACTGAGGTCACAGGTAGGGGTCTCCTAATCTTATAGGACTGGTGTTTATATAAAGGGGAAGAAACTCCAGAGATCCTTCTCAAATATTCTCTTTTTTTGACTCTGTCCCTTTCTCTTTCTCTCTCAGGGAAGGGTTGTGTGAGGACACAGTGGGAAGGCAACCATCTGAAAACCAGGAAGAGAGATCTCAATAAAGATCAAGTCAGTATGAACCTTAATCTTGGACTTCTCTCCTTCAAAATTGTGAGAAAATACATTTTGTTGTTTAAGGCACCCATCTGTGGTATTTTATATGGCAGCCTGAGCTGACTACGACAACTTTTGACTCTGAAATTTTAAAGATGGCTGTGAGAGAGTGGAGACTGGCCTATAGCCTTTCTCCCTTTCCCTGACCTGGTTCCATAATGAGAACCTTCTCTCTGGGATGGCAGTCAGTCCAGAAATGCAAGCATAGACCCTTGTTCCAGTGGAAATGGACACCATTTGGAATCTAAGAATGTGACCTTATTTGGAAACTGAGTCTTGGAAGATGTAATCAAGCTACAATGAAGTCATAATGGATGAGAGTGGGCCCTAAATCTAATCTATAGGAAGAGCGGAAAATTGGCAACAGACACGCAGAAGAGAATGCCATGAGAAAATGTAGACAGAGATCAAGTGATACATTTTAAGTTGAGGAACACCGCAACCACCAGAAGGTAGAAGAAGCAAAGAAGAATTCCTCTCTAATCCCTAGAGCCTTCAGAGGGAGCATGGCCTTGGCAGCACCTTGATTTTGAACTACTAGCTTCTAGAACCATGAGATAATAAATGTCTATTGTTTTAAGCCACCCAGTTTGTAATAATTTGCTACAGCAGTCTTAGGAAACTAATACAGCCCCTATGAATAAAATAAACCACAAATGCAAATCATTTACACTTTGAAACAACATATAAAATTTGGTAGAAATCAATTGCCCCCCTCCCTCCACTGCAACAATTCCCAAAAAACACCATAATACAACTGAAGGGTTCTAATAAAAATGACAAAAATGTATGGCTGTTCCTTTTATAATATCTATTGGTTATCCACTATGTGTTAAGCAATATACTATAATTTTACGTGGTGGGGACACATTAGGCCTGGATAAATCTGGGAACTAGTTTCCACAGACCTTTTTCTGAGCATGGAACAGCTAGATCTTTCTCAATCTATGGTGCTAAACTGAGGGACAGTCAAGGCTGCATCTGTTAAAGGATTAACCATTGTGACAATTAGAGGAAGAGATGTGGATAAAACCATGAAAGGAGAGGCCTCAAATATTTGCTTTCTGTATCAGATATCCTAACGTCATTTTTTTAGATGTTTCCCATGCTTTTCTTATTTTCTCCTCTAAGAGATCAGAAGGCCAGAGCTTGCTTACCTATCACTGAGGCTCTAGATGAGGCATTGGGGATCAGGGATGCTGAATAGAACTGTTCCTGTCCAGACAGTATGCCAGCCCCAGTGGAGGAGACGTATATGGAAATTAAAAAAAAAAAAAAGCCACAGAGTATAAAATGAGAAACACAGACACCCAAGCAAAAGTTATTAATCACCTCTGCACGGGCCTTTGAGCTGGCACTGCACAGAGGTAGCGGGGCATCAGGGGAAGAAGAGGGACAGGCTTTTGAAGACAAGGAAGCAGTGAGAGCAACGTCACCCAGCCTGGCACACGCAGTGTTGGGACACGAGTGTTTGATGAAGTGCGATATGAAGGGAACTTGGCCTGTAGAGCATGAGATGCTGGGGAGTGAGATTGGAGAGATGAGTTGGTACCATTTCATGAACAAGATTATTCCTTACGCTAAGACTATTGGAATGAAAGGAGAAATTTAAATGTATTGTCTTTTACAAAGGTGACTCTTGCCTCAAGTTGAAAAGTTGATTGGAGACGAGTGATGAGGAAAGTAGAAGGACCTCGAATGAAACTATTTTCTTGTCTAACGTTGCCGAAGGGCAGGTGTGACATTATGTGGAAGAACATTGACGTTAAGGCAAAAATTGAATTTCTAAAACAGTTCGATTTTCTCTTGCAATCACTCTTATCAGAAGCAACTGTTTGATTTTTTTGAGAATGCATGTGGAATAGCTTAGATTGTCAGAAAGCTGCTGACTGCCTGTGTGTTCAGTGACAAGCTTTGTCCTAAGTGCTTTACCTAGTTATCCCGTCTAGTTCCCAGCTACACTCTGGGAGGTGGTGTGCTGGTAATTCTCATTTGACCCAAGGAGACATCTAGAGTTCAGAGCCCGTAGCTGTGTTATTTTATTTTATTTTATTTTATTTTATTTTATTTTATTTTATTTTATTTTATTTTATTTTATTTTGTTTTGTTTTGTTTTGTTTTGTTTTGTTTTGTTTTGTTTTGTTTTATTATTTTATTTTAATTATTATTTTTTATTTCCAGCTCCCCTTCGATAACCATCAGTTTGTTCTCTATAACTATATGTCTTGTTTCTGTTTTGTTTTTCATTTATTTATTTTTTAGATTCCACATATAAATGAGATCATATAATGTTTGTCTTTCTCTGAGTTATTTCACTTATCATAATACCCTCCAGGTCCATCCATATTGTCGCAAATGACAAGATTTCATTCTTTTTGTTGCTGAATAATATTCCATTATATCTGAATATCTATAACACATTTTCTTTATCTACTTGTCTATTCATGGGCATCTAAGTTGTTTCCATATCTTGGTTATTGTAAATAATACTGCAATAAACATATACCTTTTAAAATTAGTGATTTTGTTTTCTTTGGATAAATACCCAAAAGTAAAGTTACTGGGTCATATGATAAGTCTAGTCTTAATTTTTTCAGGAACCTCCATACTGTTTTCTATAGTGGCTGCACTAATTTGCAATCTCACCAAGGGTTCCCTTTTCCCCACATCCTTGTCAACACCTGTTGTTAGTTGGTTTATTGATGATAGCTATTCTGACAGGTATGAGGTAATATCTCATTGTGATTTTAATTTGCATTTCTCTGATTATTAGTGACTTTGAGTATCTTTTCAAATGTGTATTGGCTAATTGTATGTCCTCTTTGGAGAAATTTCTGTTCAAGTCCACTGCTCATTTTTTAATTGGATCGTTTGTCCTTTTGTGTTAAGTTTATGAGTTCCTTCTGTATTTTTGATATTAAGCCCTATTTGATGTACAATTTGTGAATACCTTCTCCCATTCAGCTGATTGTCCTTTTGCTTTGTTGATGGCTTCCTCCATTGTGCAAACAGGTAGTTAAGTGTTTGGTACTGGGGCTCAAACTTGGGATCTGAGGTTCCTTTACGACACCAGCCTCCTTCGATGTGTATCCCTTGCACTACTTGCAGTACAATCACTTTACACTCTGCTTTAGAATTTGAGGTGCCACCTTATACTTATGATTCAAAGTCTATAGAGGGGAGGCCTGGGCATTTGTATTTCTGTAAGCCATCAAAGGTGATTTTTCAGGTTTGCAGAGGTTTGAGAATCACCGAGCTTCACTTTGTGCAGAGTGGTGTGGAGGGGAAGTGGGACAAAGCTGACTGTGTGTCCACTGAAATTTGGATCCTATATCATGAAACACCGGGTCCTATATCATGAAACACCAAGTGGTAAAGTCATTCTCATTTTTATCAAGGAGGATTTGAGTAGGGGAATGGGAAGGTGAGAGGGAAATGGGAACAAAGGAATTAGTAAAGGGGAAAAGTCTGTAAGATGAGAAAGGCAAATGAGGCAAAGAGATGACATGAATAAGCAATTGAAGTGGCAGGAGAGGAAATGTTACAGGACTTCTCTCAAAGAAAAGGGAAGAAGATCAAACATTTTGCTTTCATTGGCTTTCCTTTGTTCCTGTACGAGCCCCCATTCTTCTTCCACTTTCTACCTCTTTCACTTAATCGAAGATTGTGAGGCTGTAGAAACATTCATATGCCACAGGAAAAGTGAGAGGGGGAGCTATCAGTCAGGCAGGATTTGTGCTTTTTTGCTTCATGGAAAATGACAACGATACAAATAACAATGATACAAATAACCTCTTCTCTCAAACAAAATAGAAAAAAAAAAACCACTGGCATCATTTTAATTTCTTTATAATTCAACTCAAATTAGAAAATCGGATCCTCTTGTCTGCTTTGAAAAAGCTCTTCAGTTGATTTCAATTTTGATGTGCATCCCTACTTAATAATCCCTGGGTTAGATCATCTAGAGGCCCCTTTTTACTCTGATGATCGATTTTTACCCTGTATTCTCAGTACAAATGACACAGGTATGTGGGGAGGAATTTCAGCCTGCTTTAGGATCTAAAATAGATGGCGTCAGTGTTTCCCAGTATGTAGGTCAGTGCTTTCTCCCACGCTGTCTGCGGCACTGTTTGTTTTAAGTGTGGCCTATTTTGTGTCAGGAGTGGGTCGGTGGAATGCAGTCCTTGTCCCAGAGCATGACAGGATGGATATATCCATATCACTTCTGCGGATGAGAAGAAGACTTTAATACCGGATTCCCCAGAGAGCTTGGTCTCCCGTGAAACCGTGAATTACCCCTCCAGTTAAAAATAGGCTTCAAAAATAAAAGTGCCTAGGGAAGCAGGAGTCATTTAGCTTTTGATCAGTGGGATGAACTGATACACTTTAGGCCAGGGAGATGTCAGTCAGCCTTACGTCTGCCCAAAGGACCACACAGGCAAGTGGCAGAAAAGTTGAGAAGGAAAAAGTGGGTGGCAGGAAGAGAGGACACTCACAGGTGCCCATGAGAAACTGCTCTGAGAGCTCCCAAGGGCTTTGCTCTCCCAGTGCCCTGGAGTGTGGAGCCGAGGACCACCAGGTGCTACAGAGGTGGGCGGCTCTACTTTGTTGACAACTGTTATGGTCTTAATGTTTGTGACCCCCAAATTTGTGTGTTGAAAACTTATCCCTCACATGATGGTATTAGGGGGTGATTAAGTCATGAGGGTAGAGCGCTCATGAAAGGGATTAGTACACTTGTAAGAAAGGCCCCAAAGAGCATCGTCACCCTCCTCCGGGGGGGGGGGGCGGGGTATGGGAGAGAGGGCTGCCTACGAGCCAGGAAGTGGGTCCTCATCAGATACTGAATCTGCAGGCCCCTCAATCTTGGACTTCCAGGCTCAACAACTGTCAGAAAAAAGCGTTTGTTGTTGGTTAGCCATTTAGTTTATGGCATTTTTGTTATAGTGGCCTGAACTAACTAAGATAGGGACCATGAGCAACTACTCCACCTTAATCCTGACCCAACTCTCTCTCTCTCTATGAGACTCCATCAAAGATGTTTCTCCCTGGTCTAATGTGTGGAAAGAAGTGGTTTAGGTGAGGATGTTGCCAAAATGGTCTCTCACATGTTTTTTGCAGGCAGAGCTTGGGGAGGTGTGTGCATGTGTGTGTGCGGGTATATGTGTATGTGTGTATATGTTTGTGTGTGGATGTGTGCATGTGTGGATGTGTGTGGATGTGTGCATGTGCATGTGTTTGTGTGCATGTGTGTATTTGTATGTGTGTGCATGTGTAGGTGTGCATGTGTTTGTATGTGCGTGAGTGTGAGTGTGTGTGTGGGGGGGTGAGGCCTAGTGCCAACTATAAGCCTGCTCCTCCTATAGACTCATCTCTGCCTTGGCATGGCCACCACAACACAACGCCACAGACTGGAGGCTTAAACAATAGAGATTTACATCTCACAGTTCCAGAAGCTGCAAGTCCAAGATCAAGGTGCCTGCCGATTTGGTTCCAGGTAAAAGCTCTCTTGCTGAATTGCAGATGGCTGACTTCTCATATATCCTCCTCACATGGTCTGTCCTCAGTGCAGGTGCATGTTGAATACCTACTTAGTGCTGGGCACTTGGAAGATAAAGATGAATAACTTCACTACCGTTTACACTATAAAGGTGGGGGGAAGCTATAAAATGCAGATTACAATATTTCTCACCTAGTCACCTTACTGGAGCACTTCGAATTAAACTATGCTTAATCTTCTCAGGTGCATGGCCAGGTCTCACTCATCCACAGTGATGGGGAATAGGGATGCCATAAATAGATGTGGTCCACAGAAAATTTAGATGTCTTATTGTACCATTACTTTTCACCTCCTCCCTCATCAAACCTTCAACGAAAGCTATAGGTGCAGCAAAATAGACTCATTTGAGCCTCATCTCTCTCTTTCTTGCTCGACCTTTTGTTGCGATGCTAACTAGGACTTGATTGCCCAAAAGGTGGGCAGCACGAGAGGCACACAGAGGTTTAGAGTCTGCACCGCCTGCCTCAACATGATCAAGGTTTCTTCCAAGTTCTACTTATTTTCAAGGAGGTAATCATCATGACATACCAAGGGCTGCTGGAGATTTATATTATATTATCATGCAGTCCTACGAAACTGTATTTTACTGTCGATGGAGTCAAACCACTGAGCTCAAAGAAGAGCACTCAGAATTGATGGCCACTGATCATACTGTCAAGTTTGGAGTCCCTCCCAAGCCCTTGAATAAAATTTGACCTGGGATAGTAGTATTCTGTTTTAGGTTTTCAGAAATACTCCAACCCAGGGCTTTTCCAGACCTATAGCTGGCTTCCCAGCATTTTGAATGCATCTCTTTATTTGGGGGTTTGTAAAACTGGCTCTGACTCACACTAGCTCTGTGACCTTTAGTTCCCCATTTCTAAATTGGATAGGTTCCTCTAATACACAGGAAGGTGTGTGGATTAAATGAGCTCAAGCAAGTAAAGGTGTTTAGCACGGCCCTCAGCCTCCCCCCTGACATCTAAGCACCCAGCCAGTGTTAGTTCTCATCTTTTTCCTTGTGAGCTGTCTCCCTCTTGACTCTCAGAATGAAAAAATCTCAAGCTTTTGATTGTTTCAAATGGCAACAGATAGATAACTTGTTCCTTTTTCTTCATCTCTTCTTATGACTTTTATAGAATAAAACAAAAGGCAAATCTGAATCAATTAGCTTTGTGTGGATCCTAACACTTAAAGAATTCAACCAGCTCGGAGCGGGGGATGGAGAGGCGGGGAGTGGGGGGCTTGTTTAAGAGCTCTTCAGCTGAGAGAGTTAAGTCATTGCTGTTTATTCACTACTTTGTGAACACTACTGGGATGGAGTAATAAAGTGGCACCTGAAAGAAAAATGTGAAATCCTGAGTAAAGGATTTTACAAATGAAAGCAACATTCCGACAGGATTTAGAGCCAGAGGCAAATATCTAGAGGTCAGGCTTCTGGAGAAGAAAAAGAAATATGAACAGAGAACATGGCAGAATTTTTGTCAATGGGCATCAAGACCAGCAGGAAATCACAGCACAGGGACTGAGGTCCCACCATCATGCCCCCTGGTGGAGGGCTGGGAGCGCCCATTAAAGAGCAGGACATTTGTCCCGGGTTTGTTCTTGGGCCACCAGCTGAGGCATCCATGGCTTCAGCAGGACAAATGAGAAGGCGTTTTCTGCTAATCTCTGGATCATGAATCCACTGTACGGGAAGCACCTCTTTTCACTTCCCGGAGTTACCTGAGTGGATGCATGTGTAAATAGAATGGCTATTTTTGTTAAACAGAGCTTAACTATTTCTGAAACAGCCATTTATTTGTGAAGACTATTTTATGTTAATTTAATTATAAGAAAATTGAAAAGTGTAATACATAGCTAAGCCCTTAAGGCCGGTTAATCTATTTGGATTGTAACAAATATAATTTTTATTAGCTCAGCCTATTTGGATGGTAACGAGTATAACCTTTCCATAGACATTACAGACTCTGAGTTATGGTCTATTTTTATGTAAAACCAGCCTTGAGTAGAATAAAAAGAAAATTCTTTTATCTGTCATTGTGTTATGGAATCATTATATTAATGAGAGTAGAATCTGAGCCGTTCCTATTATCGTAGAGTGAAACTCATGCCTTCTCTAGGTATGATTGGGGGGAAAAAAACCCAGGTAGTTATTAGAAAAATGATCAGACTTACAGAGAGGTAAGATATTCTGAAACCTCCCTTGGGTAAAATATGTTGATTTTTAAGAGGAAAAATTAATCATTTTTTCCAGCTAGTCAGACTGGAACATCAACTATCTTGGAACACAGTTGCATGCTTGGAAAGAAGGGGGGAAAAAAAAACCCTGAGAGGCCAACAAGGTGTCAGAAGGTCTGAGCGGTGCTGTTGTGGAAGAGTCTCCTATTTTACCTAATTTCCCTACTTGGACAGGCAATGAACACTGCAATCAGTGGGGTAAGACGTACATCGTTAATGCACTCAGCAAGGCCAAGAGCACAGACCCCGGTGCCAGGCTGGCTGTAATCTGCCACTTACTCCCTGGGTGACGTACATGCCTCCATTTCCCCTTCCACAAAATAAGGGTGACATTTCAAGCATCTTGCTCAGAGAGTAGTGTGAGGCTGAGGAGGAGTTAATAAAGGTAAAGCACATTGAAGGCGTGGCCTGAGACATAGAGCCACGGAAGCGTGCCTAGGACATCATTACGCAACAGATGAAGGTAGCATCATTGTTGTCGTCCTTTTTCCAAAATGCTATTTTATTTTGCAGGCGCTGGTGCCCCCATGGCATGATGACATTGCACATTCTTGAACTTTTGTTCAATATCAATTTTTAGCATTATTTTTATGCTAAAAATAGTTTTCAAAGGTACAGATTTGAAAAAGTTAATGCAAAGTTTGGGGAAATTTTAGTATATTAAGCCATGGTGCTTAATGGAGCACTTGGTGTGTATCAGGCCTGGAGCTGAGTACTTGCAGTATTAAGGAAAGCAGACAGTATTTTGGGCAAACTGGGAGCCTTTGAAAGTGAAAGTGAGCCTGTGGTGGAGACTCACCCAGACCTCTCTGGAGGCCAGCCAGGACATGGCTGTGTGTCAATTCTCACCAAGACCCCAAAAGACAGTCAGCGCCGTGTTCATTTTGTAGGCGAGAAAACAAAGGCTTACAGACTCAAATACTGTGCCCTGTACCACGTGGCTACAAAGTGGCAAAGCCAGGATTCAAATGCGAGTTGGCTTTATTTAAATATGCCTGCCATTAGCTGCTGGACTATTCTGCTCGTCCCAGTCAGCTGGGCTGCTATGACAAAACACCATGGACTGAGTAAGGTACAGAGCAGAAATTTACTTCTCACAGTTCTGAAGGCTGGCAAGTCCACCATCAGGATGCTGAGACTATTTGGTTCCTAGTGACAGCTCTCTTCTTGGTTTGCAGATGGCTGCCTTCTTCGTGTCTTCTTGCATAGAGCAGAGGGCTCTCATGTGTCTTTTAGCAAGGGCACTCGTCTCATCATGAGGACTCTACCCTCATGACCTAATCACTTCCCAAAGGTCCCACCTTCAAATACCATCACAGTGGGGGTTAGGGCTTCCACATATGAATTTAGGGGGGACACAAACATTTAGTGCCCATCACCTCTAGCTAAGAATCTCTTTGACTTATTATTATTAGCTTTAATTGAGACTAAAATAGCTACTTCCTTATGGAATCTCTTCCTTGAAGTGTTAACAATCCAGAAAGTTTCACTTAAGGTGGTTCCATTATAAAAAACACATTTTTTTTTGATTCATAAAAATGTTGGGTCAGATTTTCACTAAACATAGTAATTTCAAGAAAACTTAATACGATATTGGGAAATCATGTTTATTTGTGTGTAAATTTAGTTATTTGAACCAGCCAGTCTCCTTGTCCATTCTTCCTTGACTTTGAAGAGACTGAATGACATAAACGTTCCTCAGTGTAAACTCAAGCAAATGCTAGGTCCTATTCCTGGGTTTTCAAAGTGTCACCCACTCTCTTGGTTGGCAGGAAACGGGATTCATTTCTATATTCATTCATTCACATACACATTTTTTCAATTAGTAGTTTTTTTTTTTACTTTTATTTGTTAGCAAACTCTGTACTCAGCTCTGAAGGTACAGTGGTAAAAAAACAATCAGTCAAAAAGATCTTTTCTCATTCCATTAGCTGTTCAGGCAGTGACCAGATGTTCTCTGAGGCTCGTAGGCAGAGAGCAGACCAATCTGGTGACTAGAATGACCAACTATCCTAGCGTTCCTGGGACTGAAGGGTCTCCCGGGGCGGGGCGGAGGGGGGGGGGACTTTCACTGTGAAAACTAGAAAAGTTCAGAGCAAACAGGGGCTGGTGTTAACTGGTTATTGGGCTTAGAGTTACCATTCTCTAAAAGGGACTTGTATTGGAGTTAGTTCATATCCATTAGATCGCTCTCTGAGCACTTGAGAGCCCTGGAAGTGCTTGAAAAGGAGAAACATCTAGGTTTTTGAATTGCCCAGTTCTGTACTGGACAGGCTGTGTTGGGAAGGGAGGGTGGCTTCATACTAAACTTCTGGGGCCTGCGCATGCGCAGCCATGCTGGATTATAGGGTTTGCATCCAACACTGTTGCATGGCCAGTGAACACTCCGGCAAAGAGGCATTTGCCAAAGTCGCTCCGACCCTGTTGGATATAACTAGTTGTAGAGGCTGCCGTGGGTATTGGGATAAGCCCTGTAGCTAGACTGCTGGGCTTGAAACCCTGCTTTATTAGTTTCTAACCATAAGTTAGTTAGTTTTCCTAAAATCTGAAAGATGAGAACAGTAATGGCACAGTAATCATACCTGTTAATAGGGTAGAGTATAGTGCCTGACACCCCGGAAAGGAATAACGGTAGTGTATTAAGACATTTCCTGACACTTGAAAAGTGGCTGAGGTATACAACAGAACAAGAATCCACATAGATCGAGAAACATAAATCTGTCTTTTCCTAGGCCTCATCCTGAGCAGGAGCGGTGCGCATCCTTTGCCCCTCCCCCCACAGGAGGCAGAGGTGATGCTACTTCCATGGTGCTGCCCTGCCTCTGAGCTTGGCCATGTGTCTGGTTTGGGCCTATAGGATATCAGAAAATATGGAAGAAGCAGGAACTTGGTAAATGCATGCCCATAGGCTGCCCTGAAGCAGCCACAGGACAAAGTCCAGGGTGGGCCACCATGGAAAGAGGCCCAGCTGTCCCCACGACATAGCCCTCAACCCAGCGTCCTTGATGAGGATGCCTGTGAGAATTAAGGTGAGACCAGTGAAACTACCTAGAAAGCCACAGAATTGCAAGAAATTATAAATTACTTCTTTTAACCACTCAGTTTTGATGTGGTTTGTTGCACTCCTACTCTGTGTCAGGCATTTTAATCCTAATAAAAACACAGGAAAGAGGGTATTATTGGTCCCATTTTACAGATCAGGAGTGATCTCAGAAGAATATACACTTCGTCTCAGATATCACAGCTAGTCAGTGGGCTTTCATGGCAGGGCTACCTGACTCCAAACCAAGGTTTTATGTTTTCTCCCATTCTTCCAAACATTGTGACATATTTACTTTAAAGAAAATCTCCTCTACGTCAAACCTGTTTTTATCTTGATGAATGTAATTTTTTTAAAGAAATTTCCGAAGGATATCAAAGCTATATAAAAATAATTTCCTCTGTAGAAGATAGGGAAAAACAAATATTATTTCACAAAAATCAACAAGACCTTTCAAAAATAACTGTGGAATAGATATGGAGTATCTTTACAACAACCTGTGGAGAAGGCCCTGGCATAGAGCATGCAACCCGTCCATGAAGATGGACACTTTCAGTGGGCAGGCCTTGCACTAGCCAAGGTCCGGTAGACTTTTGCTGTCACAGGCCAGATGGTAAATATTTTAGGCTTTGAGAGTGATATGGTTTTTTGTCATAACTACTCACCTATGCCCTGGTAGTGAAAGTGGCCATAGATAATACATATAAGAATGGATGTGACTGCATTCCAATAAAACTTTATTTACAAAAAACAAGCAGTGGGCCAGATTTGACGTCCAGCCCTCATTTGTGGAATACTGCTCTAGAGAATTTGAAATGGCAAACATGACCTTGACCTTGAAGAGTTTATTAACTATTCTTCCCAATGTAAAGGGACTTTGATATTATTTCAGCCCCTCTCTCCACTTTATCATCATTTTCTCTTGTTTTTCTCCCTGCCTTTCCTACTCCTGCGTTGGATTATATGAACATTGCTTTAACTCTGGTGACTCTCAAGGCTAAAGGGCATGTTGACCCAGGATCAGCTATACTGTAGTGTGATGTTGATAAACTCTACTGTCCCATATGCCAGAAAATAAGGCAAAATACTTCCTCCCTCCCATTACCACCAAATTATTTTAAAAAAAAAAAGACTATTGCATTATATTTGACTCCTTGCTAATATTTTTTTCCCCCTACTAGGTACTCTCTCAATCACTTCCCCTCTCCCCAAAAATGTACCATTTGGGGAAAATTTTATAGCCTGAAACCACTTCAATCAGTTTTGGCTTTGGATGCTTATAGAGGTAAGCTAAAGAATTTGTGTTACTTCATAAACTTAAGAACTTTCAAATCACATTTCATAAAATCTAAGATAAATGTACTCCTGTGGGAGAGATGAAATAAACAACTATTCCGATATTCTGTGGGTTGGAATAATGGATTAAAATGCTATATCTCAAACAGATTAGATGTAAATAGACTGATTTAGCTATTTCAAAAGAGACTTGTCTAATGACAACTAAGATTTTAATGAAGAATTCGTGTCTTTCCCCCCCCATAAACTATGACATTTAAAACAGTAATATATTTAAATTAATATATTCTTTTCTCATATCAAGAATTCCAATAGTGATACCTATTCCATAAGATTGTTGTAAGAATTAAATGAGACAGTGAATGTCCAGCACCTAACATCTAGAAGGTGTCCAGTACTCTGTTCCCTTTAATAATAAATGCAAACACCTGGGAAAGAAATCAGTTTAATTCAATGTTTAATCCAAAGGACTAATGTTCTGTAGAACATATTGGGACTCTCCATGGTTAATTTTAAGTGTCAGTGTAGCTGGTCCATAGTGTTCAGACATTTGATCAAATATTATTCTGAATGTTTTTTTGATAGTATTTTTTAGATAAAATTAACACAAATTGGTGGACTTTGAGTAAAACAGATTACCACCGTAATGTTAGTGGGCCTTAATAGAACAAAGTCTGACTTCCCCTGAGGAAGAAGGAATTCTGCCATCAGATTTCCTTGGGTTTGGGACTGCAACTCTTCTCACGATCTCTACTCCGAAGATTTCGGGTTTACCAACTGATGTGACCTAATTCCTTAAAATAAATTGTACTTCTTCTCTATATGTGTCCTGTTGGTTCTGTTTCTCTGGGGAATCTTTATAAACACACTTCCCCTCATATAACATTTTGGGAAATAGGCTAAAGAGAATCAGGAGAACCTAATAAAGAAGGTGAGCGAAAAACCAAAATTGGGATAAGAAAATGATTTCTCCGTGTCAAGCAGTCTTTATGATATTCTGTATTTCTCTTAAAATAAATAAATTATATTTGGCTACTGACAACAGGATCCATGTCCTCTGGCTTGAAATTGTCCATTGTCTTACATGACAATTAAGTTGATGTTTTGAGAAGACAGTTGTCATTATTCTCTCTGAACCTGATTTGAATTGAATTGTGTGTGTGTGTGCGCGTGCGTGTGTGTGTGAGAGGTGTGTGTGTGTGTGTGTGTGTGTGTGAGAGAGAGAGAGAGAAGTATTATTTTAATAAACATAGAAAGGAAGTAGAGAGGAGAAGGAGGGAAAGTTTTAAGTTTCATATTTCCAACTTGAAAACCATTATGAGGAGTATCAGTATCCTTCAAAGGAAAAAGAATACAAACTTGAAAGGGGGCAGGATATGAAAAAGAGAGGGTGTAATGGGCTGCTGAGTGCAGAAGGAAGCTCACCATATGCAGTGCCCTGAGGGAAGCATGGATAAACAGAGTGAGAGGAGGCTTGCTTCCGGAAGTGAAAGGATGACCCAGACTTGAGCCCTGAGCTAGGGAAAGAGGAATACAGCGATCCCTTCTGAGGCACTGAGGGACACAGGCAAATTTCTATAGCCACATGTGGAAAGAAGGACAAGCTCTGAAAGCACTTTATAGCAGGATATACAAAGGTCACCAGTTTTGAGGGCAGCTTGGGGGAGAAACACGAATCAACACATTTAGGGTTTGAATTCCTGGAAAAAGGCACCTGGAGTTTTGAAAATCAACTGGAAATACTGGTTGACAGGAAGACCAACACTAACATTGTAGACAGGTGCTCTAGTAGAACATTTATGAATAAGACTAATGCTTTAAAAATACTTTGCATGAGGGATTTGCTACAGAATTTTAGCAAGAAGCAAAGAAGAAAATCAAACCTGAAGTGTAAGATGATGATTATAGGACATGAGGAGTTAGAGGCATTTTAAGTTAGCTTGGCTTATGTTGAAAGGTAATCTGCCTTGTTTTATATTACTAGTTAATATGTCCATATTACCAGTTAAAATATAGGTGATGAAGGGAAGTGTTGAATGTTCAAGTGCTATAACTCAAGAAGAAAATGATAGGATTTGTGTATATTTCAAAGAATGTCGACATGTTTCAATGAAATTATATATCACCTTGGAAAAAAATAAGCGTAAGTATAATAAAATAAGTGAATGACAATCTTTCCAAACTCTTCAAAAGATTTAATTCTAAGTGTAACGTATCCTTATAATTTTAAGATCTTGATATTACCAAGTACAAAAAAAGCAGAATGATTGGGGACCAGGCATGAATATCAAGAGGCTAAAACCTGTCACAAGGGTGAGTTAACATTAGAAGAAAAAAAAAAACTCCAGAATTTTTTCTGTGCTTACTGATATTTAAACTTTTTAAATCTCAACATTGCACTGACATTTTATTTTTGAAGCAGAAGAGGTGAATTAAGTTTAATATTGCCCAGTGTAATACAGCTTCTCTTCTTCTTTGTAAGTCCTCCCCTCCCCACCCCCCAAAAAAAAACAGGAAAAGAAAGAAAGAAAGAAAGAAAGAAAGAAAGAAAGAAAGAAAGAAAGAAAGAAAAAGAGAGATTAAAAGAGAGTGAGAAAATCTCTATTGGCTGCACCCTTTTATGTGAAAGCCTCTGAATGAGCATGATATAATCTATTTTTGTATGTGAGCAGCGGCATGCACAAACTAGCCCTGGAGACCTCCTTTCCTTCTCATTAAAGGTCTCATTCTAGTGAGGTCCACAATATGTGTTTGCTTCAGGGCTGGTAAGGAGAGCAGCTTCCTGCCTTCTGGAGACATTGCTAGGCTGTTACCCCTGGCATATATTGTGCTGTGATTTTAATTAAAGCATTTGAATGCTGGCAGGTCAGTATTGTTAGGAGGGATGTCTGATTAATTGCTTACCTCTTTGTCACAGCTATAAATGGGATGTTGTGAGGGTACACGTTAGAATCCAAACAATTCCCCCTAGAGTTGGATGAGTAAATGAACTTGGGAGCAGTCAGTTCCTTTCACCTGGAGTGCGAGATAGGACAAAAGCCAGAATTGCACTGGTCATCCCATGATCCCATTTAAAGATGTTCGAGGTTAAAAATCCTTTCTCCTTTATGTGCGATGCCTCCAGCCCCAAGGTGCAGGAAAGATTCAGCAGGTAAATAACTCTGCTCTCTACCAGCAGAATTAATAAATGTGCAAATTAAAAAGGATGTCAGAGCACTAAGGAAACATCTGCTAACCAAAGTAAAAAAGTAATGATGATGATGATAAATAGGGAGAGAGAAAAGGGATTTCTGCTTCGGGCAGATTTCCATCCAGCTGCACTCTGCTGTAAGGGACAATCAGAGTTTCCCACGAGGTCCCCCACTGGTGAGACATTTAGAACGTTATCACTGAGCGTCTGGGTGATACAGACTTTGACTATTGACACGGGGTAATGCATTCCTCATTTACTCTAATTCAAGATTTCTCCAATCTGGCATTCTGGACATTGGTGGCCAGATAACTGTTGTAGAAGTTGTTCTTTGCATTGAAGAATGTTTAGCCGCATCCCTGGTCTCTGCCCAGTAAGATACCTGTATCTGATCTCTTCCTCCTCAGTTCTTAAAAGCAAAAATATCTCCAGACATTACCAAATATCCCACAGGAGCAAAAACTGACTCTAGTTGAGGATGACTGCTTTTGTTCAACTTGCTGAAACATAGTACCCTACATTGGAACATGTGCTGATAGACAAATATTAACAGTAGCACAATGATAGAGATGGCTCATTAAGGATTTGCTTGTAATATTTATACCTGGTAAAAAAGCAGGGGCGAATTGCCTCTAATGAGCCGTATGTTACATATGATAGTTGGAACTGACAAACCCTGCTAGGAAATTCAAAATATTCACCTTTCAGAAATTTGGGCTTCTGTGCATACTCGTATTCACTGTTTTCTATTTGCAATGATTTCTCTTTGCTCCCTTTTGCAGGAAGTTTGGAACGGGAGTGATGTCTTCCTCGGCAACACGATGAACAGTTTCAGTTTTCATAAGGCACTTCATCAATGACTCTTTTCATGACTTTAAAAGATGAAAAGAATCTTGTCTCTAAACGCTCATAGCATCCTAAGATTTTCTCCATGAACTTCTTATTTAGAAACAACATAGTAATTACTAATTGTCATTATGTCCCGAATCTCTAAAACCAGCTGTCTATGCTTTCTGTTGTTTATGAAGCAGGTGAAGTCAATATT
Organism: Rousettus aegyptiacus; assembly: GCF_014176215.1. Classification (NCBI taxonomy): domain Eukaryota; kingdom Metazoa; phylum Chordata; class Mammalia; order Chiroptera; family Pteropodidae; genus Rousettus; species Rousettus aegyptiacus. Next base: position 62,378,406 of record NW_023416310.1, on the reverse strand, counting down.
ATTATTTTTTAAAAATTTACCCAATCACTTGAGAAAATTTGGTGTTGATTATCCACCATGAAAATTTGCCTTACCTATATATTCAGCTTTAGCAAATGAATTTTTCTATATCACATTGTTTATAATAGCACAACTTAGAATTGATATCTAATAACATGACTGTCACTTTATGAAATTAGAAGTGGGCCAAACGAAGTGCAGTGATAGATAAATGTCTTGCATATTACATTTATTACATTTCATTGCCAAAAAAAGGTCTCGGACCTATGCTGTAAAAACACTAAAAAATATTTTTCATCTAGTGTTCTAACCATTTTCAGTTTATTAAAAATTCACCATAAAGTGGAATATTGATATGTGAAAAACTAAGATGAATAAATAACAAGTTTCTCCAAGTAGGCCACACACATGCACGCACACACACACACACACATACACACAGAATCATGCTTTTCAATAGAAATCACATTTAAAAAGTTTCAGATGAGATCTTAAAATTAATAAAAACCTCTCAAATCAAAGACTTCCTTCTGCAAATACAGTCCATGCTTCCTCAATATTAAACAGTTGAAAAAACATATTATATTTCCCCCATGATAAAATATGATTTTAGCATATCCACTATAATATGCTTAGTTTAAAAGGAATGTGACCTCTTTTGTAACATTTTTTCCTCCTACTTGGCTTTGTGGTGTGTCTCCCAACATTTTCACACTTAACTGAGTCACGTCAAAGTTTATTTTATAAACTGATAGGAAAAACAGCAGATGAAAAGACATATCAAGGTCCGTAATATTTACAGGCTAACTGTTCACTTCAGATCAATTCAACAGTCTACAGAAATTTGCACAGGATTTGAACAAGCAGCCAAACTTCAGGGTACTTTTCCAAATGTAATCTTGTAGTCTTTTAAAATTCATCCAGCCTTTACAGAAAACAGACAGTTTCCCCATCTTGGATTACAGGATAGTGAAGGACGCCAATGTACTTATTAGTAAGATTCAGAGTACCCTTTGTATAGTATGGGGATACTAAAATTATACTCAATTTTTTTTCAATGTACCATGCATGGATACATTGAATATTTATTCGTGCATATAAATGTAACTTCAGTTACAAGATCACAAAAATTTGGGAGAAATTACAATTCAGAGTGACTGCTGAGGGGATCAAAGATTCACAGAATGTAAAAGCACCTTGGAGGATCACCTAGAAAAATCTTTTTCCATTTCAAAGGGGATCTCTCCTCTTTCTGAAGAGATGCTCTGGAAAGAAAGACCCATTGGCCGCCTGCCTGTGCCTGTGACATTGAATAATTTGCTGCAGTTGTGATCTAGGAACATTTTTCTGCCACCATTCCCCTTTTGAAGAGGTCGAGGAATACCAGCTTTCACATGGTGAATGTCGAATATTAGTTATTGTAAAATAACTTTGCAGTCAAAAAGCATTTGTGTTGATTGGCTATGGGCCATTATTGGCTCATACAGAGAACCAGGTTGTACAAGGGGCTGAAAAACTCTGCAGATGTGGATCAGTGACCACATAACCTTTCATCGTGCCAACCAGCCAAAAAAACCATTTTCGTCTATTGTAATGGAATGATGATGTGAAGTTGAAAGAAAGGTGTGTTGTTCAATAAAGGGATCTCAGGTCAGATAAAAGCTTTAGGAGAGCTGAGGTATGTACCAACTATGAAGTCTAATTTAATCGATTGAATATTCTCATGAGAAAAAAATATACACACGATGTTAAAAGAATAGGAAGCACATAGTTCACAGCTAAGCCACAGAAGGGGCGGAGAGAGTGCAAAGTTAGCAGAATGGACAGCATTAAAGGTGTAGGTTGGAAGACTGGAAATGATTATGTGTAGAGGAAGATCATGCAGATATTACTGCATATGAAGAATGACCTTTTAGTGAAGCTGTGAGTTCATGCTAATGACATAGGTGGCCAGTTAGATGCTCTAGAAGAAGACTTATGCTGTGCCTGAGAGTGAAAGACCTTGAGTTCCAACTGGATTGGGCAAGCTCCTTCATCACTCAACTCCTGCCTCAGTGTACTGGATGATGTGAGACCAGGGATGCCTTCCTGCCTTGAGTCTCTTTCTTCCCTGGTCTAAGTGTGTGAAACTTGTAATGAATACACAATCACTAAAAACACACATGCTTGCTATATGCAAACCGAGCTATAGAGTGGGGTCTATGTTAAAATCCTATGAGTGAAAATCAGAGCTGCAATGGTAAACAATTGCCCAATTTTTTAAAATTCATAGGAAGGAAGATATTATAACTCCTATCTCTTGGTGAAAACACTGTGTTTGGGTAATGTTGATTTATTAGTACAGTAGACTACCACTAATTAGCACTAATGACAGGGGAACCCATTGTGGATTATACAATTCTGCAAATTAGTGAGTACATGAATAAACAATAAAAATTGAGAGTCCTACACTGCAAAATGTTCTTTTCCACTTATTTTGACAGAAAGGTATTCAATGTTGATTATTTGTGATAATTCTTCATCATACTGCTGATGTTAGATTTTGTTAAAAGGGCCATTTGTGAGAATTACTGGGACAATACTTCTAAAGGAGTTTGGTAAAAGGAGTAACACAAGTGTAAAACATGGTGACTATGGTACCTAACAAATTTGTAGGGATAGAGAAAGGAAATTTTCAAGTTTTAGTTGAGAAGTGTGGGAGGCAGCTGGATATTTTAGGAAGATTATTAGGATTGTGAACTTGCACTTGGGAATGAAAAATACTTCAATATTAAATGACTACAAAAAATTGATCTCAGCCTTTGTCACTGAGGCATTCAGGTGTCTCAACATGTTATGTTAGCTTCTGTGAAAGATCTGGGTTTTCAGGTGGCATCCTCTAGCAATACTACATGTACTTAATATATAATAGACACAAGCATTACAAATGAAATGGTGTAGGAACTTTATGTAAGCTTTCTGTGAGGGTTTATTTCTTGCTTATGGATTTGGATAGTTGATATTCAATTATAGAATATGTCTAGAGCAGGGGTCCCTTAACCCCAGACCATGGCCTGGGAACTGGGCCACATGGCAGGATGTGAGCAGCAAGCAAGCGAGCGAAGCTTAACCTATATTTACAGCTGCTCCCCAGCACTAGCATCACCACCTCAGCTCCACCTCAAGTCATAAGGCATTAGATTCTCATAGAAACACCAGTCTCTGGTGCCAAAAAGGTTGGGGATCACTGCTAAAGAAGATTAAGAACAGTGTCCAAGGTGGGTAATATGAGAATTTAGTCTTAGGAATGAGTGATCATGCAATCCTAAGAAATCGTGCTTCGGTAGTAATGATTTTGGGACTCATACTAATGTCTGTGAGTAAATACCAAAGGCAAGGAAGAGTTACTGTGTTAATTAAAGAGTTAAAGGTGTGCATAGGAGTAAAATCTCAGGCTAAATCAGCTTTAGAACAGGCTTTAAAAGTATATGGTGCTAAGTTGTAAAATTTTGCATCCCTCTAAGTCAATACTGATAGATGATAAGAACATTACTACACAAGGCCATGGTCAACTCCCCGTTTGTTCGCCAAGCTTGTTCCCCAGCATCTTTTATGTGGTAGTAACTTATCTGCCAGTCGATGAAGAACGTACTTTTTCTTAAAGCTTGTAAAACTAAGCTGGTTCAAACACATTTCAGGGGCTCTAGAGCTTTGAGAGGAAACAGATAACCTCTGGGTCCGCTTACTGTTAGCTCATAAGCTAATGTTTTTCAAGTTTAAATGCTAGTGGCCTTGATTTTTCAGAGAAGGAAACAGCAGGAGAAAAGTCGCCAGAAATAATCACAATTGGGCATTACTGAAGGGATAAAATAGAGGTTGAGAGGCAGGACCCAGGGGATAGGAGAATCTGGTAATTATTCTCTATTTTCTGCCTGTTGCTCTTTGAGCCCTGAGAATACATAATGCTTTCCACTAATCAGGGCAGGCAAGTTAGCATATGCAAATAGATCTGGGAAAGTTTATTTTTAAATTGCCCATTTGTGCTTGAAAGTAGAGGTTAGATTTAAGCCCTGGTGAAAATACTAAATCCTGTTTTGGTTTCATGTCTCATATTTTGAAGTGGTTGTGCTTACACAGAATTACCAAAAAATTGGTTGTGATGGGCCTTGGGTTTTATGCATCCGAGGTTTCCTGCTGTTTGAGGTGTGTACTCCTGATCCAGGAAAGAAGGGGTTGGCTTTACTCCATGGTCTACTTTGACTCTTAAATGAACATTTCTTTTGATGATGCGTATAACACTATTCTAACTCAATTTTAACGAGGGCACTAGCTTGCCAATTTTTTTGCTTCTTTGATCTATATATATATATATATATATATATATATATATATATATATATACACACACACACACACACAGTACTAAGCATATCAGGATAGAAAATGGAGTTAATACAACCCAGGATGTTACATTCATAGATATAACCTGGATATTACACTTGGACTTTATTTTCTTTCTAAACATACAAGCAAACACAGAAAGCCAACCATTTTACAAAGGATATTCCACAAAATACCATGAAAAAAATCTTATATGTTTCAAATGTCTTCATAAATCAATGTTTAGTTAGCAAAAGTCTATGACTTAAGCATTAATGGATTCTAAATTTTAATTACTCATGAGGAGAAAATGTAAATATTAGATATCTTCGATTATTTTTCCAGCTGCTTTGTCCATAAAGTTTTAAACTACTTTCTTTTCCTTTTTTTTTTTTGACTATGTAGCGATTTATAGAGAGATGTGACCCTGAGCCCCCAACCCATTTATATTTAACTGAACAAAGCAACACCAATGAGTTTCGCTGGATGCTCTGTACCTGTTTAACTTGATTTTCCCCCTATAAATAAGAAAATTAGCAAGAATAAATGGAATTGAAACCCAAAGGGTGTTAGTCAGATTCTGTTACATGCATGTTAGATAGCATTGGAGAGTGGCGGAATTAATCTTTCATCCTTACTGTATGTGTTTCTCAAGCCAAGCACATTTTTCTAGCAGGCCATTGACTCCCAGTGAATCACTTCTAAGCAAGCAAGTGCCAAAGAGAAATACTGCCTCTAAATCCATTGACATCTTCAAATAAAGCATTACATTTTACTCATGGGTTCTAAGGCCGTGTGTCCAGTGAAAGAAATGCCACATTTCCATCCCTCAGGCATTTGTGACAATTACTTCTGGGCCAAAGCTTCTGTTTTACCGGCATGCCATATTATTGCTACCTGTGACTTCAGCTGGAGCCACAGGTTTTCACACTCAAAAGGAGTCAAGGTTGCTGAAACATATGGTTTTATCTTGGGTGGAAATATAGAACAACAGGAGAATTTACATATGCAGTATGCACGCACGCGCGCATGCACACCCGCAGGCAGCGTCAGCTAGGAGATGTAGTCACATCTGCAGTGAGGCGGGCTCTGGAAGAAGAGCATGCTGGGAACGCAGAATGCTGGAAACTCCCTGGCTGTGAGTGTAAGACCTACTCAGAACCTTGTCCCTAGCATTCCACACTAGTTCCCAAGTTTAAGAAACTATATATTTTCGAGCAATGTTTGAGCATTCTGAAAGCTGCCACTGTGAAACACCATCCATCACGTGGGGGATCTGAAAGCATCTAGAAAAAATGGGTTCCGCTCAGTTTCAACTTTAATTTTTTGGAATGGGGTAATGTATTAAAGAATCATTTAATATAAAAGTTGTGTTTTGCAGGCAGAGAGTGAATGAAGCCCTGATCGAATTCATGGTTTTTTTTTTTAGATCATACGATTTTATTGATAAGGAAAGGCAATGATCTGGATGTGAAGAAACTGGACTGTTTGCAAGAATTGAGATTTTGGGTTGATCACTCATCTCATCATTTCTCTTCACCTATAGACAAACCATACACACATCTCCTCAAACAGCATCCTTGTTTTACTTTATCTCCAGGTTGCTGTTGGGGGCTTCAGCAGGTTGGCTCCGGTGCCAATGAAAGGAAAGGATGGTTTTGCTGTGAGCTAGGCAATTTACATCTATTTTAGCATAAGGTTTTTCATCAAGATTTTTCAGAGGAAAAGGAAGTAAGTAGAAATAAAGTTATTCTAACCCTTCGGCTTCTTTCCTGACAACTTAGAGGAAAATTCACAGCAAGAAGTAGACTCCTTATTTCACAGACACTTTACTTGAGAGCTCTCTTGCCCTCCAAGAGTTGGCACAGACCTTCCATAATGGTAGTGATAACTGTGTTTGTGGTCAAATATGAATCCCTACTATTTAAATGCATATTAATGAAAGCCAAGTTTATTCAGTTGCTCATTCGCTCACATACAAATACAGCAAAGCAGCTCAAGGAGAATTGTCCTATGTAAGGTTTTACATGCTTGTTAAAAATAACATATGTGCAGAAACAGTATCTGTAATTTATACATGTGAGTAGATGGAGTCCCTTACAGAATGTGCTTTAAAATTCCTGTAAATTGGATCATAGTTTAACTGTACTGGTGGGTTTTCAAAATGATTCTATCTTTTTGTTGTTGGTTGTTTGTTTGTATTTGATTTTTTGTTTTTTAGGTGAAAAACTCATTGTTGAGAGGATATTTGCTAGCTTATCTTTTTTCTATTCCTCAATTTTTACACATGATTTTAAAGCACAGTCCACCTGCTTTGAACCCTCTCTACTTCCCAGGTGTCCGTGTCCTAGAGCAGCCGCTCCATAAACCTGGAAGAAATATCAGGTCTGCAGTCTGGGTTGACATTTTTCAACTTTCTTCTATAACTCCAGGGACTTGCCCCCATGTACACTTGAACGTGTTCATTCATTTCCCCCCATTTGCGGAGTATTTACATTTTATTCTCGCTTTGCTCTTTTTATGTTGGTTAGTCCTGATTCTCTGATCACGTCAAAATTTCTTCATGGACAAAGATTTTATTTGCTCCATGCTCAAAAGAGATTCCACGAAAGTTGATGGTCAGTAAGTTATTAAATTATTATATTATTGTTGCTTATCAGTCCCCCTCAAAATAGCTTTGTGTTTGAGTCTACTAGTTTCTAAGTGATGAGAGGGGATGATTTGATGAAGCTTGATTATCTCATGCATTTCACTTAATTTTCTTTAAAAATATATATTTTTTTCTGCTTCTAAAACTGCAGTTCTTTCATTTGTAAACTTCCAGACTGGTAGGCAAAATTTTTTCCAACAGAAATAATGTTAGAAAGCTCTCCCATGTCGCTTAGGTTTTTTTTCCCTGCCCCCTACTTTTAATTTTTAAGAGCAGGGTTCAACCTTTTTTGCCCACCACAAGGCATATGTCAAGGCTGGAGACAGTGTTTCAAACCGTAGACTCCTGGGAAATGCTCTGTTCTCTTCAGAAAGTTCTTCTCCAGAGAACTGTTTATTTGTTTGTTTGTTTGTTTGTTTGTTTTTCTCATCAAGTATTTTAATCCAATGAAAACCAATCCAAAAAACTTTTTTTTGGATTTCCCTGACAAAGATCTCTCTCCCTGATGGCATCTGACTAGGGTTATATGTTCTAGGACTAGGGCTTCCTGCAGACACTTTCTTTACTTGTCGCTGGAAAAGTGAGGAAAAGGCAAGTTTTCTGGGATATTCCAGACATTTTGCCGTATGACAATAACACTACAAAGCATGTACTGTCTGCTTCCCTGTGCCAGGCCTGTCTCAGGCAAGCAGCAGGGGTTTCTCTGCAGTGTGTCCTGGGTTGACTGATGTCCTGGTCACAGCCTCACTCTCACCAAAACTGTCTAAGACAGCAGGTCCCAGGACCTCCAAAGTGCAGGCTTGTGAATCAGAGAGGCCTGGCAGCTTTGGGGATCCCTTGCTTTCTGTGGTCTCTACTCTGTAGTGACCTTGAGTGCCAGGAAGCTAATGGGGGAATCAAGGCCCCATAGCATTCACAAATCCTTCTTCAGAGAATGGGATTAAATACTTTATTTTGAACCTAAATTCAACCGTGATCTATTCCTCTTGAGCGAACAAGAAGATATTGCAATAGGTAATCTGGTCTGGACATCTAAAGGTTGTCAAAATTCATGCTTTATTGACTTTTCTTTTCAGGTTTAGATCTCTGGTCCGAGAGCAGGTGCTACTGTTCCCCTTATTTTATAGGGGACTGAAGAGAGGTACAGAGCAGGAAATGAACTTGCCTGGAGATAATCAGCTTTATGAAACGGAGCTGGGATTTGACCCAGCTGTCCCACCACTATCATCTGTTTCCTCTCTTTTGAGAAGTGACACATTCGAACTTCTCTAGCATGTGCCGCCCAAGTCTAACATTGGCCCAGCAATGGCTGATAAACACGTTACCGCAGTACCTGCTCTTTTCAGGGCCATGTCAGGAGTTGCAGAAGATATAACATGGGTAGGGGACATTGCTTTCCTTCAAGGAACTTCAGTCAGATGAGAGAAAAATGAGAACACAGGACAAGATTTGTATGTGCCCAAGTTGATATGTCCAGAACCAATAGACAACATAAGGATGCTTCCCTGCAGGAAAAGTCTGGTAAGGTGGTCCTTGCAGAAAATCCTGAATGATGGTTGGGAATTGGAGTGGTGGACCTTGGTGAGGGCATTCCAGTAAGAGGGGACAGAATGGGGTGAAATGGAGGAGACAGAAAGCTAGCATTTTTAAAGAAAGGACCTTGGTTTGGTAGCAGAATCCATTTTAAGCAGAGGGGCAGGTGAAACTGGAGACATGAGCTAAAGTAGGTTCAGAAGGGCCTTCCGTCCCTGCTGAGACTGCAAATTTGAAATAAGAGGGTAGGGGGACAGTGCAGGGGTAGGTTTGGAGGTTGAGTCTGCAGGATTTGGCAATGAGTTGGATGTAGGGAGTAGTAAGTGTGGCCTCTAGAGGACTGAGATGCTAGTAACAGACATTAAATGTGTAGGAGTGGGAACCTGGGGAATCAGTGTGTCTGTGAACTTTTGGAGCTGGCCATTAGTGGAACACCCACCCGGTGGCCAAGGCAGTGGGAGGTGAAATGTGGGTGGGGCTTCCTGAAGATGGATTAGAGCTGAGAGAGGACTCATTTGGGAATCATTGGTTCAGAGATGGTGGTTGAAAGTGTGAATCTGTATTAAAGGGGTCCAGAATATATTGCTGGGGCACGAATATTATTTTGAACTAAAGGCATTTGAAATAGCTTCTTATTCCTTTTTTAAAATTATTTTTTTTCTGAACTCCTCTCTCTTCCCCAAAGCAAAATCTCCCCCAAATAACTCAATTGTTATAAATCCCCTTCCTGGAAGTTTCAAAACCAGGGAGGATTGACTCATCGTCATTATCACAAAACTATCATATCTCCTATCTCTTCTCTTAAGGGCCTCTTATTATTCCTGAAAATCATTTCCCATAATGCCACTTCTTCCCTCCCTCCCCTATCAAGAAGTCATATGTTTTCCCTTAAGTATCCTTCTCTCCTTCTCTTTCCCCTAGTAAGATAGTTTTGAAACCTCAAATTCTAATCACCTCCTTGAATGATATCTCTCTCTAAATTCTTGTGTATGTATGTAAAAAAAACCCTGTCCTTTTTCTTATTAATGTGGAGCAGATTTTTTTTTTTTTGGTCAATATAATTAGCTGGCCCCCAATTACTGAACCTAAGAGGATAGGGGAAAAGATTAACCCCCTGACAATTCATTACCAAGGAGAAAGGGGAGGGCTGAGATCAGAACCTGTGAGAATACTCAGAAATAGTTGTTCAGAGGAGAACAAGGAGAAAACTTAAAAGAGACTGAGATAGAACAGTGGAAGGAGGGGGAGGGGACTCAGGAGGGTGTGGGGAATGGAGGGTTTCAAGATAGAAGAGTAGAGAGTGACAAATCTTGCAGAGAATTTGGAGAGATTAATACTTCATTGTGTGTTTACTGTTTGCAACTCTACACCAAGCTTGTAAAACATCATTCCATTTAATCCTGAGAGCAAGCCCGTGCCTGAGAGAGGCAATATCCTCATTTAACAGGTTCGGAGAAGTTGAGTGACTTTGTTAAGGTCATTCAGCTGTGAAAAAAGGAGCCAAGCTCAGGTCCGGGAATGTGGGGCTGTGACATCCCTGCCTTCCTGCTTTCTGCAAACCAGGATGAAATTCTGAACACTGTGTATTTTGCTTTGAGTAATCTTTCTTGTCTTAAACAAGAGATCAACACACTCCAGCCTGCAGGGCAGAGCTGACCCACAACATGTTTCTGTAAATAAAGTTTTATTGTCACGTGTCCACATCCACTTGTGTATGTACTGCCTGTGATGACTTCCGCTCTACAACTGCCAAGTTGAGTGGTTGTGAAGGAGACACCCAAAGCCTAACAAGTTATTACTGGTTCTTTATAGAAAACATTTGTTGACCACTACCAGCCTTAAATCATGAAGTTGCATAAAAAATATTACAGATTAGGAATTCTGATTCAGCGTAATGTAAAATTCTTGTCTTAAAATGAAAATATACCTACGGAGAAAATCAGGTATAATAACAATGAGATTTTTATCTATCAGGGAGTAACACTAAGTACTCTAAACTGTCCTAAAATTAGCTGTTAATTTTTTCAGAGATTTGGAAGAAGCAGGAGATGATGAATGACAATTCGGTAACATTGATGAAGCTACATACAACAATTCAGAAGAATCAAATATGGTAAAATATTTGCGTCTCTTGAGAACCCAGAAAAGGTGGGTGGGTAGAGTTACAAATGATGAGGGGCATTATAATTATAAGACAACTAACAGTCCCCTAGGACTGTGGATTCATCACATAACAGGGCACCCGGTCAATAGTCCCCCAACCATTAGCTTGGATCCCAGGGTCTTGAGAGAGGACACATGTCTCTCTATTCTTCTGCTGTGTCTGACAGCGCAATGGGCTCCTCCGAGATGAGGGAGCATCCCCTGGGCTGGTAGCTTCCCTGGCGTTGGTAGCACAGCAGGCTGTATGAGGTGGCAGTCCTGCTGGGGCACATCTGTCCCTCTCAATATTCACATTGCTAATGTCTCACTCTAGTGACAAATGCAAATTGGATCGCTTGGTCCAAACATGTCAGCCTCATTAGCAGGTGCATTGTGATCGGCATAAGACACCCGCCTCTCCTGTGTCTGCTGTTCTTACCTCCACTCATCCTTCAGAATTGTGGTTGGGGGGAGCAAGAAGGAAAACTTTTTTTTTTCAAACAAAAGAAAGGCTAGTTAGTAGGAGTTGTTTACCATGGGTTATCCTCTCTAAAGCAAATGGACCTCCTCTGGTCAAAAATTGAGCAAAACTAGACTAGAATATACCTTGATCTTAAAGAAAATGTGTGGCACCAACCATGCCCCCAGAACAGAATGGTATATAAGACTACATTTCTGGAGATGAGAACTAGGACGAGATGGATCTTTTAATCTATTTAAATACATGCTGATTGACCTAATTTTTTTTTTTTTTGGTAAAAAATTTGATAACTATAATTGATCATTAAAACTTTGGCTTTTAAAAATTTAATCTTAATCTATTTTCTCTCTTAAGTCGGAAATTCAAATGCATACAATGTTTTTTGAGTTTTGTAAATGTATCTGATAATGATATTGTGATAACAACAGCCTGAAAATTCAGTCAAGGATGGTACTCTCATTATTAACAAATCTGCCTTACTTTCAGGTCTTGGAAAGGCTTGAATTGTCGTTGTTGCAATCAAAATTATTTAAAAGTCTTTTTTTGATGCCAATAATGTATTTGTTTTATAAACAAAGGTTAACGCTGAAGGTATGAGGTATCAAAGGGATTAAACAAAATATCACTTGATAAGGATTTCCATTTCACGTTTTTTTGACTCTCATTATACATTTTGCAATGCCAAATATGGCATTTTTATTACTAATATGATTTTTAAAACATGTTAAGGATGGGATCGATGCTCTTCTTTTTTCTGGAAATTTTGTTTGGGACACAAGGGATGCATTTTTTAAATTTGAGATCAATTAGCATACATCAACTAAACTACACAACACCTAGCATATGCAAGAAAGTAAAAGGAAGTGTGATAATCCAGATGTTTGTCACTGGTGTCAAACATCTACATGTCTGGTCATCCAAACAATTGACCAAATTGCTTATTTTTTCATTTATTTAAACATTTGATATCATAAAAATAAAACATAAAACAAACTACAAGAAAATTTTTTATTCAATTGCTAAATCAAATTTTTTTCTCATTGATTATTGTGTATAAACTTAAAGCAAAGATGTATCAGGAATTCTGTAAATTTTAGTTGTTTTTATTTTCTGTAAAAACAAAGTTGTGGAGAAAAATTCAAAATTTTTCTTATTCAAGAAGATGTATACATATTAAGCTTCTATCTGAAAATTAGAAAAATAACAAGCATCAATAAGAAAAAATTGAATTTAGGAACTGAATATACGATTTTCCTATAGTTTGTTTTATGCTTTATTTTCATGGTTTCAAATGCTCAAATAATATTAAGCAATTTTGCCAATTGTTTAGATGACCAAACAGACAATGTTTGATACCAGTGACAAACATCCGATTGTCACACTCTCTTAGCTTTCATGTGTAGTTCAGTCGATGTATGCTAAGAGTTTCTTTTTAAAGATTTTTAAAAACATTCCTCACTTTTTAATTGCAGCACAAATCCAGCATGGTTATTGTTTAAGTATTTTCTTTCTCAAAGGCCATCTCTCCCCAGAAATCAGGTCTCTGTATTGCCTTTTCTTTAAGGGAATCAAATTGCCTGTGCCAGGATTCACAGAGCCCCCATGCTGTGTGCCTGTCTAGGGAGGACAAAGCTAAATGGAGAGAGGAGAGAGCTATTTGAGAAGCAGAGAGAGATTGTGTGTGTGTGTGTGTGTGTGTGTGTGTGTGTGTGTGTGTGTGTGTGTGTTTGTGTGGAGGGGGGCGGCGCTGGGAAGTTCAGAGCCCAAGAACCTTGCCAATAGTGTGCAGTAGTCTGAGGAGCCACCTGGGCAACTCAGGCAGGGCTCCTCTTCTGTCAGTATTGAGCTCAAAAACTATCTCATAACAGAAGTGACCGGCGCTTCGTATTTTCTTTTCTCTTAAAGCACTTAGTTCCTTAGGGTGACAGCTGATGTGACTGGCATCTCTAAGTGTCAAATGAGGGCACTTGCAGGCTATCTCAGCCCCTCCCCTTCTCTGCCTTGGACCAAGTACTTAGCTGTCACCAAGTATTCCAGCTCCAGTGCACGTTATTTTTCTCCTGTCATTTTTCCCTCAGTCCCAAGTTTAAGAAAAAGGCTATCAGTTCTTTGACGTGTTAAGTGACCTCATCTGCATCCGTCTGCTCCTGCATCCACATCTAACGCTAGTCAAACTGCAAACATGAAGTGCCACCTGGCTGAGAACGGCCAAGTGTGGCAGGCAGATTCCAGGCATCTATGGAGGGGCAGTGTGGGGACAGATGCCTGCTTCCTGAGGCCGCCCCTTCCAGCTGGGAGTCAGCCCACCCGACAGGAATCCTGGCAGGTGAGGGAGTGCTGACTATGGGAGTACCACTGAGGGTGAGATGGTGGCCTGGGAGACCCTCAGAGATGGCACCTGAACTGTCTCCAACCACTTTCTTTCATCGGGGAACAAAGTTCCTTTCATTTCTCAAAAGAAAAGAGGAGAAAAAGAGGAAGAAACAGGCAGGTATGTTTTGACAGTTGACTCCTTTTCTGTCTGTTTACATAGTTATCTGGCATAAAGATTCTAAAATACACATGTGGAAAGTTGTATGCCACCTGGGAATGCCACAGATCCAGTTCATCTGATTGAAAGCAGCGTTAACACCCCAAGAATATCTTCAGTATTCACAGGACGCTCAGGCCAGTACTAGCACCGAGGGGGTATAGTTCTGAGCCAGCTTCATAAAGTGAGATCAAATGTTTGCCTTTTTTTAAAACCCCTACTTTTATCTAATCCAGTTTCTTGGATGTCTGTTAGAAAGAGTTGGGCTGATTTATAGGTCCCTTCAAAAGAGCTGGTTATTTGGTGGATTAGCACAGGGAATTAAGTCTTCGGGAAGACCATGGACATGAAATTATTTCATGTGTTCCATTTACGAAAAAGCCAGTATTTCAAGATCTGAAAGCTGCAAATAAATTTTTGGTACAAATATTGGGAAAAATCTGTCATTTGGAATTAGTCTGCTAAGCTGTGGGGGTATGGACAAATTCAGACTGTACAGAGGTTGCAAACCTAAATGTCTTCAAGAAGGTAACCAAAGTGTAAAATGGCAGGATACAAGGTCATAGGCCTTGGTGGCAACGTGGTGAAGTGCATATTGCAGGCTTTGCCTGTGGCAGGCAGACTCGATTTGTTTTAGCCCATCACTGTGGCCGAGTGGAAGGCTCTGCTGGCTGCTGGTCCCACACTATTTACAGGCCAAGGACCAGAGGCCAGGGCAATCCTGTGACTTGCTCAAGATCACCCAGGTCATCAAAGGGCCAACGAGAACCAGGAGCTTCTGGTTCCAGCCCAAAACTTCTTCCATGGCCTCTTCTAGTTCCACTAGGTGAAAAAATGGCCATTAAAAGTGTTGTGCATGCTCTTCGTTCTCCTTTTCTCAAACTCTAAATTCTCTGAGCCTCTTACTCTCTCATGTGTAAAATGGGTAAAACACATTCTTACCCACAGGTTGGTACGAGGATTAAGTAAGATAACATATGTTTTAAAAGCCCCACTGTAATTGGAATATAGTAGATAGTAAAGAGAGTAAACTTCCCTTCTCTCCCTCCTTCCTCTGCCTCCTTCCTCCTGTCATCCCATTGTCTCTTCATCTCTTCTGCTCCCCCCTCTACTCTTTACTTTGTTTTACTTGATTTTGTAGCCATACAGAAAACAGCACAGGCCTTATATGCACCTGGTACTCAATAAATTTAGAGTGAAAGGGCTAGGGCAGTGTGCCGATCGTAAGCTACGGGACAGACAGCCATCACATACCGTAGGCAGATGAGACTCACTCCAAACTGCCATTGATCAGTCTCCCTTGGGGCGGGGGGGTGGGGAGGGGTCCTGAGTCTGAGCTTCCAACAGCCCTTCTGGCAATGGTAGTAGGTTGTCCTGAGCACTCTTGCATCAGTGCTGGCAGGGTCTGTGGATCAGTCTGCCGATTCCGTGCAAAGCTCACTAACTGAAGACGAGGCCTTGGCCTTGCTAGCACCATGCTCCATGTTGTTGACTTCTTTCTCATTTATGATGTTAGGTCTTGGGGTTTGACGCTGGAAGGAAAGCAGGCAGAAGGCTCTGGGGATGGGAGACTCCTCTTGGACTCAGTCTGGCAGGTGCAGGAAACTCAGGCCTCCCTACCTCTGAGGGAGCCCAGCAAAATCAAGGGCGAGGGTGCCACGGCTGCACAGCTGGCCCTGCTCTCTTGTGCTGCTGCCTCAAGCACCAAGTGGGGGTTTGGCCAAACTCATGGCCGGCTCTCAGGGACAGACCACTCTGCACTTGCTGCATCTGGTGCTTGCGTGTCTGACCCCCAACCTCTCTGGTTTCTCTCTTTGTAAGAAGACAGCTTTGGAGTGGATGAAGGCTGTGATTGGGTATGGCCCATGTCTTACAGGACAATGCTGTGTCACCCAGCTTTGTTGTTCATCCTCACTCTTTTCTGAAATATTCTAATTTCAACCCCAGTATGATATATTTTTGTCAAAAGCCACGATGGAAATTTTAGGGAACTACTCAATGTAATAATAATTTAAAAGATATGTATTTATGTAGAGCTGATTATCTGTCAGTGTTTTACAAATATATCATTCAATTCTCACACTTTTTGAGGCGGCTACAATGGTTGCATTATTCTCCCTTAAACTTGGAGGAAACTGACACATGGAGGGGTTAGGTGTTGCCTATGATTGGTTACACACTTGGTTCGTGGTCAAGTTCAGGTTTGAATCTGTGTGGTTAGGCACCAGGTCCTTAACCATGGCTCTACACCACCTCTCTACACCACCTTCGCCAATCGCTTCAGAGAAACTAGAGTGTGAGCTTGCCATGCCTCATGCTCCTACTCCGTAAGTTACAACTCTCTTATTTCTCAGCCCTCACATTTTGATACACCACAGCATCCTGCCTCTCTGCCTGCTATTCTGGTGGCTCTCTCTTCCTGTTTTGGCCTCAGAATCCTTCCCAGTATAGTACTCAGGTAGCCTCCATAACACAGTTCTCACTGACTTGAAATGTGTTCCTAAATTTTTTAGAAATTATCATCACCCAGCTCTATCTACTTATTTAAGGGAAGTTGGAAATATTATTCCTGAACTTTCTGATCAAAATATCTACACTTGCACATATACGTTGGCAATGATAGTTTTTTGTACATGTGTGTTTGTGTCTACGTGTGTGTATTTTCTCCTGGAATCTCCAAAGGGCTATGTACTTCCCCGAGGCACAAGGATAGTGTCCCTCTATTGTAGCTACCAATGGATTGACATGAGCCAGACAGTGTGCTAGGTTCTTACAGATGACATCATCCCTGAGAAGATCACAACTGAGAGCAAGTAATATACTGGGTTCCCAAATAGGAAGCCTAAGTTGAGTCAAATCTTGTTTTGGGTTTATCCTGAGTTGTTGGCAGGGAAGAACTCATTGTCTGAAATTTAGATTTGGAGGAGTTATTTGTTTTATTGAGATATAATTGATATATAACACTGTATCAGTTTAATTTTGTAAGTGGTTATTTGATATATTTATATTTTGCCATATGATTACTACAGTCACATAATTATCATGTCACATAATTATCATTTTAGTGTTGAGAACAGTTGAGATTAAGTCTCTCAGAAATTTTGAAGTTTACACTATAATATGGTTGACTATAATCAATATGTTGTGTATTGGATCTTCAAAATTTATCTAATTGGAAGTTTGTATCCTTAAAACAACATCTCTCCAATTCTACCTCCCACCCCACAGCCCCTGGTAACAACCATTCTACTCTGTTTTACAAGTTCAGTTTTTCTTTAGATGCCACATATAAATGAGATCATACAGTATTTGTCAGTCTGACTTATTTCACTTAGTATAATGCCTTCAAGCTCCATCTGTGTTGCTGCAAATGACAGGATTTTCTTTTCTCAAGGCTGAATAATAATTGCATTCTCTCTATATATCGTATCTGCTTTATCCATTAATCTGTTGATGGACACTTAAATTCTGGGTCCCAACATCAAGAAGTGTATTAATCTACCCTCACAAAGACAGCACCAAATCGATACTTCACAACTCCTCTGAGGCTCTCTCCTCTCTCCCCTCTTTTTCTCTTTTCCCCTTTGCCATCTATCACCCAAAATTGCCCTTAGTTTTTATCCTTTCCTTTTTTAGCCCTTCCTTTCGGCTTCTTCTCTTTTCCATAAATTTAACAAGGACAGCAGGAACATCACTATAAGGTATGTGCATAATTTTATATTTATCTGCATTTACAAAAATGATGAAGATAGGGAAAGTCTAGGGGAATATTTTGGTAGTGGGAGGGAGATATCAGATTTATAGAAATTCTATTCATAAAATAGACATTTTTCAAATTTTAATAAGGGAGCACACTTTCTGTTTTTAAGTTCAAAGCTAAATAAGGAATAGATGTAGTAATATTTGCCAGATTTTACATTTATTAAAAGCCAAGATAGACAGGGATAATAGCATAACTCAATATTTATGATGCAGCAGCCTCTACACAAATATTAAAATGAGGCAGTTATCATCAAAACTATTTGTTGTTTATATTTGCTTTCAAATTTTAATGAACACAAATGTTACTTATATGGTAAAGTTCAATACCTGAAAAAATAACTCTTTTGTCCATTAATGAATCCAGCCATAAGACTGTCATGGGAAAAGTCATTTTTAAACTAAATAATAATTTGAAAAGACATCAAAAAATTTTTTGCTTCTGGGAAGATGGCGTGGATATGTTTTTCCTTACTCCTCCTGATAGTAACTAAAATCTGTGGGCGTTATATATAAAACAAACATAAAAACACTGTCAGCGAAGGAAAGCCAGGCTGGTTAGGACCTTGGGAACTGAGAAGCAAAATGTCAGTAAGTTTCCTAGGCTGGATACTTGGAGAAGCCAGAAACCTGGAAATGCCAATGGGTTGTGTATGTAAAAACCCTGAGAAAAGCCAAAAAAATGAGGAAAGGGATGGCCTAGCCTAGCCAAACAGAAATCTTTCACACAAAAAAATTCTACTCTTGATAAACACCATAAGAAATCTTTGGCTGCACCTCGCCTATGAGCAAAAGTTGAGGGAGCAGCTGGACTTCTACTGTCATGAAGCTTTAAGCAAGATGCCCTAACCCCACCCCCGCTTTGGCTGTATCTGACAAGGCCAAGAGGAGCTGGTGCATTCATCCCATTGGGTGTTAATGCCTTCACCTCTCACACACACACTCCCTTCCTGGTGATAATGACCCCAACCCCACCCCACCTACTGTCAGTGGAGACCACTTAGAGAGCCTGGACCCCACCTGGCAGTAGGAGGTGCTCTTCCTTGCTCTCTGGGGTGGTATCAGAGGAGACCAAGACTTTTACCACCAACCAAGCAGTAACAAGGCTTGTCCTCCAGCCCTCTTTGGTGTCAGTGGAGGACATGCCTAGAGTAGTAAATAGGGGCCTCTGTCCCTCCCAGCCAGAGTGTTATTAGCAGAGGCCTAGTGGGGAGCCCGAACTGCCTCCTTTCTCAGCAGCAACAACGAGCCCTTCCTCTCCTGGGTGTTACTGGGGCCAAATGGGGAACCTGGAATGCACTCACACCTAGCAGAATGAGGCAGTACTCTCTGTTCACTGATCAGAGCAGTGTCAGAGGAGGCCTTCTAAATCAGAAGGTTTAAATAAGAAGGCTCTTCTAACATAATATCCAAACTTTACAGATTTCAACCTGTGATCACTTGTCATAATAAGTACCTGAAAGCTTACAAATTGAAAGAGAATAGAAACATCAATGTTTTCTAATAAAGAGATGACACAGATATTAGAATTATTTGACCAGGATTTTAAGGCAATCTTCATAAAAGTGCTTCGATGAGCAATTACAAACATGCTTGAAATGAATGAAAATTAGAAAATCTCTGCAAAAAAATGGAAGACATAAAAAAGAACTAAATGGATATTTTAGAGTTGAAAAAGTATAATAACTCAGTAAATGGAGTTAAACTCAAGAGAAGATGAAGTGAGAAGAGCCTATTGACTTCAAAGATAAATAAATATATATTACTCAAATTGAAAGATGGAAAAAAATAGACTGTGGGAAAAAAAGGAGTTGCACTCAGGGACATGAGCAACTACAATAAAATATCTAACATTTGCATCATTGAAGTCCCAGAGGAAGACAAATAGTCAGCACTATTAAACTTTGACAAATTAAATGTATAATGAAATCTAAAGGAGCCACTAAAAAATAATTATACAATGTGATATTCTGAAAACACCGTAGATAAATCAAAATAAAATTCTATAAAAATGTTCAAATAATTTACCAGGAGGCGGGAAAAAGAGAATCAAAATACAGAGAACAAATAGAAAATGGAACATAAATTGACAAACCTAAATGTCAATTTAAGAAAATTTACCAGAGAGAGAGAGAGACAGTACATATAATGATTAAAATGATTAAATATCAATCCACCATGAAGACATAGCAGTATTAAATGTACATGTACCAAAAATCAGAGGTGCATAATATACATTCTGTAATTAGAGTTGGAGACCTTAAAATCTGCTCTCAGCAATTAATAGGACTAGTCAGAAAATCAGAACCAATGTAGAATATGTCAACAAAACTATCAATCAGAAGGATCCAACTGACATTTACGGAACATTTTATACAACAGCAGCAGAATATGTATAATTTTTAAAAGTGCTCATGGCACATATATAAGATAAATGACATCCTGGGCTATAAAGCAAATCTCAAAAATTTAAAAGAACCAAAATTATAAGGAGTGTGTTCTCTGCTCACAAGGAAATCAAACTAGAAATTAGTAAGAGAAAAATAACAGAAAAATCTCCAAATATCTGGATACTAAACAACATATGTCAAATAATTCATGAATCAAAGAAGATATCTTAAAGGAAACAAAAAATCCATTGGATTGAATGAAAATTTAAAAAAACATCTGAAAATTTATGGGAAATAGCTAAAATAATGCTATTATTGATAGCATTAAGTAATTATAGTAGAAAGAGGAAAAGTCTCAAATCATTGGACTAAGTTCCCACCTAAGAATCTAAAAACAGAAGAATAGAAAAAACCAAAGTAGGCAGAAGAATAGAAATACTAAAGATAAGAGAAATAAAATTGAAAACAGAAAAACAATAGAAAAATTAATGAAACTGGCTCTTTAAGACAATTCACACAGAAAATAAGATAAACATACAACATATGGCTTGCCAAACTCACTCAGTAGTTTTAAAAGTATTTTTGTACAACTCATGAAATAATCTATGTTCACTAGCAGGTCATCTAAAAATAGGAACAGTTTTATATTTTCTTTTCCTGATCCGTATGCATTTTATTTCTTTTTCTTGCTTTATTGTGCTGGCCAGACTCCCAGTACAATGCTGAATAGTATCAGTGATAGATCAAGCATACCTGCCTTGCTAACAATCTTAGGGGAAAGATATTTAATCTTTCACCATGAAGTATTATATTAGCCAGAATTTCATTTTGATTTATCTATGGTGTTTTCGGAATATCACATTGTAAACAGTGTTTATCAAGATGAGGATATCTTTTATTCCTATCTTTCTGAGAGTTAATATCACACATAGTGTTGGATTTGTCAAATAATTTTTCTGCAAAAATTGATATGCTTATGCAGATTTTCTTCTTCAGCATATTAATATGGCAAGTTACACTAATTGACTTTTGAATACTGAACCACCCTGGCATTCCTGGAATAAACCCCACTTAGTCATGGTGCACACCCTTAAAATTCAATATTAAAATAAACAAACAATCTAATTATAAAATGAGATAAGTCTTGAAGAGCCATTTCACCAAGAGGACAAAAAGATGACAAAAAGCACATAAAAAGATGTTTGAAATATTTAGCCATAAGAGAAATGTAAATAAATCCCATAATGAGATATAACTACATACCTATTAGAATAGCAAGAATAAATGCTTGTGAGGATGTAGAGAAACTGGATTTCTCATTCATCACTAGGGTAATGTAAAATGTTATATGATACAGCTATGCTGAGAAATTGGCTATTTATTTAAAAACTAAAATGCATTTACCATATGACGCAACAATTGCACTCCTAGGCATTTACTCCAGAGAAATGGGAATTTATGCTCATCTAAGTCAGTGTATGTGATTGTTTATAGCAGCTTATTTGTAATACTCCCAAACTAGAAAGATCCCAAATGTCTTTCTATAAGTGAATGTTTAAATAAACTATGGTAAATCTACATAATGAATACTACTTAATAACAAAAAAGGAAAAAAAAAAGCTTTTGGTAGATGCAGCAACTTGGGTGGATCTCTGGGGCATGATGCTGAGTGAGAAAAGCCAAGGACAAAATGTCACCTACCATGTGATTCCATAATATAAGATTCTTGCAATGACAACATTATAGAGAAGAAAAACAGATTAGTGTCTGTTGGGATTTAGGGATAGTGGGTGAGAGGGGTGGGCTCATGGCAAAAAGAAAACAGGATGATGGTAATGATAAAATAGTTTTCTTTCTTGACCGTGGTTATGCAAATATGAAATGTTTAATGTGATAAATGACAGAACTACATCTATGCGTTGTACCAATGTCAGTTTCTTTGTTTCAATATTGTAGTATAATTATGTAAGATGGTATCACGGGGAAAACTGAGTGAAGGGTACGCCAGACCTCTCTGTACCTTCTTTACAATTTCCTGTAAAATAAAAATTAAAATTAAAATAAATACATAAAAGGTGAAAAGCAAAACAAACAAATGAAAACTCTTTTTAATCCCTTGAAAATAAAAGTAGAAATTTTATACATGAACTTACCTTATTTTTTTGTCTGGCATTCCAACTACAGATTATAACTGGAAACCAGAATGACTGAATAAATAAATGGATGAATAAAAGATAAATAGGAGAATAATCCATTTAGTAACTTGCTGTTTTCAGTTTCAGGTTCTGAACATTTCTCTTTCATTTAGTATGTGTTCAGCTTTGATTTCACAGCAATGACAGCTACCAAAATATTCAGTGGAGACCTGCTCAAAAGAAGGAAGATGATCCCAGCAAGACTCTGTCTATATGCTCTGAGGAAGCTCTGAGAAAGGAGAGACACAGAAACCAGATCAAACACATTTGGAACTACACACACAGAACAAGGAATCTGAAAATCAGATCTATCTGATCACTAGTTATTTTCTTTTTCTTTTTCTTTTTTTTATGATGGGATGTGAGAGTTGTTTTTATTTCTTTTTAATTAATTATTTTTAATTTATTTTTATTTATTTATTTACTTTTATTAAGTTTACTGGGGTAACACTGGTTAATAAAATTATATAATTTTCAGGTGTACACTATAATTTGACATCTGTATATTTTATTGTGTGATCACTGGTTATTGACACGTGAAAATTCACCACGGAGACCCAGATGCTGCACCTTCTAAAACACATCCGCAGCTAGGAAAATCTTTTTTGATTCCTATTTCTACACAGATACTCTGGAGCTTAGAATATGCCTGTTGTTCTTGCACCTATACTACCTCGGGCACACTTGAGAACAGTGGCGGCAGCCTAAATTTCCTACCTTTTGAGAGGTAGTCGAGTTTCTCTGAGCATCACCATGTCTTCTGAAAATCTAGCCGCCATGCTTTTGATATGAGACCTTGTCCGTGGAGTCAGCTGCATGGCCTGTCCTTCAATCTGCACATATGCGCACTCAGCTAACAGGCTGTTGAGTCTCAGCCCCATTACCACCTCCCCACAGTGTAAATGACAGAGGCACTTTCTAGAGGGTCCTGTGTTCACTCCCTACAGCAGGCTCCAAGTTTTGCTAAATGGGACACAATCTCTAGTCCCAATTTGTGATATTAAAAAAACAAGTAGGTCCTTCTACGTGATCAAATGATATTAGCGCTTGTGGCGGCTGTCACATATAAAGCATCGAAGGGAGAAGCAAAGGAAGACAAAACGATTAGTGTCGTTAACTGTTGCCGTAATGATTATTGACAGGGTGGAACTACTAAGGTGATACTTGCAACATCTATGAGCGTTAACCCTACCCAGACTAGCCAGCGCAAACTTTAAATATTACAGTTATTATCAAGGACATGTCACATTTAGGAGTATATCTGTGCCACCGAAAGAGATACATCTTTAAATTACTGGGGAACGTAGATAAAGAGCTGGAACTCTGCCAAGGTAAAAGTTGTAAAACTGGATTGATTTTTGCTACAGCTTGCTAACGGCTCCCCAGGGCCAGGATGCTACGTTCAAATACAATAATTGATAGCCGGAAAAAATATTTCTGATAAGTGTGCAGAGGTAACGCAGAGCCCTGCCCCAGATGAAGTGGGCCTTTATGCTTCGCCAAACCCTACTACCAAAGTGACCCGGCTCCGCAGCGCCCACGTCCCTCTCTGATTAGAGACACTGTTTCCTGCTCCGCCCCCTCTCTCGTGGCCTCCACCTCCTCCTGCCTTTACTGCTGCTTCCTCCAGCTGTAGAGAAAATGGTCTTGGCCTTCAAATAACGGCATTTGTTAAAGGCTGTTGTGGGAAAGTAATTATCCAACAATCAGACCTGTATGTGTGGGGGGAAGTCGCCTTCGTGAATACCACCTTGGTGATCCCAGGGGGGAGAGGTTCAGTTAATCTGACCCCTTTTCAGTCTTGCCTCAGTGAGCTGACCACCCCAAGCTGTGCGTGTGTGTGTCTAAATTGCTTAGGATTCAATTGAACACATTAAAATTTAGAAAGGATTTAACTGGAATTTTTCAATAGCTTCTGAGAAGGGGGATAATTTATTAGCTTGGAGTAAATTAAAATCTCAAGCAGGGGTAAAGACTTCGAAGATTGCTTTAATACATTTTATAAGCTTTCAAAAGAAATGTTCTTTTAAATGGCCCAAAAATCAGCTAATTTTGTCCTATTTAGCAAATTACCTCCTAAGGCCACAATGTTGAAAAACTTAACAATTATTTTTTTTTTAAGCAAAAAATAGAGGAGGAGTGGAAAAAATCATACACCTTCTATGGGAAACAACCAAACCCTAAATTGCTACGTCTTTTATATGCCACGGTTAGCATGATTATTTTTTCTTTCTTAATTCAAAAGTCAGTGAAACATTTGTTTTACCTTCTGTCAGGCCACACGCGGGACCTTTTTCCACATAGTGATTGTAGGCAGAGGAGGGTGTAAGGTTAATGGGGACATTGGAAGGCTAAGTCCCTGTGTGCTCTGCTGATAATTTATACCTTTATTTCAGGCTACAATCACCTGTGGAGCAGCAAGGCCTTGGACATGAGTTGAACTTGTTGCCCTGTTCAGTCCAGAGACTCCCTGTCCTGACAGACTTCTGGCTGTAAACTATCTATGTAATAAAAGACTCCTTCTCAGCTCCAACTGACTTTTACTTCCTTCCAGATGATAAACAATATTGTGTGGTTTATATTTAGGAGCATTTTCTTAACGTGCTGGGTACACGTTAAGAAAATTGGCTTGTGGTCGCTGGGGGCTGACCTCATCCTCTGGCCAGAAGGAGGAGGCAGTGAACGAGATGCCCTCTCCCAAGATGTGTCTCTGTTGTGGAGTTCGGAGTGGAGTAAGCTGTCAACTTTTGGAGGCACTTCAGATGTGGACTAGTTTGAAGGTATAGCTGTGATTATTTAAGAGGTTTTAGAGCCAAACTGAGATTTATAATTCTATATTTCTTTCTATCTACCTATTTATTACCTGTCTATCATCTGTCTATCTATCTATCATCTATCTATTTATCTATTATCTATCTATCATCTATCTATCTATCTATCTATCTATCTATCTATCTATCTATCTATCTTCTATCATCTATCATCTATCTTCATCTAATTAAAGACAAGACAAAGGAAATAAAGAGAAAATAAAAGAAAATGAAGAAGAAATGAAAGTGTGAACTAGATAGTCTCCTCTTTTTCATCGAGAATTAATTATTTAAGTGCCAGGCCTCTCTTCTGGGTACATGTAAGATACAACCTTGCTGGGTAGGCATTGAAAACATATCCTCTACACAGCTGTGACTTCCACATTCTTACTGCCAGTGTAAAGCAGTATACCTGATTATTCAGAGTCCCATCAGAAGATAAAGATAGCCCTCAGGATTCTGGAGCCATTTGAGATCTGAAATGATCACCAAGTGGAAATGACTTCTATGGT
This sequence comes from Rousettus aegyptiacus, assembly GCF_014176215.1. Lineage (NCBI taxonomy): Eukaryota > Metazoa > Chordata > Mammalia > Chiroptera > Pteropodidae > Rousettus > Rousettus aegyptiacus. Next base: position 62,353,045 of record NW_023416310.1, on the reverse strand, counting down.
AGGTTGATTCAAAGACAATGTGAGAATTTATATGCTTAGAGAGAAGAAGAATATGTTGTTTATACTTGAAGCTTCGTAAACTCTTCTGCTTCCTATTTCATCAACATCTGTTATATTTTTGTCTTTTCTTTCCATTTCCTTTGGATTTATTCTTTCTTTTTCTTTTTAAAATATTTCTAACTTCTCAAGTCATTAATTTTTAAAATTTTAATTGTTTATTTGGATATTTTATACTGCTGTTTTCTATTTTCAATAATTTTTCTGTGCTTATTTTTCTATTCTTTGAATTTATTAGTTTGAAGTCATTTCTTTATTTCATACCTCTCGCCTCCTTTCTGGATTGGAAAGTTTCAGATCCCAGAAAACCTGGTCTTGCAATACCCTGTTCTTTAATAAGCATTTCTGATGTAAAAAAGCCTAAGTTTATTAATGTTTCTGCTCTCTCTCAGAGAAGCAGAACATTTTCGCTTTCACCCTGTCTCCTAGCTTCCAAGTTAATGTTGGTTAATATTTCGAATCTCTTTTTAAACTTTTCAATTTAGGTATATATTTTATATTTTATAATGTCGGTTTATTTATTTATGCTTACTTTTTGATATTTGCCAATTTTTAAAATTATCACTGGTTCTTATAATTTACTTTTTTCTGCATTCCATTTCTTTTAAATTTCTTCTTTAATATTTCTTGAGTAAGAGTCATTGAATGCTATACTCTTTAAATAGCTATCTAAAAATATCTTTATTGTACTTTCACTTTTAAATTGTAGTTTAATGGCTTTTTGGTCAACAGATTATTCTACTTTCCTCCAAGTCTTTACTGTAGATGATGAGATGCCTGCAGTTGGCAAACTGTGTCCCCTTTGTGGGCGAGGTCTCTTTCTCTTCTAGTTGCATTAAAGGTTTTTCTTTGTTTTGATGTTTTCTAACCTTAACCACATGGGTTTAGGTGTGAATTTGTTTTTACTTACTCGGGAATTGGGGCATTTCTATAATTTGAGGCCTTATGGTTTTCTTTAATTTTGGAGAATTATCAATTACTTTCCCTTCAAATATTCTCTTGATTTGTTAATTGATGGAGTCCTTATTAGGTGAATATGGGGTATTATCTCTGTTGTTTAACTCCCTTTTAATTTTATATCTTTATTATTTATTTTTTGCTGCATGCCGAGTGGTTTTCCCAAATTCGTTTTCCAGTTCATTTATCCTTTTGTGAGCCTTATCTAATATGCTGTCTAACACATCTACTGTTTTAAAACATACTAATGAACACAATTGTAGGTTCTAGAAGTTTAAAAAATATATTAAAAATGCTTGCTTTTTTATAACTTTTGTTTTTGGTTATGATATATATCTTATAAAATTCTTCATTTTTCAACGCACTTCTTTTCTAGTCTTTTTTTATATTTAGTTATCGAGGTCCTCATTCTATATGTAGAGTATTACTTTCTTTTTTCTTTTAGGAGGCCAGGTCCATATGTCCCCTGGGTTTTGTAATTATCCCTCCAAATTAGTTTTTCCTTTTACTCCTTCATCTTTCTTGGGATTTCATATTATAGGTAAAAATTTTATGTTAGTTTCTCACATACACTAATGGCAAAACTCCGGAGTTTTGATATTTTGTAGATCTTTTCTCCCCTATAACTGAAGGCAGATGACAAGTTGCACTGATATTTCTCCAGGCTGGTAAATAGAGTTTTTAATGATTTTTTCATGCCCTTGGTAGCCTTTCACAATTCCAGGATTAAAAAAAAAATTACTTATTCCAGCTCTTCACCTAAGAAGTTTTGTCACCTGTCCCAGTGTGGGTGGTGAAGTCTCGGCCCCAAGTCCTAGGTCTGTACTGAGAACTATACTCCAATGAGCAGTGATGAAATCTTCTCTGGCTTTGCATGACCTCCCAGTTTCTCATACTTGGAAAGCTCCTCTTGCTTTTAGAATTTCCCTAAGTACTAGAACTTACTGAATCTTTTTAACATGTTTATATCAGGGGGGCATCTCTCCATATCATCTGGATCTGCCATACTGCTGAAGTTTCACACAGGTATTTGGAGTATTTAGAGTTGCTGTGTGATGGCCATTGAAAGCTTTTTATGTTAAAAAGAAAGAGTTTATTCTGAAAAGTTGGAAAGAATGGCTATATTCTATGAGGAGCTATTACATGATTTTAAGCAAGGGAGTGATGTAAACGTTGCTTTTTATCAGTGATTCTGCAGTTATGCACTTGTCCACATTTGCCAAGCATTTAAAATGTGGTAGGCATTGTTCTGAGCACTTTCCTGCAGTATCTAATGTGATCCTCACCAAACCCTATGATGTGCGTACAATCACTAATTTCAAGTGGGTAAACCTTTTTGCTGAAGAGGAAACCCAATAAAGGGGTAGGTAACTTGTCTAAGGCAACTTAATTACAAAGTCTTACAGTAAGATTTAAACCTAGTCTGCCTACCAACTCCATGCTATAGGTATAGAAATGTGATGATAATTAATAATAACAAATAATAATTGCACTTGACATTTATTAAGTGCAACTATGTTCCAGGGAATTATTGAAAAGCATTTTATAAATTAAATGATTTCCATCATCACAATTCCCCAAGGCAGTTATTGTCCCCAGTTTATAGGTAAGAAAAAAAAAAAAACTGAGGCACAGGCTAAAAGTCACATAGCTAGTAAATGGTAAATTTGCTTTTTGAACACGGTGGCCAGACCCTAGAGTTCACCTTCATAACTCATCTTCGATGTTGGGGAAGGGTGGAAGACTAGTTAGCTGTGTGATCTAAGGGTCCAGTAAGGAAATTAACAGTGTTTGAGCTGAGTGATGGTGATGAGAATGGGGAAGGGGCAGATATGACAGCTGTTAAGGAGCTAAAACACCACCACTTGGCTTCGCGAGGCTCCAGGAGAAGAAAAGTTTGTGGGTCAGGGAGGATCTGAAAATAATTTTCTGACCTCTGGCTTGTGTTGGATTGTAGTGTCTCTGCCCGAAATGAGTAAGAACAGTTTGGATCAAACATATGCTTTGCCTTATAAAAGAAATATAAGGCCGAAATTTTTATTCAGTTCAACTATTATTTCAATAACATTTAATCAAGGTTTTGCCAATTAAATAATTCAAGAACATCTGTGGTTGCTTTTTGTAAAGCGAATTTTCTGCAAAGTGAAAGTTCACCCTTCTGCATGTAAGTTAATATCTATAGTTGGTTTATTTAAAGAGTAGGGCACTTCATCATTGTTTTGTACAATAGATTCTCATTCGATTACATATTTTCCAAAGATATATAAAACAGTTATTCACAAAATCCACAGACCATGCATTTTTGAGGTTTATGCTTGCTGTCCTTTTAAAATAAATGTGTGTTTCCTCATCAACCACCAGGAACTTCTAGAGGTTTTATTTCACAGAGTTACGATAGATTTTCAGCAATTTATCCAGCCCCTTTAACATGGCTCCTCCTTCTGACCATAGACATACATTTTTGAGACAGGTGGCCTGTGTTGGGAGTAGTCTGGGGACATGAATGAGACAAAAGCTAAGTGGCCCACATGGGCACTGAACCTCTAACCTTCGCCTCATTAGCACAAAGCTCCGACCATCTGAGCTTGCCCGCCACAGACTAATGATGTGTGCATGGAGACACAGCCACATCAATCACGTTTTCCAAAGCAAAACTCAGTACCCTGAATGTAGCCGGAAGAACCATCTATGTAGATCTCATCACTGAGGGAACGCAAAGCCTTCCTAATGGATGACTGAGTGCTTCTTTTCGATAAGCCCTAATTCATCATCCATATGTCCTAAAAAGGGCTGGAAGATATTAGGAATTCGCATTAGTTAATTCCCACTTTTAAGAATGTACTTCTGTTTTCCATGTTGCTCTGGCCCAAAGCAAAATGAAATAGGGCCTCTTGTTCATAAATTAAGAATTTAAAAACGGTGACATCAGAACATTAAACCAAGCGTAGGGCTCTTCTAAGTGTGGGGCTTTGTGTAACTGAACAGGTGTCCATGAAGCCATGAAGCCAGCGCTGAGCCCACAGAGTCTAAACTATGACTATATGGCACGTTTCAGATCACTTTTGCCGAGCTCCGATGTTTTCACATTTACAGCCTGTGATAAAACTTCACTAGTCCACAAACAAGAACAATGAATGAGTTTTCTAGATGATCTAGATGTGTTCAACATAAATGCTACTCTTCAGCTTAAGAGTCTATCCTTTAGAATATTTTGGTGTTAAAATACCATTTTTGGTGAAATGATAGGAAGAGTAAATGGGAGACATCTGTTTGTCTTACATACTTAATTGACAAAATAAAAAGAAACTTTATTACCTATGTAAGGAATCTAGTTAATAAAGGATTACTGGTATGGCAGTCACTAGAGGTGTATAACACTAAATGGATAGAGTGGGGGAAAAACCACACACAATGTTGAGTGAAACAGAGGGAGGTCTAAAGCATTATATCATGCACAAAAAAAACCCCATATATTTCAAAGATTTACATATATCAGAGATATATTGTGGGGTGAGGAAGGGAGGATTGGATTGAGAATGGGGTTAAAGAGAAAATCATAAAATAAGACAAGAGAAGAGACTTGCACCTACTGATGTTCATAATATGCCTTAACTGAGAGTTCAATGAACTGAAATCTCATTATCTGAAGTCTAAAACAAAAAACAATCCTCCTCCTAAGGCTTGAAATTCCAACTGGAGAAGCACAGCAACCTGTGACGGATGGCTGCTACCATTCTCAGATCACTATGAAGGCAGCATTCCGATAGCACATTATGGTTTGTAAAGCAATTTCTCATTTACTAGCTCTTTGGATCCTTGCAATACCCCAGTGTTATTGATAGTATTTTCCTCATTTTGCAAACAAAAACCTGAAACTCGGAAAGATTAAAAGAATTAGCTAATCAAAAAACAGCAGCAACAACAACAACAACCACAAAAAAATGGCAGTTTTTTTCTGGCTTTCGTTATGCTATTTTCAGTCTTTCCCTCAAAGGTCACCTTCCTGATGGGGAGAGGTTTGCCCTACACTAAGGATGACAGCACAATTAGAAAATGTTTGCTTTTATGACAAAAAAATCTATTGGTGGCGTCTTTGAATGCACTTACAAATGAAGAAGGCAGTTTTTCCTCAAGGTCTCTCTCTACCTCTACCCTCTTCCTTCTATTGTTCCTCTCATCCTCGTATTAGAAGTACAGGGCCAAAATGGTCCTTATAGACAATTCTGTGTTGCAGTGTAGGACAGAAATCAAATAATTACAGGAAGGAAATGATTTATGCTTTAAATATTCTCTTTTTGGTTCTCTAATACCCCTTAGTGAACATGCCATGTTTCCAGCCTTGTAGATGAGTTGTTCTTACTCACAGTTACCTTGAGTCTCTATTGGCACATTGTAACTCCTTTCCTGTCCTCAGAAAAACAACTGCTCATATCCCAGTGCATACTCGAAGACTGTTATTTGCTTCTCCTTTAGCTGCCCTTCTGTTGGGAAATTAGATCAAGATCCCTTTGTGTTTTCTCACAGACTCTTCACAAGACTTTCATCATTTTCGTTTTTCATTCCTTTTGCGCTTCACATTCTCTTGTCCCCCACCTTCTCTTAGATGCTACATGGTACCTGCTGTGATAGTTTAGATCAGTGATCCTCAAAGCATGGTCTCTGGACAAGTAGCATCAGGATTGTCAGAGAATTTGTCAGAAAATCAAATTATCAAGTTCAAAGCAGAAACTCTACGGATAGGGCCTTATGAACTGGTTTAACAAAACTGAGGTATTCTGATGCATGTAAAAGTTTGAGAATTATTTTTATCACTCCTTTGCTGCTCCCCTGTAGGCAGAAATACTTTTTAGCCTCATTTGCATGTGGCGTAGTCATATGACTTACAATGGCCAATGGGATGTTAGTCAATGTGATACAAGCCTTAAATGTGCTTGTGTGGCTTGAGTAGGCTCTTGCACTCCAGTGACTGAACATGCATGCCCTGGGTACAGGAGAGTGTGGAGTTACATGGAACGGAACAACCCAGTTAGTTTCAAAAAGAAGTAAAAGCAGAAATAAACTTGTTAGACGTCTGCCTCACTTTCAGTTTAGACTCCGTGATGGGCAGTATATGATGCATTAGGAAGCAAACACTTGTCCAGTGAAGGAACTGGACGAAGCCAGTTTATGACACTTGATGCTAAAAATAAACAAGCAAATGAATAATAAATAAGTGGAAAGGAATGATCGAATGAAGTAAAGTAAACAATTTAGGCTGACTTTCTTTAGATGACTTTTTGGATTCTTTATGTGTAAAATAAAATCCCCATCATGGCAGATTAAATAAATAAAGCAATTAAGTAGATAATTTTCTCTCATTATATGATGTGCAGAGGAAGATGGATACCATCAGTGGTTCAGGGGGTTATTGATGTGATGATCGGCATCTCTGAAGATATCTGTGGTTGGCACTAACTCCTTCCCATTCTAGGTATTTCAAATAGAGGGTGTTAATAAAAGAAACTGGCTACAAATGTGTTGGAAATGCAGAGAACTAAATCTAGAGAGAGGGATTCTCCAGATATCGGCAATAGCATGAAGGAGCAGAGGAATAAAAGGGACAACTCTGAAGCATATTCTACATAGAATCCCAGAACTCTCTAACAGACCCGAGCTCAAATACCCTTAGCATTCTCCTGTTCTCAAGCACACCCTGTATTAACTTTCACCACTTCCCCATGATCCGACCAGTTCTTCCAACTGGTTAATACTCCTGAATCAATCACTTGCATCCACATCCTTATCTAAAGGTGCTAAGAGTCACCCACTTGGTTTTAGATGACCTTTTTGTTAAATAGACGGGTTCTGCTTATGTGATGGGTAATTTTTAGCCAAATTGTACCTGAAACAGAGAGTTGACAGGTGTCAGCGGATTTTCCCAGGAGCAGAAGCTGAGATGAAAATATGGTTTACAACTTTTGAATAGGCACATTTAAAGGAGTTGAACAATTAAAAAAATTAATTATGTTAGATTACATGTAACAAAATTCACCATCTTGCTAGAAGCGGTAAGTACATTCACGTTGCTGTGAAACTTTCACCACCATCCATCTCAAGACCACTTTTCATATTGTAAAACTAAAATTCTGTACTCATTAGACATCATTCCCTATTTCCTCCACCTCAGCTCCTGGCATCCACCATCCTATCTTCCATCTCTATGAACTTGACTACTTTACATACCTTGTGTAAGTGGAATCATATAGTATTTGTCTTTGACATTTATTTCACTTAGCATAATGTCCTTGAATTTCATCCATCTTGTAGCATGAGTTACAATCACCTTTTTTTTCAAGGCTGAATAATATTCCATTGTGTGTATATAGCACATTTGGTTTATCTATTCATACATTGACGGACACTTGGGTAGCTTCTATTTTTTGACTCTTGCTAATGTGAACTTGGGTGTGCAAGAAATTGAACAATTCTTACTCAGCAGTCTTCTTTGAAAAGTGGATAAATCAGAGAAATTTTTGTAGAAAATAGTTTAGTACAGTTATGATAAATCATGAATTAATTATTCACATTTAGTTAGCTTATGGAGACATGAAGAGTTGATTATAAATTATATGTCTTGGGGTTTAAAAAACATGAAAACATAATTCTGAAAATGTGGAATGAAGAAGAAATTCATAAAATCTTAAAGGAAGTGATTTTCATTAGGGTGGGGGTGGGGCGGGATGTGACTGCTGAGGTGTGAATGATGAAGTTTTTTTGAATTTTCGATACTCATTCTTAAGACAAACAGCAGAAACCTAAGCTCAACAGAATCTTTTTGGTAGGTGAGAATATAGAGAAATCAGAGAGAGAAAACATTGAGAACCAATGTTTAGTGAAGATAATCTATAAAGGAATTGATTTGGTAGAATAGAGGGGACCATTCACAAATAGGATAGAATTCAGCTTCCAGTGGAGATCTTGAACTATTGGAATGAACATACAGTTCTTTGAAAATTGAAGTCAGAGGGGCTCTCTGGTAGGAGAGACGGAGAAATCATTGGAAGGCTTTTATTTTCTTCTTTCACAGACAATGTTTGGGTGCTCTCTGGGGCAGATAACAGTTTTCAAAGGTGTCTGCAACGTTATTTCCAGGGCCCAGTGCTCTTCTAGAACCTTCTCACACTCCCAATAGGAAGCAGAGTCCATTTTTCCTCTCCTAGAATCTGAATAAACTTTGGAGTCAATTGTATCTAAGAGAAAGCTGTGGAAACAATGTGTGTGACTCCCAAGCCTCGGTCAGAAAAAAGATCCCTGGTTTCTGCCTTGCTGCTGGGCCTCTCAGGCTTGAAGTCTTCTTTTGTTATATAAGTAATCCTCCTTGCCCAAGGTAGCCATGCTTTAAGGAAGCCCAACCAGCCAGGTAACGAGAAACCACATTGAGGGGTCCCGAGATTACATAAGAAAGAAAGATGCCCAGGGAGTCCAGAGCTGTTACATCTGCAGCACCTGCACAAGAGACTGTGAGGCAGAACTTCTGAGACTGCGGGTCAGCAAATAGCCTAATTCCTAACCCACAAATACTGCATGGGATAAGAAGGTAATTGTTGTTGCTTTTAATAACTGTATTTTGGAGGCACTTGTTACACAGCCTTGGGTAACCAGGGAGAGCACTACTTTGGGGCCAGACACTTTCTTTTTACTGAGATACAGTGGTTTCAAAACAGAACTGCACTAGCTTTCATGAAGTTTGCAGGTAGAAACAGAGAAAATGAGGATACTTTGGATGAACAACTGCCAAAGAAATAGAATAAAATGACAAAGAGTAATAATAGAGAAAAGTACCAGTGACCAGGTGTGTATAGAACTTTCTTAGCATTTCGGGGTGAATGAGAGCAAAATACCACATATGCAAAGTAAACATCATTCTTTCCTTACTTTCATGCTGCTGGAGAGGAGGGGTGTTGAGTGGGAAATACCAAGGTGGAAAGGGCAAGAAGCAAAGAAAGAAACAAACTTTAATACCTCACTGGGACAAGTGTACCTTGAGTGATAGATACACAGGTGTTTTAAACCAGTTCCTGGAGATGAGTTAAATGCTATTACAATAATCCTCCTTTTGGGGGCACTCAGGGGTCATGCTTCCTTTCAGGTACTTATTGTTAAGCAGTGGGCAGAATCATGTATGGCTGTGGGTGCTTTGTGGCCAGAACAAAGGGCAAAATAGGTGTATACTCCCTCCCTACCCCCTCCCATACAATTTGTAGCATTTTAATCTTTTTACTTGTCTCTGCTTATGAATTTCTTATGGAACTATTTAATGATTTGAGTTCAATGGGCAGTTTTAAAAGCTACTTGATTTACCATTTCTTTCCTCCGTGATGCAGTGAGGCACTGCATACCGTACTGCAGAGGTAGCAGCCTGAATGTGGTCGAGAGAAAATCATTCAACGCCAGACAATTAATACTTAAGCAGACTCCAGCGTGCCATCCCTGGATCCCAATAACCATAGCAGGATGCTAGGGAGTTTCACAGATCAAAGAGTGAATCACGTTAAGGAAACGACATCTAACATTCCAGTCTTGGAATGCCCCCCATGTCTCTAGATGTGCTAAAATGTGAAGGGAATGAGTTTTACAGGGCAAATGCAATGAAAGCAAAGGAGCAGAGGATGTAATCTTAAATTGAGTCAGTAGTCTGGAAAAGGAGACACGAAGGATATGCCCAGTAGCATAGGAGAAACTTATTCCTGTAATAAGCTCAGGAATCACGTATACAGATCTCTGACATTAGTGAATATACATTAGTAAATCAGGCCAACTCTGAATATTCAAAATTCTTCTGAATGCACCAACCACACTGACTGACACTATGAGACAAAGCATCTAGTGGATGGGGATGAGGGACTGCACGAGCAAGTCTTAAGAGTCCTAGTCTGGTAGGTGTGTCCGATTCACTCCTACTAGCTTGTCTCCCAAGACATTTCCCTGTGAGCATTGACAAAGCTGATAGAGAGCAAGGCAGGTCTCACCCACGGGTGAGATAGTATATGCTTCCCAGTCAAGTTAGAGCAACTCATCATGTCCTGTGACACACCAATTTCGGATCATTTGTTCTTAGCATAGGGTGGTCCAGTAGGTCAGTTTCAAATCCAGGTTTATAATAACTGATGTTCTTAATAACTGAATAACCTCACCTGGTAGAGACTTCAGATGACCTCTGTACAGGCTAGTGTGAAGTGAAGCTTTTAGTCTTAGCTCAGTTCTTAACAGAGAAATGTTTGTACCACTCAGTTGATGCCAAACGACAAAAGGAAAAGGAGGACACATACCAGGGCGACCCTTCCTCTTGATATAATGTATATGGAGATTGTGAGACTGTGTCCGATCATATGGGTAGAATGCTGCAGACATCAAAATCATCAACGGAGCCCTTTCACATGCATAAAATTCAAACTGGAGAGAGTGGGGAGAGAGAGACTCAAATTAGTAACCAAACATGCCTCTGCTTCCTAATGCTCATTCAGACAGAGGTTCAATGGCTGGAAATTATTGAAATGAAGCAGATGTCAAGGGGATGCTGCAAATGCAGCTACTTCCCAGCAGCAGTAATTGTGCGCCTACAGTTTCAGGTTTCTTGTTAAATCCCCACATTGCAAATAGTCCTAAAGTACCTGCTGGTACAACTTTCCTCTAGGTCGACAGGTGTGGTCAGAGTTAAAAGCTCTGGGATTTGCCTGAAGCTGAAACTAAGCAGCATTTTTTCCAATCATTAGATCTGGGAAAGGCTGCTGGCCCAGACCACAACTATGCACATCACTTTAGAGAGCAATTTTCATTCTCCCTCCTATCATGGTCATCACTCTGCGTCTCCTTTTTAAGCTGCTCCATTTCCATTTACGCTGAACGGGAATAGAAAGAGTTTTAAAATACTAGGTTTCCTCTATGTTTCTCAACTGATTATAATAAGGGTTGTTTTTCAGTTTCAGACCAACAGATGCAAAACATCTAAGAGGTGAGGCAATATCTAGGTTCACACTGGGGGCTTGGTTGTTATTGTTGTTTTTGAAAAGGTGGCCCAAGGAACAGCATTCTTGGGCCTAAAAGAGACAAGAGATGGGAGAAACTTAAGTCTAACTCTTTTTTCCCAATTCGTAACAACAATGACGTCTTCAAACATCGTCCCAATTCTGAGGACTGCAGCATATGTTGGTAAAGAGGCTCAGTGATATTTCCTGCTCTAGGAGGGAGTGAGGGGACCATCCAGAGGTGGCAAACTGAGATAGGTGATGTAATTAGAGCATTCTTCTGTGGAAACATGTCTTTATATTTAGGCAGGATAAATGACTGGTTACAATTAAAAGTTTACAAGGCAGCACTTTGTGTTCTAAAATGCTACTGAAGGAATCTGGTTACTTTCCTATTTCAGCAAGGGCTTGGGCAGCAACCTGAGGGAGGCAATAGGCCACTCACCTGTTTTCCAGGATCCAGAGTCATATAAGTGGGCAGCTTGACGGGTAGATCCTACACCAGGTAGCATCTCAAAAACACCACCCACACCACTTTTTTTTTTTTTTTAGGCAGTACACATTGTTTTTTGTTAAATATTGAACCTACATTAGATATTGCAACTATGAAAAACATTTGCCCAATTCAGCATCTGACCTCTTGTCACTCTAGAACAAGGTTTTAAAGATAGCAGAATGGCTTTCTTAAAGCTTACATTAACTTTCACTCCATAGAGAATAATATTTTCTCTTCCACCAATGTTGTCATTAAGAAAAAAAAATCCATCATGTAGTCTGTTATATATACTTTAAGAGTTCAGGTATTTTTAAATGCAAAACTTTTAAGTGCAACATAAAAAAAGTTGAAAGATATAAATATGCTTTGACTTAACCAAAGAAATACTTCATAATTTACACTATTCATCCTTGAGGAGAGAACGACTTCGCTACTCATAAATTATTGGTTTCTTCTTCATGGTTAAATATTCATTGTCTGTCTGTCTGGTTCATATTTTTTCCATTGATTTTTAGCACGCTTAGAAATAAAGAATACATTTGAAACTCTGCACAAGGAATTTTATTATAGATTATGGCAAACTGGTAAAACTCAGAATTTATATGTTAAACAACTTTTATAAACTCATGTGGGAAGCTGCGCTGGTTAGTTCCTGGTGATGGCTAGGAATACCCCATGGATAATCAATAAATATCACCTCACTTTGGGTTAAAGAAATATAAATTAGTAGTTGCTAGATGGTCACAGGGCTGAAGAACATGGCATAGGGAATGCAGAAAGCATTGATGTAATGGTTAGGTGGAGAGCCAGAGGAGAGAGAGAAAGAGCACTCAGGGGGATCGTTTCATAAACTATATAAATGTCTAACCAATGTACTGTATACTTGAAACTAATAAAATAAAATTTTAAAAAATAATCACATCACTTAAAAATAATTATATCCATTTAACTTTCTTTAGAAAAATATGCTTAGACTTTTTTAACCTTATAATGTGTTAAGATTTAGGTATGTGAAGATTTTCTAATCACCACTAAGCTAAATTACCTTTATGTTCAAAATCGCACTCAATTGCAAACAGACCCTCAACAATACTTAGAATGGCAAAACACTGTTTCTAGAACAGTGTGACACACATGATATAAATGTCCCCGAATTGTGGACTTTCTAGGTAACTGACACCGTGTGTTACAATTGCAAACTCATGAACTTTGTTAATACTTCTCTAGTTTGTTTGTATATATTTCACATACATAAAAATAAAAATAGGTGTAAAGAGGCTCAGAAAAGCTTGGTTTTGGAACAAATTGGAATTCGAGTTTTAGTCATCAAAGATGTGATAAACAATACTGGACCTTAATGTACAAAAAGATTGAGCTTTTTAATGGGACATCAAATAAGACTTTATTAGCATCTATTAAGTTCAACCCAAAGCTCAGGAAACAGCATTAATGAGAATCATATATCAGTGTGTCTGTTATTAGATACCAGTATCCCTTAAAACTTGCAAGCCATATAGTTCTGTATACTTTTTTACCTTTATCTTTAGAATTAGCTGACATTCTATCCCATTACACTGGCCTTACTATTAGTAATAGTGAACCAATTTATAAACCCATTAGTGACACTTTTTCCAGAACATAAAAACAGTCAAAATTATCTGGCAGCAATTAATCTTAATGGCTGTATGCAGTAAACAGCAATGGGCTAATTCCAGCTCTGTCAGCCCCATCAAACAATCCCGCATTAGGCAGCTTTTCAGTGACCCATTAAGCATATTCAGAACAACAACAAATTCAATGCTGAAGGCATATGCACTAAACATTACAACAGTGATCTTCTGAAGCCATCATTATCTCTTAAATAGTACTTCCCCCATGTATTATCATTATGCTGTACATTAGAAATACTTTGATTAAACTCCCTTAATTCATAACAGACAGCTGCAGACCATTTATGCAGTTAATCTCAACACAACAGCTATTGAGGAAATATAACAAATGAAGGCTGTAAACTGGAAGTCATTACTATGAAAGATACTGGTTTTCTAGCCCTCTTAGAGCAGAGTGCATCATAAGAATGGGCTTTCGGCTCACAATGGTGGGGATGAAACCGTTAATGACCTTCTACTTTCCCTGTAACATCTGTCCCTAGGGTTGTCACTCCACAGGCTGAATGTGTGGCTAGTGCAGACGGAGCCCTGTGTGCTGTGCACCGGCCAATTCCAGGGTTCGACCGAGGAGAAGCAAAGCTATGGTTAACTCCTATTTTCCAGCTTTCGTTTGAGGAAATCAAGATTTTGGTTGAATACGAATAATCTCATTGATTTTGCTGAATCCTTACTGAAAGCATTGAAAACCTGTTCTGGTTGCCTGGTAACTTTTGCAACAGCTTCTGGTTTCTTTTCCAACAAGGAACATCTCTTACAGTTTAATTCATAGTGCTTGAGTGTACATACTTAAATAAATTGTTCCATGTGAAATTTCTTTTGTAAACTTTGTTTCCCGTGTGTGGTATCTTCATTGAGCGATCCAGAAAAACCTGCATACGAAAAAAAAACTCCCTCAAGTTCACATTCTGAGAAGCAATATATGTGCTGGCTTAATTTGATGAACAAGAAACCTGTGTAAATTTTCCCCAGAATACACCTTCACAAAATCTTTCCTTTTCACAGGTAGAGAAACCGTAAACATGTGCATGAATGAGCTCTATGTGCCTGGCTTTTTTTTTTTTTCCTCATATAGGGTTTATTTCAAAGTTCGAAACCACAGACACCGTGTCTACCTTTTGATGAAATGGCCAACTAATTAAAACATAAATTCAGAGTCCCCTTGCCAACTCCGACAGTAGTTTCAGCTTTCAGGACTGGTATCAATGAATTAAATATTAATTCCAAATGTAAAACACCATCATTGTGGAGTGATACAAGTCTAGCTTTCAGAGGTAAGGACCCATTATTGTGTGAGGGGGGGAGATGTCTGAGGGTATTTTCCCAGTTGTGGCTAAATTGGCCCATCCCTTTGTGACAGCCAAGGACACAAGGATATTAAAGTTTGTTGCTAAGTTTTTAGAGAGTAGATTAGCTGGGTGGAGGGAAGTGACTCATTACTTTGGTCCCTCCAGGTAACTCTGGTGATCCTGAGACCCCTCCCTGCCCTCTCCTGTGTTCCCACCCATCTCCTCCTGGAACACCATGCTTTTTTAAAATGGTGGTTCTGTGAAATATTCTTAATTATTTCTCTTTCCCCTAAATTTGTTTGAAAGGCATGGATATAGTGACTTCTTGCTCTGTGCCTAGTTTCTCAGACTTACATTTGTGACAAAGCTGTGGTGAATGACCCCGGGACACCTGGACACCCTGGGACCAATTTCGGGCTGGAAGTGATCAGTATTTTCACCCATTTTTAAAGGTCTTCCTATCTTAGCCTTGACCCTCTGACTCTTGAAATACAAAGTTCCACTACCAATTGCTAAGGCACAAACAAACTGTCTCCTCCTTAGAAATTCTCAACACCTGACAGCATAGTAAAGCCTCTAAGTTCTGGAGAAAAGCTGTTTAACAGTGATTCACACAGCATACCCAAACCTACTCAACTAATTTTTTTTTTTTTAAATAGAATAACTGTTAGCATTTTATGGGGCACTCACTAATCTTTTACAGAATATCTTTTGGGACATGTTTTTCCAAATTCCTGCTTGCTTGTACTCTTTATGCCTTAAGATTAATCTGTGGTGGGAAAGAACAAGTTAGCTTGTTCTTTGGTTAATTACACTTTCTTCTAATTTTTGTAAGATTTCATTTAGTTAAAGATACTACACTGTTGACAAGTGGCCCTCAGCAAATGAAATTATGTTTGGAATTCACAAGCTTGTTTGACTTTTTGGATCTTGCCATTTGTTTCAAGAATCTATGCTCAGTAAACAATGTTCATATAGAAATTTTTCTGATTGAGACATAAGGTTTTCTTCAACTAATGATTAGATTTTTGCAAGTGATGTTAAACATATGGATAAATCACAAATGTGCTAATTTACCCTGCTGTGAAACATTATCTTTAGCTATGACACAGTTATGTCTTATATCTAGAGTTCTATCTCAATATATTTACATATATCTCTATTCAGGAAACTTCAAATTATGAGTAGGTAACTTCTACATGCTAATTTGAAGTATGTTACTTGGGCTCTCAGTACACATTTTTCCAAAGAATTGTATTACAAAAATGATTATGTTCTAGATCTAACCTATAAGTCTTTTCACCCTATGGCAAGTGTATGGCTAAAAAATCTACATACTGTAATAAGCCAAATGTCAGTGTGGTCGCCATGCTAGTAAATTAAACCCCATAGAAAAATGATAAGGTGGTAAAATTAACTAAGAAACCCCTTTAAAAGTTTGATCTAAAATGCTAACGCTTGAGGAAATGTAGGTTTAATTTTAAAAACGAGATTGTAGACAGATTGTTGTGTGTGTGTAGCTCCTAATGGAAACGTCTAATGGTAATATTTCCTTTTTTAATAGATTCAACTTTATTAACCTATCAATGCTACATAATAATATCTAGTTGTCGTCTCAAAGGGATCTACTTCTAGTACATCATGTTAATAGTAAAAAGCCAAGTAAGATGGCTAAACTTCAACTTATCATTTTAATATCCCCTGGACAAGGCAAGCTGGAGAGTTAATCACTTTACACACGCATAAGAGTAGCGTTCCAAAATTACTACGAAGCCACATTTAAGCAAGGGAAGAAAAGACTTTCATTTTGGTCTTGTTTGTGCTCTAGCAAATTGTACTTTCAATTAACAACAACGATATGAGAAATGCTCTGTTTTTTAAATTTCTGAACTTTGAATACAAATTAAAATAAAATAGTGTTGGAGTCTTTTGAGAGGCAAACAGCACGTTTCTATATTCATCAGTACAGCTGAGTCCCTTTATTCATAACCAGGTCCAGGCCAAGTGTGGCCACCACCAGAGGGAGAGCGGTGGTTGCCTAGTATGGGCTAGGCCCCCTTGGAGGAGAGGGCGTGGTACTTCCAGGAGGTGAAGTAAAACCTGGTATTGGTTGATAGGCCCTGGGTTGGTTTGGAGCTACTCCGTGTTGTGAGGCAGGGGCCACAGTATAAACAGGAGGCTGAGAAGTCTGAGTATCATAAGTGTGTGGAGGTTAATTGCTCGCCTGCTACTCCTGTGTCGGTTGAGCCAGCAGCTGCTGAGGATGACCAGAAGGGGCAGGAGCTGCGACTGGAAAGTTGGTTGCTGGTCATATCCCTGGAACTGCTGAGGCTGCTGGGATCGCGGTCTGCTGACTAGAGCACGGTGAATACTGACTACCATACTGCTGTGTAGGCTGAGCTTGCGCCTGCGGTAGCTGAGTCCTATAACCAGCCTGTAGCATGTACTATTACTGTTGGAATATCTGGCGTGCTTTGTGGCTGAGCTCCGGCACGTGGCGGCTGTTGTGGCTGGACTGCGGGGGGATGAGCTGCGGAGGAGGAAGCGATGCTTCCAGGTGTTCCAGACCCATCTTCCACAGGAGCATTGGGTGGCCCTAAACCTGATCGGCTGTTAAGCCAAACGCTGACATGACATTTTTATTGGTTTCATCTTTTTCTTTTTTTTTAAAGGATCAAAAGCTGACATACTAGATGCTATAACCTGAGGAGACTGTTTTCTAGAAGAATCAGAGTCAGCGGGCTTTTCTTCCCTACCATCCACAGCATCATTTTCAGGAATATTGGTGGAAGGTCCAGTTTCTCCAGGTGGTTCCAAACTATCCAACGAGTGACTCACTTTGTTTCGAAGTTCTATCCGTTCTCGATGGAGATATTTCATCTGACTTGTTCATGGGGGTTTTGGTTGGCCATTAACAAATAATGTCAGTTTCACTATCTTACTATACTGAATTGCAAAGGAAATGTCAGAACTATCAAAAATTGTTATAAGATCACCATGTTCATCTTTCTCCTTTATTGTTACTTCATCATTTCCTCTGAACGCTCGTTGCATTACTAGCATCCGTTCATCATAAGTAACATCTTCATTACTTCCCACTAAGGTCCAACTGCTTATTCATGGTGGACTCCAGGATGTCAGCTCTACACAACCCCGGAGAAAGACTGCTTGCTGAAACCTCCGCTGCCGCCCCTTGGCAGGTCTCCGCGGATCCGACGCGTGCAAGGCTGCAGGCTGTGGGGCGCGGGAGCAGGCTGTGGTCACCGCCACGCGGCTGTCCCCCGCAGCCACCGCACCTTGCTCCTAGGCCTTGGCCAATCGCACCGACCCACGAGGCTTAGTGAGAGCCCAGGCCCAATTAGTGGCAGGTGCGGGAAGAAAAGGATGGAAGCCGGGGAAAGAACCTGTACTTTAGCTCCGCCTCACAGCCAGCGGGCCAACCCAGAACGCGTGCGCAATGGCGAGGAGGTGGCGGCCCTGGGGATGGGAGATGGTGAGGCCCTAACCAAGGTATAGTGGTAATGTTTCTAATCAAGTCTCCAAAACTTAGATCATTTCCTATGAAACCTAGGTAAGAATTGGCAGCTATAGGGAAAGGAAAAGATAGCTTTACAGTTGTGCATACGTGTGTGTGCGCGCACTCGTGCGCGTACACATGTGTGTATGTGAAAGAGGAAGAGAGTAGCTTTGATGAAATTAGGTGAAATGTGAGTAGTAAAATACAGAAAAAACATGGGGAAATAGTATATGTACAGTAAATTTTCTGAAGGTGGATATTTTAACAGTGAAGTCGAGAATGGGGAAAATAGTCCTGCTACTGTCTGCCTGGTATCCACTTTTTCTGGGTTGTGACTCAGACACCTGCATAGCCACCAGGTCCTGGCTTTTTCACTAATTCCTGTCGTAGAGCTTAATTCATGGACTAAGTTCCAACTTCCTTTCCTTGGTTTGCTTTGGGTTATCCACTTAGGCCGATTTCATGCCCCCAAAATCTTATTAATCATTTTCCCCAGAAGGCTGACTCTTGACCCCTGGGTCCTACCCATTGTCTCCGTGCCTGACCCGACCCCTTCTAGCTTGTCTCCCTCTTGTTTCTTCCTTCTCTTCACTGCTCCCAGCATGATTCCCTCTGTTCTGGGTCCTCTTAAGGAGCTTTTCACCACCTGGGCTCAGCTAAGTTTTTCATTGCTGTCTGTCTGTACTTCTGGTTTCCCCTAGTTTCTGTTTGACACTGATCAGACTAACCTTAACCCATTTTCCATTTCTTCTGAGAATACTCACTGGCGGCGCTTATGGCAGTAGCATTTATTCTGAGATAACTCATGGATTAGAGTTCCAACCTGACCCCCCAAATTTGCCACAAAATATCTCACTTTTATTATTATTTTTGCATCACTCTAGCATATCAATAGTCTTTGGAAACAAATGATATCATTCTGTTAATAGCATTCTGTTTTTAGTCATGGTATTTCCATTTCCAAAATATAATTTCAATCGCCGAAAATGTTGAATTCTAGAATGCGTAGCATTCCTACGTGTGATAACATCATTCCCGAACAGTTGTTAGCTGAAGATTATTTGATAAATCCAATTTATGTATACATTTCAGTTACATTAGGATTAGAGACAAGTTCTGTTTAGAAATAACTCTAAGAACAGTTTTCTTTGCTTCAGCCTCAAAGAGTGTGTTCATGTAAAATTAAATTAACACTGGCAGCAAGATGCACTTTTTGTTCCTAAATGGGAAATGGGTTAATAAATGCCAATATGGGCTTGTCAGAACCCTCCTGAGTCAAATGCCTGACAAGGCATGTGTGTTTCAGTGTGATCCATCCTCCGTCTCCCCTACTTTGTTTCCCGCCTCCTGTGCTCAGCTCTTCTTATGACCTGGCTGTTCCTCAGATGCACAATATTTACTCTCAGCTCCATGTTTTTGCATCCCAATTCCCTCCTCCTAACTTATTTTTCTATTAACTGCATCCTACTCATCAATACTGAGTTCATTTATCATGTCTTTTGAAAATCTCAGTCTCTGGCTAAGCAAGATGTACCTACTCACAGAACTATAATTCACTGAACTGTAATTACTTTCTTTTCTCACTTTGACCTGCTTAGGGACAAGAACGGCATCTTTTATTTGCACCATGAGATTGTAGAATATTTCTTAGAACATAGTAGGTTCTTCAAAATATGTATCGAATGAATGGATCAAAGAATATATGTATATATAAATGCCAGGTATAGTGATCACTCCTTTTTCTAATGCTGTAGAATTTCAGAATTCTTAAATGGTTGAGAGCTAGTTATTAGTTAATAGAAGTCAACTATATTATGTAGAAAGATGTCTGTAGCATCCATATAAAAATTATCAAGTGCTAATTTGCATGTGGCAGATTACAAGTGATTTTATTCACTTACATGCATGAGTGTTTTGCTTATATATATATTTTACAAAGCATAGGTTGCTTTATTATAATAGAAAGAGATAATTTAAAAAAATGAAACGTCTCCTTAAACATGTTTCACAACTTTACAAAAAAGAGGACGCACAGGGCCCGCTACTGCCTCCTGTGATGCCCTTCTGTTACCCTCCTCTCATGCCCCTGCACATTGGTGGTGGGAGATTTGACCTGGACTTGGAGAGATTTTGTCCACATTTGAAGGTGGGTGGAATGCTTTCAATATCAGTATGGTTGTCTGCTTCAGTGCATCTCTGCTAAGCTGGTCTCTGCCCGTTATTGACCAGCTGACACTCATGGTCACCGCATCCCAAAGTTGTGGTGAAAGGGATGCTAAGCAGTGCTAAAGGCACTTCTCTTGGCCTTCCTGTGGAAGTGTTTATCCTAGAAGGGAGAATCAAGGTCAGTCATTTATTTGCTGCAAAACATACTGCACCAGCTTCTCATAAGGAGGTAGAGTGGCTGGTTAACCAAACTAAAGTAGAGGAACCCAGCCAAACTCCCACACAACGTCCTTCCAATGGACTGAGTGTGTCCTGAGCATTTCTCTGCATCATGAAGACAGCATCTCTGTCCACTGTGGGGCAGAAGACAATGCCACCCATAAGTGCTGCTCATGGGCTAGTCCTCCTGAGTTTCACGGAATGGGGCTTTCATTCCAATGGAAGTCTGCAAATCCTTTTAAACAGCATTGCAATATTTAATTTTTTTCCCCCTAATTACATCCACAAACACATTGAGAAAAATTGGTGCACTAGTCTAATGCTATTAAAGATGATCAAGAAAAAAATAATCACACTTGAAATAGTCTGGCAGTCTCCGTTTTTGACTGCATCAGGTGACCGGAAGGCTTTGTTTTAATCATGAGGTTTGTTGATATACTAAATTAATTAAGTTCAACAAACATTTAGTGAGTGCCAAATACATTTATGGTATCAAGCTAGGGGCTGTGGGGGATAAAACCAGATTGAAACCTGGTCCCTGGCCTCAAGGAATTTGCAATATGGTACCTATAAATTAATTGCAAGTTAAATTCTCTTCTCTTTTGACTAGAACTCAGTAGAATAACATTTTCCTATTTACTGGATGATTTTCATTGAGCTTGGGTTTATTCTTATCCCTTCATTGAAAATTTTAGTAACTTACAAAATACGTTATCTATAACTTTTTTGGCAAGCTTTTATTTGTTCATTTTTTTATGTCTTCATTCAAAAAATATTTAATTAACATTCCTATGTGCCAGGAACTTTTCTAAGAGTTTAGGGTTACAGTGATGAACACACACACACACACACACACACACACACACGCACTCCTTACCAGGAATTAATAAGAGAAAGCAAGCAGCATGAGAGGGTCGACAGGGTAAGGAGCTATTCTGATATGGGAGAGTATCAGGAAGCCCTTCTGAAAAGTTAGCATTTGAATGGGAACCTTGCGAAATCTTGGGGATGAGCTCAGACCAGATGTCCCAGCAAGTACAAAGGCCTGAAGCAGAATGCAGTGCGAGTGTCTTCAGAACAGCAGAAAGAGAGAAGAGGTCAAGGGGACTGTGCGGGCAGGAGGTAAGGGCTGAGCCACAATCAGACTCCAGAAGAGAGGGGGCTTGCGGACAGGAGGGTTTGCACCAAGGACCTTCGTTTAAAAAGATCACTGACCACTCTGGAGAAGACCTTGTAGAGTAAGAGGAAACAAATAAATATCTAGTCCATTGTTTCAGTCCTTGGTCCAAATGAATTTGCACAAACATACTACTCTTTTCAAGTTTTAACTACACTGCCAATAATTTGTCAATACAACCAGTACAGTCTTATTATCAAGGACCAATTTCCACCCAGAACATTTGGCTCAATAGAAGGAAAAACCATATGACAACTAGGGCTTCCCAACAGTAAGCTCCTGTCCCAAGAAGTGTCCAAATAGAAACTAGATGTCCTGCTGCTTGGGGTCCTGTAGGAGTGATTCCCACACTGAGAGGACACTGTCTTAGATGCCTCCAGGATCCTGCCCTGCTTTCATAGTGGCTAAGTCTTACTCTTCATTTGCTTCTCATTTAATAATTTAAGTAGCACAGCATTCTAGGTTGAAGATGAGATATGGAAAATATGGTGCTGTGCTTCGCACATCCCTCATTCTGCCCACTGGACATGGTGGTAGCAGACAGCTTAACTGTCAGCCTCTCCTGAAACTGTCCTTGGCTGGAGAGAGCTGCCTTGCCCATGGTCATGCCTCTTCCCGGGTCATCTCATATCTTTGATCGGTTGTTGCAAGGGTATAAAGGCCTGATTCCCTTGCTTCACTTTGGAACGACTTTGAACTAGCTCTGCGAGGTCAGCTGGGATCTTGCTAAGACTGCAGGGCAGCCCACCTTCTCCCTCTGCCTTGCACCACTTTATTCCCTTTCTTCCTTCCATATTCGTCCCTTAAGATCTCCCACTGGCCCTCCTGCACCATAAGTTTCATTACTGTGTCTGCTTCCTGGGAGTACAAGAAAGTGAAGCGGCTCTCATGCAGTTTAGGGCTCCTGTTTGCATTTGGAGGAGGTGCATCTTCCCACAAGCCTTAGGGGAGCTTCACAAAGACAGCTGCTCTGCAATCTCTCAGTGTGCTCCCAAGAGGGACAGGGAGTGCTTGCTGTTGAGTACACAATGGTACTGAGTAAATAGGTACCCTGAGAGGCAGAGAGCATGCTGGAGCTAGTGAGTGACCAGCTCCTGGAGGCAAGGGGTTGTCTCCGCTGTGTCTCAGTCTGAGGTGCTATGTGGGAATGCCATCAAAGATGGTGGTTCCTTTTTGGGAGTGAAGAAGGAAGAACACTGTCACCTGCTCCAGAATTAGAGTAGCACTTTAAAAGAAATCCAGAAATAACTTAAAGATGGAGAAATTGACTTTCTCAAACATTTTGAGGGAGTACTATAATTTTTAACTCCACCCCAAAATATATCTTCTGCTGATATTTTATTTAGATGCTTTTATATCTTTTCCCGAAGTGCTTCAGGAGTAAAATTTTTCTGCAAGTATCATTTGTATGGATTGGCTCATTGGCATCAAAAAATTAGATAATAATTTAGCTACAATACAGAAGCACATTAGATGTGACATGGATAAGCCTAGATATCACTGGAACTAAGTCTATATTTTATTATATTTTGGTCTGAGGGTAGGATGCACATTTTGTGGTTATTAATTTGCATTCTGTACATGCATCATGAATAAATAAAATCATCCGAATAGGTTGTTTGAAAACATTTTACAAGAAGCAGTGTGGCCCAGTGGTCCAGGCTCAAAGACCCATCCCAGGTTTAGACGCTGTCCCTCCACTCTCCAGCCTCATGGCCTCCAACGAATCACCTGGAGGTGGATCAGTTTCCTCATCTGTAAAAAGAGAGTGGAATTAATAGTATCTAACTTACAGAGTTGTTTTGAGAAGTACATCAAACTCTTGGACAGTGCATTGCGCGTAATAAGTTCTAAATAATAATAATCAGTATTATTATTTAAATGGATTTCCCCTTAAAAAAAAAAAAAAGCATGCCCAAGATATTTTGAGGCAGTCTGAGTGTTGTGTACCATCCTTGCTTCCTCTCACCTAAGCATGTCACCGAAATGATCATAACAAACAAACCTAGAAGCCTATTTGAGGATGAAATATGGTGACAAGGAAAGGCAGATATCACTACCACCAGTGGAAATGTCCACGGCTTTTCTCCATTTCTAGCTATATAATTCATTTATCATAACTTTAGAGAAATTATTTTATGCCTGTTAGTCCTCTTTGTCTGCAAAATGGGCTAAAATACTTAACTATTTAGAGTTCAGTACCAATATTTGCTGAATAATGAGGCTAGCGTCCAGTATAAGCTGCTCATACTGGTTTAAAAAGCATATTCGAGAGGAGAGGTGGCTGTTGTGACCATCTGTGCTCTTCTGCCACTTCCTTCTTGAGCTGCCTACAGCACCTGGTCGAGGCTTTATTCTTGCACCTGGATGTCAGCATTGACAGGTCGCTCTCACCCACTGAATGAGGACATGCAGTAAACAAGTCTTGCTTTGGAGTCTGTCAGACGTGGGTTGGACACAGGCCCTGAGAAAGCGGGAGAGTTATGCAGCCTTCTGTGGGATTTGACTCCCTATGTCACAGATGGCTGTGAAATGGAAGGAAGCACTAGGTAAGGTGGCACCTGACAAATCCCAGCACAGGACCTGGTAACTGGCAGCTGCCTCCTCTTCTGCTCGTCTCAGAGGCCGTGTTCTTATATCTATAACATTAGATTCTTGATGCATTGCTGAGGCTTTGTTCATGATTATAGCATTTACATTTGTGGTAGTTATTTCCGAAGTCTGATCTCAGAACAATAACACGATATCTTTCAACCTGTGCCATAGATCCTGGTTCTCCATTTCGGTAATCTATTCTTATCCAAATGTCTTCACTCCATAAAACAAACAAGCAAACAATAAAAGACAAGAGATTTGTCTAATTCCTAAACATATTGAACTCATAGTGAAGTTTCAGAGAGTTTTCTGATTTTAGGTATCTTATTTCTGTGCTCTGAAACAGGTGCAATACTAATCAAGGAGCTAGGTCTTAATGCAAAGCATCTTCTCCACATTTGAACTTGTTATCGCATTTAGTACATTTCATTTGAATCATATCACTTGAAATCACATTTATTAATTTTAACATCAGGAAATAAATGGTCTTGTAAAGACTCAATGGGCTTGTCTACAAAGAGATACTATTATGGGCTGTAGGGAAATATTCATTATAATAGCATCCGAGAGCATTTATAGCCATGGGTTAATTATGTTTTATTTTGTTTTTGTTTTTTCTCTCTCTCAAGTTTATGTCGCTGTGAAAATTCTTCCACTGAGGTTAGGTGACATCGCTTGCGACTCCTAATTCAGATATTGGGCTTATTTATTATAGCGGTCTTTCCATGGTGTCTCTAACCAGATGCGCAGATATTCTAACGGAATAAAATTGAATATACTGTAACATTATTTCCTGCTTCTATAAAAGAGTATACTTAAAGGTGAAATCACACTTTATTCAGTTTCTTCTAAAAGAATTCTCTTTTCAATAACAATTTTTTTCCACTGCATTCACATCCGTCTCATACTCTTTGAAACCATCTTGCTGGATTTCCTGTAAACGGAGCCTTTACACTTGACCAAGAAGGAAAGCTTGGGAAGGCTGGGCTGTGGAATTGCAGTCTGCCTGTCCAGACAAGTACATTTCTTTCTTCCTTTTTGTAAGCTACAAAGCTACAACAGCGTTTATATTCATACGCAGTATTTCAGTAACTCATAGCCAATTTATCAATGACCACGCAGCTGCAGGCGCTACAGTCTAAAAAAAATATCCCCTCTCACTTGGTGTTTACATAGGCTCTGAATGCCCTGAGCAGGGGCAGGAGGACGGAAGCCACCGGAGTCATTAGAAAGGTACACCGGAGCCCCTGCCCTGAGATGGTGGAGGGATATTTGCATTATAGCCCAACACATCATTAAGGACACAATTGTTATTTAATGTGGCACAATCATCTTTCTCCTCTTCATGAAATCCACTTAAGTAATTACCTTCTTAGCTCATTGGCTCTGCCAGTCGCCTGGTTAGAAAGGGTTGTTGTATCTAAGGAAATATTAGAAACTAGGCTCATACAATTGCCCCCTTTAAGCTGACTTTTACTTATTACCATGGTCAAAATGAAGATCTTTTTTTCCTATCCTGAAAGAGTGAGGAAACTCCAAGGTAAATAAATGCTCTGGAGCATTAGCAGAATTTCAAGAGAATGAGAACACATTAGCCAGAGTATCTTCTCCTGTCAGCCATTCTTAAAAAAACAGCTGATACCTGCACAATGCCTGGCTCTTTGTATTTTCACTTTGACATCTGTTTTAGCCAATCAATTTTTCATTAAAGCTGCAAACGCTGCTTTAAAATTTGCCTCGGCTTTCTCCTTTTAAGACAAGAACACATTTACAAAGAAAATATTCCTTGACAAAACTCGATGCACGCTTACCAAGCTGTGTGGAGCTTAATAAGAGGCACGGTTTTGAAGCTTTGAATAGTCTAGATATTAAGACAGAAGATTTAAAGAACCCACAGAACTTATTTTCGGAGCACATTTACATGTCTTTCAAACAGATATTTTCCCCCTATTATGACGTGTCCACGATGAGCTAGCAGAGAGTCAGCATCATTTAAGAAGAGCAGCACAGAAGTACAGAATTGAAATTACTTGAAAACACACATCTGCGTTTTAAACTTTAAGCTCACTTTTAAAATACACTGTACAATCCTTGTTTACTATAAATACGGCGAGGTAAGCCTGAAATACCTTTATCTTATTTGGTAGCTCTGTGTTTGAGCCTCTTTGTTTGAACAGAAGTGTCAGCTGTATTTTACTTTATTATATAAAAAAGTTTCAGAATTTAATTAAGGGTCAAGTACCAGCAGTAGATAAATGCAACAGCTAAAGCATATTTCTGATCACTCTGAAGTCTGCAATCATGAAAATTATTATCATTGAGTAAAACTGGTCTCAATGATGGTGACTGGGAGATGGATTCTGTGTTACTCAGCCGTCATTTACATAATAATGGGTTCCAGTTTTCATCAGCACCTTTTGTTTGTACAGTGCTTACTGCTATAGTAAATTGTCAAAATGTCATTCCTCTCCAATCAGCCAGAAAATATCAACAGTAAACAAGGCACAGGAAGAAATTCTCTGATTAGAAGTGAGGAAGAGTCGAGTTGAAGCCTCTGTGATCGCTGGAAACATGTTATTCTGGTGTCCCCAAGAATACAGCCAAACGGTTTATGAAAATCACTTCTCTCTCTCCCACCACCTCCACCAGCCCCTTTAATGAAGAAATACCACTCTGCTACTGAGGTCACTGTGCAACCTCAGGACTGTCACTGGGGATTAATGCATTTACATATGTATTTGCCGTGGTGACTCTGTTCCCTCTTACTGAGGACCAGCTTCTGCTTTTACAGGCAGAATGTCTCAGATTAAATGGTGCTGGATTCTTCTAGCATTCTTCCCCTGCTCGGTTCTCTGTTGGCTAGATGAGTTCAGAGGATAAAGGAACTATGGAGAAAAATCTGGCCCATAACCATACTGCCACTGCATGGGGCAGTTACAGAGGCTCCCATGGACTGGCTAACCAACACTTCTCTTGTTTCAGACAGAAGAGCTGCAGGAGGCTAAGACGGAGGAAGGAGGTATGCAGGGACTCAGAGCTGGGAAGAGCCCCTGGCGGCAGATGCGACTTTTACTTCCTTCAAGGTGTCACACTTTGCCTTTCTACCCGGCAATCACTTGAACTTGGAAGAATAACATGCCAAAGCCAGGAAGAATAACATGCCAAAGCCACTTTTAGGGCCCTGGGGCCTGAGACCCCAGCACCCAATTCTCTCTTTCTCTCTGCTCTGCACCCCCACTCCATGCTGCCATACTATTTTAAAGTACGTTAAGATACATGGAATCAGTACATCTTTCTGTTACTCAGTGAAATCTGCCCAGGACCAGAAAAAGGAGGATGAATTAATATAGTATATACCTTATAACCGTTACAGTTACAAAGTATATTAAAATTAAAAACTTTGCATTGTGTTTGAAATAAAAATGAATAAAGTGGCATTCTGCCAAGGGTCCCAGAAACCATTCTTGTGTAGAATTGAAACATTTGGCTCATATAATACTTAATTTATTTTTATGAAATGACAAGTTATATAAATGTATATTTAAAACAGAGGGGCACAACATTTTTTTGTGTAAGTTTCTTTGTACTCTGGCTCATATAGCTATACATAACTGGGACTTCTCTCTAAATAGAACCAAAACAATAAACTTTCCCAAAGTGTGTGCCGTGTGTGTGTGTGTGTGTGTGTGTGTGTGTGTGTGTGTATGTGTTTAGTTATATATATATTTCCCAAATATTTCCAAATGCGATCATGTAGTTAGGTTGTCCAAGGAAAGGCTCACGGTAACCTCTTTTGAAAATGAATAGGAGTTTTAAAACCTAGTGAAAGAAAGTGTTGACATCAGGAAATATTCTGTGGAGCTTTCGAGTTTCTTACCAGGCACTTTATTTTGCTTGACTACTTTTAATTTTTTTCCCCTACTTCTTCTCTTTGAAAATCCGACATTGTCCAAACCCTTTCGATTAAGAAGCTTGGCTGAATGAAAACGCTCGGTGCTGTGGCGGTGCATCGGTAAATAGGGGGGCGCGAAGCTGGGGGAGAAGTGGGGCTGATCAGCGGTAATTACCCTGACACCTCATGCAGTACAGGGAATTAACTCCCAGGACTTTGGGCCGAATGAAGACGAAGTTGACGTGTGACGTTGTGAATGCTTCAGTGCCCGAACCTATTACCAGTTTAAACGGAGATGGGAATTTACTATACTTTTTTTTTTTTTTTTCCCCCTTTTGGTTAGGAATGTAGAGCGGTGTGCAGAAAATGAGAAAGTCATTCTGGATGCTGTAGCAACGGCAATTTGTATTTTTATTAGAGCCTTTACCTTCCGATTCTATATCATATCTATAATACAGACATGAAAGAAGAGGTCCATGGCAACCATTGTCTTGGAAAGAGGGAGCCTGTCGTCTTAAAGAAGAGGCTAGGTTGTCACCAAAGTAGGTGGAGGTATTCCATGACAGACCTATAGGAACGTGCTCGAAAAGACAGAGCAGGAGACGAAGCACAGCTCAAAAGGCAACTAGTTAGCAGCTGGCACTATGACCTTTAACTGCCTCCATGGTAACTGGCTAACGATGGAGTTCCATGTTATTATCCTCACACCCACAATGTTAAGCCTATGAATCCCATTGCAATTTAATGGCTGAAATCAGAAGGCAGATCTGTGTTCATTGGACCCGTGCCGATACCCTCTTAGCTAATGAGTGCAATAAACATTTTCATGCCAGAAAACCAGCGCAAGTGGAAATATTATGCCATCCAGAAATATATACTCAAACACAAAGAAATGGTCAGAAAAGTCAGTCTTTTATGTATATTTGCATATTCTAACATTCAAAGCCAATCATCTTTTGAGAACGGATTTTTTTTTTTTTTTAGAAAGCTGTAGAATGTTAAAAACTGTGGCATGTCACAAAGCTTTTTGCGAATTCAAAATCCGAAGTTATGAATTGTGGAGTTAATGACAACTACCTTCTCTTCTATTATTTTCCTTAATGAATCTTATTATTTGTGAATGTATGCTTCCTTTTATGTAACTCTAATACACTTCTGCTTTTCCCTGACTATACTCTTTACTTCCAGCCGAGTCAAACATAGTGCGAAGGCAGTGCAAACCCCCACTTTTTTCTGTAACTGGGAGGATGTTTGTTTTATGACTTTACCTTCACAGCCATGTAGTCCATAGATCCTTAAGAATTAATGACAACAGTGTCCTATTGTCCCAGCCTATTCAACCTGCAAGGATAAATAGATCATGTTTGTTTACTTTTAAGCCCCCCAAAAATGATGCAGGCAGTTAACCACTAGTGTGGATGCACCTCTGAAAGCACTGTGCCTTTCAGAAAGAACAGTTTTAATGAAAACACACGGAGTCAGGTTTACAAGGAGATGGCAACTGAATCAGTGCTACTGGATATAGGAAACAGCCAGTTTCAGAGTTTTAAGCATGGCTAACACAAGAATTTTTAACTCTATGTAATTGTCTTGTTATCATTCTCTCTCTCTCTCTCTCTCTCTCTCTCTCTGTATATATACATATATATAATATATATTTTTATTTGTTTGTTTTTGTTTTTACAAAAGTTACTTTTAACATTCAACTTTGCTGTGTGTCATGCTGCTTTCATCCAAAGGCCGCCAAGAATTATCCTTGAGGGCTATCTTATTTGTCTCAATAAGTCACAAATTTATAAAACTATGTGAGTACCTGCAGATAATGTAACCCATGGAAATTTTCTCATTCTTTCCTTCATTTTTTTCTTCAGTAGCCCTAAAATTCTCCTCAGCCTTATTTTGGTTGAACGGTTTTCTGAGCAAGGATGAGGGCTTAATAACTTTTCTTATCAGGAATAGTAATGTTTTTCTTAGGAAACAATATCCTTTGCAAGAAAAAGCTTGAACTATTTTGCTACCAGAAACGGCTTATTCTGGAAACTATAAAGGTCAGGGAGAAAATAATTTTGGTACTTCTTAAATTTTAAAATGATATAACTTTTATCATTATCAAAGAGTTTTAGGAAGGTTAAAAAAAAGTGAGACAAAGGAAGTGAGAACTCAGAGCCCTGAATAATCACACCTGTTTACTTGACTTACAAAAGGGCAGGATGTGTCTCTATCGGTTTAATAAAAGATGTTCTATCAATTTAGACAATTATACCAAAGATTAAGAATGTCATCAAGCTGATGAAATCTCCTAGGTAACATTAAAAAATAATATGCTTCTAGATCACATCATACATTAAATGACAACTGCCAATTTTTTTAAAAGAAGTACTCAAAATTCTTTCTTGAATGACAATCTGAAGTTAAAATACTTTGTTCTTCACAATTAACTTCATTAACATCACACTTCTACTTCTTGACTAAGGGAACTTAGTGAATAAGAGCTTATTATTTATTCAAGTAAAAGTAGACTGTGAGATACAGTAGTTTACGGTCTCCCTGCATCTTTGCTCAATTGGAGAACACAAGAAATGTTTTGCTGGCCCATTATTTGGTTTGAAATACCTAAGTATCTAAATATAATTTAGATTTAAATATTTACCATCCTCTTGGTTTGGTTTTCTTTGTTCTATTGGCTCCTGAACAATTGCTTTTTTTTTTTGAATTGTTTGCCTAGTAGAAATTATTTCAAGCTTTAATTGAAAAAACAATAGTAGTCACTATGGGCAGGTTCTGAAGATGAGTCCACTATGATCTGCCCAGACCCAGCTCAGTGGAGGACTAATTGCAGGACCAGAGGTGAATGATTTGACACAGTTCTCCTGCACGGTTTCTGTTTGCTCAATGTGCCTAATATTATCTACTCCTCTTTGATGATTATTACACAGACACCCAACAACCATGAGGAATGTGACAGATCCTCAACACCAGAGCTATGGACAAACCTAGAATCACTTAATCACCGTAAAACATTTATTTGCTTTAGTCTTAGTCTCTGGGTGGAAGATCCACCAGCCCTCTTAGCCTCTATCCCCTGGAACCCCACCCCAATTAAAGTCCAATTCTCCTCCTTTGGGCCAAATAATGAAGGAGAGGCTCTGAGCTCTATTGACCACCAGATGAACGTTAGGCATGGAACTTACTCATTGGTAACAAGCTCTAGAGGACTAGGACACAAGCAGAGATATTATCTGCCAACCAAGACTTTGTTCTCTCTTAGAAGGCAGCTCACCTCAGCTTTGCATTATGCCTCCCTTGCCAAAATCTACCTTCTGCTCCTCCTCCACCTCCGCCTTCACCTTCTGGCTCCCTGCCCAGTTTCATGATTTAACTTTCTGCTCTGCCAGGCAAAGCACCAAATGTTTCTGGCTTGTTTGCGACAAGGTATAAAAAGCCCATTGTCTTTCTGCACTTTTCAACTTCTGAGCCTTGGCATACCATTGCTTAGCCTATGAAGTAGATGGAAACTTATTGTTGTTATCAGCGGCATCTGTGGGAATGATAGTCATTTACTAAACTCTTAGCCTGGGCATGTTTTAAGCAGTATCTCATTTAATCCTTACAGCAATTCTATGGGGAAAACAATTCTGGGAGGCTAAGTAAATTATCAGAAATGATAAAGATAGTAAGTCATTTAGTTGAGCTGTAATTCTCAGAAAAACCAACTCTGACGGTGTCTGAGTTTTCATTGCATTGTTGTGGTATAGATGCTAAGGTCTAAGGATGCTTAACCAGAGCTGTTTGTGGAACTGGACAATGAGGGAATCTTTTCTAACTGATTTTCAAATAAAGATTCTAGAATCCTCAGCAGCTTGATTGTTTAGAGAGAGAATGCACGGCATTGGACTCCCTTCAAGACACCTTGTCTGTGCCTCTTGGTCTTGTACTCTGAACATTTTGTCAGTAGGTGTCCCCAACCACTCCCTCCCCGCCCCCCGGCTGTGGATCAGTACTGGTCCGTGCCTAGAAACTGGGCCACACAGCAAGAGGTAGGTGGTGAACCAGTGAGCGAAGCTTCATTTGTATTTGCAGCCACTCCCCAATGCTAGCATTACCACCTCGGCTCCACCTCAAATCATCAGGCATTAGATTCTCATAGGAGCAATGATGCTTGGTGCCAAAAAGGTTAGAAAGCACTGTTTTAATGCTCACCATGAAGCACTGACAGTAGGTTTTGACTCCAGCACTCTCCTTGTTCCATACCCCCGTCCATGACATGCCTGCAAGTGACTTCATGCAGTGTCCATGTGCCATTCCACCTCTATGGCTTGGCTTGTCATGGGAATTCAAAAGCATACCCATTGGATCAATTGACAAATTTTAGTAACATCTTTTAGCAAAAATCATCTTGCAAGATGTCTCCAACAGAAGTGAAATGTGGAGGAGAAATGATTACCAATTTTGCAGTTGCAGTAGGACATTATTTACATATACATATTACCCTCACTCTCTCCTCAAAGAAAAGTAGGAAACACATAAGATAATACATCGAAACATCTTTTAAGTACTTAAGAATAAAGACTTAAAAATAAAGGTACACTTGACTTTACAAAGCATTCAACATAATTTTAAAAACCCTGAAAGTTCCACAACAATATGAACTTCAGCATTCGCATATACAGTCTTAGTCTGCATGGGAGAGTAGAGACCATGTGATGGTACATACAAACCTGGCAGAAAACCAGGAAACTCTAGAGAACATCAGTGAGAGAAATAGCTCTGCTTCTGGAAGAGTCTTCTCTAATTACTCACTGTATTCTGACTGCAGGGGAGAAAAAACTCATTGCACAGAAGACTTGTGGATAAAAGGTAGGTAAATAGTAAAAAGCAATTTTCTAAGCAGATCTGTTCTTGGACTATGGCTGATAACAGGAGAAATGAAAGTTACATGTTTCAAAAGTAGCACAGTGGCAATCTAACACCAGAGAGATGGAAAAGCAAATGGCTAATAGGAAGAAACAAAGGAGAGTTGTAAGTCACAAACTCACTTTATGGGGATAAGTCAAATAACCTCGAAGGAATAGAGAAAACACACAAACAATAGGACCCTGATATTTGGGTAATAAATAAAGCAATTTGCATGCACAGGTAGCTCAAAATGGAATTGTATGGGAAGAAAACCAAGCAATAATTCGAAATGAAAAATCATCCCATCTTCAAATAAAAACACAACTCTTCTTATCAAATAACGTTTTCAACCAACCAGTTCTAGTCAATGTAGGGAAGTACATTGCACTTCCATAGAAGGTTCAATTTAAGTTTCAAAAGGACTCATACTTGAATAATAAAGGTGTTTTTCTCAAGGACAAGTTCATGTCTTCATATGTCCTGTAAAGGTGGTACATTTTGGCACAGTTAGTGTTATCGCTATTAATTCTATAAAGAAAAATTGAAAGAGTAAGTAGACCAAGTAGATAAAAGTATTCATATGGTAGTTTTTAAAAGGTAACAGCACATACTGCCATTTAGAATGGGTTCAACATAATGAACCCATTAAAGACAAAGTTGTGTCTTATCTTCTTAATATATTTGGAACTCTTTAATTCTAAATCAGGACTTTCCCTAATAGATGAATAATGCTAATGAAGCCTTCTATTTATTTTTGCTGCAGCATGGGGGTAACTGCATCATTTGGGTAACTATGATGGTTCTAATAGCCACCAAAATAGACACATATAAAGAGGGAAGGCATGTCAGATTAAATGCACTCTAAGACCAGAAGTATAGCAGACAATTCATGTTGACACCTTAATCAGGAGATGCTTTCAGCTGGTCAATCTTTCTGAATGGTAATTGTACTCAGAGGTGATCTAACATTCTTAGTCTATTTTCCTGTGAGTCCAGGAAAATAAGCCTTAATTATCTAGCACTGTTACGCAAGGAGGCAGATTGTAGTTTCTGGGTAACTGAAACATAAACAATTAGGGCTCAAGACTTTGGCTTCTGTTCATTTTTACTTTTAATTTTTCTAAATACATAATAATAGACTTTCATGCCTACACACTTAAATTGCTCCTATTCAAGTACATACATTTCTGAAAGGAATTGAGAGAGAGAAAAAGAGAGAGAGAGGGAAGGATAGAGAGAGGAAGGAAGGAAGGTAGGAAGAAAGGAAGGAAGGAAGGAAGGAAGAAATAATTAAAATAGCTTAGGGCAATGTCCCCATTTCCTCTTCCTCTTGATGAGTATTGCCATGGGGTTACAGCTCAATGAGAGGCCAGAGACTGTTAGGCTTTTAAATGGACACAGTCCCTATGTCTCAGAGTAAGGCACATCTGAGTGGGATTCTGGGTGTCTAGATATAGAACGTGCTATTCACACAGTTTAACATCTAAATATAAGACAACTGCACCATTCTTTGCTCAGTCTCAGAAACAATAATCTATTCCAGTCTGGGAAGAAAATGGTTTACAGTGAATTTACTAAGAGTAAGCAGTAAACATTATATGTTATTTTATGGTGGATACAAAGGGTGCTTCATATCATTTTGTTTTTCATGTTAGCAGAAATCTTCACTTCTAAGTAAGATGTGACTCTACATTATATATATTTTTAACATAATAAATCAAGTATACTACAAGTGAGTTTTATCTTGACTTAAGACCATTAATTATTACACAATATGCATGACAAAATGTTTAAACCCTTCATATTTTCATTTCATAATTTTTTGTTTTTTGTTGTTTATTTTGTGTTTCTAAACATGTAGTTTATAACAGCAGCAGTATAAATGCTATGTACTGTTTGTGGAGAAATGGTATATCAAAAAATAATTAAATATTTTTATATTATAAAAAGACTGAATTCTTTATTTCTTTGATTTATTAAGTCACATTAAAATAATCTCTATTATCTATCAAAAATGACTTCTACCTGTTTTTCATTTCAATCAAGTGTTTCATTTGCACTAGAGCTACACTGTTTAGGGCAGTAGGTATTAACTACACGTAGCTATTTAAATTTAAATTATTTAAAATTAATTGTAATAAAAAATTCAGTTTTTACTAATATTATCCACATTTCAGTGTTCAATAGCTATCTGTGACTAGTAGATACCAAACAAGACATAAATAAAACATTTCCATCGTTATAAAAAGTTCTATTGGATAGAATTGCACTAGATTTTTAATTTGAAAAGTAGAGAAATTTCACGTTTTAATTAAATTATCAAGTTATTTTTTTCTCCCATTACAGTGAAAATAGATTTTATTTTTTTGCTATTCATTACTACTTCAGTATTGTTGCATTTCTGCAACTATAGGCAGAAATAGAAAACGGCAGTACTGATTTTCAATAGTGTTAACTTCTCAGGTTTTTGTTTCTGATTTTCTTTTTACTTTTATTTTTGTAGATCTCAAGATTTGCTGGTGTTAGAGATGTTTAGAGATGGTAGAATTTGAAGTTGTGGATTATTTAAAAAAAAAATATATATATATATATATATATAATCTCCATGGTTTGTAGAAATAACACATTTAAAATCCATGGTGTCATTTTTGGCTTTTTGGAATACTGAAGTAGTTTGACAGGATCAACTTTCCTGTGAATAAAGATGTAAAATTAGAACAAAAACCAAACACACACACACACACAAACCCCAAACAACTTGCAGTTGCTTTTAAGAGATGCAGAAACTTAAGGGACAGAGATTGGACTTTGAAAGGTGGATTATAACAGATGCCATTTGGAATTTTATGGCCTTTTGCCTGAGAACTAATCTGAATATATTTCTGGTGGCAGAAAGCTGTGGTTGGCTTGAGTGTCAGGAGCCTATTTCCGGTGCTGGCTGGGCAGCCAGAAAGTTTGGGAATAAATCCTGCAAAGGTAAGAGTTGTAAAGAGAGTACTCCTCAAATTCGTACAAAAACTTTTCTAAGATCTTTAGACTTCTATCAAACAGCATATAGTATTCTACCTTTGAAAGCCTAACAAAAAACAACAGTTGGAAGTTGAAATAATTGAACACAGATTTTAGCTGCTCCCACCACATGGAAAAGAGTTGGCAGTTTGAGTACAGCTAAATTAACTGTCTGCTATTGCAAAAGTCACTCTTCAGAGGAACATAACAGACTTTAGGGCCTCTATAACATATTATTCTTAATGTCCAGTCCTAATATGATGCATATCAAGAAAAATAAAATTAGTCAATAGAAACTCAGCTTGAGGTGCCTCAATATTGTAATTAGCAGACGAGAGCTTTAAATAGCTATTATAAATATGTTTAAGGTAATATAAAGGTAAATATATGTAAAAAATTAACATATAGGCAATCTTAATCTTGATAGGGAAATAGAAACTATGTAGAATAACGTGATGGAAACTCCAAAATTGTAAAGCATGATAATAGAGGGGAGAAAACACTGGTTGTGTTTAAAAGCAGAGTATATATGGCTAAAAGAAAGTTCGTGAACTTGATAATATAGTAACAGAAATTATCCAATCAAAAAAGAGAAAGAAAACAACTGAAAGAAAGTGATCAAAGCCTTCAAGGCTCACGAGCCAATATCAAGTATTCTAACATATGTGTAATTGGAGTCTTGGGAGAAAACAGAGTGGGGCAGAAAGTAATTTTCAAGAAATAATGGCCAAAATCTTTCCAAATACGGTGCGACCTCCAAAATCTCAATGAACCCAAAAAGTAAATAATAAGAAGGTCAAACCTAGACACATTGTAGGCAAAATGCTGAAATCGGAAGATAAAGAGCAAATCATGGAATTGGGCAGAGAAGAACAAAATATAAGATAAAGGAAAAAAATGATACGAATGATGACTGGTTGATTTCTCATCAGAAAAATGAAGGCCGAAAAACCCAAACAAAGCAAAGCCAACACAAATAAATCATATCTTTAAAATGAAGAAAGAAGAAAAAAGTCACTCAGAAATCTCTGTCCAGTGAAAGCTATCCTTTAAAACCAAAGATAAAATAAAACATTTGAAGGTAAAAAAGCCGTGAGATTTCATAGCCTGCAGAACTGCATTGCAAGGAATGCTAAAGAACATTCTTCAGGCTAAATGGAAATGACAACAGAAGGAATGGAGTTCACTAGAAAAGGCAAGTGTGTGGAACATATAGGCTCACACATGTGAGAATGGCTATCATAAATCAACAGATAACAAGTGTTTGTGAGGGTATGAAGAAAAGGGAACCTTTGTGCACTTTTGGTGAAATTATAAATTGGTGCAGCCAATTTATAATAGAAAACAGTATGGAGGTTCTTCAAAAAGTTAAAAATAGAACTACCATGTGACCCAGGAATATTACTTTTGATTATTTATCCAAAGAAATTCAAAACACTAATTTGAAGACACATACATTCCTATGTTTATTGCAGCATTATTTACAATCACCAAAATATGAATATGGAAGCAAGCTAATTGTCCATCGATAGAGAATTGGATAAAGAAGAGGTGATGTATACACACACACACACACACACACACACACACAGTGGAATATTACTTGGAAATAAAAAAAATGAAATCTTGCCATCTGCAACAATGTGGATGGACCTAGAAGGTATTATGGAAAATTAAATAAGGCTGAGAATGACAAATACCATATGGTTTCACTTACTTCTAGAATCTAAAAAAAAAAAAAAAAAAAAAAAACGAACAAATAAAACAGGAACAAATTTATAGATACGGAGAACATTTTGATGGTTGCGGATGGGAGTGAGGTTGGAGGGATGGGTAAAAAGGAGGAAGGGGTTAAGATGTACAAATTTCCAGTTATAAAAACAGACATAGGATGTAAAGTACAATATAAGGAATATAGTCAATAATATTGTAATAACCATGTATCATGCCAGGTGGGTGCTAGACTAATCAGGGGATTACTTTTTAAAATACATAAATCACTATGTTGTATAATAACATAATGAAATTAATGAAACCAAAATAATATTGTACACCAACTCTAAATGAAATATTTTAAAAATTAACAGAAGACTATATATTTATATTTACTTTCTTCTCCTAATTTATTTAAAAGGCATAGAACTATTTAAATAAAAATTGTAACTTTGTTGAGGGCTTTATAGTGGTTGGTGATGTAACAGATACAACAATAGCAAACGGAGGCAAATGAAACCATAATTTTGCAAAGTTCTTATATTTTATGTAAAGTAGTGCAATATTAACTCAAGATGAATTATTTCATGCTATAGAGACTTTATAATTACTAATGTATGCACTAAAAAATACAAAGAAACAGATTAAAAATCAATGGAAGGATCAAAATGGAATACAAAAAGTATTCAGTTATTTTCAAAAGAAAACAACAAAGGAGACAGAGAGAAAACAAAAACAAAATTAAATATAAAATACATAGCAATATCATAAATCTATGCTGTCTAAAATCTGCATATAACTTTTAACTCTTCCAAAACATAACTACTAATAACCTACAGTTGACCAGAAGCCTTCCTGATAACAGAAACAGTAGATTAACACATATTTTGTATGTTTATGTATTATAGACTATGTTCTTACAATAACATAAGCTAGAGAAAAGAAAATATTATTAAGAAAATCATAAGGAAGAGAAAATGCATTTACAGTATTTACTTTAAAAATATACATTTCATTGGGTCTACAAAGTTCAAACAGGTGTTATTCAAGGGTCAATTGAATAACAACATCTATGACTCTATTAAGTGTGAATTAAAGAGACACCACAATTAAAAAGCCAAGATCATAGGATTATATAAAAAAGCGACACCCAACTATATGTTGTGCACAAGAGACACATTTAAATGCAAAAATACAGATAGATTTAAAGTTAAAACAATAGAAAGCTATGCTGTGCAAACACTAATCATGAAAAAGCTGATATGTCTATATTAATACCAAAGCAGACTTCAAGAAAAGGAGTATTACCATAGATAAAGGAATGTTTCTTCATGATAAGAGGGTCAATAAATCAGGACAACATAATTATATTATGTATATGATTATTATCAGGTATATGATTATTGTATATATTAATAATTTATGCATAATAATTGTGGTTTACCCAATAATAGAGTTTCAAAATAAACCCCTCAAAACTAAAAGAAGAAATAGGTAATTAAAATGGAAAATTTAAAACTCCTTTTTCAGTAAATATTAGAACAACTTAAAAATCTTTTCTTTCTAGAGCTAGAAGAATAAATAATGATATAGAAGATGTGTACGACACTATCAAGAAACACAACAGCACTCAAGGACTGCAGAATATGGTATTTTCAAGCACAAGTAGAATGTTCACCAAGTTTTGTCATATGCTGGATTATAAAACAAATCTCAGATTTCAAAAGTGTGACATCTTACGGAAACAGTTATCTGAAAAAAAAATGGAATTAAAATACATGATTCAACTTCTGAAAATCAGGTTTTACATTTTACAGAATGCAGATTATAATATTCAGACAGAATTCACTAAAGCATATTTAGTATTTCTGTAAATAAAATTATGAGGGTTTGAAGTCGGCACTTCAACATAGATACCTTAGAAGCAGAGGAGCACATTAGAACAGTGCTGAAATTGAAATGTAAGTTGTCAGAACAAGATAACTTGACATAGGTCCACTGGACAAGAAAGTAGATTTGATATTACTATAATGTGTTATAAGCAGCTGGTGACACTTAGATCTGTCTACATTAAAAAGATATATGATCATCCCATGTTTTAGTAGAAATAAATAGAAAGTGAAACAGATATAAAGTGAAATTTTTTTGTAAGATAAAATTTTTATTGATGTGTTTCATAAGTTTTGGAACAGACTCTGTCATGTCACTTTTCAAAAGAATATTATCTGAAATATTCTGATCTTTATGACCAAAATATTCAGTATGGTATTTTTGATAATAGTGAATATAGCTATTTTAGTCTTATAGAGTATTATTGACATGGGAATAGGCTTGTAATATATTGCTAAGCAACAAAATTAGATGATATAAAAAGTATCTCAAATGATTTTATTCTATAAAAATTATATATGTATATACGCGTTAGAAAATAATGAAAAATAAATGTCAGAAAATTAATAGTGTTTTCTCTACTGATTGTTTTCTTTAACAAATGTTTTTTTAAAAATCTATAAATTGTCAAGACTACTTCCTTGTCAAAACTAGGACTAATTGTGTTCTTAATATCGCAACTAGAATGCAATGATTACTCACTGCATTTTAGTGCTATGTGTGTGCTATGTGTGTGCCATCTCATTTATTCTTGACAGCTATCAATATTTGCATTTTATAGATGAAGAAAGTGAGACAGAGAGATTGAGTCATTTGCCGAAGTGTATGCAGGTGACATGTAGTTAAACTGAGATTTGATCCCAAGAAGATTGACTCCAGAGCTGCAGCTCTTCACCCCACTGCAACCAATATCACTCAAACACAGTCCTTTCAGTGAGACTAGCAAAGAGAAGAATATGCAAAGTGCTGAGGCCAATAGGGAGACATGTAGGACGTCAGGTCCGGAGGTTTGCGGCCACGGATAAAATTTTGCTACTGTGGGTAATGGTCCCAAAATAATTCAAACAAGTTGGGTGCAGGAATTAGGGATTATTGTTTGAAAACAAGTCTGGGGAGGAGTTCCCACGTTGACGAGAAAAGACTGGAGCAACCTACCACCTGCTGCTCGCAGGAATGAAGGTCTGTGTAACTTAAGTGTGCAGAAGGAAGACATAGACGCCACACTGCCATCTTTCCCTGAGTACCTGTTCTCAATAACCCTGTGACCACTGTGATACCTGGTTGTGCAGTCAAGTCCCAGGGATGTAGAGTCATGAAAAAGGGCTTCACAGGATGCATGAGCACGGAAAGAGAGAGAAGTACACATAATAAAATTAAACATTTCACGGATGAGTCTACAAATCAAAATTTCAAAGCATATTGAAGAATTCTAGTGCTGAGAAAGAGTCAAAATGTCAAAAATGCAAATATAAATGCACTATAGAAAAAATCAAAACACTAGAACATTCTGAAAATTACTAAGTATGCTTATGAGTCATCAGTGAGATAAATAAAGGAACAACACTTGTAATGAGAATAACATCCCATAAGACAGGAGTTAAAAAATATTTATGTAAAAAATAACAAGTTGGAAATAAAAAACATATAAATTCATATAAAATACAAAATTGATGAGGTGAATTCTAGGCTGGACCCATTCAAGACAGAATTAGAAAATTGAGAGAGAGTATTGAGGATTTCATTCAGAATCTCTAGCTATATTATCTATCTAGCATCTATCCATCCGTCCATCCATCCATCCATCCATCCATCCATCCATCCTTCCAGCCATCCATCTTTTCTATATATTGCATTTCTATTCCCAAAGGTACAATCTTATATATCAAAAGGTAAAAACTTCCAATTATAAGATATATAAGGCCTGGAAATGTATACCATGGTGACTATACTTAATAATACTGTATTGTATATTTGAAAATTGCTAAAAGAGTAGAATTTAACAGTTATCATCAAAGAAAAAAATTATAACTATGTATGGCGATGAATATTATCTAAGCTTCTTGTGATAATCATTTCATAATACATACATATATCAAATCATGTTGTACACCTAAACTAATAAAATATTATATGTCAATTATATCTCATTAAAAATATACTGTGAAGAAAGCTATACATATAAATATAAGCTTATAAACTTATGGAGGATAGGTCAAAAGCTTAGAGGAATTCAAGAAAAAGAAATAGAAGCAATGGTGGAGAAGTAATATTAGATAAAATGATGGCTGAAAGTTTTCCAACACTGATTAAAGATATAAGTTCTGCCTTTCAAATAAAAATCCAAAAACAGAAAAGAAAAACAAAAGGAATACACATTTAGATATACACATTTAGTGTAACAGCACAACATAAAAGAGGCCATCAGAAAGAAAAGACTTAAATTTTAGACAGCAGACTTCTCACTGGCAATAAATGATACCAGAAGACAATGGATGAATATCTTTTGTGTCATCCACTTTGAATTTTATACCTAGCTAACTTATTATTCATTAATCAATTTTTTAAATTCAAAAATATGAAGGCAGGATTTATTATCTACAGACTTCATTGAGAGAAATTTCTGATGATGTAGATACTTCAGCAAGAAGAAAAATAGAGTAGAATAGAAAATTAATAGTAAAACCGATAATGCAATTGACTGAAAAGAAAGACTTTTTTTTGTTTTTAAAGATGAAACTAGAACTGAATTAAACAACAATAATAGGGCAGAGGGTGTGATGAAATACAGACAGGGAGGGAGGGAGAGAAGAGAAGGAGACTGAAGAGTGAGTAGGTGCCATTCAGTGAGTAATGTAAGCTGAGGCTTCTGTCTTTTTCAGAAGGATAATAGAGACACAGAATAACCATATATCTTGTTAAAAATATTTATAGTTAATTTTCTGGGCTAAATAAAAAAATTTAATATAGAAAATTATATTGGACAAGCAGAAACCTGGATTAGAAGCAACAAAAAAGAATTGCAACAAAACTAGGTCCACATAGATCAGTAATTGCAATATGTTAGCAGATGATACACTTTTATTAAAAGATTGACAATAGCACAATGATTTTTTTTAAGTATAGCTTTTTATACTAATATTAAATACACAGAAATATTAGAAATAAAAGAGTAGAAATGGATCGAATAACTTTCAAATGTTGTGATAGCAACATTAATACCAGACAAATAGTTTATGGAAAAAGTCAGTATTAAATTATATGATTTTGATGATTAAAGAAGCAAACTGTCCAGATGAGCATACATGTATTTTTAGAATTTGGAATAACTATGGCCTTGACGATAAAGAAGATAAGAGAAGCTGTCACACTTCCTCCTCCCTAGTGGACACCCCTGACACCAAGGCATTTGGCAAAATTAATTTTTTTCCTTCTGAAATCCCTGCTATTTTGATGTTTAATTTCTATGAGTTGAAGGAAAAACTAATTCTCTTTCCAATTTTATTTTTTATTGTTGTGATAGTTTAACTCTTCTTGCTTTCGTAGGCCTAGGAAATAAAGGGATGAAAAGAATGTACAAAGGAAATGAAACATGAGTGAAACACATAAAAGTAATTTCTGAGGTGGAAGAGAGGAGTATTCATGTTAGAAGATAAGGCAACTAACGGGACAAGGTGCCTGGCAGACTGCAATGCCAGGGTCAAATCAACAAGGATAAAGTTCCTTGGTCAGTGAGGAACATTCATTCCACAGCTGAGAACCCACATGTGGTTAAAGTCAACCAGTTATTGCCCCCATCATTCCTTGCAGGACCCCTGAGACAGAGGAAAGATTTGATGATTTCAAGGTGCCCAGAATGGAAAAGGAAACCAAACATAGGGTTGAAAATGTCTTTGTCTTAAATTTTGGAATGTGTGTGAACATCTTACTTGAAAAGGATTAGAGAAATCTTTCAGATGTTTCAAGAAAGATATGAACTGATGTCCTTCATGAGACTTCAAAGGATTCTCGGCTTCAATACTTGTAAAATATTATTAAACCTAAAGGAAATATAATTGGGCATGTTTAATAAATACATTCAAATTTCTGTAAGCATCAAATTTAATTCTAAGCATCACAGAAAATGTGCAGTAGATAGGGAATAATTATTAATGTTTTAAATAGATATTTCCTCACAATGGCTAGAAATTAGAATATAGTTTTATTTTGATCACAAGATAGTGTTTTTTTTTCTTGAAATTGGGGAGGAAGACTATGAGTTCCATATATCCTATCTCTTCCATTTTTAGAATTTACAAAGACTCAGGGCTTTTAATTGGAGTTTCTCTATTACTAATTTGAATCCTGTTTAAATAAACAGATAATGGCTGGCTAGCAGAAGGTCCTGAAAGACATTTAAGTCCCATACTTGTTTTTACATTACTATTTTAAATATTCAATACTTTAAAAATATTTTGATGTGGAATAATAGTCAGTTCTGTTTTATACTTCCTCTTCCTTCCTCAAGTCTCTGTCTGGCTCTTTCCAGAAGAACCACAGCCATCCTTAATGAGTGTGGGATGGAGTAGAGCTTGGCTGCTGGAGGTAACAGAGGCACCAGCACCAACACCAACACCAACGTGTAAACACTATTCATGCAACTGCAGTCACCCGAGGGACCATTGGCCAGACCACCACTTCCTGAAGCCCAGGAAAAAATATTTCCTTTACCAAGACTACCCTAATGGGAGAGGAGAAAATCAACATACGACTTGCTTTTCATACAGCCATTTTATTTGAAACAGTCAGTTTTATATTACTGCTAAGCCACGAAAGTTTTTTTTAACTGCGTCATTCTCAATTATTGTGCATTTAATAAAAAAAAAAAGTGCCTTAAAACAACCCTTGTCACACTGCAAAATATATTTTAATACAAGTCTTATTAATTCCAACAATTAATGACCCATTTGGTTAAAAGCAAGTAGATCTAGTTTAATGTACCTTCTCTTTTGTGTGGTAATTATACATATATATATACACATATATATATATATATATATATATACACGCACACACATATATATATGTTTTTAAGTACCCTTTTTATTTTTGGAGGAACAGGAAGAAATTTACTCTTTCCTGGAACAAAATGAAGCAGTGCAAATATTTGCTGTAAAATAAGTAGATGTAATTCAAGTGACTTGAGTTTTAGGACTATTGAAAAAATTAT
Source organism: Rousettus aegyptiacus (assembly GCF_014176215.1). Classification (NCBI taxonomy): domain Eukaryota; kingdom Metazoa; phylum Chordata; class Mammalia; order Chiroptera; family Pteropodidae; genus Rousettus; species Rousettus aegyptiacus. The sequence continues at coordinate 62,308,295 of NW_023416310.1, read as the reverse complement.
ATATATTTAAATCCTAAACTCAATTAAGGCTTGTGTGGGATACTTTAGGGGGTAAATAGATATATGTATTTTGACCTTTTGATCATTTTCTGAACTTTACCAGCTATTTTAGTCTTTTTTTGAGGCAGTCACCTGGGAATAATTCAGTTTATATTTTTCCAACATTGCAGTACCTATAAATAGTATTATACCTTTACATTAGATAAGAGAGGCCAATATTCCATTGCATGAGGAATGTGGAATTTTGAATTTTGAATTACAAAGTGGTTTAAATGGCATTTTGGTTTCAGTGGTGAAATTAAAAGCATGAAACAAATCACAGAAGAGGGACAAACAGATGTTTCTGTGATAGTTGGATTCCTAAGAAAATTGACTATAAATTCAGAAAGATAATTATTAATGCTGGATTATATAATCAGTATTGTTTGGCTGGTTGTCTACAAAGTCATTAAAAGTGTCAGAAGAATCAAATGTTTATTGTGTACTAAGCAGGAACTGCTGCTGTTGGTCTTCATTGAAACCCCTGCCTCATTCTTTTTGTATAACTTAATTAGCAAAGTTAAAATTAAGACGAGACTTCAGTGTGTTTGAATGAAACAATTTCTATGAGAGGACACTTCATTAAAACATTTAATAATGAAATAACTCTTGGTTATCAAAGAATCTCTTTAAAATGATCTTTTCCGATGAATATAATTATTCAATTTAAAATATTTGTGCTATTCAAGAAAAATCCAATACTGCTCCTGCCATGCGCACATATGCCGGGTGCTTGTTATATGCTCTGCTTACAATCACTGCTGTCTAGTCTTTTTAACTAGAGTGTATTCAATATATGTTTATTGAGTACTTAATACATGCCTGACAGTACTCTAGGCCCTGAAGGAACACCAGTGAATGGGGCAAAATGCCTATTCTCATAAAACTCACATTCAGAGGAAGAAAGGCAATAAATAAGAAAACAAATAAATAACACAGATATTTAGATATTCAGAGTTGTGCAACCATCAGCACAATCAATTGTAGAACATTTTCATCACACCAAAAAGAAATTATATTCTTTAGCTGTCACCCCAATCCTCTTCCTCTCACCCAGCCCTAGACAACCAGTAATCTGCTTGCTGTCCCTATAGATCTACCTATCTTGGACATTTCATAAAAACAAAATTATACAATATGTCGTCTTTTGTGACGTAGCATAATGTGTTAAGGTTTATTCATGTGGTAGCATGTATTGATACTATTTGTAGCTGAATAATATTACATTAAATGGATTTGATTTATTCAGTTGATAGACACTTATGTTGTTTCTACTTTTTTGTTATTATGAATACTGCTGCTATGTATGAACACTTATGCACGAGTTTTTGTAGACATAGATTTTCATTTTGAGTGGAGTTGCTGGGTTATATAGTAACTCTTTGCTTAATCTTTTGAGGACTGTTTTCCAAAGTTACTGCATCATTTTACATTCTCACTTGCAGTGTATGAAAGTTTCAATTTCTCCACATCTTCTTCAACACATATTATCTGTCTTTTTCATTATAGCTCGCAGGTGTGAAATTGTATCTCGTTGTAGTTTTGATTTTGATTTCCCTGATGACTAATATTAAACATTTTCTCACATGCTAGCTGGTCATTTATATATCTTCTTTGGAGACATGTTTACTCAGATCGTTTGCCTATTCTTAAATTGTTATTTTTATTTTTGTTATCTAGTTGTAAAAATTATTTTTATATCTTTTAGATATATCTTTTATCAGATATATAACTTGCAAATATTTTCACCAATTCGGTGTGTTGTCTTTTTATTATCTTGATGGTGTCCTTTGAAACACAAAAGTTTATAATTTTTATGAAGTCCAATTTATGTATTTTTTTCCTTTGGTTGCTTGTGCTTTTGGTACCATATACTAGAAACCATTGCCAAATACAAAGTCACAGAGAATTATTCTTACGTTTTCTTCTAAGAGTTTTGTAATTTTAGTTCTTCCATTTAAGTCTTTAGTCTATTTTGAATAAATTTATATATACAGTGTGAGGTAGGGATAATGTGCTACTTTTGATAAGGCTATTATTCCCCAAGCAGGACTAAACTTTCTTTTGATAAATGTGTTTTCAGAAAAATTGTGATAATTTATTAAAAACAATTTATATTTATTCCAGACATTTTTCTGTGAGCATCATAGAAAAATCTCTAGCTTTCATGGAATTGGTTACATTGTACATTGACAGATGTAAATGAATGAATATAGCAAATTTCAAAATGTATACAAACTATAAAAACTATAAAACAGAATGATCAAAGGGGGTGAACAGTGCTGAAGGTGCTATTTTTATATGGATTTATCAGAAAGGGCTTCTCAGATGAGGTTATCTTTGAGCAGAGATTTGAAAAAAGTGACAGTAGAAGCCCTAGATATATCTGGCAGAACAGCATTTCAGGAAGAGGGAACAGCAAGTGCAAAAGGCCCTGAGGTGGGAGTGTGTCGTGTGTGTCTGAGTTGCAGCAAAGAGGACAGTGAAATTAGAAGGAGGAGAGGAGTGAGAAGTTTGGAGAACTCAGAGGTACCGAGGCTTCGTGGATTATGGGAGAGGCTTCGGATGCAACACTGATCGAGAATGGAAGACAGCAGAGGGTTTTAAACAGAGGTATCTGATTAATGTTGTAGAGGGGTGATCTTGGTGCAGATTGGAGAATAATCTGAAGGAATAGTTCGGGCTAAAGAGAAATGGAGAGTTGGTTCAAGATGATAGTACAGGAGATGGTCAGAAGCTAAGCATTTAGGAAACTCTTGTCAATAGACAGGAGATGTGAGAGAAAGAGGAAAGTTAGTATTATTCAAGGGCTTTTTACTTGGGTAGTTGGAAGCATGAGTTGTCATTAACTAAGATGAGGTAGACTGCATAATATGCTTATCTTATAAAATTTATCTTGGGGCCTATTAAGATCGAGATGCTTATTGGACATCCATGTGAAAATAGTGGGTAGTTTGATGCAATTCTGGCTATGGGGGGGGAAAGACGGACTTGGAAGTATAAATTTGTGGGTTTATAGCATAGAGTTGATGTTTTCAGCCTTGGGACTAGATGAGGTCACCAATAAAGTGAAAAGGATAGAAAGCGATGGGAAAAGGAATGATTCCTATGGCATTCCAATGGTCCAATTCTAAGTGGAAAGAAGAGAAAAAATTGGCAAAGAAGTCCAAGAATATGTGACGAGTAAGCTAAGAGAATACAAAGAGGGTGGCGACATAATTGGAGTGAGTTCAAGAAGAAATTGAAGGAAGAAAGAATAGAGATAGCAAATAAGATAACAGCAAGTTATTTAGACTCAACAAATTTTTAACTAGTACTTCCTGTATTCCAGCAATTTTAGAGATAGGTCAGTGAACAAAAGAGACCTATATCAAGCCTTTGTATAAATGACATTTTAACATGGGAGACAGACTATAAGTGATAAGTGATAAAAATGTAAATTCCACAGTACTAAAAGGTAATTGGAATGTAAATAAAATAAGGCATGCAAGAAAGAGAGAAATCCAATGAGAGTGCATATGTTTTACCTGAATAACTGAAAGAATTGAGTCTTCTTCACCCGAGATGGGCAGAATGTAGGTGAAACAGATGGAAGTCATATTTAATATTTTTGTTTGCTCAGCTCTTACTTTTTAAAATACTGAAATAAGTTTTTAGGGAATTTCCATTTAGTCAAATGTATTTAGCAATAATCATCTCCTAAACAACCTATTTTTAATGTTTTCTAGATCTTTAAAACGTCCATGATTTTTATGTGATGTTGTCCTGATCCTATAGTAAATGATAGGGATTTAAATTTTAATACCAAATCTTTGACATTAGCTAGGAAGTATCTCCAGGAGAGAAATTGTAAAATATGTTTTTTAAAGCTCTTTTATGAAACTTCTCAATTTGGATTCTCAATAAACAGTCATCTGCCGTGTATTAGTAACCCATGTTTGTGAATGATTAACACTCTTAAGAAGCAAATATCTTTGGTTTGAGAAACTTAAATAAGTTTTTCAAATATTTAGAACATAAGGCTTTCTATTAAATATAAAATTTACATAGCAGAAAAGAGCTTATGTGTTGAGTTTTCCACCTATGACTTACCGTTCTGTAGTATGTTATATTTTGACCCAGGTTATGTATCCATGCACTTATGAATGGAAATAAAAGCATTTCCAATATCTTTATTCAACCAAAGTGATTCTGTGGACGAATAACATGCTTGACCTACAGCTCAGATATCACACTCATTGAAGCATGACCTGATTTAACAGGAAGTGGGTTGCTCCCTGAGCTGTCCTGTCATAGCAGTTGGTTTATGTTGATCATAAGCATTATCACATTGTATTTCTCTTCTTTCCTTTTCTAAAATTGAAATACATTGTATTTCCATTATATGTTTGCACATCTATCCCCTTGGAGCTATTGAGAGCAGAGGGCCACAATCTGTCTACTTCATAGCCCCCAGAGCCTCATGGTTCCTGGTATATGGAAGGTGTTCGATAGATTTTGAATGAATGAAGACATCCAGGGATGAGTAAATGCTTTAAACAAAAATGTGTATCTGAACTCTCTCCTTGGGAAGTTAAAACAGTGACAACAAAAAAACAGCTTCTCCCCTGAAGCAGAATCCCAGACTTCAGAGCACAGAAGATATTCCTCCCTGGCCTGCTAAGGAGCCTGGGAAACTGAAGAGAGAGAACAGGGCAGAGTCACCAGAGCCCAGGTGCAAAAATGACCAATCTAGTAGTCCCTTCTCAGAATTATCTTTTTTCATCCTTGTTGTGAGAGTCGAAGTTTCCTTGTGGAGCTTCAACTTGGAGGTGCCAATTCCACAAAACAACATACCATACCCAGACAAATATGAGAAAATAGGTTATATCCTTTTCTGACAACTCTAGGTCTCCAAAACATTTTGAATGATGAACTAAAGGTTGACAACTGCTGTTCCCTGATGCTGCAAAGGACAGCCTTTAGTGAGACACACGGACCTTTCTGGACAGTATCTTGTCTTCATAGATATACCCCTTCTTTTGATGTTACATTATCGGCATTTTAAAGAGTGCCCATTTAGGGCAAGAGAAAATGCAGGTACCTATGTATTTGCAAGGGACACAAGGCCAGTATAAAAGTCCCACTGGTCTAGAATTTCTCCATTGCTTTGAGGGAACCAGGGAATTCTCTGGCAGCCATAGTTAAGGGTCACTTTAGCAATTGGAAACAATGATCAAGCAGCAAATTGTTGGCAGGGGAGATCCAGACAGAAGGTAGCTTAAATTGATGGCTTCTGTGAAAGCCAAGGGAAATTGAAACAGAATTTGCCTGGGATTTCACTCGGCCAAATCACCTTTACAAAAGAACTTTGATGTCCAAACAATGCCCATACCCCAGATCAGATTCAGAAAGCTGGAATCACGAATTCCTAAATAAATAAAATTTATTCAAGAGTGACGAAATGACCATCTTTCAAAAAAGAGCTTCTCCAATTTATTGCCTCAATTTACTCTAAAAGCATTATTATTCTCTAACTACTCAAGGAATTCCCTTTTTTTGTGTGCTGTCAGGTGCCACTCAGCTTCATAGCATCTTCCATCTGATTGACATGAATTTAAACTTTATTCGACTGTAACTGTTTATGACTTCTTTTGTTAATGCTCATTTGTCATGGACAGCAATTTGACCCAGATTAAAAGATGGATGAGTCCAGGGGGATATAACAGCCTGACCTATTCTCTCTGCTACTAGCTTTCAGGTCACAACCACTGCAGTCTGCACGAGCGCACCCACTAGGTGGTTCTCCATTGCCTTCAGGCTAAAACCGGAGCTCCTTGGCAAGGTGTACAGATGGGATTGGACACTTGCTCACCTCTCCAGGCTCAGGCCTCATGGCTGCATTCCTTCTTGCTGCTGTGGGCGTTGGCTCTACTGAGCTGCTTCCGGTTCACCACACAGCTCAGAACTCTTTTGCCCTCCATCGATCTGCTTGCTTTGCCTCAATAACCTCTGTTCAGGTGCCAGCTCCTCACTCCTCATTCCCCTCTCCTAGACCCTGCTTCTTAGCTGAATCCTGTTTCCTCTTCCCTTAGCCAGGATGCCTTTCCTAAATACCAGTAACTCCCCAAAGCCAACACCTCTCTGTACGTGTCTTTCCATGCTTGCCCTGCCCTTTCCCCTTCTCAGTACTTGTTGTGCTCTGCCATATTGCAAATGTCAGGTATATAATTTTTCTCCAGGTCATTACCAGCACCTAGTTTATTATAAAGGCACAATGAATAAAGGAGACACACACAAAAAAGACACCCAAAACCTCTGAGCATTTTTGCCTTTGAATGAAGGCAGTCTTGGTATAAAAGAAAAACTGAACCTTCATTTTGTATTACAAAGGCACAGGCTCGAACTGGCCCTGTTATCTACTACTCTTGAGTTTTCAGGAAATCAATTATGTTCTAGGAGACCCAGTTAGTATCTGTAGATAAACGTAATGTTACTTTTCCTATGAGGCATCCATGTTGATCAAAGGTTTACTATCATATGATGGAGTCAGCACAGTATTTGGAACATTGTTGGTGATAGTAAAATTATTGATCCTGTCCACACACATACTGGCTAAATTTTCATCAGGAACACAGACGAGGCAAAGCAAATTCCTATCTCTCCATACAACCTCATAATGAAGGCTGAGTCATCATAACTGGGCTCCAGACTTCCTCTACTGTCATCCTCTACTGCAGGCACACTCAGAGGTGAAGTTTGAGAGGGAGCCAGTGTGGGTACCTCATGCCTTTCTAATGGATACATACAGGTACATTGCCCAGAAGAGGCTCTTTGTGGTCTATCTCTGGGTGATGTTAGTTGTTAAATATAACAGAAATGTGCTTATGTTCCATGGGGACAACGAATCAGGGAGAAGCAGACTAGGCAGGGTAGGAACAGTGGAAGTTCAAACACTCAGGATGTACTCTGGGTCTGAGTGCTTCTCATCCTTCTTTCTTTAACGGTTGTGTTAAAGGAATATTAGCTATTTCTAACAAATTTGTCGTTGTTTTCAAAATGCTAAGTAGACTATTTTGTTATTTTATTATTTTATTTTATTTAGATAATGACACTTTGTCTTTGGAATAGAAAGGAGAGATCAACTTTTATAGATAATATATAATAGTTATAACAACACTAAAAAGAACACTAATCTAGAGCTTATATTGTGACCAACGTTGGGATAAGCATGTCGCACTTACCATTTAATATACATTTTATTCTCCAGTGATGTTTGGGAAGATTTTAGGTGTTAAGAGGAAACTAACTAGTAGCAGTTTTTCCAAAGAGAGAAGGAAGTTTTTGTTTCACTTTCCAAGATAGAAAAAAACAGCAGAAAAATGGCCAGCTAATCTCTGCCTCATCTTCACTCTTTCCTGGTTGGGTAGAATGACTTTGCATGAATGGTGATTTTGAGGCAATGAGCTAAGCGTGGTGGAGTCTGTGCAACCTGCTCTCTTTGGATGCACCTGTCCACCATGCAAGTGCATTTTGGCCCATTGGTGGCTTTTGGTAAACTCACAAGAGCAGGCTTTGCTCATGTGGGCCCTGATCAGAAGGTAAATGACCAAACCAAAGCTGGGAGAGGGGGCTGCATATCTAATCTGCATTCAAAAATCAGCTCCATTAGTGATATAGCTGATATTTTCATTTTCATTTGTCTCCTGTGTCTTAATTCTTAATGGATTCTAAAGCAGGAGTTGAAGGTATAATTTTTATTTGCCACCTCAAGCTCCCAAATCAAAATTTTAATAAGAAGATAAAACACTGAATAACCCACTTCGCAGTGGCAACACATTCAATGAGTCTATAAGAGGGGCATATAGTGTTTCTCCAAGAAGGAGATGGCTAGTTTGGAACAGCCTCAAGGAAATGGGATTTATAAAGATTTGGTCCTCAGAATATTCTTTCGAAGTGAGAGACAAGATAGATTTGAGTAATGTAGCCTTCGCCAAAGCCTTGCCTAAGAGTATTTTGAGTACATACAGCACACACACACACACACACACACACACACACCCCACATACACATACATTATGAAACAAAATAACTGTCACTAATTCTAAAACATACATCATTCTTCTGAGGGAGCAAAATATTGTTCACCTTCTAATCTGCATCTCACCTACATCTTTCCTAGAACATCATCTCCTTCTGGATGACAATAATTTTTCTTACCACTTTAAAGTAGAATTTGTAAACTAATTATAACAACAAAATAAATTCAGGGCATCAACATGTTTAAATTAAGTGGAGGAAAGTAAATACTGTAAGGATTTTTAAAAAAATCATAGACTTATTTTTAATCTTACCCGTGTCCTTCAGGTAGAAATGTTTGAGTTGAGTGGCGCACAGAAGAACCCCAATTATGCATTTGGGAGGGTAAATGTGAATTGAAATCTAATCTTCTTTATGATGAATAGTCATTTCATCAAAATGTTACAATAATATTAATAGAGACATTGCTTTCTTTATACAAAAATAATGTTTTAAAAACTCATACAAGTAAGACTATTTTACTGGTTTATATCCACATCTACTCACAGGAGGTGATAGTGTACCGACATTGCTAAATCTGGGTGCTCCAGTTGCTTTTATCTCTCCCCTGAGTTATAACTGAGTTTTTCTAGGATATGATCATAGGAGTCCAAGATGGAGCAAGTCAACTAGACCCATGCTTCCTGGCAAAAAACACTGTGCAGAATTTCCCTCTTTTCTCTGAGACTATAAAAGCAAGGTTAGATTAGGTCTGAGATCACAAGGAAAATTCCTGGGGAAGTAAACTTTTCAATACAGTAGTGAAAAGTACCACTCAGAGGAGTCAAAGAGATAGCCCTCTCACCCCAAAGTCAATAGAAAATTCAAGTCCATTGACGTTATTGGCAGAGGGAGTTCCTGGATGATTGACATAAATCGCTATCTTAGAAGAACTGTAAAGAAATGCCATTTCCAAAATTAAATAGCTTGAATCTCCATGGCCAGAGGATGGGTGGCAAGCGGACCACCACTGCACAGCAGGGAGCTCTCTTGACATTTAGCTCAGCTACCAGATGCACTGAACATAAACGTCTAAAAAGGGAAAGAAAGAAAAAGAAAAGAGAAAAGGGATTCTATTGCTCGCTACACACTAACCCGACAGAAAGAAGGACAAGTCCTTTTTACAGCTTGCCTTGCTTTGTGTCACATTTTCATCTCTAAAGAAAGGAAAGAGAAGAGAAAATTTTCTGATGAATCATCTGATGTGACAAGAAAGTGAAACAGGAGCCCTGTCTCTGAATCACTGTGGAGGAGCAGAGATTACCTGCGCTGGCAGCATTCTCTAGCGAGGAGAGAGGAAGGCACACAGAAAGGTAACTCTCTGATGAATAACATCTCAGCATACAACTTGCCAACTTTTCATCCTGCTTTACAAGATATTAAGAAGAAATAAAACAAGGACAGCTTTCAGAGACAGCATTTGGCAACTGCAGAGTCAGTGTTGTTGTCACTTAGATGTGAACTTTGTTCTTTGTTTGCACGCTAATTACATTGTGTCAACAGAAGCAATTTCTGCTAGAAAAAAATATATAATGGTGATTTATTGATGATAGTCTGGATCTACGTGTCTTTGAAGAGTGAGAAATGCTGTAACAAAATGCTAACATTTAAAATCACGGAAGAAAGCTTTTAGAAAATGAGATGTGTGCTTAAATTATCTTGAAGTAAGTGTCTAGTGTTGAAAGGAATAGTGAATTCCTTTATATTCTTTATAAAGAAAATATATTTTGGGGTAGTACAATTTACTTATGGGTTTTTTTTCTAGATTTTAGGTCTTTGGAATAGTTTTGCAGATATACAGGGGAGGCAAACAGCCATCTTTGCATTTAGCTGTGGTTTTGCCCTTCTAGTTAATATTATGTATTGCTAGAGAAAGGTGTGCTACCTAGGAGTCCCAAGACCAATTTTAACATCTCTTCATCTTCAAATTGTAAGGAACATTTTCCGGTGATCTATGGCTATATAGCATATTATTATAAAACACAGTTCTTAAAAATACCCATGTCATTATGCTCATAGATTTTGTGGGTCAGGAATTCAGAATGCATACAAAAACTACTTGAATCTACATCTCATCTGGGCCTCAACTGAGTGGACTTGAAATATTGTTTTGGTTATAATTACCTGAAATTTTAGAGGACATTTCAGATTTTATTTTCTATAAAAGGAAGATAAATATATATTTTGGCCCTTTTCTTTAGAAATGAAATTAATGTTAAAAGTAAGATTATTTAAAAATTATAAAATTGAAAGATTTTAAAGTCTTAGATTGATGGAGGATTATATATATATATATATATATATATATATATATATTTGGAAACTTTAGAATGGAATGGTTACACATATTAAACTATACTAACATTACATTAGAAATCATATGTGGAGAGATTGAGACAGAATTCCCACCTGAAAAAGTGGAGCTGGCATGGCCAATGGGGAACTGGGAAGAAACCTGCAGTTCTTTATTTTTGAACCCATATCTGCTCTCTCTAGCTACTGACACCATTGAGGATACTTTTATCTTATTATTATTTTTTATTTATTTTATTTTTGAGAATTCAAAAAAGCATCATCTGAGTAGGCTACCTACTGTAGGAACCCAACCACATAACATTCTGAAAAAGGCCAAACTCTTTTTAGATCAGTGGTTGCCAGAGGTTAGAGGGGAGGGAGGATGAACGAGTGGAACACCAAAGGTTTTTAAGACAGTAAAACTACTTTGTATGACGTCATGTGGTGAATATGTCATTATACATTTGTCCAAAGCCATAGAAGAGTCACCCCTAATGTAAACTATGGGCTTCAGGTGATGTGTCAGTGTAAGTGCATGGATTCTAGCAAATGCACCACCCTGGTGGGGGATGTTGATAGTTGGGGAGGCTGTGCATGTGTGGAGATGGAGTAAGTTGGAGTTTTTAGTGTAATTTTGCTGTGAACCTAAAACAGCTCTTAAAAAAGATGTGTTTTTTTTTTTAAACCACATCAGGTAAGTTTGCTTTAATATGTGATTTGGAAAACAAAAATTTGGTGCTCAACACAAAAGATTTATTTGGATAAACATGCTATTGAAATAATGGTCCCGTTAGTGAAAAGATTCCAGCAAGTATATCCCTTTGTTAGAAGAATCAAGATTCGTCAGGGAAAAATCAATCAAGTCCCCTCTCCAAGTGGGCTTGTTGAGTGGAGAACATAATAAACTGCCAGTAGATAGGAATTTCTGCCAAGGAAAGTCGGACTATGGAAGTTTATCGTAAGAGGTGCTCATGTTTAAAGCAAACTAGGCAATTCTTTAGTTTGACTTGAGCTGGCCAGGGTCCATTTGAAGCCCTAGTGTGGGGTGCCCCGCCTTTCACAGACAGAACAAATTAGAGGGACTTCTGAAGGGAGCATCAGAAATGATAAAAGGTTTAGAAAATGTGACCCATGAGAAAAGGTTAAGAGAACTGGACACATTCAATCTACAGAAAAGAAGACCTGAGGGAGACATAATAACTATTTTACTCCTACATAAAGGGATATTATAAGGAGGATGGGGACCAATTATTCTCATTAGTCAATGGTGACAAAACAAGAAGTAATAGGCTTACACGGCAGCAGGGCGGATTTAGGTTAAATATCAGGGTGAGCTTTAACGCTATCAGAAGTTTGAGAAGATGAGGGAGGTTTTGTATAGGCTCCTATTTCTCAGAGATGGCTGAGGTTGAATTTAATTAAAATGGGTTTGAAATCTTTAAATCAAGTCCTCTCTGATGTCCATAGCTTGACTTATCATTTAATCCACTTTCTCTACTCGGATAGTAGATTTTTTGGTCTATGTGAATGGGAACAGATATATATGACTAAGGGTTTCCCATTCTACATCTTTACATTATGGCGTCAAGAGAGGAATACTATTCTTAAATAAGCGTCAAAATACATTTACTACATCTGTTATTAGAGAGTGCACAGTGTATTATTTCATAATTCTTGAAATGTACAACTTCCATCAACCTTTGAAATGTTTTACAGAAACATAACACTCAGTAATGTCTAAACAAGTGTGTGACAAGAACATTAAAACATGCTTTCTATAAGGAATAAAACTGTATTACTGATACATGCCTCTCTCTCTCTCTCTCTCTCTCTCTCTCTCTCTCTCGCTCTCTCGCTCTCTCGCTCTCTCGCTCTCTCGCTCTCTCGCTCTCTCTGCCATTTCCTGGTTTCAATCAGGCTTTAGAAAACCCTTGGCACCTGAACCAAAGAATGTTCAACCCCAAACACTTACCCCCTACTGTGGCTTATTGGAATTTTATCTGCCTAAAGATTGGGCAAGTTTACCTCATTATTTCTCCACTCTCTTATTGGTCACAAAGTTTGTAGCCCTTGATACATCTTTTCATGGAGCCATTAAGTGAAACAGCCAGTAATGAGTGTCTTCATAATGACTCATTTAGTTCCTTCCACTGGAAGCGATCATATTACTTCTGCAACACTTCACATACTCCATTCAAGAAACCAGCAGCCCTGGTTAGTTGCCATTACTAACTTAACTTCTCTTGAAATCACTGGTGCTACAAAATGTTCTGTTAACTTCCCATAATCTTGATTTTTAAAATATGCAATTTCTTGTTTATTGTGAAAGCAGTGAAATGGTTTAAGAGACTCCTATGGTTTTTGTGCATTTGTATTTATCCCGAACTCTTTCGACTGCCAATTGTTCATTAAAATCAAGTAAATTGGAGTCATTCATAAGAAATAAAAATACTTTAATACTATACTATGTTGCTCTTACCAGGATATCTTTGTGAAAATAACATACTTTAAAGCATTTCTGAATTTCTAAATCAATTGTTTAAAGACAAGCTTTCATTCCTTCATCACTATTGATACTACACATCTTACTTGCATTTCCTGGCAAATAGAGCTAAATTACCACCCAAGCCCTAAAAATGGCCAAGATTGTCTCACCACCACTGAACAGAAGTTTATCATGTAGAGAAGTGTTTTTGTATGAACACAACCCAGGAGTTACACTTTAAACTATTAAATGTTGTATTTCCGACTTTGTCTAGGTTTTCAATAAACATTAATGAATAATTGGTTTTATATTCTTAAAAGAAAAAAGTCCTTAAGAATAAATTGGGATCCAGTTTTACTAAATAATCTTTACCCCACACTAAAGATTTATAATTCAACATTCTAACTGCATTTGAAATTCTGAGACCAAAATCAGCGTATATTTGAAATTTTAAAAAGAACATTTTGGGCAGTCTTACTGAAGTTACTTTGGACATTACAAATTAAATACAATGCTTCTAAATTTCTGATTCCTCAATTTAGCCAATTCCAAATCCTTTATACCTTCTTGGAATTAGAACCACCGTCAATCTCTTATTCTCACTGATGCCAAGTTGACCTTCTAGATTATGACCATCCATGTTCCCTGTTCAAAAACCCACTACTGGCTCTGTGTCATCTATGGAGAAAAGTCCAGACTCTTGCAGGATCTTGCTCTTGTAATCTTTCTTTGATTTTTTTGAGCATTATTCCCCTTTTCTTTTGACTATACAAGCATAAGAGTTTACCACATACCATCTGAAAATATCAAAAGTATAACTATTTAAATAAAAAACAACCATAATCTCATACTTAAGCAACATTAAATCCACCAAATATGTCTATTTTCTGTGCCCCCATGCTTTATTTGTAGTGATTTCTGCCTAAAATGCCTTCCTCCCATTCAGCCACCTTGAGAATGACATTTTAGCCTTTAAAATTTAGGTAACTTCTTGGTAACACTTTCTGTGGTCTTGGATCCCCACATGTAAAATCTCATCATGTTGCAGTCATTTGCTCTAAATACTGTGACTCCTCCTCAAAGATGAAGAGCTGCTTCCAGGCAAGGACAATCTTATGTATTTTTATATCCTTGGCCCTTAGTACCATGCCTGCTTCAAGTGGATTCAGTACATTTTTAATAAGTGAGTCAGTTAATCATTTTCTCCCAGTCATTGTAGTCTCATCAACTCACAGCCACCCCTGCCCCACACATCCTTATGGTGAGCAGAGAAAACTGTCTACTGCACCGGTCTGGGTGAAATAGAGCAGCACACTGAAGCCAGAGCCCTCTCCTTGAGCTAGCTAGGTTTCTCTGACAGAGCGTCTGAGTCTATAATACTTATCTAGCTGCTGCATTATCTCTTTAAAAAAAACTCATTACTATTTTTTAACACTCTTTCTGCCATTGATGTGAATTTAAAAATACTCATATTTAATGAAACCATTCTGCCTGCTTGAATTTTTTACTAACCCACTGATTCTCTCTTTCACTAAGTTTTAGATTATCTGTTCTACTCCCCATAGAGCCAGGCATGGCCAGTACACACTTTTGTGCCAGCGATGAACGCTCGTACTAAAGAGTGTGAAGCTGGCGTCTCTCATTTCTGATGCTACACTTGTATTGTTTTGCAAGATCGATTCCCCGAATTCAAAGCCTGATTAGAATACATAATTTTAGGTGATAACCATAGGTCTGCAGTAGAATAATTTGATATTTGAACAGAACACTTATCATGAGAAATGCTATCGTGATGTGATTTGAACTAGAGTAGGTTCGAAAGGGGAATTACTTGGGATGTTGAAAAACCACTTTTTGCAGTAGATTGGTTGTTGCTGCTCTATCTTGAAATAGTACTATGGGCTAGGCCTAGAATAAAAAAAGTCCCAGGTAATGTGGACTCATATATATAGATAGATAGATAGATAGATATATCTTTTATTGATAGATCTGTTTTAAGAGTTTTAATATGTATGATCATGTTAACATACAATTTAATTAATAAGATGCTTCTTTTCCGGGACCTCACATTTTTATTTCCATAGAAAGATTGTGCATATGTGTGTGATAGAGAGCAGGGCAGTGTGGTCTAGAGAGCACTGTGTTATATGAGTCAGGGGACCTGGGCCCTTTCCTTATCCTTGGGCCATGATCTATGAAATTTTCTGCAAATAATTCAACTACTTACTCTCTCCAGTTGCCTGTTTATGGCATATTGTCTCTGAGGTCTCTTCCATTTGAACAATTGAATGAGTCTATCCCTAAGTGTTTTTTATAGTCTTCTAGCTATGGCTCTTCATCTTAAAATCATTTTGCATCTTTCAATACATTTGGTTTCTGTCCCAAGTGTTTGAAAATGGTCATCCTCAATGGTGTCTACAACTGTGATTTAAACATTTAGGCTACCTTGGAGTTTTTTGGGTCATTTGGGTCCAGTTAGTCTATTAACAGATGTATAGTATGACTCCAGAGAGTGTATTAAACTCACATTTGTGGGACAGAACAAGGCCCTTGATGAAGAGGACTTGCCCACTCTGTGTCCCTCCAGGTGCCCAGCACAGATCTTTCCAAGGCCCCATCAGCTGATTATGTGATGCCCAGAGGTATCAGTCAAGCCACATGGGCACGAGGAAGAATTATAGATGCAGGACCAAGTGCACCTTCTGTACAGATGTGCAGAGCCCTTACATTAGATAGTCTTTGAGAGACACAAAGGCTGTTGTGTACTTACAGCTTATTTTCCTCTAAGAGAAAAACTTACTAAGCGTTTTTGACACATGGACTAAGTATGACTGTGTAGCAGCTGGAATGACACAATGGACCCTAATAGCTTTTTCAGGTTTTTTCATACTCTTTGCACACTGCAATCCTGCTCCTTCCCCCCAGAAGATTTGCTTACAAGCTCCACTCTGGACAACATTCAGATTTGGCTACATATTAAGTGAAATATAAGAGCCAGGCAACTTCTAAGGGACCAGCCCTTAAAGGAGATACTTTGTTCTTCACACATTTATTCCACAGAAACTCTAAATGCTACGTGTATGTGAGAGTACTTTCCAATTTAGATGATGAAATAATTTATGGTGTAAAACATCATAGGTCTCTGAAGTCCATTTTAGCCTGCCCAGTGTTGGTCACTAGCAGACACATGCTGTTGAGAGAGCTACAAAGGTGCTGCCTTGCAGCCTGGTGGCCACACGGCTATGATTACAAATGAGTTAACACATCAGCATTGTGAAGCTCAGAGAAAAGCACATTTCCTCTATGTGTATTTGTGGCTTGTAAGTTTGTAAATGGGATAGATGAAACAATGACACACTCTCTCCTTCATTTCTCCTTGCATATTTGTTAGTTTATTTGCCATGTTTTGGATATAGGGATATGAAAGGCAGGTAGAAATGTGTGTAGAGATGCTTATCATTTATAAATAGAGTGTAAATTGAACATGCCATTTCTCCATCAGCTGTGATACAAATGCTTGATGTCAGAATGCATTTCTCCACAAGTGATTGTCTTTGTGGCTTTGTTCATACCATCGTTCTGCTTTTAGTGCTGGTAGGGAGAATGGTGGGGGGTGAGAGGAGAAATACCTAGTGTGAAATTGGAGAACAGCAGCATTCTGATGGCAACTTTCTTCTCCAGCAAATTCTTGTAACAAGCCACAGGAACATTATTTTAAATGGAACCATAACAAAGAGTTAAAAAAATTAAGTCTTTTTGTTCTTCTATGGCAAAATAACAACTTCAGCTTGTATTTCAAGAGGCATATTTGCTGTGTTGGTCTGAAGGACTTAAAAGTGAAGCTGAAATCAATCTCAGATGGATTATCTGTGTGATATAAACATGTGGGCATGAAATGTATGGGGAGTACATATGGCAGGCCCATCTGATGTAAACAAGTGGGGCTGAGAAATATACATCCATGACATGATTGATTTGTTAACTGGGTATGTAAATGGAGTTGAAAGCCCATTTTCAAGCATGACCTGCGATAAGCAAATGCATATAAATACACAATAAACCAAGATAACACAAGAATAACATCAATTAAAACAATTATGACAACTTCTAGTCATCACGAGGTATTGTTTCAGTTCCATCTTAAAACAGGAAAAGCTTCCAATTGTTCTTAAATCGACTGGTAACTGATTCTACATTTGTGGAGCCTTGATACAAAAGGGTTTTTGTCCTTCATTTGTATTCACTGAGGACATGTGAGTTCCAAAGCCTCCAGAGGGAAGTTATGTATGGCTTTCTGTTTGACTGGGACAGGTTGAAGTGGTGCCTACAAGTATGACACTCTCTTTATTTCATCATTGAAAATACAAATACGCATTTTAGATTTTCCTACCAAGCCTAAGCTGAAAGGGCAAAAGTCTCAGTATTAACATTTATAATGACTGTGTTGAAGTATACAAGCTAACAAATCTAAAATCCACAATTTATACTTTAATACATCAATGTGCATTATTTGGTAGAAAAATTGAATTGAACAGAACGTCTCTAAATTTATTAAGACAAAGAATTACTAGAAATCCACACTCCCGTGGCATGAAATTATTTTGTTGATGTGCACTGGTGTTCATTTAGCCTAAGGAATAAAGCTTTATTGCCACGTAGTCAGGACACCAGTACTCACTGTTTCCCATATTTGTGTCTAGGTCTTTGTGTTCACTTTCCTTCTGAATTCACCCTTTCTCTACTGCTATTTAAGAGGTAGTTAAAGCAGCTGCTTTCTAAAGCTCTGTTGATTCCCTCAGGCGGAGGGGGTGGTTTTCTCTTCTATCCTTCCTCTTCTCTACAGCAGAGACCTCTGCCTTGACTCTCACTGCTTGATCTTGTTAATCATAGGTCATGTAGGGGCTGTTTATGAATTGGTCTCCCCATGAAGCTGGAGACTTGGGCAGAGAAAACTATCTTATGTGTCATATCTGACCTGTTAGTCTCCATGTCAGGATGGTATCCACCTAGAATAGTCTCAACAATTAGATGCTGAAGGGCTTATACCATTTTAGGATATACAAAATTTTGCTTAGACTCAGAATTTTAGACATTTCCTAGTTATCAACAGATTGTCATTATAGTGAAATAAAAATATTCTTGTTTGGCAGCTGTAACTCTTTATTACGAAAGAACAGTGCTAAGTAATCTTGATTTAGAATCTGCATAGCATCTCTTACTTGGTCCATCCACTGAAAATTTGACCTCTAGGAAAAAGTGTCTGATCATACTGACCCAGTGATGTCGTCTCTCTCCTGAGCTCCATGGCTCCACTGGTCACATTCCACTCAACTGTTACATTATAAGGTCACTGTCTACAGTTGGCTGTCTTCTTTTCCCAGAAAAAAATACGTTTATAGATTTTGACTTAAATCATCTGGTTGCTTTGAATGCCCCATCTACTTTCTTCATGGGACCTGATTGAATGTTAATGACAAAGCAGTCTGAGGTGTAAATCCTCTTACTCAGAGTTTTATTCCATTTGCAAAATAAGGAGAAATAGAATTTAAATTGAGCCTCTATATGACAGATGATTCAATAATTTCTTTTGAAACCCACAGAGGTATCAACACGACCACTCAGGGAATAATATTCTGACTTCTGACTCAGAATGGGACCCGCTAGCCCTTTGATGCTGCTGTGCTGATCCCCCTATGTAGACTATACCATAACGAGTTCAAAGAAAAGCTATGGCCGTCTCTTCTCCACTGTTTGATATGTTTCCCTTTTCAGTGCCTCAATTCAATATATGTCATAAGAAAAAGGTAACCTCAGGGGTCTCTTCACTTCTCTGAGGCTGTTTTCTCCTCCAGAATTCAGGGAGCTGGTCCCTTCTGATGCCAGTAGTCTATCTGTGTCTACTATGTACTCCCATGGGGGTACAAACACACATGGAGTCTAACTGGGTGACTAGTATTCTCCTTTTGGAGTGGCACATTTTTTTCCATAGGAGAGAAAAGTATGGCTTCAATGCAATGAGCCCTGAGTCTCTGACTAAAGATGTTTATTTTAAAAGGTAACATCCATCCAGATTTTATCATTTGTCATCAAATAGACTGACCAATTTTAAATTTGGCTGAGTCAAATATGAAGAGACCGCTCCTGTCTCAATTCTGTCAGGAGAGGAGATGGATTTGCTGAGGAATTCTAGAAGAAGACTAAATTAACCTTTGTGCTGATGGATGTGTCTAGATTTACCTGGAAGCAAAGGTGGTATCTTGTTGAGTTGGGAAAATATGAACAATTTTGTAGGAAGTCAGACTGAATACAAGGTGGAGAGTATAGATGAAGGCAGACATACAGACAGGGCTAAAGGGCGAATAATTAACAGAGCTAGCAAAACATGTTCCTTCCCCAGAGGTTGGGGAGCTGTCAAAGCGTGGTCACGGCTAGGTTGACTGAGCCCATGGCAGCCCACAGCACGAATAGACATAGATACACATTGCTGGGTGCCTGGTCAACAGGCGGGCCTCACAACACACTCCTTGGGAAGCACTGAGCCCACTGGGCAGGGCCAGCCTGAGAAAATGTGAAAGAATAAGGCATAACAATTCTACAGATCTCTGGTGAGTTATCTATGCTGAGACTATGGAAAGTCAAAAGATGGAATGTCATGTTATGCAAAGCTACAACAGGAAAATACGTCATCATTTCTGTGAAGATAGTTGCCTCAACAGACCTTCTTGTTTGGAGTTCCAAGAAGAGTCTAAGTTCCTCACAAGCTATTCCTTTATGATATGGAAACTTCTCCCAAATACAGCAGAAGTGCAGGATGCAAAAATGACAATGAAGGGCTTCGACTGTGGAGCTGACATGGCCAGATCGAAATGCAGAGCTCTTTAGGCTGGGCTCTCCAGAAGCAGGAGGGAAGTGTGGAGTCATGCAGAGGTGATGTGTAAAAGAGGGCCTCTCAGGAGAAGCTGGTGAGGGAATGTGGGGGCAAGGTAGGGCAGAGGAGGGAGCCAGGTGAGGAAGTTTTGTTATTCAGTACAGCCTCAGTCTCAGCATGAGATGTGCTGACTTGAGGTGTTTACACTTCCACACTGTCAGGTGTTGGGGATAGGCATCCTCTGAAGAGAGATCCCCGAGAGTAACTGAGAGCAACATGCATGGGAAAAGAGATAGGGACTAGACCAACATCACCCCGTCAAGGGAGACAAGAGAATCCTGTTGGAGCAAGAAAAGTGTCCTCACAAACTGCTCACCAACAAAGGCATATGTATATAGTCTAGTGGGTACAATTTGGAGTCATTTTCTGTGTGTGTGTGTGTGTGTGTGTGTTTTTCCCCCTTGAATATCACACTTTCTTATAGATGTAGAAACTTGAACAAGGCACTTAAATTTTCTCATGCAAAAGGGCTTATTTTACTTTTGTAAATGGGAATCATATGGTTGCTTCCTCTTATAGGGTAGTTGTAACTTTAAGTATGTGTAATGCTCAGCTCAGTGTCTACACAATAGTGGCCAATAGACATGAACTAAAATGAGAATTGGATCTTTTATCCATCAATAGTCACCATTGAATAAGTGTTTAATCAGAAAGCTTGCAAATAGTGTGGATGGGTAAGAGAAATGCCAAATCAAGTTTGTCCTGATACTTGAGGGCAAACATAATCTCGCTTTTTTAATTCGGATACTTCAGTTTCTTTTGATCTGAATTATTCAGGGGACCAATTCAACTTTCTGCCTTAGTTCTGTTTTGCTTGCAAAACACAAACAGTACTGACATTATGATTCATTCATTACACAAATCATAGAACTTCTCTGGGCCAAACTTTCTCATCTGTAAATAAGATAGTTCAAGAAAATGACCTCTAAGTTTCTTTCCAAAGTTCAGAATGATTCTATTATTTTGTGCCTGCATTTTAGAGTGAATTAATGATAGAAAAATAAACTCTCAATCAGGCTGAAGTTTTCAAACAAACTCTTAACTGTTACATTTCACACACATGTATTATAAGAACATTTCGACCTGTATGAAGTAAACTGACAGAATGATAAAGCTCTTTGTAACAGAAGTATTATATTGAAGATACGATTCCAGCAGTTTTTCTTGAAATACAAGATACTTGCTTTGTAAAATACAGATTCTAGGTTAAGGAAGCTCTCATTCTCTTTAAAGAAACCTAAAAATAAATAACAAGCAGGGTAACTAGATTCGATCATTTAAAGGATTCTAGAGAAATTCAAGAAGACATGTAAAACTACATATATTAAATTATAATTATGATGATTTAAGAATATTCTTAAAAAAATCCTTTCATGAACTTATATATTAGGCTTAAAAACATCAACATGAACTTTCACATCAACATTTAAAATACTAAATCCAAAAATCTTAGATCGTTCTTATAATATGTGTGTGTGTTTAAATAACATGTTTCAGAATATGAGAGATTGAACATTTTTTAAAAGCTCAAAAAGCTATTTATTGTTTTATAAACTCTTTTATAGTTTGCCTTCCTCTTCAATATATCCTACATGCAACCTCAAGAATCAATGTTAGCTGGGTAGGGAACCAGTCAGAGCAGAAACATCAACTCTTACTCCACAGATTCCAATAAGATGAACAAAGGAATATGAAGACAAGAGAGTAGGGGTTCTGAAAATTAAAGGGTATTACAGAAACTTTTAGAAATTCAAGTCAATAATGAACAGCTGGGCTGGATTTAAAGACACCAAGAGAAAACTCACTTTTCCTTCCATAGAAAGAAATGTGCTTCAATAAAATATAGAGATTCCATAAAAAAACTAATTGTGCCAGGTTGGAGGGGCAAGAGCATGTCATAAACAAGGTGGGAGTACCCTACTCAAAATCTGTTTCTCCAACTTTGAATAATGGCATTTCAAATGGAGATCAGGTGTGGCTACACCAAGCAGCCGAGCTTTGACAGCATTCCTTGATGCTTGATGCCATCAATTGAAGGACGCCAAGGTCAAAAATGAGTCTTAAAAGCATCTAGTACAATTAACACAGGATCATAGCATCAAAATTACTAGAGGAAAACTGATCAAATAGATCATAGCTCACATTGCCAAAAAGAGAAAAAAAAAAGATAAATTTTAAAAAGTAAATTAAAAAAATACCATAACAACAAATAGACACCAAGCATATCACTTAATGATAATAGATGAAAATGAGTTAATAGTCCCTGTTAATATCGGACAAAGCATTTTTGAAGGCAAGGAAGCTGTGACGACATGTTCCTCCCTGGTGCCTCTGCTATCCCTTTCTTCTGTCCGGTTGCCCTTTCCTTTTCCTCTAACAGGCACCTTCTGCTTACATGTGGTTTCTGCCTTCACATGCCTAGAGTGCACAAACCACCCATAGCTCTCCTGGTCTCATTCTGCCTACACCATGACCCTGCTCCTTCAGTCTCTATGCCATGGCTCAATTCTCTCTGCTTTCTATGTTTTTAGAGAGGAAGTCTGAACTGGCCTGACATTAGCCCAGAGTTTCACATGGCCGGCCAGTCAAGTGGTGATCATTAGATGACCACCTTTGAAAGAGGGCTATTTTCTTTCTTTTAAAAAACATAATCACCAAAGAATATAATGCTCATGAAAGGTTTTGCACGGAATTACACAGCATCAAACTATAGATATAAATGTTATTAGAAGCACAAAGAGCAATTGACAGAAAAGCAACAGAAGTGAGAGATTTTGATAGACTTTTATGAGTGCTTAAGAGCTAATCGGCAAAAAAATTAATGGATATTTAATATCTAAATCATGAAATCAATTTGATGTAATATAATAACTACATAATTATACTACTAATTTTAAATGTCTATGGACAATTTAAATGTGATTATATTATTTACAAAGCCAATCTCCACATAGTTCACAAAACAGAAACATTCTCTGACATCAGTGCAATAAAACAAGAAGTTAATAATAAAAATACAAATATTCATAAAGCCTTATCTTTTTTAGAAAATAAAAAGGCACATAAATAATGCTTAACAAAGCAGCAGGAGGAATGTTGGTTATGGCACATTTAATAAATAATTACAATGAAAACTCACATATATCAAAACATATGAGAAGTTGCCACAGTCTAATTAGACAAATTTTTAGTTTAAAATGCTTTTGATATGAAATGAGAAAGAACAGAGTAATGTAAGTTAATCCTTTGTATTAAGTTAACAAGAACAAAACAAAAACAAATCATGAATTTACAAATATAAGCGTATTTGATAAATGAGTCTGATTCTTTTTAAAAAGAAAAATGTTATTTACAACCTTTAGCTAGTCTACTTAAGAAAAAAAATTGAGGAAACCCATATATTCCCAGGTTCGACAAAAAACAAATTTATGAAAATACAATGTACCATTTTATGCCAACCATCTTGAAAATTTTGATTAACTGGTCAGTTCTCCCACTGTTTTGAAATACAACTCTTGTGATATACATATACTGTATACTTTGTTTCACTTCTGGAATTTTATTTCGTACCTTTAATCGGCCTGGATATTCTAGGAACAACATCACACTGTTTTAATTACTGCAACTTTTTAAAGACATTTAAGTTATAGGTAGGTCAAGTTCTCTTTTATTATTTTACTGTTTCTAAATTATCTTAACCATTCTCAGTCATTACTTGCTAGGTTACATTTGTTATTAAAATCACAGTAAGTATGTTATTTGATTTTGGAACTATTAAGTTATTTCCAAATATTTAGTATTTTAACCAAAATCATATTGTGCCTCACTGACTTTCGGGTTTCATTTTAAGTTAGTTGAGTTTTAAAGATTTAAAAATACAAATGTATTTATAAATTTATTCAGGATTTTTTCTACTGTGAATTTTGTATTTTCTACTAGATTTTACACTGTAGAAAGCTCTTCATTTCCATATACTTATTTTACAACTAGTCACATAACAAATATTTTATCGATTCACAAATTTGAATTTCAATTTATCGGTTTTCTAGAAGTCAGTCAAATGATCAGAATATAAAAAGAAAAAGATAAATTTGCCTCGTCCATTCCAGATACAACCTCTTTCATTTATTTTCTTATCCTATTGTATTAGCTAGAAGTTTCAAAAAAAGTTGCTTATTAACAGTAGCATGCACTTTCTGTACTGTTATAACTTTAAAGGGATGCTTTTTATATTTTGCTGTGACATCTGATTTTAATTATTTTCAGATATTTTTATCATGTTAAATTATATTTTAATTTCACTTTACATTTTTAAAAAATCAAAATTAGATAGAATAACCACTAAGAAAACTACACAAAGGGATATACCGAAAAAGACTGTAAATAAATTAATATGGAATCCTGAAAAATGTGCAGTTATCTCTTGAGGAGGCAAGAAAAGAGAAACAGAGGAATGAAAAACTGAGAAAACAAACCAAATTTCAGTCATAAGGCCCATGATATCAATGATTACCTTAAAAGATATACCATGCAAACATTAATTTTAAAAAAATGTAAGAATGCCTACATTAATATAATAAAATTAAGAGACAAAAAACCATAATAATAAAAGGATTACTACACAAAGAAGTCATACTGGTCTTAAATGTGGGTATGCATCAATTACATGAAGCCTCAAAATATAGGAAGCAAAACTGATAGAAAAAGAGAAATAGAGAAATCAACAATTGTTATTGCAGACTTCAATACCCTACTCTCAGTAACTGCTAGAACTATTAGACAGAAAACTGGCAATGATATAGAAGAACTGAAAAAAGTAATCAACCAAAAGGAAAATACATCAAGAACTCACAGGCTATTTAATAAGATAGACTATATTTTGGGCCACAAAACAAATCTAACAGAAGGTTTTTAAAAATAAAATCATATAGAGTATGTTTTCTGACTATTATATAATCAAACTAGGAAAGACAACAGGAAAATCTCCAAATACTTGAAAATTAAACAGCATGCTTCTAAATCAACTATTGTTAAAGGAGAAAGTGTTAATAAAAATTTTAAAAATATACAGAACTCAATGAAATGAAAACACAACATATCAAGATATGTAGGATACAGCTAAGGCATCACTGAGAGAAAAATTCATAGCACTAAAGGCTTACTACATTAGAAAAGAGGAAAGATCTAAAATTAATAATTTAAGTTTCTATATCAGGAAACTAGAAAATGAAGAGCAAAACTAACACAAAATAAGCAGAAACAAGAAAATAATAAAGATAAGAGCAGAAGTCAATGAAATTAAAAATAACATAAAAACAATGAAAGAAAAAGTGGATTCTTAGGGGAAAAAATCAATAAAATTGATAAACCTCTAGCAAGACTGACAAAGATGAGAAAAGACAAATATCACCTACATCAGGAATGAAACAGAGGATATTACTACATATTCTTCAGCCATTACAAGGAAAATGGGAAAAACTGTATAGAACCTTATAATTCCAACATCGTAGAGAATTGAACTAATTCTTCAAAACTATAAACTAACAAAACTCAACTATGACAAAATAGACAATCCAAAAAGTCATAAACCATTAAAGAAATTAAATTTGTGATAAAAAGTTTCCAAAAGAGAAATCTCCAAGCCCAGATGCTTTCACTGGAGAAGTCTACCAAATATTTAATAAAGAAGTAACACCAATTTTACATTGTCTTTTTTCAGGAAATAGCAGAAGAAGGAACACTCCACAACTCACTTTATGAGACTAGTAGCAATATCTGATATCAATTCTAAACAAAAAGAAGACAAAGGAAAGAGAAAAATAGAGACCCATATCTTTCATGAACTTGTCATACATATTTTTAACAAAATATTGGTAAATTGAATCCAGAAATTATACACTTTGTACAAGTGGGATTTCTTCCAGGTATGTAAGGTTAGCTAAATATTTGAAAATCAAATAATGTAATCCACCATATTTATAAGGTAAAAGACAAATTATATGATTGTATCAATCAATGTAGCAACATTATTTGTCATATTTCAATACTTATAATGAAAACTCTCATAAAAATAGAAAACAAAGAAAACGTCTTCAATTTGATAAAGATCATTTGCAAATGATATAGATGTACTGTAATACTTAATGGTGAAAGATTCACTTCTCCCCCCTAAGATCAGGAACAAAGAAGAATATCTGTCTTTAGCACTCATTCAACATAGGGCTAGAAGTCCTACCAGAGCAATTAGAAATAAAAAGCATGCATATCTAAAAGAAAAAAAAAACTGCCCTTATTTGCAGGTAACATTATAACTTTATGTCTACACATAAAATTCCAAGATATCACAAAATATCTCCTAAAATTAATAGGTGATTTCAGCAAAGTCACAGGATCATCACAGAAAAATTCATTTTATTTCTATAAACTACCAAAAGACCAGTAGAAACAAAAATACAATTCATAATTGTGCCAAAGAAAATAAAATACTTAGTTGTAGATATAACATAATTTATATAGATTCTCTATGCTGGAAATTGTACACTACTAATGAAGGAAATTAAAGAAGATCTAACTTAATGGAGAAACATGCCATATTCATGGACTAGAAGACTCAACATAGTAAAGATACGAGTTCTCTACAAATTGATTTATGGATTTAATGCAATTCCTACTGAATTCCCAGCAACATTTTTTTTTTGAGATATAGATAAGTTTAATTTATGTAGAAAAGCACAGGCTCTAAAATAGCTGAAAAGAATTCTGAAGAAGAATAAAGTAAGAGTTCTCACTCTATAGTAATCCAAGACTGTGATATTGGCAGAATGAACTCTTATGTAAGAGTGAATTAGAATACAGAATCCAGAATTAGTCCTACATGGATATACCCAACTGATTCTTGAGAAAGGTATACAGGCAACTCAATAGAAGGATAGCCTTTTTTTTTTTAAACGGTGTTGGAGCAATTGGACATCCATATGCAAAATCAAAACAAACAAACAAAAAAACAAAAAGAAAAAACAGAGCATCCATCTAAGTCTTCCACTTTATAAAAAATTATTCAAAATAGATAATAAATTTAAATGTAGTAAAAAGGTAAAACTTTTAGGGAAAAACACGAGAGAAAACTTTCAAGATCTAGGGCTTGCCAAAGAGTTCTTAGATGTGAAAACGATAGCACAAATCATAAGAGGAGAAATTGATAAAGGACTTCATCAAAAATAAAACTTTTGCTCTGCAAATATGCTGTTAAGATGATGAAAAGACAAGCTACAGACTGCTAGAAAATATTTGCAAACAAAGAATCCAATTAGAAAATGGGCAAAAGACATGAATAGACATTTCACTGAAGAGGTTGTACAGATGGCAAATAAGCACATGAAAAGATGTTCAATATCATTAGTGATTAGAGGAATGCAAATTAAAGGCACAAAGAAATATTACCACATACCTAAGAGAATGGTTAAAATAAAAAATAGTGATATCACCTAATGTCAGTGAGGATGCAGATAAACTGGAGAACTCATATATTGCCAGTTAGAATGTGAAATGAAAATGAGTGCAGCATTTGATTGTAAAACTAAACATGCATACCATATGACCTAGCAACTGCACTTCATTTTTTAAAAACATATTGTGATAAAATGAGCTATTTATACAAGAGAAATAAAAAACTTATGTTCACAGAAAAATCTGTACATAAGTTTTTATAGCAGCTGTATTCTTAATAACCCCAGAATAGGAACAACCCATAAGTCCTTCAACAGGTAAATGGTTAAAGAAAAAAAAAAAAAAAGGAATGATACCTAGCATAAAATGAAGCAAAACAATTGATATGAACGCAACTTGGATGAATCTCAGGGGCATTATAGTGAGTGAAAAAAAGTTACTCTCAGAAAGGTTACATATTTGATTCTACTTACATAACTCTTGAAAATAAAAAGACAAAATCAAAGAAATAGAGTACAGAGTAGTGGTTTCACGGGAGGTGTCTGTGCCTATAAAAGGTAGCATTAAGGAGCCCTCAAGGTGGATCTTTGACTGTGGTGATCAATACTTGCCCTGTGAGTCTTTACTTGTAATAAAATTGCATTGAACTAAACATACATAAAAGAATGTATGCAAATTCATGAAATCTGAATAACATTAATAGATTCCATCAATATAAATTTCTTGGTTATGATATTGTACTATATTTATGTAAAGTACACTGGAAAAATCGAGTCTATTATTACCCTATCATTATTCTATATTCTATCTGCCAACTAGGTGTGAATCTACAATTATATCAAAATGAAAAATGCTTTGAAAATAGATCTTTGGAAATGTTTTGTGGTAATCATATAGTTTTCCTCCATTGATTTAATATTAATAGATTTCCCATAATGGGCCATCCATGACATCCTTGAATAAAAGCTAACTGAGTATGGCATATTAATTTTTCTTTGTACTTCTAGATTTTATTGATTTCACTTTCTAATATGGTTTAGGATTTTTTATATCCATAAGCACAACTGATATTTGTTTTCCGTATGAGCTTTGCAAATGTAACCAGGAAATCTTTCATCTTTTTTCTATGCTCTGGTTCAATTTATATAGCATGGAACCTCTAAATTTTTCAAAATAATTCACCCATAACATTATTTGAACCTACAGCATTCCATGGAGATAATTCTTTGAAAATGACTCCAATTTCTTCTATGTTTATTATTATATTCAGTTTGTCAAATTTTCAGCCAATTTTGTCATTTTATATTTTCTTAAATTCTTCAATATTTCCAAATATATTAGCATCACATTTATATTTGATATTATATTACAATTTTTACATCTTGTTTATGTAATAATAGCTCATGTCTCAGTTCCACTGCATCTCAACCAAAACTTATGTGTTCCTCCTGTTCCTTTAGTTTTACTTTTTTTATGCAAACTTTAAAACCAGTTGGAACCATTTTAGTATAAGAAAGCTTCTAGGATTCTAATTAATTAAGATTATATATATTTAAAATCTCAGTCTTTACCACGGTGTATTCTAATTGGATTAAAACATGGAATAGAAAAAAGAGATAAAGAAGAAATTTTAAAACACTGGAGAAAACGTAATTTGTTTGATCTCTGTTTCGAGAAGGGTTTCCTAAGCATAAAAGCAAAAGACAAAACAAAACAAAAAAGATTGATATGTTTAACTAAACTAAAAAGCTAAAAGAAAATTTTTATGCATCTAAACAACGTACACATTTGAACATATGGTGCAGGAACAGTTAGATATTCATAACCAAAAGTGAACTTTGACACATATAATCTCATCATGCGAAAACATTAACTCAAAATGTATCTTAGAACTAAATCTAAAACCTAAAACTATACAAACTCTAGAAGAAAACACAAGAGAAAAATCTTTGAGACTATTCACCTAAAATTTCTTAGATACAGCAACAAAACCACTATCTATATATAAAGAAAAATTTAAATTGGACTTCAAAATTTAAAACTTCCTTTCTCAAAAAGACACTATTAATAGAAAGCAAGGACAAACCACATAGTCGAGAAAATATTTTCAAAACATATACCTGAAAGAAAGACTTGTATCCAGAATATAAAGAACTCTCAAAACTCAATTATAAGAAAACAAAAATAATTAATTAAATTGGCAAAATATTTAAATAAACATTTTACCACAGAAGATACATAGATGACAAATAAGCACACAAAAATAAACACATGTATCTTCACCATAGAAGGTATATAGATTATGCATAAGCACATAACGTGATGTCAAATATCATTAACGATTAGAGAATCCAAATTAAAACCACAAGATACCATTGCATTCATATTAGAATGGCTAAAATTAAAAATACTGATAATTAGATATGTTAATGGAGATATGGAGAAACTAGCACACTCATAGCCTGTTGGTGGAAATGTAAAATGGTGCCACTGTTTAGAAAGTAGTTTGACATAGAAGGTAAACGAACTTCTATCATAGGATCCAGCCATCTCACTGCTAGTATTTATGAAATAAAATGACAATGAAAACTTTAGTTCATACAAAAACTTGTATATGAATGTCCCTTTTCCAGGTTTAGTTGTAAAAGCTCAAAGCTTAAAATAACCCAAATATACATAAAAGATTTCATAGACAAATAAAACATTGTATATTCAAACAGTGGAATAGCACCCAGCAATTAAAAAAAAAAAAGAAAAAAAAAAAGAGCTCTTGATATATACAACAGTATTGATGGTTCTCAATTAAGGTGTATTCATATCATATGTGTAATACTTAAATAATTCCTCTGACTTACTATGTCTATAATACTTCTCAGATTCAAATTCCTAAGTGAATTGTATCAGAATTCCTAAGCAGAATCCATTTTGCAAGCCTCAACAGTTTGAAAATGCCCTCTTTTTCCTCTTAATACAGCTCCATTTCTCGGAACTAGACTCTCCTTTCTGTTGCAAATCATTCTCTAAATAGAGTTCTCTGTCCGTGGACGATTTAATATTTTCTTTCTTAACAAAAGAAGTATCTTAGTTTCAATATCCTTCTTCAAAAAAATTCAAGTTTAAACTCAAGCAGTTAGAGTTTCTCCATCTGATGTAATTTTCTGAATATAAATATAAACACAGTGCTTTATGAATCTCGCTTGATTTGTATTGATTTACTCCTGTTGCTTCTACCTGCCTCTATATTATTCCTTTATTCAGCAAGAGTTCAAAAGATTCTCCTTGTGTGCCAAGCATTATTCTGGGTTTTAAAGATGCCAAATGGAGCAGGCCATGGTCCTATTTCCGAAGACCTAATGCACCACTTGGATCAAAAGAAGAGGATAGCACCAATGCCCAGAGACCTATGATGAGGATGTCCACAGGGGGTTTAAGGTCTTGCCCTGAAGTGTACTTACTACTTACTAACCCTTGAATTCTGTGAATAGTCAGCGAATGCCATGGGTCAAAAATCCAGTCATTGTTTTATAAGTGGGATATAATACACATGAAAATTAAGGTCATTGATTCCACTTGCAACAAGTCACGTGGCTAAGACTTGATAAGGGGATTCTTAGATTTCTAGTTCAGTACGATGATAGGATAGATAATGTGAATACCTTCCTGAACACCCTCTTGGGACAAATAGCAAAAAGGGTTAAATATAATTTAATAAAGTTTCTTTTTTATTAATACAGCTGAGCTCTAAAGTAGAAACTCCTTAGGTGCCAAAAGTAAAGAATAGTAGCTTACGTGGACTGGAGGATCATAACTAAATTGTCAGTATAGAATGCCGAATGTGGATAATATCATTGAAATGACTTGAAATTTAGATATTTTCAGACAAAGATTCAGTGTCTACCATTCACAAGCATCACTGAAGAAGGGCTTCATCAGGAATAAAAAATTAAATCATAAAGTAAACAGAGAAGCACAAGAGGAAATTAAAAATCATGCAGACAAAAGGAATAGTAATATAAGCATAATAATGGAAAGAAAAAAAAAACAAGTATTGAGGATTATTAGAAAGCCATAGGGACAAAATTATTGTGATGATCAAGAAAAAATAAACAAATTGACCTCTAGAACAGAATCAGAAACTCAGGAGCAGATATATACACACACGAGTTTATGTCTATCTACATCTTTATCTATTTATATCTATATCTATACCATCCATAGAATCTACATAATCTATATCTATTCAATATCTATTTCAATATCTGTTCTTGAGTATATGTGTGTATACACACAGGAGTTCATAATAGTCTTCCTATATTGAGCTGGAATGACAAATAAGAAGAAATAATGGACCTGTCAATAAATGGTTGCTACAAAAGAAATACATTAACGAAGACAATGGAGACACTGAAATTGTTAAAGACTTTGCTTACCTTAGCTCAGTCATCCATCATAATGGAGACTGCAGCCAATAAATCAAAAGAAGCCCGAGACTCGGAAAGGCAGCAATGGGAGAATCAGGAGAGACTATGAAGAGCAAAGATGTGTCATTAGAGACCAAGGCTAGACCACCCACACCCTCATCGTCTCAATTACTGCGTGCGGATGCAGATATGGGACAGTGAAGAAGCCGATAGGAAAAAACTGATTCATTCAAAATACTATGTTGGGTGTTTATAAGGACAAACAAGGGAGTCCTGGAGCAAAGTAGGCCTGAGATGAGACATCACTGGGGGCAAAAATGTCAAAACAGAAGCTGTCCTATTTCAGGCACATCATGAGAAAACAGGCACAGGGTTCTATAGGAAAGATGATAATTCTGGGAGAAAAAGAGGCAGCAGACAAGAGGAAGACCAAGTTTGAGACGGATTCATTTCATCAAAGAAGCCATAGTTCTGAGTCTTCAGGAGCTGAGCAGGCCTGTTGAGGACAGGACACCGGAGGCATATTCATAGGGTTGCCAGGAGTCAGAGCCAACTCAGTGGCATGTAACACG
This sequence comes from Rousettus aegyptiacus, assembly GCF_014176215.1. Classification (NCBI taxonomy): domain Eukaryota; kingdom Metazoa; phylum Chordata; class Mammalia; order Chiroptera; family Pteropodidae; genus Rousettus; species Rousettus aegyptiacus. Next base: position 62,276,050 of record NW_023416310.1, on the reverse strand, counting down.
CACACACACAATAAGTCATACAGAAAAAACTGGGAGGAGAAGATAAAATTAGATCCCTACCTCACACTATTTTCAAAAACTATCCCAGATAGATAAGTGCTTTAATTTTAAAAAAAAAAAAAAAAAAAAAAAAAAGAAAGAAAAAAGAAAAAGAAAAAGAAAGAAAGAAACTAAAATTTTAAGAATATAAAAACGATATACTTTTGAGACAGAGTTTAAGTATTTCTTAAATGACAACAAAAAAGAATGCACTACAAGTTGGATGGGTCTCAAAGGAAAAAAAAAATAAGACAGCATTAAATGCAAGTTCCAAAAACAAACTTAAAATAGAAGCCAAGTAATTATTAAAGAATTAGCATCCATACTATCTGAAGAATACTTTTAAGTAGAAAGAAAGAAAGAAAGAAAGAAAGAAAGAAAGAAAGCAAGCAAGCAAGCAAGCAAGCAAGCAAGCAAGCAAGCTTTAAGAATAAGTAGGTATCATAGAAAGAAAATTTATTGACAAGAGTCAATTAAGAAAAGATGATGATGTGATTTAGAGGAAAGAACAAAAATTTTATGGTCAGGCTGACCTCCATTTGAAAGCCACCTTAACTGTGCCAACTCACTGGGGCAGAATGGGTCTGACTGGAAGCCTGGATATCGTAATGGTGCCTACCTCATCAGATTGTTGTGAGTAGAATTACCATCTTACTGATATTTTATTCAGTCTATAAACACTTACATAGTACTTACTATACTATGTAACAGTGACAAAGGTACATTCGTTTCTATTTTAGAGGTGAAGAAAATAAGGTACAAGGAAGCAAAGGAACTTGTCCAAGGTCTTACAATTAGTAAGTGTCAGGATTGAGACTCAAACCCAGACTTGACTCGAGCTTCAGAGTCTGTACTCCTTATATACTCTCTCAATTAAAAAATGTGTGTGTGTGTGTGTGTGTGTGTGTACATACATGCATATCTATGTATATACTTACATGTATATCTATGTATATACCACTAAAATGAGTGCAGATTTGTAGAACAATTAAGATTTTTTAAATTGGAAGTTTTAGGATATATGATCTTTAAAAAATGCTACGTATTTGTAATCTATATGCCAATTCAAACTAATTTTGTGGTTTTACTTTAGCAATCTAAAATGATTCTATCAAGAAATATATAAACTGATCTCAAAAATATTGATATCAAATAGAAATCAATGAGTTAGGTCTTCAAGAGTAGATTTTTTTTTTTCTTGAAGAAAAGGAAATTGGCAATTACCTCAGTAATTAAGTTGAAATAAATTCTCTTGCTTCAATAACAACCAGAGGGCATACTTTTTTTTTTTTCTTTTCAACTCTATAAGTGAACTAGTGTGGACAAAAATGCTTGGTACACAGGGAAGCAGTTGCCATAGAGTTTAGCCGATTTTCTAACTCTACCCTTCTCCCATTCATGGGCCACTCCACCCCTCTGGTCTTTCCCACCAGAACACAAATGTCTTGGTAACACCTGATTTTCTGTCTCTTTCCACTTATTTCAACCTGGAAATAATTTCGGGTCTTCATTTAGACTGTAAATAAACATTTACATCAATTGTTAAAGCTCACAGATATCTGAATTTTCATGGCACTAACTCTGATTTGTAGGAGGTATGCCTTTTATTTCTTATCAAAGACATCGTAGGAATTTTGAGCTGAGGGACCCTTAGTATGTAGTGTATTCTTAACTCTGAAACAATACAGAAACGGTCTGTTCAGGGTGCGTATGTGTATATGGAGGTGAAACCATGTCCTTGGAAAATAGAGAAAATATCTGGGCCCACCCCTTTCCCTGACATAAATGTAATCTCTCTCCTGGATGCCAGGGATTTGGTGAACATGTCTCTGAGGTCACATGTCTTCTCAATTTCTCCAGGCTCTCAGCTTCAAGATGAGACTCTTGGGCTCGGGCGGCTTTGGAAAAAAGGAGTGGTGAACTAGAATGGCTTCCTTCTACATGCTCACGGATGAGCAGGGTGGAAAGCTGCTGACACTAAGGCTGGCTGGAGATGCTGGGAGCTTCAAAGTGAGAAGACAAACAAAATCTCTATTTATAGCTCTTTCTGTGAGCAGCTTTCATTCTTCCTAATTACCTTGCAGCACCATAACGAGTATATCTACTGAGCCCTCCAATGTGTCAGCTTTACAATTTTGGGTGCTGTATTTGTCTACACCGACAATCATTTTATGTCATTTGCCACCTTCCCTCCTCCCCTGTGTGAGCAAGTGGGGCTAAAAAAATGTGATATAGCACAATTGTTAAGAATATATGTTCTGAGTCCAAAAGACGTGGGTTTGCATACCATTCCATCTCTTACTGTGTGACACTGTAAAGTTATTTAACCCAGCCCTAGCCTTCTTGTCTGTGAAATAAAGATAATAGTAAGTACCTCAAAGCATCATTGGGAGAATTAATTGGGACAACGTATGTTAAGTGCTTGGTGCATAGAAAATATACAATTATAATAGATGCTATTGGTAGCATAATCATAAAAACTCCTTTTTCCATAAGATAAAGCACCAAAAAACACCATTCCTTCATTTAGTTATATATGCTGACATCTCAAAATAGAGTTCCATTAAACTCACTTAAACTACTCCTTTGAAAAGTGATTTAAAAATATTGGTCATCGTGGGAAATAAAAAATTGATAATTTATTGAATTTGTAACATTTAAACAGAGTCTTTTGTTAAATCATTAGAGGATACTAAAGAAATAGCTAGTACTGAAGGACAGTATAGGTTTTATTCATATAAGGACAATCTAATTATTAACTCATCAGTTTTAGCATTATGGTCTATAATAATTCATGTTTTGTGAGCAACTGATATGTATCGTACCTCTTTCTTCTTTTTACCTACCCCCTAAAAGGTGAGATTTAGAAATGAAATGTCCATGGGGAAGGAAACAATAGAGAAAACCCAGGGTCTGGACAAACCGCTCCCCTACATTCACAAATACAGTGTCCTGTGGTTAGAGAGAATCCATTATTCATGGGTTATTTATTGGAACAAAGTTTGGCAGTGTGATTTCCTCTCATAACTGCTCAAATAAACTATTTTGCCAGGGTTTTCTCCCTAAAAATTATAACGCAAAAAGAAGACAGAGAAGGGACAGGTAAAGGTGAAGTCGATATTAAACTAACATTTTTGTTTTAAAAGTTAAAAAGAGCAGAGATTTCTGTAGCTTATTTGAAAAGCTAGAACATTCAGCTCTCTGCCAACAACCACAGCTGAAACTGACAAGGTCTGACATCTCCCCCTGCTTTTCCTGCTCCCATTTTCTGTGAAAATACTGTAGACACTGGATCAGGAAAGACAGTGGAGCCTTAAAATAATCACTCTTTCAAATTGCCCCGTGTTAGTTTCCATAGGAAACAAAAGTGGGGACTGTAGCCGGCAGCAAGCAACTGTCTTGTTAGAACCCTCCCTTGTCTGTTCAGCTGTGGCTGTTGGCTGAAATCGGAAAGTGGCATTTTTCAAAAGGCCTTTTGGCTTCAGAGTCTATGGAGTTTTCACTTTGGAAAGCAATAAAAACGAATGGAAAAAAGTGAAAATTACTTCCAACCCCACGTTTTCATATACCTTAGGATACTATTTCTCATGCAAAGAACTTTTCATTTCTCTGTCTAGTTGTTGATGTATGAGAACTGAAACCCATTTTATAAAAGTGAAAAGATACATCAAAAAATGAAACTGTGCATCTTTGGAAGGTTAAATCCTAGGTCTTGGATGTGTGCTCCCTTCACTGCAAAACTTATTGTGTGAAACTGCTTGCTTAAACATCCCTTTAGGGAGGTAGCTGTTTCCATCGGGACACCATCCTTGGTCCCTTCGTATTTTGCAAATACATTTTCCAAGTTACAAACGCTGGACAGATTTCCACAGAAGAAAGGTAGACAGGCTTTATAGAAAACACAGCCAACCACAGAATTTAAATGGTTTTTAAAAATATATTCACTTGGAAAATAATATTATTCCAAGCTTTACAATCGAACAGGGCTTCAAGTACTAATTCTTTTACAAGTTTAAAATAAAGAAGCCTCAAAATAATCATCATTATGTGGAGTGATGATTATATTAGGGAGAAGGCATTTTACAAACACTCACTCCTGTGAATTATATACAGAACAGTGTCATAGTAATTCTCTCTAAAATAAAAGTTTTATCAAAAACCTGTGAGGTTTGAAAAATACAACACAGAAATAACTCTGAATGCCTTAGCTTCTCTGCTGTGGTCACCAAATCTATACTATGTTTCTTTAGAAGGGGAAAATCCTACTTTATTTTAAGAGGGAAAAAGAGTGGGAAAAATTATAGGAGTAAAAGAGTTACCGTACATATTTACACAATTTAAGTGGTGAGTAATACATCAGACACATGCTTAGACCAAGGAGTACACTGTCAAATAAACGTAAGTACGTTATCTAATACATCTGTGAGCCCTATACACTTTCACTTTCCCTTTGATTTTAACCTGCAAAATCAACAAGAATAACAGCAAAGGGATGTGACTCTGTTTTTTTAAGTGTGACATAAAATCACATTATAATTTTCACATTTAACCTTTTCTTTAACTTTTGAATATTTATACCAAAAAAAAAAAAATAATATTCTTTATCTTATTTCACACTCCCATCACCTGGGGGCATTAGTGTTCACGTATCTTTCTTTCTTCTTTTTTTCTTAATCAAAGAAGAGGACATGTTTTTATATACATTTATATATTGCTCCATTAGACTTAAAATTGTCAAAGAATTTTAAAAAAATATTCGAGGCTTGATGTTGGAGCCAAACTAAATATCAGGATTGGCATGTGAGAACAATCCTGAAAATTGGAAGTTAAAGATTTAAAAAGAACAGACGATTCTGAAGAAATATTTTTTTTTGCTTAAATACATGAGGAATCTGGTGTTCCTTTAAAGTGGTTGCTAAACAATTTGTGTATAAGTAGAATTGTAATAATGGAAACACCGTTCGGCTTGCCTACTCTTCCTTTATAACTCATTAATGCCTTTGCCATGGGTTCTTTATGGGGCGTCCATTAAGAGTGTACACTAATAATAGTTTAATCCCACTACACCCAATTATATATCCCCCTTAACCAGTGTCTGTCTCCCTTTCTCTCTCTGCCTCTGAATTATGCCTAATAAAATAGAATGTGCTAACAGAGAGGATTAAAAAGACAACAAACCTCTCCTTTTCCAACATTAAAAATTGCAAATAGCAACTGTAACACAAGAAAAATAAGCAGAGAGTGGGCAGAGGTGGATGATGATGTGCAGCGGGGAGCATCGGCCGCTCACCCCACCTCCTACCATTAATAACACCACACCTGACAAAAGAAAGGATATCGCCCGCTAGAATAAAACTGCACAAACACCCAAGGTTTTATTAAACAACACATTTTAGAAATTAAATCATTAAACTGCATCTCCATGGGCTCTTCAGAAGGGCTGTCTGAGAAAAATAATGGATTGTTTGCAAACTTTGTCTTAGCTATTGTCTCCAGAGTTGTAGTATTTAATTATTAAAATATGGTATTAATAAAACGTGCACTATTGGGAAGAAAACTACTTTTTTCATTGCACAAGAAAGGCAAAAATTTAATATACTGAATATACTGTATACACATTACAAATGTATTCGCATCCACCTTCCAAATAGCAAGCACCCCCAACTTCCCCCTCCCCTCCTTTACAGCTGCTCAATCTGCAAGAATGTGCAGAAGTAATTTATCTGAAATGGCCACTATTGTTCTTGATTCTGATTTGATTCCAAAAAAGCCAAATAATAGAAACCATTTTAAACATCTATTTTGTGCACCTGTTGTGCTGCATTATGATACCCTGCGATTTCCATTTACGTCACATCTCTTGACATGCCTTTGATACACCATGCTGCTTTGCTCAACAAAAATCCAGGATGCTAGAAACCAATGCCATCCTTAGTTTATGAACAACATGGCAATGGTAAATGTTACGAATGAGAGCTGAGAAGGAAACAGGAACACATTGACCTAACTACTAGCTAGAATACATTTAACTAACTTTAAGTAGATTTAAAGTAGCTGAACAGCCTAGAGGGACTCAATAAAAATGCACGACCTTAATATTGTCACTGATTCTGTTACTTAGGCAAAAGAACAGGACCTTGGAAGTTTTATTTTCCCCTTGTTTCTTTAGTCCTTGAATGCAATGAGAGTTGAGAATCTGAATAGTTTTTCTGCTGTACTGTATGTGTGGGCTGGTTTCTTTGTTGATCAACTCAAGAAGACATGGGATTCTGTGTTAGCTGTGCAGTATCATTTTACTTTTCATTATGGCTCCAACACTTTAAAATACTTCCTTAGTAACTTCTTACCTTAGCTTCTCTTTTTAATGACACTACATTTCATAAAGACTTACAGTGACCAGAAAGGGTTGGTGGGTAAGGGGATGGACTATAAGCTTTGCATAGCACTGATGGACACGTCAATTTTGAAGTGATGAAATACCCAGGCTGCCTTGCCTGTTTTTCCTGTTTATTAATATTTATTTTTTAAGCTGAGAGGAGTCACACAAATGCTCCTAATACCCAGGTATCTCCAGCCACTTTTACTTATGTCTAATGACCATAATGACAAGATTTTGTGGCACTAAGATTTGATCGTATTGCTTTAAAATGAAAGTGTCGACAAGTTTGGTGTGCTTGTTGGTGATTTTAATGATCATATAAAGAGGAACTTTCCAAAAATCTGAAGGAAATGAAAATAATCTGACTCAATGAAAATGGGCCCCTAGGTCAGCCTGGCTCTGTATTAATACAGGAATCACTCCTTCCTTCAATATTTATGACAGATGGTCCTGTGTGAACATTCCCCTGAAGGACAAACCCTGCTTAACAAATGCTTTATTTAAAGCATTAACAGTCCTAATTGTTAGATAGTTTTCCTTTACATCAAGCTGAAATCTGGGCCTTTTGAAGCAGAACCAGATAACGTGCAGAAAAGTCAACGCCTATCAAGGCTTCCTTGATGGGTATGGGACTTGTGCAATCATATAGGGCCCCATGCTTGCTGTCATCATCTTGAAATTCTTGATCATTTAACAACAAAGGCTCCATAACTTACATTTTTGCATTGGGCTCCCCAAATTATGCAGTTGGCCCTGATGCCAATGGTGATTTAAGATGAGGAACTGATAAGAACTCTTATGAAGCATAACCTTTTGGGGGCTACTGATGTTATTTTATTTTGTCATATCAGTAGAATTACATAATATTTTTAGCCTTATTTGCAAATCAGTTTAACTCGTGGACTTTTTCTGTTTCTGTGTGCTTCCTCCCTCACATTTACTTTTAAACCACTTAATTCAATGGGATAGGAATACAAACTTGACTAAGGCAGAGTTTCTACGCTTTAGCATTAATATGCTATTCTCTCCTTTGCTTTTGAAATGTTAACTCAAACCCTCTCTTGTCAATCAGAGTAGAAGTTCATGTTTTGGCTGAGTTAAGCAAGGTCTAAGCTATCAAGTAGCCTAACATCAGAACACTTGGTTTGGATCCTGGTTCACACTTTTTACTGATTCTATGACTATGAGATTGACCCTTGTCTTTTCCTCATCTGGCCTGCCTTCTTCCCAGGACTGGAACAAAGCTGGACTGAGTGCTGGAATGTTCAGAGGACTGGCTTTGCTGAACTTGGATGCAGGGCTTCTCAGGAGCCAGCCTACAGCTCTGCCTCTCCTATCCCATCATGTTTCAGAGACCATAGAGTGATGTCCCTGAAGCTCCATCAGACAGACATGCGCACACTGAGCGCAGGCCTATATTTACATAAGAATTATTGTCTTTCTTTCTTTCTTTCTTTCTTTCTTTCTTTCTTTCTTTCTTTCTTTCTTTCTTTCTTTCTTTCTTTCTTTCTTTCCTTCTTTCTTTCTTTCTTTCTTTCTTTCTTTCTTTCTTTCTTTCTTTCTTTCTTTCTTTCTTTCTTTCTTTCTTTCTTTCTTTCTTTCTTGTGTTTTTCTGCTGCTCATCTTCTCAGAGTCATATGGGAGAAATTCTACAAAAAGTTTTCAAGGAAGAGTGAAGCTACTGGAACCTTTTTAAATAGTGGGACTTGAGCATGAGTACATGGTTGAATCATTTAAAGCATTAGCTGTTAAAGCTGAGGAAATTATCAAAGAGGGAGAGGAAGAGGGAGAAGAAGAGGGGGAGAGAGAGAGAGAGAGAGAGAGAGAGAGAGAGAGAGAGAGAGAGAGAGAGAGAGAAGGGAGAAAAGAGAAGGGAGAAGGGAGAGTACATGAACCCCAGACCCAATTCTGCTTCAGCTGGGACTTTGTCTAGAGTGGAAGTGAATAACTGAGAGAAGCCAGAATTCCAAAGGATTGACTGGAACATTAATTACTTCCTAAAAAAATGGAATCTAAACACTGCTGGCCAACAAAACAAGTATTGGGGTATCTCTAATCTCTATTCCAAAGAAAGGCTCCTAATTTTTATGAGATAGGAATATTCCAGTCCCAGTTGAAAGCCTGCATCAGCAAATATAATTCAAAACACATTAAGCAGTCATGATCTGTTAAAATCTATTATTATGACCAAGATTATTATTGTATGTGTATTTTATTGACGTACAGCTTCACCTCGTTTGCCAGTTGGTTAAATGAATCTGTTATGATTAAATTAAATTGTTTTTCTGGTAATAGAAATTGAATATTTCTTAAAAGATAAAATTAAATAATGTGCATGAAAGTGCTTTGAAATTATATTTACATTCGAAGTATTATCATCTTAAAAGTAAACTGCAATGTTATCCCCTTAATTGAACTTAAGAAGTGAGAATTTGGATATTTTAATACTATATATACTCATCTTGCAAGGTAGGTTTGAATGACTTTAAAATAATTTTAGAAGTGTTGCTTTTCCTCTAGTGAAAACTTTTGGGTATTTATTTCAAATGAATAACATTGCTCAGATTCCTTGTTGTGACTTTGAGACACCTTAACTGCTGACTTTACAGATCATTAGCACACACTTTCTTTGGGAGGCTAGAATCTTGACCAGAAGCAACGACTCTCATGAAAACAAATCACTTGGTTCTTCATCTAGAAAATTTTGTTTGTTGACTATCAACCTTTCTCATCAGCTTGGCCAAGAATGGAGAAAAGAAATGGATGTGGTGTTTTGTACTTCCCCTCTAATTTGCTATTTTTCTTTGGGGAAGCTCTGCTGCAGGCCCTGGCACTCCTGGGGGGGGGGGCACTGTCAGCAGTGCCACTTGGCGTTGACTGCGGCCTGGTGGTTAGCACAGATTTGCCAACTGTTCAGAACCTTGAGCTCACAACCGTGAACCCAGATTATTACCAGATACCATTCTTGTTAAATAAGCATCACATGAATGTTTCAAGCAGCAAGTCAAAACAATGGGTAGTGTTTGAACTCTGAAACATACATTTCCTTGTGCACAATTATAAGTTTCTAAGGAAATTTTTCCATACAAGGGAAAAACATAATATTTTTTCTTGGAAAATGTTCATTTCATGTGTGAAACCAGTTGGTAGGAGTGAGATATTTTTATTGACTGACTTAGACTACAGTGATTTTGTAATCAAGTAAAACATTAAACTCATAAAAACAGAAGGAATTTACCATGAGGAAGAAATGAGAAACTAGAACAGCACATGTAATATATAAGATACCATTTTAATCTTTTCTCCTAACTCTCTCCCTTCTTGCACACACACTTTTCAGAAGAGAAATTGAAATTCTACATTATACTTATCTTCTCTTGCCCCAAATTACCTTCTCTGAAGACCAAAGATTACCCATAACCATTGGCTGCTGGAAAGGAAAAGAGTAAAGATGAGGGAAACCAGGGGTCTGTTGACATTCTGCTTGGTTGAGGAGAGTGCTTTTACTTAATATAGACTTTCAGGGCACAAGCTCTCTCTGCCTTCTCATGACATTTTGCCTCCTCTACATCACCTCTAGTAATGACAGGATGTTAGGTGCTGGATGCCTGATTTTCTTCATTCATGTCTCTACTCCTGCTGTTCACTCAGTTTGGCAATTTATATAGAGATGTATATTTTCTCATGCCTCACTTCTTTCTGGCTTTGTGAGGCTGGCTATGTTTATTCCAACCAGAATAGACAGAGATTCTGAGAGGAGACTAATCTAATATTATGTGGATATAATATTATTTCTTATTTTGTTATGATTGACAGAATCCCTAACAAAACATATAAAATAATAATATTTTATTAAAATTAGAAGAAATAGCTGTAACTTCCCTAACATATTCATATCAAGAAACGTTCTCATTAAGTAAAAAACTTATTTCTGAAATTCACTTTCAGGTACAGCGAGGGGCTCCCAGGGAACAAAAGGAAATACCTGTTTTTCTCATATAATTGCTGCTCGCTGCTTTTATAAGACCCCGAAACCTGCTGTAATGCTCACCAATTGCTATTCAAATCTTTTCTTGCTCAGTTTCTAGTTCTTTCTCATATCTCATTTCCTCTATCTCTATGTCTTTCGAGAATGAGAGAACGTATACCTCTACCAATATCATGATAGCAATATTATTTAAATGTCACTTGCCTGGTCGCTCCAATTTTTACTTTACTGAAATTCAGAGTACTACATGACACAGGATCCTGGTTTCTTTGAGTCTCAGAAATTAGGTTGTAAATTAGGTAGCAAACTTAAGTCTCAAAAGTCTCTGCTGCCAACACTAGCTGCTCTTGGGGGTTTCTATTGAAGTGTTGGGGAGATTGTTCCAGATGAAAGGCACGAGGGCAGACCAGATGGTTTCGTCCCTACCTCTCCCTAGATTGTGCAGGAGCGTGAGCCTATAAAGGCAACCAAGGTGAACTCGCTCATTCCACACAACGGGGTGGTTCGTTCACCACGGGGTGTTCTTGATAGTGCTCTGTCCACTCTAATTTTAAACAGCTAAGCAATGGGATTCCCACCACTTCCTTGGAAGATTACCCTACAGTCTAATGGACCTCAATGTTAAGAAGATTTTCAATTGGTAATTAGTAATCAACCTAAATTTCCCTTTTCTTAATTTCATCCCATTACTACAAGCTTTATTCCCTTGTTCCACCTAGTTCTTCACCCTCATCAGTGTTTACACTCTCCAAATACTAACAGATAGCTGGTAAAAAAAATACAATAAAAGTAAAAAGCCAGGTTTAGTCATCATTTAGCTAGACCATAGATAGTTACTTCTTTGAAAAATATGTCAGTTCACACATATACTATTCTCTTTATAAACATTTTATAATATTAAAAGATTTAAACATTTTTTCATAATCAAAAGAGTCTATAAGTGAAAAGCACAGCAGTCTATAATGGACTAGAGGGGAATAAATGCATGCTTAATGTAGGTGGGTGATAATGGTATTGCTAAATTCACCTTCTTTTGCCCTTTACACAGACACAGAACAAACCATTAAAACAACTTTTCCCCAAAGTTGTCTATTTCTATACTAGTTCTTTTATAATATTATCCTTACATGCTATGGACCAAGAGAGTGTTTTTCTTGGTTTACGAAAACTCTCATTGATAATATATTATCTTCCAATAATCATTAATTTAATAAAAACATTGACGTTAGTATTAATAATTGCTGTTACTGTGCAGTTCCTTAAAACATTACAAGGTAGTAGTTAAACAGGTGAAAATCAAGTCTATTTATGCCTCACTCATAGCACTGTTCTTTTTTATACTGAGGTTACATCACCAATTTTACCTATTGGAATAGTCAAAATAGCCGTGCTTTAGCACAAATCTTCAAAATAATATATGTTTTAAAAGCAGAGATTTCTACTCATTTTCCTCCAGTGTTCCAAAACCCTCTTACTGGTCTCTGTTTAGGAAATAATTGGATCTCTACTATACCTAGATCCCTATAGTAGTGGCTTGATTCTGCCTTTATCCTCAAATGCTGTCCTGCTTCTTGATTCATTTGAATTTTATCTTGAAGTTTAAACTTGTTTTCTGTCTACATTCATGATACCTGATACATGTTTTACATAAATAAACAAGCCAATGGAATAGAAGGAGCATTGCATACCTTCTGGAAAGTCATTCTATGGATGTGCCCTTGAACAATTAATTCTACAAGATGGCATCCTTGTGCTATAAACTTTTGCATTCCTGAAGACATCCAGGTGCTGTTCTAGAGAACTTCTGGCTGACATCATGATCATATGTGACCAGAACCAAATTCAACAGCCTTTCAGTTTTCAGACATGGACACAAGTGCAAGACTGGGTCTTTACAGTCTCTATACTTTCTTCTTTATACCATGTGATCAAATGTCTAGGATGTTGCAATGATTTCTAAGAATTTCCTTTTCACATATCTGTTGGCAGCACATAAGATTCTTTTAAATTGAAAACAACAGAAATAAACACTAGAAAACTTAAGCAGGAGGGGAAAATTGTGGTATTTCGAAGTACTAAACCTAAGGAGTTGACAAAGTAGGAGGAGAAGAAAGGCAGCCAGCTTTTAGGTCTTCTGGGAAGACATAATATTCATATGTCTTCTGCCATGTTGATGTTAACATCACTCAGTTCCAACAATTCCTAGTAAGTGGGCTCCACTGTTCCAAATTCCAAATTTCTGGGGAGAGAACCTGGCTTTATTTGTGCCCCTGTTGAGACTGGCCTGTGAACTGGCTCAGGAACTTGAACTCAAGATTATTTGCAGTAGAGCTTGGGATCCATCCTTGTGCAACAAGGATCCCTCCCAGACACAAAGAAAAGGCTATGAGAAATCCATCCGTAAGAGAGGTCTAATCCTCTGCAGTTAAAGGTATGTGGCATAGCAGGTATTGAAGAAGATTAATTTGACATATTATAACCAATACTTGTTCAATGTTACTTCTCCCCTTTTTCTGAGATTGGCATGTGAAATTTCTAACATTTCCTTAGAGCATTGATTGAAGGTATGTGAAAATCTAGAATCTCTCAAGTGTAGCTAGTTTCGAAATTTCACTCCCAATATAACTTGTACTTAAAGTGAAAATATAATTTACTTTTTTCATTTTGGTTGTGGCTCATCTTGGCTTCTTTCTGAACCCTCAATCAGTAGTGAATGAGGGTAAGGAAGAGAAATTAATTAAATGTCCGATCAAGTTTGAAGCTGTCAGGGCTGATAATTTAAGCCGTCTTTCTCAGATGGCGTTCATTCTTCCATTTGGATAAAATGACCAGTCTCTCATGTATTTACCTCTTTCCTTGCTTCTTCCCCTGAAATGACATTCTGATGTAAGGAGAAAGGTGAGTGTGATTTACGAGGTCTACTAGAATCCAGAATAAAGTAGAACTTCTCAGATTCACATGGTATCTTTATATTATTTCCTGGCTCTCTACTCACTGAGTCCATTGTCTGTCTGGTCTCTAGATGCTTGCTTGCATTCTTGGGAGCTGTGTGAAGCTGGTTAACACATAGTTCTTCATTTTGTGTTGGGCAGAATGACAGGAGAAGAGCAAGCAACTCCTCGCGTGGATATGATCTCTGCTCAGCTCTCTCCACCTGCAGAATTCTGAGTCCCTGCCATGTTCTCAACTCAACAGCCAGTGGTTCATTCCCAGTGAGGCCGAGTAACCCTGTGACAGCAGCATTCACCCCTTAAGTAACCAAGATTAGCCAGAGAAGCTAAACCAGAGGATAGCCCTCTGCCTAATGACGTGACTAGGGCAATGGCCATTTTGATGTGGGCTTTATCAAAACATTATGTCAATTCTTCAATTTATTTTTTATTTTTATTTTTGCAGACAGGCATTATATGTAGAATATGTAATGCTGTAGCTTTAGCGCTCAATCCTGTTTATTCTGGACATTACGATTTTCTGGACAGTTTCATGGGATGAAAATATTAAGGTCTAAGATTATTTCCATATGCATGAAAGCCACGGTTTATGGAGTTCCTCTGACCGAATGACTCTTGATTTCATAGCTTGAAAAGAAGTCTTCTCTCCATCAGTAAAATTAGGTTTCGACTTGTTCAAGGACAAACTAAACTTACTTGAATCTCTTCCCTAATCGAAGCATTATAGGAGTTTTCCGAGGTTGCTTAAGTCTTAATATAAAATCTAAATGTTCACAGTTTTCAGTGACGTTTCTTTATTATTATCATATACATCTAAAAAGCAGAGTATTTCAGGTTAAGATCAGTATAGTATGGGGCCTTGTTTATTAAATATAACTATTTTTTATTAAAACAACATAAGTTGTTTTATCCAAGTCCAGTTTAATGCTTTGAGAAATGTTTTATTCAGTGGCACCTCACCAGGGCCTAATGTCTGGATTCTGACTTGTATTCTCTTATTGTTTTAATTACCATACCTACAAAAATGTAAAATAAACTTTCCATAGAACTGTTTTTATTTTTTTTTAAATACTGCTCTTCTTTAGTCTCTGAATGTTGTATGCTTTCTTTGTAAGCAGGAAGTAGTTACAGAGTATAAATAAATGGAGCCTCTTTTCTTATTTTCATACTGACCTTTTCAGAGAATGTCATGATTTTCCTTCTCCCACCTCATGTGACTCTTCTTTGGCTAGATGTTCTTAGAACTCCTGGAATCTTAACATGTGGGGTTTCTATTTAGACCTGTTTGAGCATGTCATGTAAGTTATTTCTTTGGAAAAAAATACAGAAGCGTTTTCTGTGGATTCACATACCTAGGAAGACTGGGGGGCCCCGGGCAGCTTTCAAATCTTTTTCCATTCTTCATGTTTGATAAAAGCAAGAGGTGAGGAGCTCCAGCTAGCAAAAGGGCCTCCTGTTCCTCTCCTCCTGTGCTCAACTATGGCCATTCACTCACTTATTTGTTCTCCCAAGAAAGATTTCTTGAGTATCCACATTTCCCAAGAGTTAGGAGGAGTCAACAGAAATGAGAAATCTCTGTCTTTGGCCACAATTTACATTTAACTCCAGTCGGTGATCTTTCTTTCTCTTACTTGTATAAGGATCCAGATAATGAAATACTGAAGGTCAGATAATATTCATGGCAAATGGTAGCAAATAAAATATGTATTAACTAGACTCATATGCCAAGAACCACCATTGTAGGGATGATAGCCAGCATTTATATTAAATCATTGTGTAAAGTGCTTGCAGACACATTGAAACCTATGAACTGAAACACAGAGGACAACAGACATGGTAGGCACCAAAAAGATAGGGATATATAGACTTATGCTAAGGAAAACATTTATTCTTCATTGAGGTCATCTTCCCAAACCACATGAAAGGTTAACTCATACTATAATAATTTGCTTCCTGCAGGTAGAGTCCCAGATGATACTCATGAATTAATAAAAATATCACATGTATCAATGCTGACCTTTGGTGTATATTACATGTATGTAATAAATAAAATCATAGTGTAGAATTTTGTCTGCTAGAGGCATCTATTGTTTTTTTCTCAATAAGCTTTTCGACTTTTTAAATGTATATCTATGCACACACACAGAGTAAGTCCTCATTTAATGTCATCTATAGGTTCTATGACTTTAAGCAAAATGATATATAATGTATCCAATTTTATCACAGGCTAATTGATATAAATGAGAGTTAAATTCTTATGGCATCTCATCAATATTATAATGAAACGATGTTGAACAAAACATTATTTGAGGACACCCATAATGTAAACATATATGCCTATGTATTTTTATAGAAAAATAAGTCATTCGTGAGTACTTTGATTTTTAAAATTGTAGTTTTAAAAAAAGCTTATGTAGCAACACAGCAGATTTTACTTTGAAAACATTTGTTTCATTATAATGCCAGTAAGTGGCCCCTTTAAGGACATTTACAAATTAAACAAAACAAATGTGGGCTTTTAATATCATCAACTAACAGTTGTAAAATAAGCAAATGGTTCTGATGATGAGGCTAGAGCAAAAAAGACTTACTATGGATAACACTAGAAATTACACATCTGTCAATCCAAGCCCTGCCAGTCGTGCCCAAAACTACCATTTTCTGCTTTCTTCCATCATAAAGTGCCAACTGTGCCAAACAGCATTTTGTCTTGGCTACTGTTTCTTCAATGTCTCCTTTAGCTTTTACTTAGTTCTTCAACCTGTTGTGCACAGTAAGTAAGCGGGCTTTTAATAAATTACTAAAGCTTTTGATGAGTCTTCTCTCCCAAAGCTCTTGGCTAACAGGTGCAACACAGTAAACTTAAAATTTTATGGTAAAAGGAAAATTTACCTTGTAATGGCAAAGCTCTCACCCACTGCATTTCAGAGATGGCATCAAAAACGACCCCTGGAGGCCCACTCAGCACAAAACACTGGAATGGCTGCAACATCATGGAGTTATAATAGTTAATTTCTGACCTTTAACAAAGTCACATGACTTATTTTGTTTCTACTTCTGAATGAGTGAGGTGGATGGGATCTCTATTAAGCAATTTAGTATTTTTTTCTGTCCCTCTATATCTCATGTGGAATTATTTATGCTAAATACAGAGCCAAAGAGTAGTCGCTCTCTACTTTTAAGCAATTTATTTTCATGTATTTTATATCCATCTTTACTAGTTTGCTATAATTAATTTAAATTAATGATATGCCAATATGTAAACAGGGAAACACTTATTTCCCTTACCAAATGAACTGGTCAAGGGCAATGACAATTTCAAGGAGAATTTTGGGCTTGAGGACTGAGTTTCTACCACTGTCAACCTCCCTGGCACTTGGCCATTGTATCTAAAGCTTCTGAGAACATCACAGCAGGTTGTCCCCCGATTACCAATACATTCTCCCAAAGGTGGGACAAATGTAAGAAGAACATCTGATATAAGCTTGTCTCTAGAGAGATGATTCCAGACGAAGGTCATCATTTAAATAGAGTCATATTTAGCAGCTCTTAAGGCAAACACCACAGTGCATTTTATAAAACAAACCAGAATGGCAAAACAGGCCAGTCTCAGTGGTAGAGAGTCTTTATTTTATATTTTCTCCCTTATCTAAAATGGGCGATTGCTTTTCTGCCAAGGAGGCTCAAAAGGGCCATGAAAACTAAAGTCCTTCAAAGCTGTTAAATGCATCTTCAAATTTACAATAAAATTCAGCATGACAAACCTTCCAGTAAAATCTCTGGAGCCTCATCGCAGCGCTTACTTACGCAATTTTTCTTTAAGTTAGTATTTTCGTATTCAGCACCTTGAGAAACAGGGAAAGCAAATGTGGGCAAGGGAAGCAAAAGAAAACAAAAACAAAAATAGAAAAACAAAACAAAAAGCACCACCAACAAAGACAGTGGGAAAAAAAAAAAAAGAAAGAGAGAAGGAAAACAGCCACGCAAGCTATTAAGCATATGCCAAAGTAAACAATCGGTGTGGGGTGTGCCAGGGGTCTGCCCTGCAGGTAGACGACAGGCAGCACGGAGCAATGTCAGGGGAAGCGATGGAAGAGATTCAGGAGCCCCAGCAGGACGGCCTGACTGTGAGCCTCAAGACACACCATCAGCCATGCAAAACAGGACATACCTTTCTGGCTTGCTGGTTCTGTCGGCTGAGACAAAGCAGTCCCATTCGCAGCGGGAGGCCAAATCAAAATGAAATTTTATTTAGTCTGCACTGTCCCCAGATTGGGTTTCAGAGTGACTGCTTTAGGAGATAGCGTGGATGTGGCTGATGCATGCTTTGCATATGAAACTGCAGTAGGAAAAGAAATCTACATAATCAAAAAAATCTGCGCTCTGTGTGTGTGTGACAAAAACCCTGGACTCCAGTGATTTTACTGCAGTGTATGTTCTCAGGCAGGCCCTTTCGGGGTGAAATGCGTTTTTAAAAAATGTCTTCTACAATATTAACCACAAATAGTAATAAATCTATAAGATTCTATTTATGAAAATACACGGGGTCGTAGTTATAACTCTGCCACATCAAAATATTGTGATTTTTCAGGATATTTAAGAATGCATCCACAATTTGTGTGAGCAAACAAATTGAATTTTAAAATGTGTACAGATTATTTGGGTGGGCGGGTAGTTCTGAAAATAGCTATACCTCTGAACCTCAAGAAAATAAATGAAAAGCTTAAGTCTGATGCAATATTCAAAGAAAGACTGAGAGCTCCTTTGACTTTCCTTTTCTGTGAAGACTCATTCGTATTTAGAGGCCATTTTTTAAAAATAGAAGGAAAATGTTTCAAAATGCTCATTAGGCATTGGAAATATTTTTTAAAATCAAGAAAAGAGACTGTAAAATGTATATAGATTGTATATCAGGGAATCTTTGGGAAAAAGTATACAGACACACACAGAGATACACTGACTATGTTATTAATACAAGGTTGTCACTGGCTTTGGCCAGGAAAGAGAAGTGCTATGCAAGACACAGTGAAACAAGGGGGCAGAATAGAGCCTGTGGGTAAATATATATTATTTCTCAAAGAAATACTTATCCCAGCTTGATTTTGATAGATCAGTTTCTTGAGGTTGAGTGCTGCCGGTCATTTTCTTTGAGGAGGAAAAAAAGGAAAAGAAAAAAGAAATGGAAAGAGAGAAATCCTACCTGTATAAAATGGTAGCAGAAAAGGCAGGCTGGCTGTCCCACTGCCTTTGAGCCACATGGGCAGTCATCGTTCTCTTTTGGGAAGTGTTCAGGACAAGAGGAATATGAAACCTGCCCATCAGAGCTCTGAGGAGCCTTCAAGCCACAACCCAGTGCAGCATAAAAACTTCTCTCAGTAATGAGATACAAATAGCTCACACAATGTGCTTCCACATAGCCCCAGCAGAAACCCCCAGCTACTCAACCCTGGACCGATACCTCATCCAGAAACAGTCAAGACTAATTCTGTGATTCATGTCTGGACATAATATTCTTAGAAAAGCCTTCCCCTGCTCCAGCTCAGATTGGCTACCTGTCAATAGTAATATTTACAGTTGTAAAGGTTTCCTTAAATTGATAATTTTGCATTCGGTGTGATAGCATGGTGTTCCGCCGTGCACACCAGCAGCAGAATTAAAGCCTAAAATCCAAGCAGAAAAGGGCTTTTTTCCCCCCGCCTCCCGCTCCAGACCACTGCATCCAGGTCTCCCTATAACAAGGGCAGCACGATGGCTTCTCTGTTGCTTTCAGGCAAGACCCTCTTTTGCCTTGGCTTCGTATTGTATCGTAATTATTCAGAGTTATTAAGCAGGAGTTTTGCCTGTATGTTATTTTTAGTGACAAGACACCCCTTTTCTGAGGATCCGAGAGATGTTAATTCTTAACAAATCTTATGTCCCCCAAATTCTGTGCACCTGGCATTCACTTGCTACCTAATAAGCATCCGTGAATATGCAAATGTTCAGTGTCTCGGTAACCTCATTAATTTATTCCTCAGGCAATCATAGAATGTGAACCCGTCCTGTGCCACTAGTGCTAGAAACGGTGCCGATCAGGACTGTGAGAATCAGCTGAAAGCTCAGGCTGCATGTTGAAATACTGTTTCATCTTTATTCTGTCCTTTGGCACTCTAATTCAAACAAAGACTCTACCTTCCTCTACTTAGCTGAAAGCAAAAAAGCAGCAAAGGGCAAAAAAAAAAAAAAAAGCCACAGGATAATAATCAGGACCTCCCCCTTTCACCACGAAACACAAATTAGAGGTGATTCATGGTTTAAACAAAATCTCCACAGCAAAAGACTTTCCAAACTGCCCAAGTTGTCTTATTTTGTTATTTATTGGGGCGGGGGTGGGGGGTTGGTAAAGCAGGACCTGCTTTCCATTCTGTGATGTAGGCAAATCATCTTTTTCTTTGCCCACATTAGAAGCCCTGAATAATGTTTATAAAATGTTAGGGAATCCCGGTAGGTTTCCTATTTAACAAGCCATGTATGACAAATCACAGTGTAATGTACTACGTTCTTAATCTTTAATTAGAATGTGAATATCTGCTAGAGAACGCAGTTAACTTTGACACGTTAAATCTTCTGGTTAAAGTGCCTTACAGGAAGAGCAAAGATGAAACACTGGAACAGTCTCCTGCTTCTCTCCATTCA